>NC_142877.1:123129166-123810000 GCF_051225735.1 Oryctolagus cuniculus
TATGGTGACAGCGTCGTCACTGTGGACCCCAGGCTCGGGCAGGTGTGATGTGGGGGGAGACAGGGTGCAGTGGCTGTGGGATGAGCAGAGATTTCTAACAGAGGACAGGACGTGCAGCTCGTATATTGCAATCAGCAGTGGCTGTGCGTCTGTGCTCAGAGAGGCGGGTGGATCACGGAACGGGGAGGCCCCTGGGATACACACACCGCCGAGGCCCGGCTCCCACCTACGTGAGGAGCTCCTCCCACAGCAGGCCAACAGAAGGCGTGTGCACATGAGATGCAGACTGAAGCGCTACCGTGACTCCACCACGTAGCACCGCAGGAGTGGGCGACTCCGGCTCACGGAGTTGCCGCTGCGCCTCTGCCAGGCTCAGCCGTGTCCCGGCAGCTCTATCCCTAACCGCCTGAGCCGGGAGCTGCGTCCAAAGCGCTTACTAACAGTAGTGGGAATAAAAACCTGTGGCCAGGCATCGACTGGCGCCATCGGCCCCGCTGTCCAGCCCTGCGGCTGGGAACAGGCCCCAAGGAAATGCAGCCTGCGCGGGGTTCTTGGAAGGACAAAGCAGCGTCTTCGGCACTGCACAGCACCTGCACACTCACGGAGGGCTCTGCAACACCGGGGCCGATTCCGTCTCAAACGGGACCATTAGCATCAGGCGTTACACGCGGTGCCTGGCTCTCTGTGGGACGCGGCCAGCAACAAGACGTGGCGTGCGAGTGAGGCAACATCCTAACGGAGGAGTTAAAACTTCTGTACGTGATAGAAGTTTTTACACAAAAGACTAAAAAAAAAATACAAATTGTTATGGGTAATGAGTTTTAGAGGTTCATAGAAAAATTAATGTAGAAATGTCATTTGCATTCTTTCCGCCAACAGAGATGGTGGCATGAGCGACACCACAATTCCAACTACATAAGGGACTCTAATAAACCACGCATGTGGTCTCATCAGGGAGAGGGGTGACACCTAAACGAGGCTACATCGTGTTCATGGGTAGGAAGACATCGTCTCACTCACTTGTCAATTGGTTCCAAATTGAATAAACTTAACCAAGGACGTTAAAGATCTCTTCGATGAGAATTACAAAATCTTAAAGAAAGAAATAGAAGAAGAAACAAAAAATGGAAAAATCTTCCATGCTCATGGATTGGAAGAATCAACATCATCAAAATGTCCATTCTCCCAAAAGCAATTTATAGATTCAACGCAATTCCAATCAGGATACCAAAGAGATTCTTCTCAGATCTAGAAAAAATGATGCTGAAATTCATATGGAGACACAGGAGACCTCGAATAGCTAAAGCAATCTTGTACAACAAAAACAAAACTGGAGGCATCTCAATACCAGATTTCAGGACATACTACAGGGCAGTTGTAATCAAAACAGCATGGTACTGGTACAGAAACAGATGGATAGACCAATGGAACAGAATTGAAACACCAGAAATCAACCCAAACATCTACAGCCAACTTATATTTGATCAAGGATCCAAAACCAATTCCTGGAGCAAGGACAGTCTATTCAATAAATGGTGCTGGGAAAATTGGATTTCCACGTGCAGAAGCATGAAGCAAGACCCCTACCTTACACCTTACACAAAAATCCACTCAACATGGATTAAAGACCTAAATCTACGACCGGACACCATCAAGTTATTAGAGAACATTGGAGAAACCCTTCAAGATATTGGCACAGGCAAAGAGTTTCTGGAAAAGACCCGGGAGGCACAGGCAGTCAAAGCCAAAATCAACTATTGGGATTGCATCAAATTGAGAAGTTTCTGTACTGCAAAAGAAACAGTCAGGAGAGTGAAGAGACAACCGACAGAATGGGAAAAAATATTTGCAAACTATGCAACAAATAAAGGGTTAATAACCAGAATCTACAAAGAGATCAAGAAACTCCACAAAAACAAAACAAACAACCCACTTAAGAGATGGGCCAAGGACCTCAATAGACATTTTTCAAAAGAGGAAATCCAAATGGCCAATAGGCACATGAAAAAATGTTCAAGGTCACTAGCAATCAGGGAAATGCAAATCAAAACCACAATGAGGTTTCACCTCACCCCGGTTAGAATGGCTCACATACAGAAATCTACCAACAACAGATGCTGGCGAGGATGTGGGGAAAAAGGGACACTAACCCACTGTTGGTGGGAATGCAAACTGGTCAAGCCACTATGGAAGTCAGTCTGGAGATTCCTCAGAAACCTGAATATAACCCTACCATTCGACCCAGCCATCCCACTCCTTGGAATTTACCCAAAGGAGTTTAAATTGGCAAACAAAAAAGCGGTCTGCACCCTAATGTTTATCGCAGCACAATTCACAATAGCCAAGACCTGGAACCAACCTACATGCCCATCAACGGTAGACTGGATAATGAAATTATGGGATATGTATTCTTTAGAATACTATACCGCAGTAAGAAACAACGAAATCCAGTCATTTGCAACAAAATGGAGGAATCTGGAACACATCATGCTGAGTGAAGTAAGCCAGTCCCAAAGGGACAAATACCGTATGTTCTCCCTGATCGGTGACAACTGACTGAACACCAAAAAGGAAACCTCCTGAAGTGAAATGGACACTATGAGAAATGGTGACTTGATCAGCATAGTCCTGACTGTTAATGAACAACTCAATACATTATCCCTCTTAGTATCTTTTTTGTCTGTTCTACTTAATATGACTGGTTTAATTCTGTAATTATCACACAGTTATTCTTAAGTGTTAAAAATTAACTGAAATGTGATCCTTGTTAAACATAAGAGTGGGAATAAGAGAGGGAAGAGATGTATAATTTGGGACATGCTCAAGCTGACTTGCTCCAAATGGTAGAGTTAGAAACATACCAGGGGATTCCAATTCAATCCCATCAAGGTGGCATGTACCAATGCCATCTCACTATTCCAAGTGATCAGTTTCAGTTCACAATTGATCATAATGAAAGGACTAAGAGTCAAAGGGAGCACATAAACAAGTCTAGTACCTGCTAACACTAACCGATAGAATAAATAAAGGGGAGAGTGATCCAACATGGGAAGCGAGATACTCAGCAGACTCATAGAATGGCAGATGTCCTAAATAGCACTCTGGCCTCAGAATCAGCCCTAAAGCCATTCGGATCTGGCTGAAAAGCCCATGAGAGTATTTCAGGCATGGAAAGCCAAGACACTCTGGCAAAAAGATCTCTGTGAGTGAGATCCCAGTGGAAAGAACAGGTCTTCAAAGAAGGAGGTACCTTTCTCTGAAGGGAGGAGAGAACCTCCACTTTGACTATGACCTTGTCTAAACAAGATAAGAGTCGGAGAACTCAGAGGGCTTCCATAGCGTTGGAAACTCATGACTGGAGCATAGGGAGATTACTGATGCCATAGACAGGAGTGTCAATTTGTAAAGTCAACAACAGGAGTCACTGTGCACTTACTCCTCATGTAGGATCTCTGTCCTTAGTGTGCTGTACATTGAGATTTAATGCTATAACGAGTACTCAAACAGTATATTTCACTTTGTGTTTCTATGGGGGTGCAAACTATTGAAATCTTTACTTAATGCATTCTAAACTGATCTTCTGTAAAAAAAAAAAAGAAAGAAAGAAAAAAGAAATTATCAATTCCCAACTTGACTCTCATTGGGATTAAACATGACAATAGGTCTGATCTGATTTCATCATCATTTAAAAAATCATCTATCATTTTTCACTTTATGTTTCTGTGTGGGAGCAAACTGTTGAAATCTTTACTTAATGTATACTAAGCTGATCTTCTGTATATTAAGATAATCGAAAATGAATCTTGATGTGAATGGAAGGGGAGAGGGAGTGGGAAAGGGGAGGGTTGCGGGTGGGAGGGACGTTATTGGGGGGAAGCCATTGTAATCCATAAGTCGTACTTTGGAAATTTATATTCATTAAATAAAAGTTAAAAAAAATAAAAAATAAAAATAATAATAAAATAGAAAACTGGGTGGGCTCAAATAATAAAATGAGTCCATGTTCCATAAAGAAACATACCTTCAAAAAAAAAAATTGGTTCCAAATTGATCTATGGATAACAAACTTATTTTCATCTGACTTGAAAGGCAGAGAGACAGACAGCGAGAAGTCTTCCATTCCCTGGCTCTCTCCTCCGTGCCTGCAACAGCCAGGGCTGGGCCAGGCTGCAGCCAGGAGCGCGGGACACCTCCGGGGTCCCCCAGGCGGGCGGCAGGGGCCCAAGCTCCTGAGTCATCGCTGCTGCTTCCCGGGTGCTCACCAGCAGGGAGCTGAGTCGGAAATGGAGAAACCAGGGCTCCTGCCAGGCACCGATACGGGGTGCCGGCGTCCCACGTGGCAGCTCAGCCGCTGCGCCATACACTGGCCCGAGATCTGTGGAGTTCATGGCTTTTTGTGGCACCGGATGCGACAATTCTGACATTTATGTAGCAGGAAATGAAAACAAGGACAACTCTCCCAGCAGCTGTGACGATGCGGTGCCGAGGACTGCGGCCTGGCATCCAGATTCCAGCCGAGCAGGGGAGCGGGGGAGCGGAAGCCAGGCTGCCGACCAGGAGCACTCGTGGGCAGAGGGCCACCGCCCGGGGAGGAAGGAAGGAGTTCTCAGTAGACGAAAAGTCCGCGGCTTCCAGGAATAAAGGCAAAATAAACTCCAGATGGACTGAAACTCAGAGATGAATATAGAGAAATAATCTCTAAAATTTTGGGATATAGAAAGATTCTTTAAGACAAAAATAGAATTGTTTAAAATAAAAAGATTGGAGGGCTGGCGCTGTGGAGTAGCGGGTAAAGCTGTCATCTGCAGTGCCAGCATCCCATAAGGGCGCCGGTTTGAGTCCTGGCTGCTCCTCTTCCGATCCAGCTCTCTGCTGCGGCCTGGGAAAGCAGCAGCAGATGTCCCAAGTGCTTGGGCCCCTGCACCTGCACGGGAGACCTGGAAGAAGCTCCTGGCTCTTGGCTCCTGATCGACTGGCGCAGCTCCGGCCATTCCAGCCAATTGGGTGTGAACCAGTGGATAGAAGACCTCTCTCCCTGCCTCCCTCCCTCCCCGTCTCTCTCTCTCTCTCTGCCTTTCCTTCTCTCTGTGTAACTCTGACTTTCAAATAAATAAATAAATAAATAAATCTTTAAAAAAAAATTGGTCACTTGACCATACTCAAGTTGAGGTTTTTGTTTTGTTTTGAACAAAAGATACCTTTAGGGCTGGCGCTGTGGCATAGTAGGCTAAGTCTTCACCTGCGACATCAGCATCCCATGTGGGCGCCGGTTCGAGTCCCGGCTGCTCCTCTTCAGATCCAGCTCTCTGCTGTGGCCTGGGAAAGCAGTGGAAGATGGCCCAAGCTCTTGGGCCCCTGCATCCACGTGGGAGACCTGGAAGAAGCTCCTGGCTCCTGGCTTTGACCTGGCCTAACCCTGGCCAATAAGGCCATTTGGGGAGTGAACCAGAGGAGGCAAGACCTCTCTCTCTCTCTCTCTCTCTGTTTCTAACTCTGCCTTTCAAATAAAATTAACAAATCTTTTTAAAAAAGAGCAAAGACAGCCAGAGTTCAAAAACATATTTTGCAGACCACATAAAAATGCAATAAGAGATTAAAGGGACAGCAAAGGTCTGGTGCACCTGGGACAAGGAGGTTGTGGGGCAAGGCCTGTGTGGGGTCCCGGTTTGCAGTGGTAGGGGCTATGGGAGGGTCCTCATTTGAGGGACAGGGGCCATGTGGGGTCCTGGTTTGCAGGGACAGGGGCCGTGTGGGGTCCTGGTTGCAGAGGCAGGGGCTGTGTGGGGTCCTGGTTTGCAGGGGCAGGGGCGGGGGCCGTGGGTGGTCCTGGTTTGCAGGGACAGTGACAGGGGCTGTGTGGGGTCCTGGTTTGCAGTGACAGTGACAGGGTCCGTGTGGGGTCCTGGTTTGCAGGGGCAGGGGCCACAGGGGCAGGGTCCGTGGGGGGTCCTGGTTTGCAGGGACAGTGACAGGGGCCGTGGGCGGTCCTGGTTTGCAGGGACAGTGACAGGGTCCGTGGGGGTCCTGGTTTGCAGGGACAGTGACAGGGTCCGTGTGGGGTCCTGGTTTGCAGGGGCAGGGACAGGGGCCGTGTGGGGTCCTGGTTTGCAGGGACAGTGACAGGGGCCGTGTGGGGTCCTGGTTTGCAGGGACAGTGACAGGGGCTGTGTGGGGTCCTGGTTTGCAGGGACAGTGACAGGGGCCGTGGGCAGTCCTGGTTTGCAGTGACAGGGTCTGTGGGGGGTCCTGGTTTGCAGGGACAGTGACAGGGGCTGTGGGGGTCCTGGTTTGCAGGGGCAGGGACGGGGGCCGTGTGGGGTCCTGGTTTGCAGGGGCAGGGACAGGGTCCGTGGGGGTCCTGGTTTGCAGGGACAGTGACAGGGTCCGTGGGGGTCCTGGTTTGCAGGGGCAGGGACGGGGGCCGTGTGGGGTCCTGGTTTGCAGGGACAGTGACAGGGTCCGTGGGGGTCCTGGTTTGCAGGGACAGTGACAGGGTCCGTGTGGGGTCCTGGTTTGCAGGGGCAGGGACAGGGGCCGTGTGGGGTCCTGGTTTGCAGGGGCAGGGACAGGGGCCGTGGGGGGGTCCTGGTTTGCAGGGGCAGGGACAGGGGCCGTGGGGGGTCCTGGTTTGCAGGGACAGTGACAGGGTCCGTGTGGGGTCCTGGTTTGCAGGGACAGTGACAGGGGCCATGGGCGGTCCTGGTTTGCAGGGGCAGGGACAGGGGCCGTGTGGGGTCCTGGTTTGCAGGGACAGGGGCCGTGTGGGGTCCTGGTTTGCAGGGGCAGGGACAGGGGCCGTGGGGGGTCCTGGTTTGCAGGGGCAGGGACAGGGGCCGTGTGGGGTCCTGGTTTGCAGGGGCAGGGGCTGGGGCCATGTGGGGTCCTGGTTTGCAGGGTCTCATGAAAACCACCACAGAGGGACAAGCAAGGGGAGCGTATGTGAACCAGGAGTGCTCACCGGAGCGTGCACACCTGCGTCCAGAGGCTGAGCGTGCCTGTGAATGAATCGATGCCGGCCGCGGGTGTTGCAGTGAAATAAGAAACGAGAGGGAGGTTCCGTGTTCGCAAGACAGAGAAATTCCATCAGGTGACACACTGCGTTTGTGAAAAACCCAAACGCATCTTCAGATTGGTGGACAGAAGCTGCTTCTGCAAGCCAGATGCAGCCTGCAGATTCCGTGCAGTTTTGACAAAAAGATACCACGCGAGACAGTCACGAGGAAACCACACAAGGGCGTCGGCAGAGAGCTGCCCTGTCCACAGATGGGAAGTGTGTGTGGCAGAGAAGCCCGTCCACACAGGAACCCACGGCCTCCCACACGGGAACCCACGGCCTCCCACACAGGAACCCGCGGCCTCCCACATGGGAACTCACGTACTCTGACACGAGAACCCACGGCCTCCTCCCACACGGGAACCCACGTTCTCTGACACGAGAACCCACGGCCTCCTCCCACACGGGAACCCGCGGTCTCCCACATGGGAACTCATGTTCTCTGACACAGGAACCCACGGCCTCCCACACGGGAACCCACGGCTGCCTCCCACATGGGAACTCACAGCCTCCCACACGGGAACCCATGGCCTCCCACACGGGAACCCACGTTCTCTGACACGGGAACCCACGGCCTCCCACACGGGAACCCACTTTCTCTGACACGGGAACCCACGGCCTCCCACATGGGAACCCACGTTCTCTGACACGAGAACCCACGGCCTCCTTCCACACGGGAACCCACGGCCTCCCACACGGGAACCCACATTCTCTGACACGAGAACCCACGGCCTCCTCCCACACGGGAACCCACGGCCTCCCACACGGGAACCCACGTTCTCTGACACGAGAACCCACGGCCTCCTCCCACACGGGAACCCACGGCCTCCCACACGGGAACCCACATTCTCTGACACGAGAACCCACGGCCTCCTCCCACACGGGAACCCACATTCTCTGACACGGGAACCCATGGCCTCCTACCACACGGGAACTCACGGCCTCCCACACGGAAACTCACAGCCTCCCACATGGGAACCCACATTCTCCCACACTGACTGGACGGTTACACCGGCCCTCCAGGGCTGCCACCGTGGGCCCCCGGCAGACCAGCAGGCCAGGGCGGCTCGCCTGGAGCCCAGGCACAGACCTATGCGCGCATGCAAGGGGACCATGGGTTCCCCGCACGAGAGAGCAGGCTCTAGGAGACCTGGACACCGAAGCTTCAGGACACAGAGAGGCCACTTCATGGGGTGTGGGGGAGTGGGGGTGTGGGAGCGTGCAGGTCTGGGGGAGTGGGGGTGTGGGAGCGTGCAGGTCTGGGGGAGTGGGGGTGTGGGGGTGTGCAGGTCTGGGGGAGTGGGGGTGTGGGGGAGTGGGAATGTGGGGGTATGTGAGTGTGCAGGTCTGGGGGAGTGGGGAGTGGGAATGTGGGGGTGTGTGAATGTGTGGGGGTCTGGGGGAGTGGGGGAGTGGGGGTGTGTGAATGTGCGGGTCTGGGGGAGTGGGGGTATGTGAGTGTGCGGGTCTGGGGGGTGGAGATGTGGGGGAGTGGGGGTCTGGGGGAGTGGGAGGTGTGGGAATGTGCGGGTCTGGGGGAGTGGGGGTGTGGGGAGTGGGAATGTGGGGGTATATGAATGTGTGGGTCTGGGGGGTGGGGATGTGGGGGTGTGTGAATGTGCGGGTCTGGGGTCTGGGGTGGGGGTGTGTGAACGTGCGGGTCTGGGGTCTGGGGGGGGGGTCCTCCCAGCCAGCCGCAGAGCCAGCACCAGGAGAAAGGCCAGCCCCAGAGGTCTTGATGTGATGGAGGTGGCTGTGGTGTCTGCAACGCCAGTCAGCTGCGCAGGGAGCCCACGACAGAAAAGGGGGGACTGGGGAGTCGCCAGGGCATGGGCAGCGCAGGCCAGCTCCACGTGCTCCCCGAGAGGCGCCTGGGGTGCGGGCACACGGTCGGGCCTCAGCCCCACTCACAGCGGCTCCCCCGGATTCGTGCTACCCATGTGGGGGCAGGGTCCTGCAGGGTCACCCTGGGGGAGTATGGCGCTGACCACGATGTGTCCTTTGAAGGAAGACGCAAGCTGGGCGCGGGCATTTGCGTCACCTCTGGCCCGAGTTCCGGTTCCGGTTCCAGTGTCAGCTCCTGCTGAGGTGCGCCCTGGGAGGCAGCGGCAATGGCTCAGGTGCCTGGCCCTGCCACCCACGGGGAGACCCGGATGGAGCTCCTGGCGCCCAGCTTCGGCCTGGCTCAGACATTTTGGCAGTGAAGCAGCAGATGGAAACTCTGTGTGTCTCTGTCTCTGCCTTTCAGAGAAGAGGCAACGTGACCACAGAGACACAGCAGGAAAAGCCGCACAGAGACTCGGGGTGGACTGTTGCCAGCACCCGCCCCAGGGTGGTCACAGGAGGCTAGACAGGGCAGGACGGACCCCCACCCCCACCCCGAGGTCCTGCTGACACCCTGGTTGTGACTCGTGGCCCCAGCAGCCCACGCCCCCAGCCCACTGCAGTTCACGCCCAGCAGGGGCCTGCGCAGCCTGTGCAGGGCCCCGGGGCTGCTTCTCCACACAGAGGCCTGTGCAGGGCCCCGGGGCTGCTTCTCCACACAGAGGCCTGTGCAGGGGCTTGGGCTGCAGCCCCCGGGCACTGTTGGCGCCCTCCAGGAGCAATGGGAGTGAGTGGTCCTCCTGCTCGGAGCCCCTGGGGCAACCCATGCCTTTGTGCAAACATTGAGCTCTTGCTGCATGCCAGGCTCTGTCCCAGAGAGAGGCAGGCGCCCAGGAGGAGGCAGCAGCAGGTGCCTGCTGTGTCTGGGGCACATGCACCTGCTCTGGCCTGGGTCTTTTTGTCACACACTCTGAAGGCCGCACCAGGGGATGCCCTGGGCACAGACACAGCGTGGCCACCCCACCCCTGTGTCCACACACTGACTGCGAGCGCCCAGCCGCTGCTGCCCTCTCATCTGTCCACGAACCCCAGATCCACGCCACACCGAGAAGTCCCAAGACGAAGATGTTGCCCACCCACTGCCCACCAGGCAGTCTGCAAGACCCCCATGCCATGCCCAGGACCAGTGCCCACTGCCGCCAATCTCACACCCAAATTCAGGCTGAGGCTCCAGGCCAGGTCCCTCCCTCCCGGAGCCTGGGGCGAGTGGGCGCCCCTCCATGCACAAGGGGGGCGGAGGGGCGCCGGGGTTACCTGTCACTCTGGGTGACGGACACAGAGCGCCCTCCGTGCTGTCCCCACTCTGGAGGGCGGGCGCCAGGGGCTGCCTGTCACACAGGTTTGGATCCTCGTGGCTGGTGGGCGGGGCCTCAGTGAGCGTGCTCCTGGGGGCCTTGCTGTCCTCGGGACGACAGCGACAGGCGGGAAGCTCTGTCTCGGCCGGGGCCTTGGTGGAGCCGGCCTTCCGGCAGCCCCTCTTCAGGGGCCCTGGCTGTGCCAAGCGGGAAAGTACCTTTTCCTCCTTCAGCCTGGGGCCCCGCTGCACCGCCAGCCGCGGGGGACCCCGAGCCGGGCCGGGCAGGGCCGAGGAGCTCCGTGGGTGGGAGAGTGGAGCCGAGAAGTTGAAGCTGGCTATGGGCAGTGTCTGCTTCCTGGGCTTGCGCACGCTGACCCCCTGCACGCACAGGTCGGATCCACCAAAGGGCGGCAGCTCCACCGCAGGCTGGGGGGAGGGGCAGGTTGAGGGGGCCGGCAGGGAAGGGCCCAGTCCCTGGGCCGGGTCCTGCAGGGGCCCGGCTGGGTTCACACCCGGGGATGCTGAGGCCACTCAGTCACCCACGGGGCCCCATCTTCAGGGAGAGCCCAGTGAGACCCGACAACATGGGACTCGACCCAGGGGTGGGGGTCCACAGGCAAAGCCCCTGCCAGGCTCGCCGTCCAGAGTCTCCAAAGCAGAAAGGGCCCTGGAGGACCCCGAGGAGGGCCCAGGGGGCCTCCCACCTGCTGGCCACATAGGCCCGTCCTGGACGTGGGAAGGCTGGACCCCAAGGCCACTGGGGTTGGGTGGCCAGGGCCGCCCAGGCGCCCCAGGCTCAGGGCAGGGAGGGCGGAGCGGCTTCTCTGAGCACAGCCAGGACCAGCTCTGCCCGGCCCTGGCCGCAGGGTGGGCAGCTGTGGCTCTGTCCTCCCCGTGGGTGTCCTGGGGTGGGGCGGGGCGGGGCGGGGCGGGCGGCCCACCTGCTTCCACAGGAGCTCGAAGTTGCCGGTGTCACAGTTGCGGTCCAGCTTGCGGTCCACCACCACCTTGATGGTGTCCTCCTGCACCTGGGCGCACAGCTGGGCCGTGACGGGCGTGGACGGGTGCATGGAGGGGCTGGAGTTGATCTCAATGAGCCAGGGCTTGAAGTCGCTGCCCAGGATGAAGTCGGCGCCGTAGAGCTCGAAGCTGTTCTTGCGCGCCTCCACGCGGTCCTGGGCCAGCCTCACGGCGTGGCTGATGGCCCTCTTCATGGACGGGTAGATGACGCTGCCCCACACGGCCCCGCGGCCCTTCCTCTGCAGGTACTCCTGGAACCTGGAGCTCGTCCACGTGTTGTGGCCGGGCAGCAGGGGGCTGCGCCCGCTGTCATTCTGCAGGTTCCTCTGGATGGAGTTGTTGCACAGGTGGGCAGCACTGCCAGGCGAGGAGGCCATGAGGCCGGGCGGACTCCGCCCCAAGGGCCTCCCACCCTGGTGCAGGGCAGCCACAGCCCCGGCGCAGCCTGCATCTCCCAAGCCTCGGTTCCATCTGGACGAGGCCCCCGGGCAGAGCTGAGCCGGTGAGACCAGGTGGAAAAGTTCCCCTGCCCAAAGCCCCAGCCAACGGACCCGCGCTGTTGCCTTGTTCCACCCAGGACGGGGGAGGCTCAAGCGCTCTGAGCGCAGGTGCACTGGGCAGGAGGCCATCAGGCCGGGCAGAAGAGTGGAAGCCACGCCTCCCCCACGACCGTGTGGAAGCCACACACACCCCAGGGTACAGACATTTCAATGCTGGGGGCCGGTGCTGTGGCGCGGTGGGCTGAGCTGCTGCCTGGGACGCCCAGCTCTCCTATCACAGCACCGAATCGAGTCCCGGCTCTTCCACTTCCACTCCAGCTCCCTGCTGGTGCACCCAGGAGAGATGGCTCAAGCTTGGACCCCTGCACCCACGTGGGAGACCTGATGGAGTCCCAGGCTCCTGGCTGCAGTTTGGTTCAGTCCTGGCTGCTGTGCCTATTCAGGGAAATCTTGCCCTGTCTCTCCTCTGTCACTCTGCCTTGCAATCAATCAATCTTCTTAAAGCAACTGAAATTGTGGTTTTAGGGTGGGGGGCCCTCCCTGGCTTGCCTGTGACGTGGCAGGGCGGGGGGCAGGGGTGTGGCTGGCAGGGGCCCAGGAGGCTCCTTTGGCGCAGCTGAGTTCCTGGAAGCCCCCCCAGGGCCCTACTCCAGGTGTGAGTCCAGGTGTGACTCGGGGTGTGACTGGGTGTGGCCCCGGCCTCCAGCCTGGGGCCCCCAGCAAGGTCTCTGCTGAGCAACCCCCAGCTCTTCCTGGACTCTGACTGGCAAAGCCCCCAAGGTGTCCTAATCCCAGCTCTGCTGCCCGAGACGCTCACAGGACACCAACGGGCAGCCGGGCGTTCTGTCGCGTGGCTGGCCCTTTCCCGAGGATTCCCAGGCAGGCTGTCACCAGCCTGTCTGCTCCGGGGCCCTGGGAGAAGAGGGGCGCCCCGTTCCCGGGTGCCTGAGCCTCAGCCTCTGGGGTGCCGCCCACACGCCGGCAGTGCCTGTTGCGCCGTGGGTGTGGATGCTGGCTCTGGGGCCAGCAGGCTCACCTCGCACTGACCTGTCCAGGTTGTGCAGCGAGAAGCGCTGTGTGCAGAAGCGCAGGTAGCTCTCCTTGTAGAACCAGACGGTCAAGGGGTTCCAGTCGGTGACCAGGAACCACTGCCGAATGTCGAACTTGGTGTCGTGGATGAGCATGGGCGTCTCGATGTACTTCTGGATCACCCAGCGGCTGTCCTTGGTGGGCGGCTGCTCCGCGGCCACCAGCTCCAGGATCTCCTCCACACGGTCCATGCATGTGATGCCTGCAAGAGGCCAGCGCTCAGCCCTGGCTAGGGTCTGGGACATGGAGGCAGCCCAGTCGGGTGGGCAGGCAGTGCACAGCTGGGGTGAGGCTGCGGTGGCTGCCCCCACACTTCCCCAAGGACACAGATCCCAGGAGGGCAGGCACTTTGAAGATGGAGCGAGCAGTTGCTGGGCCTCCGCCCTCAGACAGGCACCTCAGGCGGGGCTGCAGGGTCTTCAGAGGGCTGCAGGGGGTGGGCAGTGAGAGCTAACCCTGGAGGGTGCCTGGACGGAGGGAGGGGCCAGGGAAGGGCAGGACGGGAGCGGGGTCCACGCTGCCTGCTCTGAGCTTTGCACTCCCCAGCCGCCCGCCCCAGCCAGGCCTCCTGACAGCGAACAGGGGCACGGGGGAAGTTACGGCCTTGCTCTCAGCTCTGCACCGCACGCAGTGCCCGCCACAGACCCTCGGGGCCACCCTCCATGCCGTGATGGCCCTGATGCCACAAGACGGAGTCCTGGCCTTTGCCCACGCCAACCCATGATGGACGCCGAGTCCAGGTGAGAGCAGGGCCGTCCTGGCCGTGAGCCCCGGAGATGGGCACCGTGTGTCCGTCACACAGCACATCCGGCCTGACAGTGGGAGCCTGGTCCACAGATGCCCCGAGGAGAGCTGAGCACCCCCCAAGACTTCAGTTTCTTAAGTTGGTGAATGGACACCTGGCCATCTGGGCCAGCACACGGGGCCCGGCCAAGAGCACGAAGCCACAGCCAGTGACCAGCAGGGAGGGGACGGCTGGGTTTGAATGGTGGGCTGTGTGTCCACCGAGCACCCCGGGAGGAAGCGGAAGCAGGTATGTGATGGGCAGAAGGAGACAGACGCCTGGGAAGAGGAGTGGGCCCAGGACAGACCCTGGGGTGGGGGCGCTGTGCCCAGCCAGGCAGGGTGGGCACCAAGAGAGGACAGGTCCCCAAGGAGCACAGGATGCCACAGACCGTGGACCCTCTGACAGAGGGGGTGTCCCAGGGCAGAAGGTGACAGAGGGTGTCCCAGGGCAGAAGGTGGCAGAGGGGTGTCCCAGGGCAGAAGGTGACAGAGGGGTGTCCCAGGGCAGAAGGTGGCAGAGGGGTGTCTCAGGGCAGAAGGTGACAGAGGGGTGTCCCAGGGCAGAAGGTGACAGAGGGGTGTCCCAGGGCAGAAGGTGTTCAGAGCTGAATGCCACAAAATCTGCAGACGAACCACTTGTGAGTAAACATCTTAAAAATAACTCAGGAAAACAGAGTGTCCAAACTGCAAGTAAAACCGAATGCAATACTGAGCTGTGAGGATGTAACAGCAGCAAGACGATGCAGCCAGAGCCACGCTCAGAGGGAATTTGGTCGCCACACAACTTTTATCACTGCCCAGCAAAGACGGGAGATAAATGAACTTAGCATTTAAGTCAGAGCTGGGGGGGGTCCTCACAGAACGGAACAATGCAACCAAAGGTGGGTCCTTTGTAGAGATGAGTGTGGTTAGAAAACCACCCTGAACCCCTTACAGCGCTCAGCACTAGGAGTGAAAACAGAACACAGGCCCGGCTGCAGGAGGTGAGGGAGAAAACTGAACACCGGGACCACAGACGACACCAAACGGTGCGGAGGAGCCACCCCCGGGAGACCCTGTGTCCACAGGGGAGTTTGCAGCCAACACAAGGAAGAGCAGCCCCCTCACCCTCAAGATCAGGGTCCTGCAACCCAGAAAACCACAGCCCCGTGAGCTACCAACACAGGCCAGGCAGAGCACTGTGAGGGGCGCCAAGCTGGTTAAGCAGCCCCTCCCCTCCCTCCCCCCGCCCCCGTGAGTCCCTCCTCCCGCTGGACTCCCTGGCCGGCAGGGGCGATGGGGTCAGCAGTGCTGAGCACATGCACGGGCGGCCCCTGCCCGCCGGGAGCGCACCTCGGCCCTGGGACTTGGCCACGGGCGGCCCCTGCCCGCCCGGAGCGCACCTCGGCCCCGGGACTTGGCCGCAGGCTTCAGGATCCAGATGTTCTGGAGCCCGTCGATCTCCGTCTGAGGGCTCACGGACATGATCCTACGCAGGAGCGTCTGGCACTGTGACAGGTAATTCCTCGAATTGCAGATGAAGGCACCATCGCTGCAGAGCAAGATCCAGGAGCGCGTGAGCTCTGGGAGCCGGTGCCCACCCCATGGGCCAGGCACGGCCAAACCGGGGCAGGCCACGGCATCCTGCCGGCCGGGGGACACTTGGGACGCAGCCCTGCGAGGCTGACCCTGCCCGGGGCCAGGTGAACAGCGAGGACCCCGGTCTGTGGATCTGCACTGGGGTGCACTCCCCAGGGGAGGCCAGGCCAGAGGTGGTGCCGGGACAGTGTCCTGGTCGTGAGCTGACCTGCCGCACAGGCCTGTGCCGCTCAGCGGCCACCTTGCATCCTGGGCACTGGATCACGATACTGCCCTGCTTAGGGAGGCGTGTGGCACGTGTAGTGGTACGCAGATGACACAGCGATATGCGGCAGTACACAGAAATCTACAGCGATGCAGAGTGCATTCACAGTCACACGCAGTAGTACATGCGCAACAGGAACATAGGCAGTGCACAGTGTACATGGTGGTATAAACATAACAGTAACGTGAGGCAGTGTGTGTGACAGTGCCACAGGGTAGTGCAGAGTACACGCAGTAACACAGTAACACGCAGTAACACGCGGTAGCACACAGTAGTACACATATACAGTGCCACAGGGAAGTGCAGAGTACACACAGTAACACAGTAACACAGTAACACGCAGTAACACGCGGTAGCACACAGTAGTACACATATACAGTGCCACAGGGAAGTGCAGAGTACACACAGTACCACAGTAACACGCGGTAGCACACAGTAGTACACATATACAGTGATACAGGGTAGTGCAGAGTACACACAGTACCACAGTAACACGCGGTAACACACAGTAGTATACATATACAGTGCTACAGGGTAGTGCAGAGTACACACAGTAACACAGTAACACGCGGTAACACGCAGTAACATACAGTAGTATACATATACAGTGCTACAGGGTAGTGCAGAGTACACACAGTACACACAGTAACATGCAGTAACATACAGTAGTATACATATACAGGGATACAGGGTAGTGCAGAGTACACACAGTACACACAGTAACATGCAGTAACATACAGTAGTATACATAATACAGGGATACGGGGTAGTGCAGAGTAACATGCAGTAACATACATAATACAGTGATACAGGTAGTACAGAGTACACACAGCAACACGCAGTAGTATACATAATACAGTAACACAGGGCTGTATAGAGCACACGCAGTAGTATACATAATACAGTAACACAGGGCTGTATAGAGCACACGCAGTAGTATACATAATACAGTAACACAGGGCTGTATAGAGCACACGCAGTAGTATACATAATACAGTAACACAGGGCTGTATAGAGCACACACAAGTACACACAGTAGCAAACAGCAGTATCCATAATACAGTAACAGGGCTGTGTAGAGCAGTGCACATACAATGTGGTAACAGGGTAGTGTGCAGTCGCACGTATTCAGATGATAAGTACTATACAGTCTATTTATAGCATATATCACGGGCCCGCCCCCACGCCCCTGGGAGGCCCCGCCCCTGGGCTTACTGCACCAGCGAGTAGTACTGCTGGGTCAGGTCCTGCCACTCGGCCTCGGTCAGCTCCTCCGCGGCGTCCAGCACATCGATGTCCTCATGCTCCAGCTGCCCCAGGTAGGCCTGGCACACCCTGCATGCAGCGTCCACCAGCTGCCCCGAGAGGCCCCTGAGCTCGGGATCTGCGGCAAAGCACAGGCCCCGGGATGTTGTGGGGCCGCGCTGCCCCGCCCCCGCCCACCCCTCTGCAGGCCACTTCTGCGTCTGCGCAGGGGGCCCGCGCCCTCCTGCTCCTTGCACACCCCTCCCACATGAGGGAAAGAGGAGCCCAGGACCCCCAGCACCTGGGCTGCAGCCCCATGAGTCCCCCAGCACCACCCAACTCCCCCCCTTCCCTGCAGACCCCTTAGAACCGGTACCAGCTGGAGCTGCAGGCTGTCCCCGTCTGACCTTTAGGCCGACCCTTCCGCCATTTCCACAAGGGGCCGGGAAGTGAGTGGTACCCGAGCCCCTCCCGAGCCCCACCCACACCTGGATGGTGCCGCAGAGCCCCGCGGGCGGAGCCCTGGCCCTCTCTGCCCAGTGTGTACTGTTCCTGTAAACATGCCTGCCTCCCGGCTGGCCTCACCCAAGTCTCTTCCCTGAACCTGGACCCGCTGGCCACGTCACCCCACACCCAGCTCCTGGGGACGCTCGCACACTTGGGGCTTGGTAGCACGCTGTGAACACAGCCGGCAGCCTGGGGCCACGGAGCACCCCAGGAAGCCCCTGCCCTGGGGCTGGAGGAGGGCGGCCCCAAGCACACGCCACCACCGGGGGCTTGGGCACCGCGGCTGTGGGGGCAGCAGCGACGGCTGTGTGCGGCTGGCGGGAGGCGAGGCGGCTTGGCCGCTTCCCTCTCCTGCGGCACGTCCGTCCAGCGGCTGGCCGCTCCTCGGTGTCTGCCTGGCGGGAAGCTTCCAGATGTTTCCGTAGTGTTTACTCATGGCTGCCAGGGCCTGGAAGCAGCGGCAGGCCCCTGGACGTCAGCCCGTGAGAAAGCTCTGCCGACAGACAGCACGTGCACACCCCCAGGTGGCAGGGTTGAGAGGCTGCCCAGGGCCCCGACTCGCTGACCTCCTGAGAAAGGCCAAGCTACGGGGACAGGGGAAAGTCCGGGTGGGCAGGGGGCAGTGGAGCTCATCTGCCTCGTGTAGCAGTGGACATGTGTCCCGACCCACCTGTCACTCACCCATCTGCCAGCTCCCATGGCTGGCCCCCACGGGGAGCCCCACCTGTGCGCCGTGGACTCTGGGCATCCACAGTGTCTCAGCAGGGGCTTACCAGTCGGGAGCCCCTCTGGCTGGCGGTCCAGGGACCTGAGGTTCCCCCATGAGCAAAGCAGAACCTCACTCAGTTGACCACAGGCAGCAGCTGGGCATTAGTTATGAGGTTTCTTAAAAAGGCTCATGGGAAAATGGAATTATAAGCTAAACTAATTTTGTTGCAAAAAGATTCAAATCATATATGCAAGGGGTCTTCGGAGACTTCATGGAAAATGTGTATTATGAAAAAACCGTGGATTTTTAAGATGTTTTGTACCAAAACTAATGTGTAATTCCATTTTCCCATGAGACTAAGTTCCTTCATGTGTGTCTTTTTTAAAGTTTTATGGCTTTTTAAAAGCATATTTATTTGTTTATTCACAAGGTAGATGGAGAGAGATCTCCCTGCTGGTTCACTCCCTAGATGGCTGCAAGGCCCAAGCCCCTGGGCCATTTCCCACTGCTTTCCCAGGCACCTTAGCAGGGAGCCGGAAGGGGAGCAGGCGGGACGCTGGCGTCACAGGCGGTGGCTTAGCCAGTGGTGCCATAGCGCCAGCCCCCTTCCATGCACGCCCTGCCTTCCCACCCCGAGGGTCCCGTAAGGAGCTGCTCGGCGTCCAGCCAACCACAGGCTGCTCACTCGGTGACCAGCGAGCGACGTCTGCTCTCTGCTCAATCCCTGTTTGTCCAGTGAACTCTAAGTGAAGCCCGTGGGCCGCGGCGTCGCCGGGGAAGTGGCCACGCAGTTCGCCTTGGAACCTCAAACTGCTCTTAACATAAACTCGGAGCAAGGCTCTGTGGGCTCTGCAGTCCTGAATCCACCACCACAGGCACATCTCTAATGGCAGCAGGCCTGCCGTGGATTATGGGATGTGGCACAGGCCACCAATGGATACAGTAGACAAGATGGACGGGGTGGGCGCCGGGCGCAGTGGTGAAGTCGCCCCCCCAATCCCATATCAGAGTGCCTGGTGCGAGTCCCGGCTCCTCTGCTTCCAACCCCAGCTTCCTGCTAACGTGCACCTGTCAGGCAGTGCCGCAGGGGTGCGTCAGCCTTGCCTGGCCCTGGCTGTCGCCAGTGCTTGGGGAGTGAATCAGCAGATGCAAGGTGTCTGCCTCCCAAATAAATAACTTTTTTAAAAAAGAAAATGTGTTCTCTTAAAAATCAAACAAAGGGTCTGGCTACGACAGCCCAGCCCCACAGTCAGAACGAAAAGCGGGTGTCAGGACAGACAGCTGCGAGCCGGCCCGCCCCACCCGGCGCACCTCTCCTGCCGCCTGAGTCGCTGTCCCTGGCCTCCTCCCTCCTGGCCTTGGCTCTGCTTCTGCTGCTGCAGCTCTGGTGGCTGACCACCCACTTGAGGATGCTGGACGCGGCCGTGCGCCGAAAGTCGTCTGAAAGGACAGCGAGGGCCTGGGCCTCGACACGCAGCCGGCAGCACAGGCTCCTGTGTCTGCCGCCCACCCCAGCGGGCAGAGGCAGGACCACAGCCACCCCCCCCCCAGGCCGGGCCCCGTCTCACTCACCCAAGAACTCCTGCTTCTCGCTCTCGGTGCAGAGGCCGTAGCAGCGTGGGAAGAAGGAGTCGGGGTTGGCCTGGACGTACCACGGCAGGCTCCGCATGCTCAGGCACAGCCCGATCTCCACAGACAGACAGCGGCGCGTCAGGCCAGGCCCAGAGGAGGGCGAGGGCTGCAGAGGCTGCCAGCGCGGTGGGCGCTGCCTCCACCTGCAGGCCCCGAGTCGGCCTCAGAGGTCAGACGGCTCAGGCTCCAGGGGAGGGGCCGCACTTCGGGGCCCGGATCACAGCCCCAGGCCCCGGCTCTGTCCACTGCCCAGGACTGTCCCCGAGTCCCTGTGCCCCAGCGTCCAGAGCAGACCTGGGGCCCAGGACGGCAGTGCCACTGACTGGCTCCATGCACGGCATCATTGCAGGGGCAGCACTGCCCTACAGTGGGCAGCCCCGGCCTGGCAGAGCCGCCCTGGGCACTGACCACACACAGGGGTCGCTGCCACCTTCCAGGTAAGACAGGCAGGGCGAGCGTGAGGAGGACAAGCGGGGCTCCAAGGGGGCCAAGGGAGGTCAGGTCTCCCCCTGCCTCATCTGTCCCCTCTTGGTCAGAGCAGGCCATGCCAGCTTTGTCTGCAGAGGGGTCCCTGTGTACCACGGAAGTGTCCCTGGGGACCTGTCCCTGAGCGAGGACCACCAGGCCCCGCCCCTGAACCTCAGACCCTGGGTGTGGCCGCCTGGAGAGAGGTCCTGAGGCTGGAGAGGTGGGGGTAGAACAGCTGCTGGTCGGGCACTCCTGCTGCCTCCTCTGCACCTACAGCCCCTCAGGGAGCAGGGCAGGCGGGACCAGGAGGCAGTCCCCCAACCCCCATCTTCAACTTGGCCTGTGAGCCCGGAGGTGGGGGCTGAGCCCAGAGCAGCTGGGGCAGGTGTGGAGTGGCAGTGGCTGCGGCGCCAGATGGGGTCAGCAGAGGTGCCAAGGGGGACCGTCCTGAGGGGCCCCAGCCCCGCCCCCGACCCCAGCCACCGCTCACCTTGGTGGTGAAGGAGGCCGTCTTCCCGAAGTGGTTCAGCATCTGGTCCCCGGCCAGGTTGTGGTAGTCCACGGCGTCCCTCTTGATGGTCCAGAGCAGGTGCGGCGTCTCGTTCTTCACCAGCCTGGACTGGCAGGGAAGCCCCGTCAACACCCAGGCTCAGGCGGGGCCCCAGAGGGCGGGGGGCAGGCCCTCCAGCCCAGGGCAGGGACATCGGGCCAGAGGCAGGGGTGTGGGGCCCTCCAGCCCAGGGCAGGGACATCAGGCCGAAGGAAGTGGAGGTGTGGGGGACTGATGATTTTGTCTGGTTTGGCCCCAAAGTCCAAGCACACAAAGAAACACAGGAAGAGAAAGCATTCTCCAAACACCTGACACCTCGGCACATGGACACGCACACACGTGTGCACCCTGGCCTCCTACACGCCACATCCCCCCAGCAGTGCAGGGCTGGCCCGGGGCCTCCTCCTGGGCACCGAGGGACGGGGAAGGAGCAGGACCCTGGGAGCCCACGCCCCACGTTCCACCCCACGTTCCACCCCACGTTCCTTCCTCCACCCACACTAAGCTGCCATGGCTGCCGTCGGGGAAGTCGTCTTTGTTAAAGCACATTGTGAATTCTGAGAAACACGAGGCCACGAGCACACGGAAGACCCCTCCCCAGCACCCCTGCAGGGAGCTGCTGCCACCAGGACTGTGCCCACTTCTGGGCGCCGGGAGCTGGGGGGCCTGGGGTGAGGAGGTCCCCTGGTAGCTCCTCCAGGACGGCCACAGTGTCCTAACCACAGAGACCCCAGGGAGCCCCCTGCCTCTTCTAGCAGGTGGGGACATGTGGAACCTGAAGGGGGCGCCCTGATCTCAGTGGCCAGAGCACTCACACTACCTCTCAGTGTGCCAGCAATCCCACATGGGGGCTGGGAGGGTTCACACGATGGCCACACCGCGGGGCCCTCCCTGACACAGCTCCTGTGCCCTGGACGGGAGCCAGCCTACCTCTGCAGCCCACAGATGGACCCAGTTCCTCAAAACCACCGCCTGTGGAGCGGACTTGGTCCCTGGACTTGGCCAGCTCGGGGGTGCGCGGCTGGTCCTACCCTTGTGTCACCAGTGAGCAGGCCTTCTCATTCTGCACATTCGCTCCACAGTGCCTCCTCCCACCCTGTGCTTTCTCTTGGTCCCCAGTTCACAGAGGGAGAGGATAGGGTCCCAGAGTTCCCAGGCCTGGGGAGGTGGCCTCCCCTGTGGCTGTGAGACGGGAGGCCCTGCCCCACTGGCCACGCCAGCCCCTGTACCCGGAGCACCTCCAGCTGCTGCCGGCCGCAGCCCAGGGCCCGCAGGGCCTCGCAGTTCCCACATTCACGTGGAGCTGCTGGCACCGGCCTGTGCGGCTTACTGTGGGGTGCAGGGGGAGCAGGCTGGGCACAGCCGGTTCATCCAGAGGGGTCTGCTCGGCCCACCCCTGGTCCAGCCAGGCGCCGAGGCCGCCCAGTGAAGGCCACTATGGCTCAGACTTCATTGTCCCACCCCGTGAGTGACTGAGCAGGACAGCACCTGTACAGCCGAGCACACTGGAGACCTACCATCATGTCATGGATGGTCTCTGCTTTCTCCAAGGCGACTTGCTGGCTTTCTTTTACTTCAGTACATTTGTGGTCTGCAAACACCAGGGAGAGGGGCGATGCTGCCGACATGGTCAGCCAGACTCTCGCTGGCCACGGAGCCTCGTCCAGGAGGGGCAACAGTGGAACAGGTGTCCCGTGGGGCCTGCGTCGGGTATGGGGCACGCACCCCACCAGGGACCGTGCAGGCTGGGCCCTGGGAGCCTGAGCGTCTCAGGTGCAGGGCGGTGGGCCAGGGACATTGGATCTGCGATGGTGGCAGGGTGGGGAAAGGGGCCTGTGGGGACCTGGGGCTGGGGCGGGCAGGGTCTGGCCACCGGAGGGTGACAGAAACCACCCAGCAGGACCCCCTGTCCTGCAGTGGACATGGGGACGTGAAGTGACCAAGGGCGGGGGTGCCCAGGCACAGATGCCTGGGTGGGAAGGCAGGTGGGTGATGGAGGGGGCGTCCACGATACTCTACCAGGGACCCCCTCCCCGCTGTCCTCGGCACCCAGAGGGCCCTTGGGCAGCACGGGGAACTTCTCCACCCAGCCCTTCCTCCGCAGAGCTGCCCGGACCACCGGGAAGTGCCCGTAGATGGAGAAGATCTTCTTTTCCTAAAACGGCAAGAGCAGGTCCCCCACTCAGGCGCTGAGGGCCAGCTGTGTGGCAGGTCTGCTCCAGGGACACTGGGCCGCGTGCACACATGAGCAAGGAGGGGCCGGGGCCTGCTGGACACACACCCGACAGGTCACACAAGGTGCTAGCAGCCCGCACGTGCTCCTGCCGTGACTGCCTGGCCACGCCCACTCACACACATGCTCACACGTGTGCTGTGCCATGGGAGAAGGTAAGGTATGGGGATGCTTTCATGCACGGTGGGACTGACATTGGATTTCTCCACGACCCTTCACTGCCAGGTCGCTGGACAGAGGGTGCTGGGCATGGAGCTGTCTGTGCCCCTCCATCTTCACTGTCCAGAGCTGGAGACCCCAGCCGTGCCTGCCACATCCAAGGTCAACTTGGAGTCATGGTGTCCAGCTCCTCTCTCTGCGCACACAGGGGCAAGTGTGACCCCCAGTGGGACAGAGGCAAGGGGGATGGCATGAAAGGCCTCTGGGTAACCTGGAACTTGGTTCTGGTCCAAGACAGGCAGGGCCAGGTCAGGCCCAACACCCTGCCCCGGCAGTGCTGGCCACTGGGTGGAGCGGGGCCAGAGAAGCATGGTCCATTCCAGACATGAGTGACAGCTCAGAATGTGCGTGTAGGGGAGGCCCCAGGCGGCAGAGGCTGAGGGGAGGGAGCCCTGATCCAGGGCTGACCTAGGCGCCCCTTGGCCAGCGCTGTGGAGCAGGGGAGTAAGTGTGGCCTGCAGCACTGGCGTCCCATACGGTGCTGGTGTGAATCCTGGCCGCTCCACTCCCCAGCCAGCTCTCTGCTAACGCAGCTGAGAGCAGTGGAGGATGGCCCAAGTATTTGGCCCCTGCACTCGTGTGGGAGACCCAAAAGAAGCTCCTGGCTCAGTCTGGCCTAGTCCTGGCCACTGTGGCCATTTGGGGAGTGAACCAGCTGATGGAAGATGCGTGTGTGTGTGTGTGTGTAACTCAGGCTTTCAAATAAATAAATGAGAAATCTCTAATAATAATAATAATAATAATAATAATAAAAGAACCCCCTCCCCACAGAGTCCCAAAGGTGCTGACCTTGATGGCTCTGTCCGTCAGCTGCCTGGCTATTTTGAATTTGTCCAGTCTGGGAGAAGAGGCCGGGTCCTGTGCAATTCCTTGCTTCAAGGCTGTGAAAGAGAAACCAGCAGTCGGCCCGGCCTGGGAGGCGCAGCTGGGCCCCGTCTGGACCCCAGGTGCTAGGGGCACAAGGAACAAGGCCGACTCCTCTCTGGCCCCAGACACCACATCCCCAGGTCACTCCCCAGCCCACCCACGTCCTGGCCACCACGACACCGACAGTGGCTGAGCAGCCCACTCTGCCTCGTTGCCCAAGCCCTGACGTGGAGCCCTCATACCTGCACCTCACCGTCCACCCACCCACTGGACATCTGGGCTAGTGCTCTGCCCAGAGCACCTGGCCTCCAAGGGCCCTGATCAAGGTATATCCCGGGGGCTCGGCCCAGCCTCCAGGTCTCTACCACCCCTGGAGAACCACACCCACCGGCCAGCTGAGACAAGACCAAGACAGCCAGGCTGGACAGCAGCGGAACCACGGTCCACGCAGCCGCAGCAGCTGCCTGCTGCCTGCTCAGCATCCATTGCGGGTGTGGACACTGACTCCCGGCTTCAGCCGGCCCAGCCCGGCCTGGCCACTGGGTGCATTTGAGGAGTGGGCAGCTGATGTGAGTTTCCTCTATCTGTTTCCTTCTGTCCATCTCTCCCTCTGTTTTCTCTCAAATAAAAATATTTGTTTAAAAAAATAAAAATTTTTTAAAAGAAATCAACTCCATAATAAAAATGCTACCCAAAATGAAAATTCCTTGACATCTCAAATCAACCTTTCCAAACTTAAAAATAATTCTTAAAATGTTTTATTTATTAAAGAGACCTAAAGGCACAGAGAGAGAGAGAGGTCTCAGCTCCTAGTTCAGTCCTCAAATGCCTGCAGTGGCCAAGGCTGGGTCAGGGCTGACGCCGGGAGCTCATCCAGGTCTGTGTGGGCAGCAGGCCTCCACGCCTGGGGACGCAGGTGCATGGGGCCCCCAGCGACAGGGTGCAGCACCTGGTTCTAGTCGTAGTCAGAAAAGATGCAGAAGGCAGGAGGCAGAGAGCTCCCCACATACCCCCTCCCCAGCAGAGAGGCCGCGCCTCCCCCTGGGGGAGTGCGGAATCAGACGCTGGTCTCAGGCCTGAAACCCAGGCCTCCACCTGCAGCTGGGCCTGTGGACCCCTCCGCCGGGCTGCCAAGGGACTACAGGTGCTGGGGATGGGACAGGGGAGTAGGCTTAGCACTTGGCCTTGGAGCTCAGAGCCTAGCAGCCAAGACGTCTGGACTACATCCCGTGCTGGAACACGGGAGCGTGAGAGGCAGCTCCTGCTCCCGACCCCAGCTTTCTGCCAGTGCAGGCTCTGAGAGGCAGGCGAGGGCTCAGCTAACCTGGTTCTTGCCAGCCACATGGGAGGCCTAGGTTGGGCTTCCAGCTCCCGGTTTGGGCCTCGGCTCAGCACGGACATTGAAGGCAGGTAGGGAGCGGAACAGGAGTGTCTCCCTCTCTCCCTCCCTCACAGAGGTGTGAAGAACACACATCAGAGAAGGAAGTCTCTTCAGCAAATGGTGCTGGAGAACAGGATGCCCAGAGTTAGCAGAACGGGCAGGATCTCTACTGAACCATGAAAGGAGCGGCCGTGAGCCACCATAAAAGTGGCCTTAATGAAATAGAAAAGTGGGGCTCCTGAGACAAACAGTTCCAGAGACGGCCTTGGGAAATGGGGAGTAAACCGGTTCACAGAGAAAGCAGTCAGCTACTAACCAGAGATACGGGCAACAGAACATCCTGCTATGTAGATAAGCCCCCTCCCCTGTGCTTGCTCAAGCTTAACAAAGAAACCGCAAGGCACGTAGGGCACGTAGCCACCCCTTTCCCCTCCTCAATGACCCCCTCCCCTTGTCCAAGCTTAGACACGTAGGGCACGTAGCCACCCCTTTCCCCTCCTCAATGACCCCCTCCCCTTGTCCAAGCTTAGACACGTAGGGCACGTAGCCACCCCTTTCCCCTCCTCAATGACCCCCTCCCCTTGTCCAAGCTTAGACACGTAGGGCACGTAGCCACCCCTTTCCCCTCCTCAATGACCCCCTCCCCTTGTCCAAGCTTAGACACGTAGGGCACGTAGCCACCCCTTTCCCCTCCTCAATGACCCCCTCCCCTTGTCCAAGCTTGGACACGTAGGGCACGTAGCCACCCCTTTCCCCTCCTCAATGACCCCCTCCCCTTGTCCAAGCTTGGACACGTAGGGCACGTAGCCACCCCTTTCCCCTCCTCAATGACCCCCTCCCCTTGTCCAAGCTTGGACACGTAGGGCACGTAGCCCCCGTTCCTCCTCCTCCTCGACGACCTCCTCCCCTTGTAGTCGCCCAATAAACTTACGCCACCCTATGGTATGTTAATTTTGTGGTTTTGCCCCTGAAAAGCTGTGTGAGATAGCTGCTCGGGGCTCCTCTCTCTTGCTCGCTGCTTGTGGCAGCAGAGGGCCCATTTGCGCAAATGAAATAAAACTGCCTCCTGTTTTTTTGCATCGTCTGGTCTGGAGTCTGTGTTTCTGGGGTCGTCACAAAAGGACACCGCTTTTGGGGTCCTTCAAACCACATTCCACAAACGGCTCAAAACCTACTAAAGACTCAGCTGTAAGACTGAGATTAAAACAGGGCGGCTTCGAGAGATGGGAAGAGAAAAGGGTTGTTGTTTTTTTTTTTTAGGTAAGATCCCAGGAGAACAGGAAACAAAAGCAAAAACAGACAAATGGGGTCGCAGAAACCAAAATGCTTTGGCATACCTAAAGAAGCAATCAAGACTTATGAGACCGTCTCCAGAGCGGGAGGGAGTGTTCGCAAGTTAGGACGTGCTCAGGATCCAGAACACACGAGGAGCGCAACAGCGAAAACAACTTGGTTTAAAAATGAGCCAAGATCGAAATAGATATTTTTCAAAGGAAGACATACAGGGGCCGGTGCTGTGGCTCAGCGGGTTAAAGCCCTGGCCAGAGGCGCCGGCATCACATGTGGTTCTAATCCTGGCTGCTCCTCTTCCAATCCAGCTCCCTACTATGGCCTGGGATAGCAGAAGATGGCCCGAGTCCTCCCACGTGGGAGACCCAGAAGAAGCTCTTGGCTCCTGGCTCCAGATCGGCGCAACTCCAGCTGCTGCGGCCATCTGAGGAGTGAACCGGCAGATGGAGGACCTCTCTCTGTCTCTACCCCTCTCTGTGACTCTTTCAAATAAATAAAATAAATCTTTTTTTTTAAAAAAGGAAGACATATAAACGCTCAGAAGTTCATGAAATATTGATCAACATCACTCATTCTTAGAGAAATGCAAATCAAGACCACAACGTGGTACCCCGTTCCAGCTGCAACGGCTTTCAGTTTAAAAACCTTAAGTTCTGTGAGGATGTGGAGAAAGCAGAATCCTGGTGGGAGTGCAAATGAGCGCAGCCATTGTGGAGGGCAGCACGGGTCTGTGGGATTCCGAAACCCCACCATGGGTGTACACCCAAAGGACAGAGCGGCACTCCCAGGCTTATACTGCGCGGCTTACGATAGCCAGGACATGCAGCCGATCTGTGTCCACGAACGAGGGAAGGGATCAATGTGGTCCAGGAACACAACGGATCATCCCGCCAGAAGAATGGGACCATGTGGTGTGGACGGAATCAAGTGAGCTCACTCAGGCAGAGATCCGAACACCACATGGCCTCCCTCAGACCGAGCGCCATGTGGCCTCACTCAGAGACCTGAGCAGCACGTGGCCTCACTCAGACGCGCAGTCTAAGTCGACCTTGAGGCGCGGCAGGTGATAACAACTGTGAGGGAGCGCTGGGCGCTGCTCCCTTCCCACCGGCTGGGAAAAGCATCGGAGGATGGCCCAGGTGCTTGGGTCTGTGCCCCCGCGTGGGAGACGTGGAGGGAGCTCCAGGTTCCTGGCTTCAGCCTGGCCCAGCCCTGGCTGTTGTGGCCATCTGGGGAGTGAACCAGTGGATGGAAGCTCTCTCTGTCTCCTTTTCTTTCTGTAACTCAGACTTTCAAAAATATTTTTTTTTTTGACAGGCAGAGTGGACAGTGAGAGAGAGAGACAGAGAGAAAGGTCTTCCTTTGCCATTGGTTCACCCTCCAATGGCCACCACGGCCGGCACATCGTGCTGACCTGATGGCCGGAGCCAGGTGCTTCTCCTGGTCTCCCATGTGGGTGCAGGGCCCAAGCACTTGGGCCATCCTCCACTGCCTTCCCTGGCCACAGCAGAGAGCTGGCCTGGAAGAGGGGCAACCGGGACAGAATCCGGCGCCCCGACTGGGACTAGAACCCGGTGTGCCGGCGCCGCAAGGCGGAGGATTAGCCTAGTGAGCCGCGGCGCAGGCCAAAATATTTCTTTTGTTTAAAGCTGGTGTCACAGAGGCGGAGGGGAAGCTGGTGGTTTCCAGAGCTGGGCAGTAGGGGGCACAGGGTGAGCCTGATGACGGGGCTCACTCACAGCTGACAGAGGTAGGACATTCTGACACTCTACTGCACAGCAGCGTGACCACAGACAGTGACAGTGTACTCTTTCTTCTTAAAAAAAAAAAAAAAGAGAGAGAGAGCTTTTATATTTCACCATAAAGAAATAACTGAGGATATTCAGATAGTTATCCCAATTTGAACAATACATAGAGTATGCGTACACTGAATCACCCACAAGTACGTACAGTTGTTACGTGTCTGTGAAAACATTTAAGAGAGGTGAGCCGTGCAACACTGCCTGGGAGGCCCACACCCCGAATCGCAGCAGTGGGCTTCGAGTGCCAGCTCCACCTGCTACCCAGCTTCCCGCTCAAGTACACCCAGAGAGGCAGCAGGCTGGGCCCGGCCTCTCAGGTGGGAGACCTGGATGCAGCTCCTGGCTCCTGGCTTTGGCCTGGCCAAGTCCTGGCTGATGTGGGCATTTGGAAAAGTGAACCAGCAAACAGAAAATCTCTGTCTCTCCGTCTTTCCAATAAATAAAAATTTTGCAATATAAGGAAAAAGGAAGAAAAGAATGGAGAGACCTCACCAAAACACACACACACACACACACACACACACACACACACACCCTTGGGGCACATGGCCAAGCACAAGCTGAGTCCGCAGCTATTCACAGGAAAGAGGGGCTGGACCCTGACCCACCGACCCTACTTCCCAGGGAGCGGCAGGAGTCCCTCTCTGGACAAAGGAGCTGGCCAGGGCTTACTAAACCAGAGTCGGGAAGATAGACAAGCGGCTCCGACCCTCAGAAGACCCCCAGAGGGATAAGGCGGCCAGCCACAGGCACGGGCAGGCAGCCACAACCGCAGGGTTCTCCAGAGTCCACAGGAAACTGAATTAAAAGGTAAGTTTATCTCGCTCCAAAAAATGCTGAGAAGCCACGCACACAAGGAGTCTCCGGAAAGACCATGGCGATGTGCATCACGCACGCAATGACGCCCGGGTTTCTGACCAACTTGGTTCCAAGGTTGTACGCATCCGACAAAGCGCTGGGGACCTGCAGCTGCGGAGGATTTCCCGGGACACGCACCCACATCGGTGACCGACACAAAAGCAGCTGGCGCTCTGCGCCCCCGCAGTCCCGGGAGTGGAGTCCAGGCGCGGTGGAGGGGAGCCGGGGGCGTGCGGTGCGGCTCTCCCGAGCTACGCCAGACCAGACGGGAGAGCGCACGAGATCCCCCTGAATCGCCGCCGGGACCGCCCTTCCCGCCCGCAGCTCCCTCCAGGGCCGCGCGCGCTGACCAGCGGGACCGCGGCAGGTGCGGGCTCAAAAGCCCCGCCCCCTCCCGCCGTCCCCTGGGCTCGGCGGCCGCGCAGTCCGTCGGCCCAGCACAACCAGAGCGGCCTCAGGCGCAGCGGTACCGACTGTGTTCTTCCCTCCGGTCTCCGTCCGACGTGGTGGACGACGGCCTCTTCTCGCCCGGCTCCATTCCGGCGTCCAGCGGCTCGCCCGGCCGGCCCCCGGCCCCTGGGGATTAGCGGGGGGAAGGGGGTGTCCCTAGTGGTGAGCGAGGTCGGGAGCCGGGCCTGGTCTGGGACCCGGGGGGTCGCGTTTAGGGCCGGGGTTGGGGCACGGGTCCGCTGGTGGGGAAGTAGGGGATCAGGTCCAGGATCCCGGGGTCGAAGGACAGGTCCCGGGAGGGGCGCGGTGCAAGGGGCGCAGATTGGAATTCCAGAGGTCGGGACGGGGAGAGATTCGGAGGGCGGCTGGGCGAGGGGCAGCAGAACCGGCTGGGGACTCGGCTCACCGGCGGCCTGCCCAGACGCTCGTTCCGCGCACCCGCCCCCTGCGGCGCTGCCCGGCGTCCCGCGGTTGCCCGGGGCGATGGCCCCCGGCCGCTTGGCGGCTTGCGCGGCCCGCGAGCGCTGGCAGCGTCGCCGGGGGAGAGTACGGCAGCGGCCGGCCCAGGGCGTGGGGCTGCGCGGGCGCGCTGGGGGCTCCGGCCGCAGGTAGCGGCGAGACCGGTGTAGGCGAGCGGGGGCCACGGGGCCGCAGGTGGCGGCACCCGGGCTAAGCTCGGGTTCTGGTCCCGGGCTGAGGTTCGAGGCGCGGCCCGGGCGGGGGCGGGGGCCGGGGCGCTGGGCCGCGCGGGCCATGCGTCCGGGAGGACCCGCGTGTGACCAGCCACCCCCGCCCGGGTCATGCGCTCGGGTCTCCCTGCGGGCCGGGCCGTGCGGGTCACACAGACCCGCCCAGCACCCCGCCCCCAAGTCACAAAGACTGCCCGCCACACCCCGTCCCCTCCCCCCAGCATCAACCATTCCTGGGGGTCTCTGGGACTCTCAGCTTGCCCTGCTACAGGGGTTGGGGCCGGGGTTCCCGGATCAGCTCACCCACCCCGCGAAGGAGTTTGGAGAGGCCTTGGTGACCCCCACCCCGTGCTCTGCCCCCAGTCCTCACGGACTCCACAGCCCAGGGCAGCTACTTCCTTGTCTGCCCAGCGTCTTGGGGAAGGGGACTCCATCAGCCTCTTTGCCAGGTTTGAAATCGCCTTTGTATCTGACCCCCAGGCACCCCGAAGGGAGGCTCCCCCCTCCAGAGAGAGACCCAGGCTCTCTGGGCCGCACCCCCAGACCCTAAATCGTGAATGAACCACAAGGGGCCCCTCCCCCAGCTGCCCTCCTGTTCAGAGCCCGCATGGAACAGGCTGGGCAGCAGTCGGGTTAGCATTTATTGTCTGAGCAGTGCACTACGTGAAACAAAGATGTCAGCCGAGACTTGGAAGCCTGATCCGCCTGGGTCCCAGAGCTCTCCACAGGAACAGAGCGCGCGCCAGCAGGGTCCCCGGGGCCTCCGCCGCCCTCACTGGCCCGAGGCCCCATGGCTCTCCCAGGCGCAGCCTCAGAGCTACAGGACGATGAAGGGTGTGGGCTGCACCGTGCTGGTGAGAGTGGCCTCTCTGGGGACATGACCAGAGTACTTGCCCAGCTGGCCCCTGGCTTTGTCCTTGCCTCCCAGAGCTGCTGGGAAGGGCAGGTGGCGTCGGGAGACCAAAACTTCCTGCCTGGCACTCTCCGCCTCTGGGGTCTTACCTGCGTCCCCCTCGTTTGGTTGAAACATCACAGATCTGGGAGCATCCTTGCCCTCACCCACCGCCCCACCAGGCTGCTGGGTCTTTGATCCTAAAAGCCTCAGGCCACAGCCGGGAACCAGCGAACACCCCTACCTTAGTGAATGTTGGTGCCTCCTGAACATGGCAGCTCATGTCCTCACACCCCCAGGGCGAGGGCGGCTTTCTGGATGAAAAGGCCAGCAGGAAAACAATTCCTAAGACAACGAACAAGGTCCCCTCCCGCTGGGGACACGTGGGTGCCTGTGTCCAGAGTCCAGGGCCCCAGGGGGATGGAGCTGGCGTGCAAGCCTGTTCTTTGCCATGGTTTCAATCACAGCCAATGCTGTTCGCACACTTCTTGGGTGGCAGAGGGTTCGTGAGTGCCCTGAGACCCCAAAACAGCAGAGATGGAGGAGACGCCTGGCCCACGCCAGCCTCAGGTGAGAGGACCAGGTGGGGGCAGGCAGAGCTGACTGAGGGTCCCAGAGGCAGGAGCTGAGCCTGCTCATCCAGGGCACGGCAGACACAAGCGCACAGGCCCCTTCCAGAGCCTTGCACCCGGCCCCTCCCCCAGAGAACTCAGAACTACCCTGTGGCATTGGAAGCTCGGAGCCGGACATCACCAGGCCAGTCAGGAGGCCAGTCCTTCTGCAGTGGCCATTTAAGGAGTGGGTCTTCCGTGGGAGGGGCGGCTGTCACACCCTGTGGAGCAGTACCCTGCCTCCACGCTGAGGTGGCCTCGCCTGGGAGGGTGCTGGCGTGGGAACACTGCAGAAGGGAAAAGCTGGAGGCGGGACGGTCTGCCCGAGGCTGGGCACATGTGGGCTGGCGTGGGGGAGCAGCTCACGCAGGTGGGCAGAGTGGACAGCAGACGCAGGCTCTCACACTGCCCCTTGCCAGCGCCGGCCTCACCCTAGGAACTGGGGCCGTGCTCATGGGAGGCGGCTCGAGCAGCACTGAACGGGCCAGTCGGACAAAATCTGCCTGTTGCGAGGTCTGACCATGTGAGAAAGGGACATTCTAGGGAGATGCGTTAGGGGGCAGCAGCCAGAGGACAGCCAGGGTCTGTGCAGAGCTGCGTGCGGGGCGGGCAGTGCCGCGACTCAGCTGTGCCATCCTGCAGTCACTGGGCCATCTGCACCACCACGGCCCTCCAGGCTTTCTCCTTGTCAAACTCCTTCAGGGGGCTCCTGGCCACCTGTGACCCAGAGAGAACGGCGTGTAATTAGGACGCAGCTCCAGAGGGAAGTAGAGGGGCCGCCGGGCGGCAGCCAGCTCCCTCCAGATGGAGAGTGGGGAGACGAAGGCCTGCTCTGCAGGTGGGAGGGGCCCTGGGGGCCGAGGTGACCCCACGCCTCCAGACCCGGCGGGGAGACAGCACAGCTGGGTGAAACAGCAGCAACGCACCACCAGGATGAGGGGAGGGCTGGGGGATGTCGAGATCCGCTGAGACGGGCTTGGCCAGAATGTGTTCCCAGGATGCAGTGGGCACAGCGTGCACAAGGCCCTGCAGCCAGTGGTGCGCAGAGCACAGAGAGCGGGACAGGAGACGGCACAGCCAGGAGGAGCTGTGGCTGCAGGGCGTGGTGGGCAGGCACAGAGGCCCAGCTAGGTGCTAGGGGCAGGCCGGTCACTGCGCCCAGAAGCAGTGGGCAGCTTTTCCCAGGGAGGACACTGCCAGGTCTGTCAGCTCACGGGAGGAGCCTCTCGGCTGTGGGGGGCATCGGGACTGTGACCTCCAGTCAGTGGTAGGCGTGGGGAGACCACTCACCTCCCCGGCTGGGCGCTGCCTCGGGCTGGGCTGGGCGTCCCAGGATGCGTTCTGCAACCTGGCACTGACCTTGAAGTCCACACACTGGACGGCGGTGCCCGTGTTGAGGCTGCCTTGTAGCAGCAGCACCAGCAGCAGCAGCAGCAGCAGCAGGTCATAGGCCTGCAGGGGGCAGGGCGGGATGTGAGGGAGGCAACCCCGCCCGCCCCAGGCATGAGACCCCTCCAGTCAGGGGAGACCCCTCCAGTCAGGGAGACCCCTCCAGTCAGGGAAGGCCCCTCCAGTCAGAGAGACCCCTCCAGTCAGGGAAGGCCCCTCCAGTCAGAGAGACCCCTCCAGTCAGGGAGACCCCTCCAGTCAGAGAGACCCCTCCAGTCAGGGAGACCCCTCCAGTCAGGGGAGGCCCCTCCAGCCAGGGAGACCCCTCCAGCCAGGGAGACCCCTCCAGTCAGGGAAGGCCCCTCCAGTCAGGGGAGACCCCTCCAGTCAGGGAGACCCCTCCAGTCAGGGGAGACCCCTCCAGTCAGGGAGACCCCTCCAGTCAGAGAGACCCCTCCAGTCAGGGAGACCCCTCCAGTCAGGGAGACCCCTCCAGTCAGGGGAGACCCCTCCAGTCAGGGAGACCCCTCCAGTCAGGGAAGGCCCCTCCAGTCAGGGGAGACCCCTCCAGTCAGGGAGACCCCTCCAGTCAGGGAAGACCCCTCCAGTCAGGGAGACCCCTCCAGCCAGGGAGGCAGGAGCGCTGCCTCCCACCATGCGCTCACGTCTGAACCCCAGCAGCCCTGTGTGCTCTATCATTTCAACACTCTGGCTTGGTAAGTGAGGTCCATCCTGGGGTCAGTTCTGATGGTTTAGGTTTGATACACAGGCGTGGAGGGGGTTTGGGCGGGGCCTGGGTGGCCACCAGGCTCTGTGGGCGGCAGGTCTGCGAGTCTTCTCTTGGTCCTTCCCGTTCCAGCCACCACAAGGGTCAGGGGGGAGGCAGCAAGCCCGCCCTGGCCACGCCAAGACGGACGAGGCCGAAGGGACTGCCTTGCAGTTATGTGGTGGCAGGGGTCACGCTTCTGAGACGGGCAGAGAGCTCTGGAGGGCAGGGGTCCCGGGCACTGGGACCCAAACTCTCCCACAGCTCCATCCCAGCATAGCGGCAGAGAGAGGGCCCAGCTGAGCCTGGACTGAGTGAGCCGCAGGGGAGGGGCAGGAGGAGGAGCCCTGGCCTGAGCGGCAGGAAACTCCAGCACCACGGGACCACCACCGAGCCCCAGCCCTCCAGGCCATGGGCACTCTAGCAGGGCTGGCCTCGAGCATTCTGTATTATAAGAGGAAATAAAGTAGCAAACATACTAAATGTTACAGGAGGTGAGATTTTGGGAGAAAGAGAAAGATGCAAACATAAAAGCACCTAGAGTGTTCCATTTGAATTGGAAATAATATAAATTCATGATCTTTAAAATTATCCCCGATAAGGGGAGGCTGTCACATCGAGTGCCTGGGTTCCGGTTCCGGTTCCTGTTCCACTCTTGACTACGGCTTCCTGCTAAGGCAGACCAGGGAGGCAGCAGCGAGGGCTCAAGAACTTGGGCCCCTACCACCCACGTGGGAGACCCAGAGCGAGTTCCAGGTTCCCAACTTCAGCCTGGTCCAGCCCTGGCTGTGGCACGCATTTGGAGAGTGGACCAGAGATGGAGGATCTGTCTGTCTCTGTGTGTCTCTCACTACCTCCAACATCAAGAAAAAGAAAACATCTAAATACCCCCATTTCCCAGTTTGTCCACTGAGAGGGATGAAAGGCAATGATACTGACAGGAACAGGCACACGGAGCCCAGGGCTAGGGACAGAATGAGGTCCACTGGGCAGGTTCAGAGGCTGCTGGGAAAGACGGCAGCAGAGCAGGCCTCAGGGCCAGGGTCAGCTCAGCATCAGAAAACCTAAAATACTGGCCGGCACCGCGGCTCACTAGGCTAATCCTCCGCCTAGCGGCGCCGGCACACCGGGTTCTAGTCCCAGTCGGGGCGCCGGATTCTGTCCCGGTTGCCCCCCTTCCAGGCCAGCTCTCTGCTGTGGCCAGGGAGTGCAGTGGAGGATGGCCCAGGTGCTTGGGCCCTGCACCCCATGGGAGACCAGGAGAAGCACCTGGCTCCTGCCTTCGGATCAGCGCGGGGCACCAGCCGTGGCGGCCATTGGAGGGTGAACCAACGACAAAAGGAAGACCTTTCTCTCTGTCTCTCTCTCTCACTATCCACTCCACCTGTCAAAAAAAAAAAAAAAAAAAGAAAGAAAGAAAACCTAAAATACTGATGATCCCATGGATCTGTGGTGTCACTCGACAGACCTGGGGCTGTCCTCCCGTGGCATGTGTGCCTGTCCCTTCACTTCCCGGGGTGAGAGCGATTCCAGCAAGGACCACTGGGGTGGGATGCTTGCAGAGCCACAGCCCAACACCATGGGCTACAGGTGCCCGTCAGAACAAAGGACCAGAGCCATAGGTGGTGCCACCTCCCAGACACAGCCTCGGGAAGGGGAGGTGGGGCAAGAGACCGGGGTGACCAACGGGCAGACCCGGGCACGGGGCTCCCAGATCACCTGAGAACCTCGGCCGTCCTGGGTGTGACACTGGACTGCTCTCCCTTTTAGAGGTGCCAGTGTTGAAGGGCAAAGGCCACTTCCAACACTCAGCCCTCAGCACACACACAGGGTACACAAGGCAAACCCCTGCAGGGCTCAGTCTGTTCTATACGTTGGAAATTTATCATAATAAACCCTTGGGGGGAACACCATTTATAATGGGTACATAAAAAAGCAAAGTGTCTACAAAACAGCAGGTGCAGAGGGGAATAGGGCAAGTCGTGAAACTCCAGGAAAGCCGGTTCCAGCTGTGACCACACTGGGGCTCGGGTTCCAGCCATGACCACACTCGGGTCTTGGGCACAGCTCCACCACTTCTGCAGCTGATCCACAAACTCAGCTCCCACCAGACACCTGGTGTGTGTGTGGGGGGTGCTCCTCAAACTTGATGTGCCCAAGAAATCAGCTCAAGTGGAGGCTCAGGGCGGAGAAAACCCTCACCACCTGTGGAGGAGGCAGGTGGCTGTGGCGAGTCAGGCAGAACGGCCGGAGCTGGGAGGACAGAGCAGAGCTGGCCCTGCTGGCCAGTGGGGCCGTGCAGTTACCCATGGTCCACATGGAAAAGGCAGTCACACAGCACATGGGGTGCACACAGGAGCAGGCCCCGCCCAGGACACCATCCCGTTCCCCGACAGACCCCTCCTCAGACACGCGCCAAGGGCATGGTGGGGCCATCTTTCTAGAACATTCTGAATACAGGAGGGGACATACTTTTATGGCTGGCGGGTAGTCCCTGAAGATCTCCACCGTCCTCATTATGCTGGATGACAAATACCCAGAGGCTGTGAACAGCAGCGGGGCTGTGAGGCTGCTTATGGCGATCAACACCTCCACCTGGCAGAAGGCGGCAGACCGTCACGGGCTGCAGGGGCCGGCAGTACGGCCTGGCGTCAGCCCAGGGCGAGAGCCACGTGTGCCGGGCTAGCACGTGGCTCCTGCTAAGGTCTCTGCATGCAGAGCCTACACACGAGGCTCTGTTGAGAGCAGCACGGACACGGACCCCTGCCCTGCGACCTGCTCCCTGGCCTCCCCTAAAGTTCCAATGCCTCCATCAGGTCTCAGATGCCCACGGCGGAGCGTCCAGGCCCACAGGGACCACAGCCGCCAACAGCAGCCTCCAAGGTGGGCCCTGGCTTCCGCTTCCCTTCCAAGTCCCCAGGGCTTCTCCCGATTGACGGACTCAGCAGTCTGCGGCCAGCCCCAGCCTCCCCTCCCCCACACCCCAGCCCGTAGATGCATGATGCCTACCAGACACTTGCTGGGACACTCCGCGGTCACGTGACTGGCAATGGCACTTGGAAAGCACTACGAGAGGAACAAGAAGGATTTCAGGTTCCCGTGGTCAGAGTCCAGATCCGCACTGTCAGACCCAGGCCTGGGGGCGGGGCCTCCCCCAGGTCTATGCGCTCTCAAGTCCTGATTGCACCTCTTCATTAGCCTGGGGGAGACCTGCAGGAATGGCACGTCAACACCTGAGTTCTACCCCTGAGCCCCGGAATAATCTGTGCCCTCGGGTGCCTGAAGTCCAGGCCCAAGAACCCACGCAAGGCGGGGCTCTGTGTTGGGCGCAGCAGCGTCACCGCACGGCCCACACGCCAGGCCCTGTGCCGTTCCCGCGATGCTCTGTCAGAGCCCGTTGCTTCCGGGGCACGGTGGTGGTCCCACTGTGCACTGCGGCTTGCGTCTGCAGTCTAGTCTGAGGGTGCCTGTTGCCGCAGACAGCCCTACGAGGCCAGGGTTTGCGGTGGCTGCGTTTCTCCACGGCCAGACTCGGGCCCCTGGGACATCCACTCTGAGCACACGTGGCGGCGTCTGCCTGGGCGCCTCTGCACCTGTCACACCTGCTTTAAGGAAGTGACTTAATCCTCCACGCTGCAGGCAGTGGGAGGTGCTGAGCCCTGGGGGCACCCACACATGGGCCACTGCCCCTGGGGCTCCAGGAGCCCAGATTGCCAGTGACCCTGTGACCCCGTGACCCCATGTGTCTCCCACTCTGAAGTTACCCACCCTGCCGTGGGCAGTGGGGACAACGGGGGCCCTGACCTGCTGGTGGGGGTCTGTTCCTGTTCGGCGCTCTGGGGAGAAGGTGAGGGACAGAGGCAGGCTCAGAGCAGTGGGAGCCTGGGCAGCAGGGGAAACACGGGGCAGGGGAGCAGGTGAGGAGCCACAGGTGCAGAGGCCCTGAGTGGGTAGACCCGGCCCAGCTACCGGGCGACATCCGGCCAGGCCAGGAGGCTGAAGGGTCAACACAGGGCCTGAGTGGCATTTCTAAAAGGGCCTCCGCCTGCAACCGGAGCAGGGACAGGGGAAGCCACGGAGGGCGAGAGTTGGCCTGTTCAGTCCAGCGCCGTGCCCTGGACGGGAAGGAAACTCAGCCAGAGAGGTGGGGGCAGCTTCTGCAAGGGCCTAGTTCAGGAAGGGCCTTAGCCTTCAGCCTACATGGACCCCAGCTCTGTCCCTCCACCCACAGGCCTGGGCCCCTGCTGGGCCTCTGGTCATCTGGGCTCCAGCCAGGATTCAGGCAGGTCGAGCTGGTTCACTCCCCACCCAAGGGGAGCCCCACTTGGCATCCCTTGCTCGCCTCCCTGGGGCCAGCAGCCCTCTCCCAGCTGTGTCCACCTTGGAGGAGGGGCTGGGTCCAGGATGTCAAGGAGAGAGCGCTTGGTGGGTGTGGGGTGGTCCACTGGGTCTGGGGAAGGCCATGTCAAGAGGGCTGGCTGTGGGGACCAGGGTGGGACAGAACAAGGTCTTTCACTGTGAACTGGTCCTCAGGGAGCTCCAGGCCAGAACCCCAGGACTGCAGGGGCTGGCCGCACCCCTGCATGCTGCACCTTCCACTGGGACAGTGATGTGTGGGTGGCTCCCCTGCGAGTGCTGGGTCCTTGTAGCCAGCCTGGCCCTCCAGGAGGAGGCTCCGCCCCACACTGTGCCTGTTCCTGCCCCCCTCCCAGGAGTCCCAGAACTCAACCATAGCTGGCATGAGTGCCCAGGTGCACTGCTCTGAGGCCACCCCCACATCCGCAGCAGGAAGTTGAGTCCACAGCCGATGCGGTGTGACCACCCAGGCTGTAGCCATCGAGCATGGGCACAGCCTGCTCACCACTGAGTGCGCAGCTTTAAAAGGCAGGTGCCAGCCGGCACCGCGGCTCAATAGGCTAATCCTCCACCTAGTGGCACAGGCACACCGGGTTCTAGTCCCGGTCGGGGCGCCGGATTCTGTCCCGGTTGCCCCTCTTCCAGGCCAGCTCTCTGCTGTGGCCCAGGAGTGCAGTGGAGGATGGCCCAGGTGCTTGGGCCCTGCACCCCATGGGAGACCAGGAGAAGCACCTGGCTCCTGCCTTCAGATCAGTGCAGTGCGCCAGCCACAGCACGCCAGCCTCAGCAGCCATTGGAGGGTGAACCAATGGCAAAAGGAAGACCTTTCTCTGTCTCTCTCTCTCACTGTCCACTCTGCCTGTCAATTTAAATAAATAAATAAATACTTAAAAAGGCAGGTGCCAAGGCTGGTGCTGTGGTGCAGCAGGTAAAGCTACCGCCTGTCATGCCCATATGGCAGTCGGTTTGAGTCCCAGCTGCTCCACTTCTGATCCGGCTCCCTGCTAAGGCACCTGGAAGTTGTAGAGATTGGTCCAAGTGCTTAGGTCCCTGGACCCACGTGAGAGACCCAAAAGAAGCTTCTGGCTCCTGGCTTCAGTCTGGCCTAGCTCCAGCCATGGCAGCCATTTGGGGAGTGAATCAGTGGATAGAAGATCTCTGTCTCCGTCTCTGTAACTCTGCCTTTCAAATAAGATGAAAATAAATCTTAAAAAAAAAAAAAAAAAAAAAAGGCAGGTCCCTTCTCAGTAGCTTCAGCAAGAGTCCTCGTGACTCAGAGCAGTTCAGGCCAAGAGCCGCTCGATCACATGGGGGCCGGGCAGGCCGTGTGGCTGGGCTGCTGACCCCTGCGCACAGGCCCCACCTGGCCGCCAAGGGGCCGTGTGGCATGTGTCTGGAAGCACAGGGCGCAGGTGGATGGGAGCAGGCGGGCCTGCACCGCCCATGCAATGGCGTGAGGACTCAGCCACTCTGGAACCCACAAGGCACTTCGTGCAAAAGAAAGGTGCTGCCCTTTACGGAATTCAGGAAACGACACCAACTGTTAGCGATGGTTAAGAAGAAGCAGTTAACAGGTCGACCCCCGTAACGCAGAATTCTCAGATTTTCAGTGGGTATAAGCAGTGGCGCGGAGGCCTCGTCAGCTGGGGCGCTGTCACACAGCTGGTTCCCAGGGGACAGGACCTTGCACCAAGCCTGCGCTTCAGCCCTCAGCCGTGGCAGGCACCCCCTCCCGCGTGTCAGTGCACTGCGGGAGGCCAGGCTGGGACCCACCGTGTGCTCCCCGTGCAGGTGCAGCCCATGAGAGAGGGTGGGGCTGTTGGCGCCGCCTCAGTCAGTAACCAGGCCTGCTGGCTCTCGCCAGGTGACCTCTGGTTTTCAGAGTGATTGACAACCACACACAGGCATGTTTTCCTACCTGGCTCGGTGCACGCCTCCACCCTGGAAGCAACGTGCGAGACCTGCAGCTGGGCTCGGGCCTCGGGGCAGCGGCTCAGGCCACCGAGGGGCTTAAGCCCTCCACTTGCCAGCTCAATGACCTCCGACCCTGACTCTGACGTGGAGGCTTCCTTGCTGGCCATGCACCTTTAAGAAGAGGCTCGGGGTACTCACGGCCACCAGGATCCAGAAGAAGGTCACAGAGAGGTGTGGGCCCGAGACTGCGTCGTCCACGTTCAGGGCTATGACCCCCCCAAGGACAGCAGAGACCCCGGCAATCACCTCCACCACCTGGGGAGCGATGGGACGGCGTCACCCGCGGGGACCACCACACCCGCCGCGCACTGCCCTGGGGAGATGGCATGGCCCCCGCGATCCCAGGGTGCAGCGGGCAGGTGCCCACACCCAGGGCCAGGCATCCACTACCCCACACACGGCCCCGGCCTGCAGACAGGGACTTCTCCCTTCTTCTCTCTCCTGCCACAGAGGCTGACGTAGGGTGTGTGCTGGTGGAGGGTCAGAGAGGCTGCGGCTGCGGCAGACACAGGGATCACCGGGGAGGCCACACCACAGAAACACATAAATGAGGACTGGCCGTGACGCCACACATGGTGCCGCGCGGTGGGGAAGGCAGTCACGAGAGGCTCAGCCAGCGGTGTGCCGGCCTGGGACACAGGTTTGGGACAGCTGGGGAGGGCCAGCTGGCTTCTTCATGTTTGGGGGCACAAAGTCCAGGAGGGACAAATGGACCAGAGAGAGACGGCAGCCATGGGAGTGAAATGCCAGAAGCAGAGAGACCACCTGCAGATGGTGACAGGCAGTGGTGGGCGGGGACAGCAGGGACCACCTGCAGAGACAGTGACAGGCAGCGGTGGGCGGGGACAGCAGGGACCACCTGCAGAGGGAGGTGGCCACACTGACTGAAATTGCCAAGCCAGAAATCTTCCCTGGCTAAAATGATCACTTAAGAATGAGGTGCTGGGGCCGGCAGTTGGCGCAGAGGATTAAAGCCCTGGCCTGCAGTGCCAGCCTCCCATATGGGTACCGGCTCTAGTCCCGGCTGCTCCTCTTCCGATCCAGCTCTCTGCTGTGGCCTGGGATAGCAGTGGAAGATGGCCCAAGTCCTTGGGCCCCTGCACCCATAGACCCGGAAGAAGCTCCTGGCTCCTGCATTCGGATCGGCGCAGCTCTGGCCATTGCGGCCATCTCGGGAGTGAACCAGTGAATGGAAGACTTCTCTCTCTGTCTCTACCTCTCTCTGTAACTCTTTCAAATAAATGTAAAATAAATCTTAAAAAGTAAATAAATAAATAAACAGAACTAAAGTGTGAACTTAAAAAAAATGAGGTGAGGGGAACTCAGGAAAATCACACCACACACCCTTTCAGAAACCCTGCAAGGATTATGGCACAACAGGTAAAGCCATGGTCTGTGATACCAGCATCCCACATCGGCACCGGTTCCTGTCCCAGCTGCTCCACTTCCTATCCAACTGCCTGCTGATGGCCTGGGAAAAGTGGTAGAAGATGGCCTGCCACTTGAGCCCCTCCCACCCATGTGGGAGACCTGGATGAAGCTCCTGGCTCCTGGCTTTGGCCTGGCTCAGAACCAGCAGATAGAAGATTCTTCCTCTGTAACTCTTTCAAACAAATAATTTTTTTAAAAAGAGAAGAAAAAGAAACTCTGCAAGGCAATGCATTAAGAAGAGACATGGATCCAGGAGGAAGCACTGGGAGTTGAAGGGAGCAGAAGTGGAGTCTTGGGAGCAAACCCGGCTGAGGGGCAGACAGGGAGCCCCACCTCCGGTGCAAAAGCAGAGACCTGGGGTAGGCATCAGACAACAGAGCCAGGAGGGACGGTGACTACAGCCCCAACTGCCCGGAGAAAACTGTGTGATTTCTTAAAGTACCAAGAGCAGCTCCTCACACAACCACGAAGACACTTTCTTTTCTGATCCAAAATTATTTGGAAAAGGAAGGAAGATGCTTCAACCAGCTCAAAGAAGGCAGAAAGGGCAGGAAAATGGAGAACAAAGCAGACGCTGGACACAGAGCGAGTAGGTTCACGCAGGAGGCTGGAGAGAGGGCACAGAAGGCTGGACGAAAATAAGTGAGCAAGACACACGCCTGAGAACACAGCGGACAGTCGTGGCCAGATCCAGACGAAGGCCATGGATGAAGCTGAACCAGTCGATACGGATGCCACGGCCACAAGTACGCTGAAGGCTGCTGGATAAGCATGAAAACAATGAAATCCACCACGGAACAACCCAGACTGGTGTGCCACCGAAAGCGCGGGCCCCAGAACTCTGGCCCTGAGTGTGAGTCTCATCAAGTGTCTGTCCCCACAGTGTCACATGGAGACACGGCCGGCCAATCAGGAGCACCCACTCACATCAGGCCTCTCAACACATCTCCCACTCACAGAACACGTGGACCAGAACCACAGGCAAGACGTCAGGCGAGGGCACAGAAGGAGAGGGCGGCCATGGTTTACCCCCAGACCAGGGCCCTTCCAGAGCAAAGGGGCCTCCTCAGGGCTGGGGGCCCAGCCGGCACACACCCACGCCGACACTCCTGTGCCTGCACGGCACTAACTTCCACCTCAGCCCCAGCCCTGAACACGCAGCAACACCAGAACCTCTGTAGCCGGCGACCGGAACGTCCCCTGCAGACGCGGAGCAGGGCCTCGCGTGCCTTCTACACACACATCTAGTCACCCTGCGAATACGAGAAGATCTCACCCAGACTCAGCCCCTCCGTCAGTGAGACACGGACAGAGGACAAAAGGAGCAGTGCTCTTACTGAGTAGGACTTCAGGACCCGAGCAGGGAACGCCACCTCTTCCCCCGGACTGGTGCTCTCAGGAAGGGCGCCCTGCAGGGAGAGAGCCTCGTCAGCCTCCAGCAGGGGCACAGCGACAGTGGTGTGTGCGCCCGGGGGTGGGTGTGCCCCATGGATGGTGCAGATGGTGGGTGGGGCATGTACCCTTGGGGGTCAGCCATCTGGGGTTGAATCTGGCTGGCCCTGTTCTGAGATGTGGTCCCTGGGGGTCAGCCGTCTGGGGATGGATCTGGCTGGCCCTGTTCTGAGATGTGGTCCCTGGGGGTCAGCCGTCTGGGGATGGATCTGGCTGGCCCTGTTCTGAGATGTGGTCCCTGGGGGTCAGCCGTCTGGGGATGGATCTGGCTGGCCCTGAGATGTGGTCCCTGGGGGTCAGCCGTCTGGGGATGGAGCTGGCTGGCCCTGTTCTGAGATGTGGTCCCTGGGGGTCAGCCGTCTGGGGATGGAGATGGCTGGCCCTGTTCTGAGATGTGGTCCCTGGGGGTCAGCCGTCTGGGGATGGACCTAGCTGGCCCTGTTCTGAGATGTGGTCCCTGTTCTGAGGTGTGGTCCCTGGGGGTCAGCCGTCTGGGGTTGAATCTGGCTGGCCCTGTTCTGCAGTGTGGTCTTCAGGTTTCAGGAAGATGCAAATGTGGACATTTTCCTGGCACACAGAATTGGGCTTAGTTACCATAAGATATTTTCAGCAGATCTGGTGTCTCCATGACACCACTGGGGCTGAGTGCTTGATGGGGAGAAAGTGGTGTGGGGTCTTTGTCTGCACCTTCCCGAGGCCATCGGCCACTGAGCCTCTCACCCCCAGGCGCAGACTGGACCCCATGGAGGGCGCGACTCCATAGGGGGCACCCCACCCACCTTCTTCTTCCTGCGAAGTTCCTCGCTGGACCGGGCGGAGACGATCACCGTGGCTGCCATGAGGAGCTCCAACAGGAGCAGCAGGATGAGGTTGAAGTTTATCTGCCAAGGGAGGGCGCAGGTGGGTCACCTGGACGAGGCACAGCGGGCGGCCACTGTTGGGGCACGTGGCTCCGAGGACCCTCAGCTCAAAGGCCACACAAACAGGCCCCGCGGCAGGACCCGGCCGCACCGTTCTCACTTGCGCTTCACACAGAAACCTGCAGAGCAGCCCCTTGCAAAACCTCCCCACGCTGAAACACGAGGGCTTTGGGGCGTGCAGGAACTAAGCCGGCTGCCGCGTGTCTCAGAAAGGCCGCTCAGGAGACCCCGTAACCGGGCAGCAACCGGAGAACAGATTGTGAAACCAGAGGGGGGGACCCGTGTCCCTCGGTGGCGCATACGGTGCGTGTGCAAGCAGAAAGGGGGCAGAAAGGGGGCAGGACGCAGAAGTCTGGGCAGCGGGGAGACGTGGGTCGGACGCGGGAGCCACCAGCCGCAGGGGCCGAGCTTCACACGCTGCCCGGGGACGAACCCATCTGGCTAACCAAACGCACGCAGCCAGTTCAGCCTCAGTACCTTAGTGGTTGGAGGGTTAGGGTGGAGGCCGATCGCGGGTGGAGTCTGGGGGGGCCTTTGGGGGTCACTGGTTGGGATTAGGGTCCCAGGGTGGGGCCAAGGCACAGTCCTGGCAGCTTGGAGGAGACACAGCAGTGGGGAACTGCTGCTCCCTGGCTGTCTGGGGGTGTCTCTATTGGGCCATGAACCTCCAAACCGTGAGCTGAAATAAGCCTTCCTTCTCCCTAAGTGACTTCTTCCCCGCATTGTAAGTGACGAGAGCCGGCTAGCCAAGCTGATCCACAGTCTCCCCAGACAACGGAAGAACTCTGCCAGTCAGAAAAGGCTGCACTAACCACGCCTTTCACCTCCCTCCTCTGCTGCTTTCCTACCACAGGGGACCTTGCTGACTCGGGAGGCAGCCCTTCCCTGGGCGGCGAGGACTTCCCAGGCACACAGCCCCTGCCCCCACCTCCTCCCTGGGCTCGCACACTCAGGGCCACAACCCACCTGCTCTCAGCACCCCAGGGCAGGAACCAGGCCCCCCCGGGGGCAGCCCCACCCCCAGCACCCGTGGAAGTTTTTCCAGCCGGCTGTTCCTGAGCTGCTACCCTGCCTCCCCCTCCCTGCCCACCTGTGAGGACCCTGCTGCCTCCCCGTGGGTCCCATGTGTGCCGTGCCCCCTCCTCTGGGCACCTGCGACACTCGTCTCCTAGGGAATCATCACCTGATCGTCCAGCCTCACACCTGGGGAGCCCGACTTTCAAAACAGCGGCAAATGATAAGTTTGATCTGCAGGCCAGCGCCGTGGCTCACTAGGCTAATCCTCCGCCTTGCGGCGCCGGCACAGCGGGTTCTAGTCCCGGTCAGGGCACCGGATTCTGTCCCGGTTGCCCCTCTTCCAGGCCAGCCCTCTGCTGTGGCCAGGGAGTGCAGTGGAGGATGGCCCAGGTGCTTGGGCCCTGCACCCCATGGGAGACCAGGAAAAGCACCTGGCTCCTGGCTCCTGCCATCGGATCAGCGCGGTGCGCCGGCCGCAGCGCGCCGGCCGCGGCGGCCATTGGAGGGTGAACCAACGGCAAAGGAAGACCTTTCTCTCTGTCTCTCTCTCTCACTGTCCACTCTGCCTGTCCAAAAAAAAAAAAAAAAGTTTGATCTGCAAAATCCCTCCATAGCTGCCCACAGCACTGGCGGAGCACTGGTAGAACCAGCCACGCACTGGGCCACAAAGCAAGGCTGGCTAAGTTCCAAATCCATGTACTGCAGGCAGAGGGAATGGCATCAGGGGTCTGTGTCATTAGGGGAGGGTCTTTAAAAATAACTGATATCGGGGCTGGCACTGTGGCTCACTTGGTTAATCCTCCACTTGCGGCGCCGGGTTCTAGTCCAGCTGCTCCTCTTCCGGTCCAGCTCTCTGCTGTGGCCCGGGAGGGCAGTGGAGGATGGCCCAAGTGCTTGGGCCTCTGCACCCCCATGGAAAACCATGAAGAATCACCTGGCTCCTGGCTTTGGATCGGCGCAGCGCCGGCCGTACCGGCCATTTGGGGAGTGAACCAACGGAAGGAAGACCTTTCTCTCTGTCTATAACTTTGTCAAAAACAAAAAAAAAAAAACAAAAAAAAACAAAAAACTGATATGTGCTTACTCAGGCTCCTGCCCCAAATGGCCAGGCCCTTGGAAGAAGCTCTAAAGAGAGAATGGATCACAACCGGGCAGCGAAGTGGAGCAATGAGGGACCTACGACCGCACACGGTAGGGGCCACAGACGCAGCTCCCACCCAGGCCTGGAGGGGAGGGCTGCAGGAGGGAGGAGGCCTTGATAGAAGGCCAGCTCCTGGCCAACCCACTCCAAAGGGGATAAATATCCCAGGCTGTGTCTCAGGTCCCGAATGTAACCCCATGGTCCAAGCCCCATGGAGGCCAGAGAGCAAGGGTGCCCAGTGGACAGTCCATGCCAGCCACCTCCTGGATGGACAGCGGGACAGGGGAGGAACGTGGAGCTGGAGGAACAAAAAGGGAAATTTCTAAATACTTAGAAGGAAACGTTGACCAAACGGCAGGTGTGGGCTTCTGGGGCACGGCTGAGCTGGTGCTGACCGGAAACGTGCCGAGGACGAGAGTGGCTGACGGGGGAAGGGACAGGAAGTTGCCATGGGAGCAGAGAGCAAATCCACACGCAGCAGGAAGAAAAGAAGGAAAGGATGAGCTCACGATGCACACAGATACAGAATAAAAAAGAAATAAGCACAGATGGCCCGGATTAGAGATGAGGAGCTACAGCGGGAAAGCCTGGCTACCTGGGCACATTTCTGACAAACAGTAAGCAGCCTGGGGGTAGCGGTGACACCTGCACCCATATACAAGCTCCAGCTCCAGCTCCACTCCTGATTTCCGCTTCTGCTGTGCACACCCACGTGGGGGACCCAGAGTTCCAGCTGTCTGCAAGGAAGGGGTGGCACCAGTCCCATATACAGAGAAGCAGGGCCTTAGCAGGCGCCCAGGCGTATGGAGCTCAGAGAGACAGCGTCATTTTGCAGGAGGCCCAGACCTGGCTGTTATGGGCTTATTTTTTTTTTATTTATTTATTTTTTGTTATAGGCTTCTGAGTGAACCAGCGGATGGAAGATCTCTGTCTCTCAATCTGTGTGTGTGTTTCTCTGTTTCTCTTTCTCTCTTTTTCAAATAAAGATTTTTAAAAATCTAACACAAGAGTTTTTAAACGTAACACAAGAAAACTCTAACCACAATAATGGAAGACCCGCTCACCAAAGGCGTTCAGTGGGGCGATCTCCGGTGAGTTCTACCGGACTTTCCAGGAAGAGCCAGTTCTTATCGAATCAAGCTGCTCCGGAAGATGGAAAAGCTGCCCTTGAAGCCAGGCCAATCCTGCTTCCAAGGGCAGGTGAAGGGAGCAGAGGCCCACTTCACTCAGGAGCCTCGATGCACAGACCCTCACCAACCCTGGCCAGGCAGCCACTGGGGCGGAGGACGGAGACCAAGAAAACCACCTTCACACCAGAGAAGCTGGGCAGCCAGCTCACCGCATGGCCTGGCTAGAGGAGGAGGGGTCAGGGGTCACCCACACCTGCAAAGGGCACTGTCAAAGTTCCACATATATTTATGTGTTCAAAATTTTTGAAAATGTAGCAAACCAGGACTTGAAGAGAACATTTTTCTTTTTTTAAAAAAAAGATTTATTTATTTGAAAGGCAGAGTTACCGAGAGGCAGAGGCACAGAGAGAGAGAGAGAGAGAGAGAGAGGTCTTCTATCTGCAGGTTCACTCCCCAGTTGGCCGCAGCAGCCAGAGCTGGGCCGATCCGAAGCCAGGAGCCTAGAGCTTCCTCCAGGTCTCCCACCCGGGCAGGGGCCCAAGCACTTGGGCCATCTTCTATTACTTTCCCAGGCCACAGCAGGGAGCTGGATGAGAAGTGGAGCTGCCGGGACTTGATCCGGCACCCATGTGGGATGCCAGCACTGTAGGCAGCAGCTCTAGCCACTATGCCACAGCATCAGTTACATATCAAAAAGTTAGTGGCAGGGCCAGCGCTGTGGCGCAGCAGGTTAACACCCTGGCCTGCAGTGCCAGCATCCCATATGGGCGCCAGTTCAAGACCCAGCTCCACTTCTGACCCAGCTCTCTGCTATGGCCTGGGAAAGAAGTAGAAGATGGCCCAAGTCCTTGGGCCCCTGCACTCACGTGGAAGACCAGGAGGAAGCTCCTGGCTCCTGGCTTCGGATCGGCACAGCTCCAGCTGTTGCAGCCAATTGGGGAGTGAACCAACAGATGAAGTCATCTCTCTCTCTCTCTCTCTCTCTCTCTCTCTACTTCTCCTCTCTCTGTGTAACTCTGATTTTCAAATAAAATAAATAAATCTTAAAAAAAAAAGTTAGTGGCCTAGTGGTTAAGGTGCTGCTAGGGACGCCTGCATCCCATATTGGAGAGCCTGGCTCCGCTTCCAGTTCCAGCTCCTGCTAGTGCTCCCCTGGGGAAGCAGCAGACGAAGGTCAGGTAGTCGGGTCCCTGCCACACCTGACCTGAGTTGCCAGCTCCTGGCTTCAGTCTGGCCCTGCCCCAGCTGTTACAGGCATTTGGGGACTAAACCAGCAGATGGACAAATCTCTGTCTTTCAAATAAATAAGAGTTAATGGAGGTCCTCAGTGATACTCCACTGCCATGCAAGGATAAGATGAGATGCCACTGCACTGTGTGACAGTCCTGTAAAGAAAAGACATACCCTTGAGCCATCATTGTTTGCAGATGATGTGGTCAGAACACCAACACAGACCCCAGAGATCGGCAAAGGTGCCAGACACAAAATCATCTTACAGAAATCCATTTTCTTAGATTTTTTTTTAAAAAGATTTATTTGTTTGATAAGCAGAGTTACAGGGAGGCAGAGCGAGAGCAAGGGCAAGAGAGAGAGAATCTTCCAACCACAGATTCACTCCCCAGATGGTCACAAAGGTTGGAGCTGCACTGATCCAAAGCCGGGAGCCTGGAGCTTCTTCCAGGTCTCTCCACACAGGTGCAGGGGCCCAAGGACTTTGAAGAGAGCTGGATCTCTTTCCCAGGCCATTGAAGAGAGCTGGATCAGAAGTGGAGCAGTTGGGACTTGAACCGGCGCCCATATGGGATGCTGGCACTGCAGGTGGCAGCTTTACCTACTATACCACAGTACCGGTCCCCAGAAATCCATTTTAAAATGTGGGGGAAATCTAGAGGCCAGCACTGTGGCATAGTGGGTAAAGCCACCACCTACAGTGCCGGCATCCCATATGGGTGCAGGTTTAAGTCCTGACTGCTCGACTTCCCATCCAGCTCTCTGCTAATGCACCTGAGAAAGCAGCAGAGCATGGCCCAACTGCCTGGGCCCCTGCACCCAGGTGAGAGACTGGAAGAAGCTCCTGGCTCCTGGCTTCCAACCAGCTCAGCTCCGGCTATTGCAGCCATTTGGGGTGTGAACCAATGGATGGAAGGTCTCTCTTTCTCTGTCTCTCCCTCTTTCACTGTAACTCCACCTTTCAAATAAACAAAAAATAAATCTCTTTAAAAAGTGGAAAAATCTGGGGCCGGCACCGTGGCTCACTTGGGTAATCCTCTGCCTGCGGCGCCAGCATCCCATATGGGCACCAGGTTCTAGTCCCAGTTGCTCCTCTTCCAGTCCAGCTCTCTGCTGTGGCCCGGGAGGGCAGTGGAGGATGGCCCAAGTGCTTGGACCCTGCACCTGCATGGGAGACCAGGAGGAAGCACCTGGCTCCTGGCTTCGGATTGGCGCAGCTCCGGCCATAGCGGCCATTTGGGGGGTGAACCAATGGAAGGAAGACCTTTCTCTCCATCTCTCTCTCTCAGTGTCTAACTCTATCTGTCAAATAAAAAAAAAAAAGGTGGAAAAATCTGAGTAAGGTCTAACCCTACCTACACATTGTGCCAATGTCGGCTGCCAGCTGGCGACCACCTGCTCTGCTTCTGTGAGATGAGGGGTGCACAGGACCTCTGCATCATTTTTGCAAATTTTTTTTACTTAAAATATTTCAAAAATAGTTTTAAAAAACAATAGCCTCTCTACCCTAGCCATAGCCAGTCTGAAAATGTAATTTAAAAAAAATCAGCATTCTCCCCGGTAGCGAAGCTGCAAGCTGCGCAGGGGTGAGCTGCCCAGGAACACACAGCACTCAGTCCTGGAACCCCCAAAGCAGCCCGGAAGCGCAGAGGTCAACAGGGCCCCGACCTCACAGAGCGTCCGTGCGCTTCAGGTGACCGTGCAAAATCCCACTGCGGCTTCTGGGACACCTGTTCTGAGATCACTCACAATGGGAACGTCAGCGTTGCACAAAGCGAGGGGAGTGGGACAGATGATTTCTCACGTGACGCACAGCAGGGCACACCCAGGAGCATGGAGCCGGTGAGAGCCGCAGGACTTGGATCCTGCCCCGAAGCAGGAGAAAGACAGGATGTGGAAGGCACATGGGGTGGAGCCGCAAGCAGCAGCCTCCGCGGGGCCCTGGACACAAAGGTGGAGAGGCCGCGGGGCAGGAGACCAGCCTTGCTCCAGCTGCCGACACGGCTCCAGTGTCCCTGTCCTCGTCCTTGTCCTCGGAGGGTGCCTGATTCACCCTGAGGGCTCTGGGACCATCTCTCCAACCCCTGAGAGCCTGGGCCCCTCCCGGCTGTGCCCCAGGCTGGACCTGCTCCGTGGCAGGCAGCAGGTGGGGCCTGTGCTGTGGGTGACTCCAGGCTAAGCTGGTCCAAGGGTTCCTCTGCCCTGTGCCGAGACCACGCTGCCCACCAGGGAAGCTGTCCCACCATTCTTGGTGGCGGGGGACATGTCCCCAGCCTGTTCCTCAAGGAGGGGCTTCCTTCCACAGAGCCACAGGTGACGTGGTCTAACTGGACAGCAGAGTCTAGGAGAGCTGGAATTCCTGACCTCCTGCAGACTGATGCTGTCTCTCCGTGAGCTCCACACGCCTGGGCACGTGCTAAGGCCCCACGGCTTGTATATAGGACAGGTACCACCCCTTCCTTGCCCACAGAGTTGGAAGGTGGCGGAGTTCTTTCCTCACCACGAGCCACTCTTGGGTGGACTGCTCTCACTTCCGCTTAGAGGTACCACACTTGTTTCTTTCTCTCCCTCTCCCTCCCCCTCCTCCCTCTCCTTATCCCCCCCCTCCTTCACAGGCATTTCCATGGATGTATGTTCATTCCCTCTCCATTCAACAGGTAAATTCTGTGGCTACGTGCGCATGGTGCCCCTCTCCGCGTAGTGCCTTTGTCTGCAGGAGACAAGACCCTGGACTGGAACCCGACTTGCTCACTGCGATGCCCCTGGGATCCTGGGTGCAGGTGCATCCACTGGGGGTCCATCGGAGAGGAGGGCCCCACCCATGACGCTGGTTCTCGTGCGGGTCTAGGCCTCCGCTGGTGTGTCCTAACCCACTGGCTGTCTCGCAGAGCTTGTCATGGGTCGTGGACCGTCACATGTCTGACTGTAAAGTGACACCAGTGTTGAATGCACAAGGACCGTCACATGTCTGACTGTAAAGTGACACCAGTGTTGAATGCACAAACAATGGTGCTGGACACTGCGTCTCCCACCAGGCAGCCTGGCCAGTGCTCCGAGTGACGCCAGCGAGTGGGAAGGAGAGTGCCCTGCCTTGTGCCGGGTGCTCTCTCCCGCCCTCCGTCGCTTTCCTTGCCGTGGGCGCCTGGCGGGGGCATCCCTGGGATGTCTTGCGTTTTGCACAAAGCGGGAAGCTGCCTCGCTTTCTCTTTCTCCTTCCTTCCTCTCTCTCTCCCTCTCTCTCCTTTGTCTTTTTCTTCCTTTCATTCTCTTTTGAGGTCTGCCCAGGTCCTTATTTCAGTGAGCTTTCTCTCCTTGTCATGATCTAAACTGTGTGTCTCCCTCGACATGGGTGAAGTACGGCATCGTGTTACCTACCACTCGTTGTTAAGGACCATTGCAAAAGAGATATTTGAAATATTTTTGTTGATCAATAAATCTGTCCACTGGAGTCATCCAGAGTTCAACGAGATGACTCTTTTCCTCAGAAGCATAAATACATAAATACAGTGCCCAGCCTTTGTCCCACCCAAGAGCCGTGACCAGCGTTGCCATGCCCGTGTCCGTCTCTGCCGACACGGAGCGCGCCCCTCAGCAGCGCCGCGGCAGACGCTGACCACCCGCGACCACGCCCTTCCCAGGGACTCACGTTTATTGCCGACGGGTTCAGGACCAGTTTGCATCCAAACCAGATCAAGCAGGTCGTTGTGACAGCGAACGTGGCAACAAACAGTATCTGGAAGTTGGGGATCTGAAAAACAGGAGGAAGGGGTCCCTTCTCTGAATGCCAGGGACAGGAAGGGGGCAGCAAGGCAGGCTCCCTGGGGTGAGGTGGAAACCCTGGGGATGGGGGCACCGAAATCCCTTCAGCGTGGGGTGGGGACGCCTCTGGGACCCTCTTGGTGACCCAGCCACAGGCGTCTGTGGGCAGGCATAGGCACACACGGGCTTAGGGGATGGACTCACCGCATTGATGTCCCTCCTGGAAGCCACAAAGCTCACAATTGCTGAGGGGATGCACTGCAAGGAAGCCAGACAAAGTGGGCGAGGGTCCCTGAGCACCCAAGCTGGGCAGTCACAGCTATCAAACAGCGCAGCGCAGCCCGGATCCGAGTGCCTGGGACCCGCCTCTCCTCCAGCCTCCTGCTGACTCACACCTTGGGGGGCTGTAGGTGACAGCTCCCTGCCAGCCACATGGGAGACTGGGTGGAGTTCCCAGCTCCTGACTTCTGCTCAGCCCAGCCCTGACTGTTGTCGGTATTTGGGGGAGTGAGCAAGTGAATGAGAATTCTCTCTCTCTCTCTCTCTCTCTCTCTCTCTCTCTCTCTATATATATATATATATATGCCTTTTAAATCAATTACATAAACAAAAAATAGTTTTGAAATGATGTGTTAAAATTCTAAGCTTCTGGAATGATCTGAGCCGCATCAGCACGACCACATCTGCGGTCCCCTCAAGGTGCGGGACGTGCCCAGGACTTCAGCACTGTCTATTCCGAACAAAGGTCTTGTTTCCTGGAGAGCGAGGACGTTGATGCTGGAATCCGCCTTGCGGCCCTCGGAAGTGCAGGGCGGTCCAAGGCATTGCCAGCAAGAAGGCACTGCCTGTGAGGAGGGAGAAACGCTCCCTTCACACTCAGGGGTCCCAGGGCCTCAGGGGCTCTCGTCAGACCCCTGACCTCTGCGCTGTGACCCCCAAGGCCAGGAGTCAAGGCCAGGGTAGGCAATGGGGGGTGGACAGCGTGGGCTGGCCCAGGCCTGGGCTGCTCCTGTGGGCCACAGGACCCCGGGTCTGGGCAGGAGTGAAGACGGGGGCTCTGAGGGCACACAAGGGGACTGGCGGGGCAGGGGGCAGGAGAAGGCCACAGGGTCAGGGCCTGACCAGGGGCTGGACAGAGCAAGCGCACAGGCGTTTGCAGGGTGAGATTCAGCCCCAGCACACCAACGATTTTCAAAAGGAACAGATCCTCGAAGCTAAAGCCAGAGGAAGAGAGTCTGTGAGGCAGGACAGAGGCCTGTGAGTCTCAGGGCGGAGAAACTGAGCTGGCCCCGAGAGGCAGGGCGGGGACGCTGCTTACCGAGCCGGCCGCACAGCGCAGGTAGTCCATTTCTGAGGGGAACACGCTCCCCAGGTACAGCGAGCACCCCGAGGTGACAAGAAGGCAGCTCTGCAAGAGGCCGACACAGACCCGGGTTGAAACGTCTGAAGCTCAGCCCAGGGCTGCGAGGGCGAGTTGGCTGCTCTCCCTCATCTAACAGGCCATGGCCTCAACGGCAGCTGTGCCTGGGCCCTGCTGACCCGGAGGAGGACACAGCCCTGCCCCCTGGGAGCAAGCACCTCACTCTAATTTCAAGGAGGGGTGGGTGCTCCCCCAGAAAGTGCCTTCACCCCGGGACCCGCACCTTGGAGGACGCCCCAGATCTGGGAACGGGTCCTGGAAACACAGCCCCTCAGCTGCCTCTGCAGGAGCCAACAGCCAACACCTGGAAAGTGGAGTCTGGCCATAGTGGAGCCTGAGCAGCGGAGGCCCCCATGGGAGCCGGGCTGCCCCTGTGGTGTAAAATCACACCAGGGGCCAGCACCGCAGCTCACTAGGCTAATCCTCCACCTGCGGTGCCGGCACCCCCGGTTCTAGTGCCAGCTGGGGCGCCAGATTCTGTCCTGGTTGCTCCTCTTCCAGTCCAGCTCTCTGCTGTGGCCCGGGAGTGCAGCAGAGGATGGCCCAAGTGCTTAGGCCCTGCACCCGCATGGCAGACCAGGAGGAAGCACCTGGCTTCTGGCTTTGGATCAGCACAGCGCGCCAGCCATGGTGGTCATTTGGGGGGTGAACCAACGGAAAAAGGAAGACCTTTCTCTCTGTCTCTCTCTCTCACTGTCTAACTCTGCCTGTCCCTCCCCCCCCCCCAAAAAAAATCACACCAGGGTGGGTGTTTGAAGGTTCTTGGATCCTGGGATCCCAGGGTGGGGGGCAAAGGTGACATTTGGTGAGAGGACCCCCGCACCTACCTATAGGAGGAGGGCCAGGAATGGAGTGAGGCACTCTGGCCACAGGCCTGCGAGTAGGGGCCGTGGCCAGGCCAGGGTGAGGCTCCAGGAGAGTAGAACCCACTGCCCATCACCCACCAGGGGCAGGAGGGAGGTCAGAGGGTGCACCTGTCCTGCGGGTGGGCTCATGGCTGAGGGTGCAGGCAGGACCACTGCATGTGATGCAGGGGTAGCCAGGTGGCCTGGGGCTCGGGGAGAAGGGAAGCCAGGACCTGGATCCCATTCTTCAGCTCAGGGCTGTGTGGGCCCCGGAGTTCTATCCGCAGAAAGGCCAGTTCAGTGGCCTTCCTGTTGGCTATGTGCACACTTGGGACAGCACGGCCCCCCTTGATTACCCAAGTGTCCACCTGCCTGCTTAGGAAATGCCCAGGACCCCAGGAGAGTCCCTCAAATATCTGGACCTGGCCCCACCTGGTCCGGGCCTGCTGCCCAGACACGACCCTTGGCCCAGGGCTCCCACCCCAGACATGCCCCCACCCTGCTTCTGCAGGCAATGTCTTGGGCAACTCCTGGAGCCCCCAGGAGCCAAGGGCCCTGGTGACTGTGCCGGCCTCACACTGACTCTATGGGCTCTGTGGTGCCTGGCTGGCTCCTCTCCCAGGGGACACATGCAGGTGCAGAGGCCTGTGTGGGGTGGGGCAGTGGGAGGTGAGGGAGACAATGACACAGAGAACCCAGCACTGGGGACTCCAGGGGACGTAGCGGGTCACTCACCCCCATCAGCACAGAGAAGACCCGTGTCTTGTAGCTGAAGCACGAGGGCAGCCTTCTCGACAGCTGGAGGTCGCCGGGCTTGGTGTCGGGGCCGTAGCTCCCTGGGTCTGGCCGCCCCCGCTCCAGCGTGGGCATGCGGTCATAGCCCAGGTCCTCCCGGAACGGCTCCTCCCGTGTCATGGAGCTGTGGGCACCGCGACCGTGCGACACTGCGCCGAAGCAGCTCCGTCCCGGACTCTTCTCCAGAGACACGTTTTCTGTTGGCACTGGGGAGCTGCAGATGTGACGACGACGGCGGGCTTAGCGCTAAGCAAGCCCAGTCCCTCTCCAGGGAGGATGGCCCGCGGGGTCCGCGCTGGGCCAGCCGAGGCTTCCACTTCAAACCGTCACTGAGCCGGGCACTTCAGCCCCCGTTAGGGACTTGGGGACTGCAACGCCAAGTGCTGCACAGGTCATGGAGGACGTCCCCAGGGGCTTACCGTCTGTCTGCCCGCTTACCTCCACGGTCGTCCTGCCGCTGGGGGCGCGGGTCTTTGGGTGAGGGGCTTCCAGCAAGAACTATTGACACATGGAACAAAAGCTGGGCAGCCTGTGCCAAGCCGGGGCGAGGAGGATGGTTCCCTGCATTTCAATCAGCAGAAGGGCCTGGATCCCAGAAGCGTTCCCCTGGTTGCATAACCGCTGGCTCAGAGCCATCTGCCCCTGACCAGGACAGCCAGGGGCCTCTCTGGTCCCACGCAGCATGGACATCGGGCAGCAGGGTGGGCGTCTCAGGAGAAGGCAGTGCACGCCACCAGCATTCGGCAACAGGGAGCAGTTCACCCACGGTCTCACTAACCTCCTCCTCTTTTGCTGTGCCCCGGCCATGGGCTGGAGACCTCCTTCACAAGGCCACACTAACACTCACGCCCTCACACCACCGTGGCCGTCCAGCTACTTGGAATTCTGCCCCACGGGTTCCTGTGGGCAGTCCTGGTGGCCAGGCCCGCGGTAGCCTTTATTCCAGCTCACTAAGCACAGAAAAAGGACACGAATGTGTTTCAGGCAGAAACACTGGCGCCTTGACAGTTACAGCGACAGATCCTTTGTGCACATTATACAAAGGCTCAAAGGATTCCGAAATCCCAGCTCCTTAAACCACAAACCCAACAACATTGGAGCAAAGTCATCAGGCTTCAAGTTAGGGGTGTTCTGTCGCCTTCTGTGTTTCAACCAAGCAAGAGTTAGGAATGATTTTTGCAAATCGTAGCCAGTAAAATCAAGGACTTATTTTGAGTGGATTGAGAGAACTCCCAGACTTCTTTATCAACTGTCTCTGAAGAAGGGAGATGGGGTTGCTGGGGACTGGTCCAGCCACTGTGACCCCCTTCTGCGTCCTTTTTGTTTGAAGAACAATGTTAAGCGGATTTCAACATTTTTGTGCCTTATACAAGTTGCTCTCTACAAACAAGGACCAGTGAGCTTCTCTGAACCAGAGGCTGTGAGACAAACCGCTTGAGAAACGCTTTGCTGTTTGCACTGGCAACAGCAGCTTCTAGAACAACCATTCAAACTGTCTTCAAACAAACACCAACTGTTGTTCTGCCTGCTCACCCTCATGCACTACATGCTCATGCATACTACATATGCACCACACGCATACTACATATGTGCCACATACATGCACACTACACACTACATACATGCATACTACATGTGTACTACATACTCATGCATACTACACATGCACTACATACTCGTGCATACTACATATGCACCACACGCATACTACATATGTGCTACATACATGCACATTACATATGCACTACATACATGCATACTTACCACATACATGCATACTACTTACACACCACATACATGCATACTACTTACACACTACATACATGCATACTACTTACACACTAATACATGCATACTACACGTGCACTACATGCTCACGCATACTACACATGCACTACATACATGCATACTACATACACGATACATACATGCATACTACTTACACACTACATACATGCATACTACACATGCACTATATGCTCATGCATACTACACATGCACTACATGCATACTACATATACGCTACATGCATGCATACTACTTACACTACATACATGCAAGCACGTGTGCACTACATGCTCACGCATACTACACATACACTACATGCATACTACATATGTGATACATGCATACTACATACGCACTGCATACATGCATGCTACTTACTACATGCATGCATACTACACGTGCACTGCATACTACACATGCACTACATACTCACGCATACTGCACATGCACTACATGCATACTACATATGTGCTACATGCATGCATACTACTTACGCACTACATACATGCATACTACATGTGCACTACATACTCATGCATACTACATATGCACTACATACATGCATACTACACATGTGCTACATGCATGTATACTACATATGTGCTACATGCATGCATACCACATGTGTACTACATGCTCACACATACTACACGTGCACTACATACACACTCGGCAAACGTTTACAGGGTGAGTAGAGCAGGCCTGTGAAACCCACAGGCAGTTTCCATTTGGGGGAGGGGTGGACAGCAGCACACAGGATACATTAGCGAGTTCCATGGCTATGAAGGAAGAGTGGAAAGGGGGGTTGGGGGAGGAGCAAGGGTTTGGGCAAAGACGTGCCGGGAGCAAGGAGGGGCGGAAGCAGCTCTGGCAGGTGCAATGCAGGGCGTGGGTGCAGGTGGGCTATCCAGCTATGTCACACCTGTGAGCATGGAGATAAGTGGCTTGAGCGCCGAGATGGACCTGCCAGGGGGTCTGGGTGGAGACCAGGCTGGGTGACAGGGGAGCAGGTACTGGCTGGCATGGAGGTGGCAGCACCGAGGTGGTGAGAAGTGACCGGGTTCTGGGTAGATGTGGAGGCACTGACACCCACTGCTGACAGAGAGATGTGGGCTGAGTTCAGGGGACCTTAGTGAAGCAGTTTGGGGGTGAGGGTGAGAGCTCTGGGATGACCCAGGCTAGTGGATGGGTGGGGACAACACGCACTGCGAGCAGCCCTGCTGGGGAGCCTAGCCCCAGCACCCCGCCCTTGTGCCTCACACTCGCATTTCTGGAAACATCTCTCCCACCAACCCCGTAAATCCCCAGGACCTGGCTCACTGTCACCGTGCGGATTCCCAGCACTGCGCCCGGGACAAAACCAGTGAGTCCCCTGATCTCTGTTACTTTTTTCTTTTAAGATGTACTTATTTATATGTGTGTGTGTGTGTGTGTGTGAGAGAGAGAGAGAGAGAGAGAGAGAAAGAGAGAGAGAGAGAGATGTATTTATTTACTTGAAAGGCAGAGTTAGAGACAGAAAGAGAGACAGATCTTCCACCCACTGGTTCATTTCCCAAATGACCACAATGGTCAGAGGTGGGCCAGGCTGAAGCCAGGAGTTTCTTCCAGGTCTCCCACGTGGGTGCAGGGTCCCAGCACTTTGGCCATCTTCCACTGCTTTCGCAGGCACATCAGCAGGGAGCTGGATGCGAAGTAGAGCAGCCAGAACTTGAGCCGGTGCCCGTGTGAGATGCCAGCGCCATAGGCAGCAGTTTTACCCGCTTGCCACAGCTCTGGCCCCTCCTCAGTCTGTCAGGAAGGAATCACAGTTACACTGTGCACCTGCGGACAGGTGAGGCGCAGGTATCGGAATGAAGATCTGGCCTAGTAAACTAAATCTGGGCTGACCACACTGCACAGGAATCCCAGCCAACAACCACAGACTGGGGCTTGCAGCCACCTGCATGGCTTTCAGGTTTTAGTATTTTAATTATTTAAAGATTTATTTATTTGAAAGGCAGAGTGACAGAGAGATGGAGAGAGATCTTCCGTCCACTGTTCATGCCTCAGATGGCCAGGGCTGGGCCAGGCTGAAGCCAGGAGCCAGGATTTCCATCCTGGTCTCCCACGTGGGTAGCAGGGGCCCAAGCATTTAGCCATCATTTACTGCTTTCCCAGGTGCATTAACAGGCAGCTGGATTGGAAGTGAAGCAGCCAGGACTCCAACTGTTGCTCCAATGTGGGGTGCCAGCACCGCGTGCAGTGCCTTAGCCCACTGCACCACAATGTCGGCCCACCTCAGTATTTCTTTATCTTTTAAATGTTTATTTATTTTGAAAGATTTTCAAAGAGAGAAGGAGACAGAGGTTGAGAGACATCTTCCATCTGTTGGTTCACTCACAAGATGACTGCAAGAGTCAGCACCGGGCCATGCCGAAGTCAGGAGCTTCATCCATGTGGGTGCCTGTTTGAGTCCTGGCTGCTCCACTTCCGATCCAGCTCTCTGCTATGGCCTGGGAAAGCAGCGGAAGATGGCCCAAGTCCTTGGGCCCCTGCACCCATGTGGGAGACCTGGAAGAAGCTCCTGGCTTCAGATCGGCTCAGCTCCAGCCATTGCAGCCATCTGGGAAGTGAACCAGTGATGGAAGACCTCTCTGTCTCTCTGCCTCTGCCTGCCTGTGGCTCTGCCTTTCAAATAAATAAATAAACCTTTTTTAAAAAGGTGGTCATTAAAGAAAAAAATCATTGAAATGATAATGACATAAATGATAAAGAGGTGTTTTAAAAGATCAATACAATTGGAAACCTTAGTTGGACAAGTTAAGGGAGTTGAGAGGCACAGTGTAGGGAATGAAGGACAGCTCCCCATTACTGACCACACAGACACCAAAAAGGGGACGAGAAGAGAGTGGGGCTGTGGCCGTGCGTGAGACTGTGCCGGCGGCCAGGGCACGAATTCACGGGCAGACGTCACGAGGACGCCGCAGCTCGTCTTTTCTGAAGAGTCGGGACAGCCGAGACACTTCCCAGTTCTGCAGCGCACGCACTCCCGGAGCGTCCCGGAGCGTCGCGAGCCCAGGACAAGAGCAGCGGGTGAACAGCAACTCACGGGTCTTCACGAAGACTGACCTACACGGCCCATTTCAATCGTTTCAAAGCAGACCCCACTGCCGGCGTCCACAGCTTGCTGCTCCAGAAGAAACCTCACGGGTCTGAGTTGGCCGGCTTGGCCAACCTTTGTCCAGGGACTGCCGGGGAGTCCAAGGCCCTGATACCAAGCCTGGAGGGGCCGTCTGAAGATAAGGAACTGCAACAAATTCTTGATGATGTCCAGACAAGGCGCGGCCTCCAGTACTGATTTCCAGACTTCTCTGCTCCCAGGGGGACACACGTGCCCAGCACGGCACTCCCCTCCCTGGGTCTAGAGCCGCCTCGCACAAAAATGTTCCCGCATTTCCTCTGGAGAGCACAGCCCAGCTAGGTGTTGATTCAGGCTGCTGTTGCAATGTGATGTTAGCCCAGGGTGAGCATACGTGATCTTGGTGTGGCTTTCCAGTGGTGCTCTGTGGTTTCCTGAGCCAGGAAGAGGGTAGGGGTAGCGTATAAGCAGTGGTCTGCCTCATGCTGTGGTTTTGGGTTCCCCAGTCATTTTTAAATTCCTGATGTTCCAGCCGGTGCCGCGGCTCACTAGGCTACTCCTCCACCTGCGGCGCCGGCACCCCGGGTTCTAGTTCCGGTCAGGGCACCAAATTCTGTCCCTGTTGCTCCTCTTCCAGTCCAGCTCTCTGCTGTGGCCCAGGAGGGCAGTGGAGGATGGCCCAAGTGCTTGGGCCCTGCACCCGCACGGGAGACCAGGAGGAAGCTCCCGGCTCCTGGCTTCGGATGGCCGTAGCACCGGCCGTAGCCGCCATTTGGGGAGTGAACCAACGGAAGGAGTACCTTTCTGTCTGTCTATAACGCTACCTGTCCAAAAAAAAAAAAAAAAAAAAAGATGAACACAATAAAGTCATTTAAAATAAATAAATGAAAGTCAAGACTGGGTATGTGGGTGCAGCGCATTATCCAGTGGGTAGGAGAGCTCTCCCTCGAATAAATTAAACTTTCAAAGTCGAGATGCTTGCATGTCAACCACCGGTTAAGGCAAAAATAAAATATTTTTATAAATTAAGAAAAATACATAGCGAGGCTTCCACCTCTGTGGGAGGGGTTGTGCTCAGGGTGGGCAGGAGTCGCCAGGCGGGGGTGGGGGGTGGGGTGGGGCTTTACCCCGGGCTCTTGAGGCCGCGGCTGCTCCCCAGCCCCGCCTGATGGGACCCTCCTGCGGGAGCCGCAAAGTGGGGACCCCAGCCCAGGCACCCAGTGCGGTTTCTTGGAGCCCCGGCGGGCGAGACCCCTGGAGGGGCCTGAGCAAGGTTCTTTCCAGAACAGGCAGGAGACCCCGGCCCTGCCCGAGCCCCGGTGCCTGGGCCCCTGCACTCACCTGGGAGACCCGGACGGACTTCCCGGCTCCTGGCTTGGGCCTGGCCCCACCCCGGCCCATCTGGCCACCTGGGGAGTGAACCGGGGTGGAAGACCTCTCTTTCCTTCTCCGTAGCTCTGGCTTTCAGTAAGGCCTTTTAAGAAATGGTGGTCGACGTTATGCCAGTATGTCGACAGCCCGGGTGGCACGGACAACCTCCCTCACAACCTGCAGAGCCGCACGGCCGGGCGCAGTCGAATTCAGGGCTGTGCCCTCCCACAGAGAGCTCAGGCCCGCGGAGTCCGCCGGCTCGTTCCCGCCAGCCGTGGCCAAGCAGGCCAGGCCTAACCGAGGGCCGCGTCACGGGGAGGAGGCGCCTGGCCGGCCGAAGGCCGCGCTGGGCCCACCGTGGAAAAGCGATCAGCGCAGCCCAAGGGCCCCAGGCCAGACCGAGAGCCGCTGGGAGCCGCGCTTCAGAGCCCTCGTGCTGAGAACCCAGGAAAACACCGGCAGGCCCGAGCTCCCTCCGCTGGACAAGGAACCTGGCCAACACCGCCCCTCAGGGCCCGCCGGGCAGGAGGCCCCGCCCCTCGGCGCGCGGCCACGTGACCGCGCGGCCACGTGCGCCAGGCGCGCCGTCGCTCCCGCTCGAAGGCGTGCCAAGGACGCCAACGGCCACCCTCTGACCGCTAACGGTCGCCGCACGTGCGGTGACCCCATTGGCCGAGCTCGGCGGGAGGCGGGTGCAGGCACAGGCACGGAGACCCCATTGGCCGAGCTCAGCGGGGGCGGCAGACGCAGACGTAGGCGCGAGCGCAGCGGCCCCATTGGTCGAGCGCGGCGGGAAGCTGGGAAGCTGGCGCAGGCGCAGGCGCTGGCCGCGTGCGGACACTGAGGCTGCGAGAGGACGCGGAGGCCGGGGCGGCGGGGCCATGTTGCGTCTCGCGGCTAAGCTGGTGGCCTTTTTCTGGAGGAGACAGGACGTCCCTGAGAACGAGGCCGGGCCGCCAGGCCCCGAGCTCACGGAAGGTGCCGCGGCTTTTCGGGGGGGGGATGTGTGTGCGGGAGGCAAAGTTGGGGCGCACGTGGGCTTTTGCCTCCGTTCCCTCCGCCCCGGTCGCTCCTCGTCTCTGCCGGGCAGGGGCCGAGCCGTCCGCCCCCGGGGTCCTCTCAGGGCTGGTGGCCGCGGCCCGGACCTCGCCTCGAGGGCGGCCCCGGAAGTGACGTGTGAGGTCCGGGCTGCACTTCCGGCCGCGCCCGCCCCGCCTCTCCTGTCGTGGGGATTCCGCGTCCGTGGGTCTGCTCTCGCCTGTGGCGGTCGTCCCGGCTGCGGCCGCAGCACCTGCGGCGGGGGAGGCGTGGTGAGGCCGCACCCCGCTGCCCGTGCTGGCCCCGCAGGCTGCACCCCGACCGGTTTCGGGAAGCCCAGTGCCCAGGAAGCGGCTGCCCCTGGCAGTAGGCGCCAGGAGTATCCGGAGTGCGGTTTGTTAACTTAGTTCGGGGCCGCTGCAGGACATATGGGTCCCTGTGCCACAGCGCAGGACAGAGTGGCCACAGCTACTTTGGGTGCACCGGGACTTTCTCAAGAAGTACTGACGCCCCAAGCACCAGCTGCTGGTCGAGTGCTCAGCAGACCGTCCAGTCCGTCCCGCTGGGTCGGCCCTGCCTGGCCCGAGACGGCCGCAGCCGTGGAGCCGCCTTACCGCGCGTGCGTGCTGCTCCCTGGGTGCGGTCAAGGACGCAGCCTAGGGCTCATAGATGGCGGTGGAAGACCCCTGTCCAACCTGGGCCGTCTGGCCGTGGAGTCGGAGCCCTCAGCGTGCCCACCACCTGTGCCCCTCTGTCGGCCCTTCTGGGTCTGATCACTGCCTGGCGAGGGTTCTTGTGGGTACTGCTGCAGCCCATCAGGTTCTTGTCCCCGCTCCTTGTGACCTGCCTTTTCCTGCGAGGCCTCAACTGTGTGGCCCGCATAACTTCCTCGTTTACCCGGTGCAGGTGATGTCAAGTTGAGAACCGTGCAGGGCGTCGTGACCAGGTACTGCAGTGACTATGGTATGATTGATGATTTGATCTACTTCTCCCACGAGGCGGTGACCAGCAGAGTGCTTCTGAACGTTGGGCAGGAAGTGATGGCCGTGGTAGAAGAGAACAAGGTGTCAAATGGGCTGAAAGCAGTCAGGGTAAGGACCCAGCTGACGGGAACGGTCGTCTCCTCCTGCTTCCTGATTGCTTTTGTGCGTCGTTGTTACTTTTCAGTGGTCATTGTAAATCAGACAATGTCAGATTAGAATTCAGAAAACAAAATGTGCCTTAAACTAATGACAAGAATATTGTTAGCAGCTCCTCACTGCTTTAAAAAGTTGTTTAAAATGATGACTGAATCCTTTGTTATATGATTGGCAAAGATCAGTGGGCTCTGTTACTCAGTAACTTCCTTCTTATAAAATAGCTTTTTCATAATATAAAATCTTAGAATTGGTAGGTCAAGGGGTATGCAGGTTTAACAACTTAATGCTAGCAGGTAACTATCCAGTAGTGCTGTGCTAATGTGTGCTCAGGGCAGAAAGATGCCTCTTACCCAGCATTGCCCAGGATGTGCCTATTAGCAAGCTTTGAAATCTTGGCCAGTCTAATATGAAAAATCTTTTATTTTTTTTAAATATTTATTTGAGAGAGAACCCATTTACTGCTTCACTCCCCAAATGCCCACAATGGCTGGGGTGGTCGAGGGCAAAAGCTAGGAGCCGGGAATTCAACCCAGGTTTTCACGTGGGTAGCAGGGACCCAGCTACTTGAGCCATCGCTACTGCTTCCTGGGTCTGCGTCAGCAGGAAGCTGGGGTCAGGAGCAGAACTCCGTCAGTCCAGCGTGACAGGCAAACGCTGGCCCTGATCTAGTAATTGTGACTTGCACCTACTTAAATCAAGTACTTAAAAGTGCTTCTGGACCCTTTTTTATGTAGATTTTTACCTTTGTGGTAAAAACATATAACCTAAAATTATCCTTTTAGCCGCATTTAAATGTACAGTTGATTGGCACTAAGCACATTTGCATTTTTGCATACCTATTACCACTCTCTTCATAATCCGTGCACTGATTAGACAGTTAGACAGTTACCGCTCTGGTGTGTGTGTGGGTGTGTGTGTGTGGGTGTGTGTGTGTGGGTGTGGATTTGCTTTTTCTGAATACCTTACATCAGTGGAATCCTACAAACTATTCCTCCGCTTGTGTCGGTCTCAGCTGCGTGTTCTCAAGGACTGCCGGTACTGCAGCGTCTCGTGAGTTCCCTTCCTTTCCTGGCTGAACTCCGGCCCCTGTTCTCTCTGCATCTCTGGACGGCCTGGGATGGCTCTGCCGCTGGCTCTGTGGATGTCGTCGCAGTGAACAGTGCCTCTGTGGTCCCCCTTTTGGTTCTTCTTGGTGTAAACCAAGAGCGTGCCGGGAGGCTGGTGGTCTGCGCGCGTTTCTGCAGCTCCTGCGCTGACGCGTGACTCCAGCACAGCAGCAGTGCAGAGGGCTGCTCGCCCGCATGCTTGCCAGCACTCACTGCCCCCCAGCAGCCATTCCTAGTGGGTGCAGAGGTGTCTTGTGGTTTGAGTCTGCATTTCCCTGAGGACTGGTGACGTTGAGCATCTGATAGGTTCTCACTGGACGTTTACGTACCTTCTTTGGAGAAATATCTGTTCACGCCCTTTGCCCATTTTTAAATGTTTTTTGAGTTGTAAGAATTCCCTTATGTATTCCGGATATTAATCGCTTCTTAGGGATAGGATTTGTGTGCTTTGTCGTTCTTTCAGGTATGTTTTCAAACTTTACTAAAATTTTAAATTTACATATTTTCATTTTATTTGAAAGAGAGGTAGAGATTTTTGATCCTCTGATTCACTTCCCCCAAATACCCACAACTGCCAGGGCTGGGCGAGGCCAAAGCCAGGAGAGAAACTCCATCCAGGTCTCCCACGTGGGAGGCCCAAGTGCTTGACCAGGGTGCGTTAGCAGGAAGCTGGAGCAGACGTGGGGGGGCTGGAACTCAGACCAGGCGCTCTGACGGGCTGCGGCCGTCCCAAGTGGCATGAGGTTAACCCGGCCCCAATGCCTCCCCGTTTTCATCCTGTTAGTAGTATCCTGTGAAGCACAGAACCTTCCAGCACTAGCGAAATCCTGCTTGTCTTTGTTTATTGGCCGTCATGCTTGAGGAGTAATTGACTGATGAATGCTTCCCTGTGTATTAAGAGTTGCGTAATTTTGGCCCTGGAATTTGGATCTCCGATCCGTTCGGAGCTTTGTGGTGTAGGAGAGGCCCAGCGTCATTCTGCATGTGAGCACCAGTTTCCCATTACCCTTTGTGTGGGTGCACAGGCCCCTGGCACCCTGGTTAGGAGTCGGCTGAGCACACGTACAGGGCTGGCTTCTGGGCCTTCTGTGCCGTCCCGCTGCTCTCCACGTCTCCACACCAGTGCCACGCTTGGGATGGCTGCAGCATTCGAGGAAGCATGAGCTATACAGCTTTGGTCTTCCCTGTCAAGACTGTTTGTTGTGATTCTTTTTTTTTTTTTTTTTTTTGGCAGGTAGAGTTATAGACAGAGAGAGAGACAGAGAGAAAGGTCTTCCTTCCATTGGTTCACTCTCCAAATGGCTGCCATGGCTAGTGCTGCGCCAGTCCGAAGGCAGGAGCCAGGTACTTCTCCTGGTCTCCCTTGAGGTGCAGGGCCCAAGCACTTGGGCCATCCTCCACTGCCCTCCTGGGCCACAGCAGAGAGCTGGCCTGGAAGAGGAGCAACCGGGACTAGAACCCAGTGCCACAGGCGGAGGATTAACCAAGTGAGCCACGGCACCAGCCTGACTGTTTTGGTTCTTCAGGGTCCCTTGCATTGTACGATAGATTTTCTGTTCATGTGAACATACATGAGTGAACTTCTGACAGGGTTACACTGATTCTAGCTCACTTGGGCAGGATTGTCATCTAAATAATTTCATGTCTTCAGTTCATAAACGTAGATGCTTTTATTTATTCATTGGTGTTTTATAGTTTTCATTGAACAAGTCTTTCATCTCTGCTTAATTAAGCTCATTCCTGAGTACTCAGTTCTTTTTTATGCTATTGTAAGTGTAATTATTTCCTGAATTTTCTTTTAAATTGTTCATTGCAAGTGTATAGAAATAAAATTGAATTTCGTGTGTTTACTTTGTACTTTGCCAGCTTCATCTATTAGCTCTATCCCTTTGGGGAGGAGTAGTGTTTGTGTGTGGGATTTTTGGAGTGTTCTGGTTCTGCCATCTTTCACTTCCTTTCCAGTTTGGATGCCTGCTATTTCCTATCCGACTGCTCTGCAGTAGCCAGAACTCCCAGTGCTGTGTTGAGTGTAGGCAGCAGGAGCTGGCATTCTAGCCTTGGGGAAATGGGTTCAGGCTGTGAACAACGAGTGTGGTTTTTTGAGAAAGAAATTATTTTTATTAGGGATTTACTTTTATTGTTTTTGTTTATTTACTTTTATTGTTTTTATTATGTTTTAAAATATCTTTTTCCAGAAAGATGAAGGAGTGATGGTATTTTACATTTCAAGACCTTTAATCCTTTTGTTTTAAATATGGGTGGATTGATAAATGAGTATGATGTTAACGGTGGACTTCCCAGTCTGCATCATGCTGAAGAAATTTTCTCCTGTTCCTAGACTGTCGCACGTCTGTGACATGAAACGATGCGGATTTAGTCAAAGGGATTGTGTCCTCATAGAACATTCCACAGAGTTCCCTCGGTCCTTACACCACATGAGGGCTCGGGGGAAGGGTGCCCTCTGTGTACCAGGACCAGGCTCTCCCCAGAGACTGCATCTGTTGGCGTCTTGGTCTTGGACTTGGAGCCCAAATGGACTCAGGGGTGTTGGCTTGTAGTGCGCTTTGCCTGTGTGGTTTAAAAGTGGTCTGTTTGTCTTGCAGGTGGAAGCTGTCTCTGATAAATGGGAAGACGACAGCAAGAACTCCGGCCGAGGGCTGTCAGACCCCAGCCCGCGCGTGCTGATCGGCTGCGTGACTTCCCTGATGGGAGGCACTGGTTACATCAACCAGACCACGCGCTTCTCTCTGGAGAGTGTGTGTGAAGGTAGCCAGGCAGATTTCTGTCCTGTGTTTAAAATTGGGATCCATGTCTTCTAAACAGTTTGTATGAAGTAGGACTTTTTTAATAAAGATTTACTTATTTATTTATTTGAAATGGGGAGGCATTGTTACTTTTAAAGCACTCTAGGGTTTTAAAATAGGGTTTACCTTTCCAAGCATGTACACCCATTTTTAATAGCATTTTTTTTAGCTGACCTTAAGGTTTTATTTTTTTGCTAAAAAAAAATGTCATTGTCGTTTATTGTATTTAATTTAGCAGCTGTTAGCCATGCCCCTGGTGTCTGTGGTGGTAGGTCTGGAGCTGGACGCTGGGAGACCTCATGTGAGAGGCCCAGGTCCTCAGAAGAGACACCTGCGTGCACGTGGTCACAGAGCAGGGGTCGGGAAAGCTGTCTGGGAGCGGCTGTCAGCTGAATCCACCAGACACCTGAGGGGTGTGTGTGGCCTACAAGGAGCCATCCTGCAGTCTGGGTGGTCGGCCCCGCCCACCTCGACCGGAACCCTGCGCTCCCCAAAAATGAAATTGACAGGTGGCTGCCTGGAGTTTCAGGATCTGTGTTGGTCAGCTGGGCCCTTGGTCCTGGGGGAGCTGCCTGGGACTGCCAAGGCCCCTCAGCCACGAGCAGGCCGCGGATCCAGGCAGAGAAGGCTGGTGTGTCCCTGCACAGGTGTCGGCAGGAGCTGCAGGGAAGAAGGTGCAGCCTGAGGAGGGAGGAGCAGTTCAGACGGGAGGGCTTGCTCTTGAGGCTGAGTCGTGCTGAGTCAGCATGGCTGCTGGCAGAACCAGGGGACCTGGTACCTCCAGCGCACTCTTGAAGGAAGCAGTGTGAGAAAAGATACACGAGAATCTGAAACCAGCCGCCAGCTTATGCAGGGCCAGAGGCCTTCCTGTGGGCCTGGTGAGGTCCCTCCCTGAGACAGCAACCGTGTGGTCAAAAGTGGCCACACCCCCTGAGCCGGGGGGGCGCCGTGTTCCTGTGACCCCTCCTGCATAACCTCTGCATAACCCGCAGGTGAGGAGAGAAGGGGTTATGCTTAACGTCTGGTTTACTAGCAAGAGCCCAAACAGTGTGCTTCCTTCTCAGCGCTGACAGGTCTGGAGCACTTTGCTCTGAGGACGGCCATGTCAGTAAAGGCACACAGTGGCCCTAGTCTCTGGTCTCTGGTCTCTGCTCTGCTCAACCACAGTGGAGTGGTTGGGCCCCGTGGGGCAGGTGCAGGCTGAGCTGGGACCAGGCTGGTCCAGCCATGGGTGTGGCAGAAAGAGAGAGAGGGCCATAAGCTAGTCTGTTAGGCTCTGTCCTAACCGTTGCCTTCCTCGGTTACCCTGTGAGGTGGTGACTGGGCCAGCCGGGGCGCAGGTGTGCTTTGGGGAGCAAGCACAGAAGGTGGTCCCTGGAGGAGCATGCACGTTAGAACAGCCTGCTGTGGGGTGGCGCACAGGAGTGGGACAGGGATTGTTAGCTCTAGTGGAGGGGCTCTGGTGGTTTTAGATGAGCTTCCAATATTAGCCATTCAGAAGGCAGCCAGAATGGGTCAGGCCTTGTCCTTGGCACCTGACACGGGCCTGACCGTGTGTGTGTGTGGTGGGGGTGCAGATGGGGTTGTTAACAGTGTGCTGCCCCTCCATTATGACAACCTAGGATGTCTGGGACATTGCTAGGTGGCCCCTGGGGGGCAGGGGGATGACCCTTAGATGAGATCCAGTGGCCTAAATTTTGGTGGGGGATTGGGTTCTGAATTGTGAGAGGTCTCCTCTGGCCTTTTCATCCCCAGAGACGAGACCCTGCCTGAGGCCTGAGGGCCCAGCCTAGACCTCGTCCCGCAGGGGCCGCCCACTGGTGTGACAGCCATGCTTTCGTCTCGCTGACCCCCACACCCATCATCAGAGCTTCCATCCTAAGCTGCAGTCTCCAGTGCCTGTGCCCGTGCACGGCACCAGCAAATGGGGGCAGTGGCAGGGAGGAAGAGTGGAGTGGGCACTCCTGCCTGCTGCCCCACAGGGGCTTCAGTCCTCACAGAGGCCCCGGCATCTGTGGGGCGCCCCCTTGTGGCCAGATGGTCTGTGTCCACAGCAGTACACCTTTGCCAAGTACAGGATGTTAAAGTTAATTAAATGATTTTTGAAGTGTCTGTATGTTGGCTAACTGACTTTATTGTATTAGTGGATTTTTAAAGTAGTGTTATGAAATGATTTTCAAAAATCTGTTTAAGATTTATTTATTTGAAAGGCAGAGTTACAGAGAGGCAGAGGGAGAGAGAGAGAGAGAGAGAGAGAGAGTGAGCTTCCATCCTCTGGTTCACTCCCCCAGTGGCCGCAATGGCCAGAGCTGGGCTGATCAAGAGCCAGGAGCTGCTTCTGGGTCTCCCACATGGGTGCAAGGGCCCAAGGGCTTGGGCCATCTTCCACTGTTTTCCCAGCCCGTTAGCAGGGAGCTAGATCAGAAGTGGAACAGCTGGGACTATGGAATGCTGGCATTGCAGGTAGTGGCTTTACCCACTATGGCATGGTGCCAGCCCCCTCAAAAATCTTTTTCTTAAAAAGAAAAATAATTTTAACATTGATTATCTGGGCTTTGTATTCTATTTATTTATTTATTTATTTAGACAGGCAGAGTTAGAGAGAGAGAGACAGAGAGAAAGGTCTTCCTTTTTCCGTTGGTTCACCCCCCAAATGGCTGCTACAGCCGGCACTGTGCCGATCCGAATCCTGGAGCCAGGTGCTTCCTCCTGCTCTCCCATGTGGGTGCAGGGCCCAAGGACTTGGGCCATCCTCCACTGCACTCCCGGGCCACAGCAGAGAGCTGGACTGGAAGAGGAACAACCGGGACAGAATCCAGCACCCCGACCGGGACTAGAACCTGGGGTGTGGGAGCCGCAGGCAGAGGATTAGCCTAGTGAGCTGCGGCGCCGGCCGGGCTTTGTATTCTCGTACCTGTTAACATACTTTAATTTCTCAGCATCTCTACAAGATGTCTCAGTTCATGAAATGCATGTCATGAAGAACTATGCACTGATTTTTTCCACCAAGATGCACTTGTCTTTTTTTTTTTTTTTTTTTTTTTTTGACAGGCAGAGTGGACAGTGAGAGAGAGAGACAGAGAGAAAGGTCTTCCTTTGCCGTTGGTTCACCCTCCAATGGCCGCCGCGGCCGGCGCGCTGCGGCCGGCGCACCGCACCGATCCAATGGCAGGAGCCAGGAGCCAGGTGCTTTTCCTGGTCTCCCATGGGGTGCAGGGCCCAAGCACCTGGGCCATCCTCCACTGCACTCCCGGGCCACAGCAGAGGGCTGGCCTGGAAGAGGGGCAACCGGGACAGAATCCGGCGCCCCGACCGGGACTAGAACCCGGTGTGCCGGCGCCGCTAGGCGGAGGATTAGCCTAGTGAGCCGCGGCGCCGGCTGATGCACTTGTCTTTAATTGCATTTCCCAGGCTTTCTGAAGTACCCTTGTGTTTCAGGTGGTTGGGTGTGGTGCCACATCTGTGGGCAATGCACATTAGCAGGGGCTGACAGGGAGTGCAGCAGCTGGCACTCAGACCTGCTCCCGTATGGGTGCCAGCATCGCAGGCAGTGCTGCTCCGTGATGTGGCCTGACTTCCAGGTTTCTTAACATGTAGGGATCTTACTGTTACTGTAGCCTGTATTAAATAGTGAGGACGGCTGGCGTCTGCAGGTTGCCACTGTAGAATGCTCTTTAATCTCCAGTGCTGAGTCTTGAAGCTGAGTTTCACAGCTCATTTCCTGTGGCCATGGAGTGGGCACGTTAACAGCCATGGCTTCCCTTTACATATATGTCCTACACTGTTTGGGGGAAGAATTGGCAACTGTGTTAAACAATAATTTAACAAATGAGGTCATAGTGTAGAGAACAGTGTCCTGACCTTGAGGCCACTGTCTCGGCAGACTGGCTGCTGTGTCGCGTGGAGGTGTCAGCATGTGTGTGTGGGCTCGGTCATGTTTTCATCACCAGCTTTCTTGAGAAACAAGCTCAGTGTTCAGTCATGCACTTGTTTTTTGACCTTGTTCTGAACATGTTTATTGCGAGCTGACAAAGGTAACTAGCTGTAGCTTTTCCCCCATGCAGTAGCTTCCGCTGAACAGATGGGGTCCTGGGGTGGTGCCCCGAGCTCTCCACGTGCAGGCTGGGGCAACCATCTCTGCTGCGCTGAAGTGAGTGACAGGGTGAGGACTGAGCCGCTGAAGGCTTCTCCCGGAAGTGGAGGGGCTGTCTCACTCACCCACCATCTCGGGTGCAGTGGCTGACTGCAGGGTGTCCTGGCCTTTCAGGTTTCCAGCCCTGCAAGGGAGACTGGGTGGAGGCGGAGTACTGGATCCGGCCAGGCACCTGGAGCAGCGAGGCCATCTCAGTAAAGCCGCTGAGGTACAAGCGCGTGGACAAGGTAGCGTGTGGACAGATGGCTCTGCCTGTGTTTGCCCAGATCTGCCAGCAGGGATTTTCCCAGGCCAGGCCTGTTCTAGGTGTGCTGGGAACCTAGACTCTTGAAAAGCTCAGTCTTGGCCAGAGAGGAGTTCATTTCCTTATAAGAGTGCTGTGTCCCATAAGGGGACAGAAACCAGCCCTGGGAGCTCGCAGATGCAGCTCCAGGTTACACAGTCGATGGTCAAGGGTCAGGACCTCTAAGGACAAGACTGTGAGCGCAGTGGGAGTTGAGCTTCCTTGTGGTTTGGGGGTGAGGATGGAGGGGGCACGGTGCAGGGGCGTGAGTCAGCCACCACAGCCCTCTCTGCCCCTTCCGTCACGCCAGCCGCCTAGACCCCTGTGTGTGCCTCTGCCCCAAGGTCAGCTGCCACCCCCCAGGTTGGGCCGTGACTGGGGTGTGAGCAGCCTGTGACGCTGGGGCTGTGCTCACAGGCCTGCATCTCCAGCCTCTGCGGGAGGAACGGGGTCATCGAGGACAGCATCTTCTTCACCCTGGACTCCCTGAAGCTGCCTGAGGGGTACACGCCTCGCAGACACGATGTCGTCAGCGCGGTGGTGGTGGAGAGCAGCCAGTCATGCTACGTCTGGAGGGCGCTGTGTCTCACCCCCGTGCACAGGTGCGGATGAAATGTCTCTGGGGGGTGAAAGGCCCCAAAGAAAGTGTCTTGAAAAGAGTTAGAAATCGTGCATCGCATAATGAATGGCATTTTGGGGTCAGTGACAGGCTGCATGTATGGCAGTGGGCCCGTGGGATTGTGCCGCCCGCCTGGTGGGGACGTGCCGGCGTGGTTTGTGTGTATGGCAGTGGGCCCGTGGGATTCTGCCGCCCGCCTGGTGGGGACGTGCCAGCGTGGTTTGTGTATATGGCAGTGGGCCCGTGGGATTCTGCCGCCCCCTGGTGGGGACGTGCCAGCGTGGTTTGTGTATATGGCAGTGGGCCCGTGGGATTGTGCCGCCCGCCTGGTGGGGACGTGCCGGCGTGGTTTGTGTATATGGCAGTGGGCCCGTGGGATTCTGCCGCCCCCTGGTGGGGACGTGCCAGCGTGGTTTGTGTACATGGCAGTGGGCCCGTGGGATTCTGCCGCCCGCCTGGTGGGGACATGCCGGCGTGGTTTGTGTATATGGCAGTGGGCCCGTGGGATTGTGCCGCCCGCCTGATGAGGACGTGCCGGCGTGGTTTGTGTATATGGCAGTGGGCCCGTGGGATTGTGCCGCCCACCTGGTGGGGACGTGCCGGCGTGGTTTGTGTATATGAGTGGGCCCGTGGGATTGTGCCGCCCGCCTGGTGGGGACGTGCCGGCGTGGTTTGTGCTGTGAATCTTCACAGTGGTGCCTGCACGGTGGAACTGGCTAACACCACCTTTTCCAGAATGTGTGTGGCTGTGCTGTGATGGCCGGGACAGCAGGTGTTCCCAGGCCCGAGGGTTAGAGGAGATGCAGTCTTGATGCTTGGTTCAAGGCGAAGGGGCCTTCCTAATCCTTGATCTTAGGTCAGTGGATGCCTTCGTCCACTTTCACAGTGTGTAGCCTGGACACTTAGGGAGAGACGGCCTTGCTGCCAGAGTCCCATAGTGGTGGGAGGCGGGGCTCGTGGAGGCCTGGCCAGACTGCCTTTCCCAGCAGAGGCATACCTGGGTCGCATGCATGTCTCAGGAGTGACTGACGCAGGCCCTAGTCACCTTTGAAAGGTCCCAGTCCCAGCTCTTTCTTTTAAGGACACTTATTGGAGAGGCAGAGTTACAGATAGACAGAGGGAGAGACAAAAAGGTCTTCCATCTGCTGGTTCACTCCCCAAATGGCTGCAGCGGCCGGAGTTGGGCTGACCAGAAACCAGGTGCTTCTTTTGGGTCTCCCATGTCGGTGCAGGGGTCCAAACACTTGGGCCATCTTCCACTGCTGTCCCAGGCAGGAAGTAGAGAGCTGGATCAGAAGAGGAGCAGCCTTGACACGAACCGGCACCCGCAGGCGGAGGTTTAGCCTGCTATGCCACAGCACCAGCCTGGTCCCAGCTCTTAATATCCCATAGTGGGCATTAAATTTCAGTGTGAATTTCGCAGGGGAAAGCCCACAACAATGATGATCCTCCTTTGGTGGGTTTTCACATCCTTTGTTCTCACGTATTGGCCTTGTCAAAGCTCCTGGGACCTGGTGGCTTCCTGCTGGGGTTGGATTTCCTGTGTCTTCGTTGTTCTTTCTGTGCCACAAGGACCCCTCCTCATGCATGCTCACAAACGCCCCCCGCCCCCAACTGCTCCCACCTTCTTGAACCTTCCTTGTCTGCTTTTTCTCCTTAGCACCTGCCTCCAGTGAGCTCATTATGTGTCCTTTATCATTCTACCTGCTTAATCTCAGGGACACAGTTCTGAGTAGGAAGAGGTTTTGTCTGCATCCTGCCCACAAGACAGGCCCAATGTGACCCGAGGGGCAGGGGCCAGGCACTTATGTCTGTAAAGGAGGCCCCAGAGGGTGGCCTGGCCCAGGCCCGCAGCCATCTGGAGGTGTTGCTAGACAGAAGATGGCCATGCAGTCTCTGCGATGCCTTGATCTCATCCTGCTGAAGAGACTTGAGTTTGACCAGTTGGTGCCCAGATCCCCTTCCCCACGCGATCCTGCCTGTTCATGGAAGGGGAAATGCAGGGTCTCGCCTCGGTATCAGGTCAGCCCCATCTGCACCTGGTGGTGCCAGAAGTAGGGCAGGGTTCACTGACCTGATGTGTGTGCAGGGCCCCACGCTGGGGGCAGAAGCTGTGAAATCCCCGCCCCGTGGGGACAGGGACGCGCTCTGCCTGTTTGCTTGCCTGACCTGTAGCCCCCGGCGGGCACTGGACCTCTACTCATAGCCCAGGCCACCACCCCTGCTCTCCAGACCGAGTGCAGTGGCCTCCTGGACAGCGGCCTGGCCCAGCATGAGTGAACGTGAGAGCAGCCTGCCCCCCCAGAGCGCCCCTGCCATGAGCAGCTCTGCTTCCTCTGCTTCTGCGTGGCACGGGCCCAGGACTGTGAGGAGGAGAGCAGGACAGCGCCGCGTCACCGAGTGCGGGTGGGCTCATCCTACAGGCCCTGTCTTAGTGGGCTGTGCCAGGGGGGCCGTGCCAGCTGCTCCCTCTGAAGAAGCACAGGAGCGAGGGGTGTCTCCTCATTTCCTGAAGAGAACGCTGTCATAGCGTTGTTTCCAGATGCAGCCGTGTGCCCCCGACGACGGGATGCGTCCTGAGAACCGTGTCGCCGGGCGGTTCCATAGAGTGGCCTGCGTGGTGCAGGCGCTGCTTGTTTGGCTCTGTTACTTGGGGGGACCGCTGTCGTGTGTGTGTCCACGGAAACGTGCTAAGTGGTGCTGACTGTTCCTCAGGGTGAGGCTTCTCTGGGCAGGGGCAGTTTTGGGGGGTCTCGGGTGTGAGGCCCACTGTGCCCCCTTTCCTGCGGTCTGGGCGAGAACAGGGGACCTCAGCCCTTCGTGCAGAGCAGCCAGGATGGGGAGTGGTGAGGTCTCGCTAGGCTGGGGGGTCCGGAGTCCGCGGCCCCCTTCTGCAAGAACGCCGTCCCTAGGGAGTCTGAACCTGCGAGGCCCTCCCAGCTGGGCGGCCGTGTCAGCGGGGTCGGACGCGGGTGTGGGGGCAGTGCCGCAGGGAGGCTGACTGCACCTTTCTCTGGCACTCTCCTCAGAGACGCCACTGCCCCAGGGGTGCTCCCCGAGGAGTCCTATGGAACCCTCTTACTGAAAAACAAAGGCAACGTTGAAGTGACGAGGATGACAAACTTTGGAACGCTAAAGGAAGGCGCAAGGAAAGCAATGGTGATCTGGATAGAGTGAGTGGGCCACTTTGCTGTCACCAGTGTGACATGGCGGGGCTTAAAGAATTTCAGTATAACTTGGACCATGTACTTTCTTCCTCTGAAAGTCTTTTCAAAAATATTTACCCCCAAAATATCCTTTAAATTTAAATTCTTAAAGGCATTTGCAGCTGCCATACTTGAACTTGAATACTAGGGCTTTGTTTTGTTTTGTTTTAAGATTTATTTGGCCAGCACCGTGGCTCAATAGGCTAATCCTCCACCTAGTGGCACAGGCACACCGGGTTCTAGTCCCGGTCAGGGCGCCGGATTCTGTCCCGGTTGCCCTTCTTCCAGGCCAGCTCTCTCTGCTGTGGCCCGGGAAGGCAGTGGAGGATGGCCCAAGTGCTTGGGCCCTGCACCCCATGGGAGACCAGGAGAAGCACCTGGCTCCTGCCTTCGGATCAGTGCAGTGCGCCGGCCGCAGCACGCCAGCCGCGGCGGCCATTGGAGGGTGAACCAACGGTAAAAGGAAGACCTTTCTCTCTGTCTCTCTTTCTCTCACTATCCACTCTGCCTGTCAAAAAAAAAAAAAAAAAAAAAAAGAAGAAGATTTATTTATTTGTAAGAGAGAGAGAGAGAGGTCTTCATCCGCTGGTTTACTCCCCAGTTGGCTCCAGCAGCCAGAGCTGTGCTGATCTGAAGCCAGGAGCTGGGACCTTCCTCCGGGTCTCCCACGTGGGTATAGGGACCCAGCGCCACTTGGGCCATCTTCTACTGCTTTCCCAGACCATAGCAGAGAGCCGGATCAGAAGTGGAGCAGCCAGAACTCCAACCGGCACCCATATGGAATGCCGACACTGCAGGCAGCAGTTTTACCCGCTACACCACAGCGCCAGACCCGAATTCTAGGTTTTGTGGTAACTGGATGTTTTAGTTCTAGAGTAGCCTGTCTCATGATGATGGCTGATTTTCTGTTTCCAGGAATAAAGGGGACATTGCTCAGAAGTTAGTCAGCTGCAAGCTGGCAGGCTGGGATAAAGCTAAACAATTCAGATTCCAAGACCAAGCACGCCCAGCTGTATCTCTTGTTTCTGTTCCTGAGGAGGCCAAGGATTTTTCTGATGAAAGTACTGAGTCGTTCAAAAGCCGCAGCGAAAACAACACCCACCAGCCGCTGAAGGGCATCGCGGTGAGCAGCGGAGAAGTCTTTCCAGGTAAATGGTTCCACTGCTGCCGCACAGGGCCGGGTGGGCTGAGGTGAGCTCTGGGGTCAGCCTCGAGCCCTGGCAGAGGGAAATGGGCAGCAGTGGCTACCACGGCCACTGGCCATTGCAGCTCTTTGAGCTCCTAGCTCTTTGGTTTTGGACCTTTCTTTTTGTTTTTTGTTTTTATTTTTTTTTAAGAAATTTATTTATTTGTTTGAGAGGTAGAGTTACAGACAGTGAGAGGCAGAGACAGAGAAAGGTCTTCCCTCTGCCGGTTCACTCTCCAGATGGCCTCAATGGCCAGAGTTGTGCCGATCTGAAGCCAGGATCTAGGAGCCTCCTCCGGGTCTCCCACATGGGCGCAGGGGCCCAAGCACCTGGGCCATCCTCCACTGCTCTCCCAGGCCATAGCAGAGAACTGGACTGAAAGAGGGGCAGCCGGGACTAGAACCGGCGCCCACATGGGATGCTGGCGCCTCAGGCATAGGATTAACCTACTGTGCCATGGCACTGGCCCCTGTTTTTATTTTTTTTAAAGATTTATTTATTTTACTTGAAAATCATAGTTACACACAGAGAAGGAGAGGCAGATAGAGAGGTCTTCCATCCACTGGTTCACTCCCCAGATGGCTGCAACGGCTGGAGCTGTGCTGATCCAAAGCCAGGAGCTTCTTCCAGGTCTCCTACGCGGGTGCAAGGGCCTAAGGCCTTGGGCCATCTTCCACTGCTTTCCCAGGCCATAGCAGAGAGATGGATCGGAAGTGGAGTAGCTGGGTCTCAAACCGGCACCCATATGGGACGCCGGCACTGCAGGCACTGGCTTTACCCGCTACACCACAGCGCCAGCCCCTTGGGTCCTTCTTGTCACTGTTTTGGGACTAGGAGAGGGGCAAAGCCAGCTTGTTAAGTGCCAGCCACTGCCTCCATGGCAGTTGCTCCCTGGGTGTGTCCATGTCAGGGAGGTAGGCCAGGCAGCCCAGGGCCGCTGCAGAGCCCAAGTCTTCCCAGGTCCCAGGAAGCCTCTGGGTAGGTCAGTTTCCTCTCTGCCTGCTCGGCTGGTGTCTGAGGATGCACTTCCCCAGCATCCTAGTACTACGAGGAATAACTTTTCTTTTGGTCTAATTATGGATTTAAATTTGATTCCCAGGTGACTGTACCTGTGAAGACAGAGAGAAGGAAAACACTGCCTCAGAGAAGCAGGTGGCAGATGCTGAGCCTGGGGAGCTTGTCCCCCCAGGGGGGAAAACCTGCATCATGGTGGTGTGTGATGCAAAGTACGTGACTTGGGGTCTGGAGAGACCTTCCTTTGGGGACATTTGCACATTTTCCTTTTTATATTTAATGTATAATACTTGTAAGCTGGGTGTTATAAACTACTCATGACTGTTTTAGTATGACAAAATCATGAGAAAAATCATGGGTCTAGAAAATGCGCGAGTGCTGCCTGCCTGAGGCAACAGCCGCTGTGGTCTGATGGCCTGACCCACGTTCACAGAAAACGCAGAGCGCCTACGAAGCGTGCGTGGCAGGAGTGCCAGCCTCTGCTTCCAAGCCCTTCCCACCGCCACGGCTGCTCCTGTTTCCCGGCCAAGACAGCACAGTGTGCCCCAGGAGCATGACGGAGCAGGGGCCTGAGCTCCGCTGTCCCTCCCGCACTGGTCCCCAGCTGCCTTCCTCTTCCCACTGCCGCTGCTGGGGCTGCTCAGAAGTGTGTGGTCACCTGCCGGTGGGCTTCTGGGCCCCAGGTCTGCTCATCTCTCCTCAGTCATCAAAATCCATGTAATTCGAAATCTTTTTTTTAAAAAAAGTAAGCCCCATTGAATCACCACCCTCATGCTTGTCAGAATCAAGCCGTGGGTGACTGGCAGGCAGGCAGGCAGGCAGGCAGGCAGCGTGGCGGTTGCCGCCCTGGCTCGGGCTGCGCTCCAAGGCGCTGCAGACGCAGGCAGAGCAGTGGCGGTGTTGCCACAGGTGAGCCATGGCAGCAAGTGGGGCACATCTTTGGTCATGTTGTGCAGCTGTGATAGGAACCTGGGGATAATGAAAGCACTTTTCCCAGCAAGGCTGAGAGGCAGAGAAAAGACTATTTTACCTTGGGACGGTGTTGGATCACGTATCTTAGAAAGTCTCCTTTTCTCTGAAAAATGAAATGGAAAGCTGAGAGCCGTTGTGAATTTCTCTGTACCTGTATCTGCCTGTCTTAGGTGTGACTGAAGCTAATTTTAATTTCGTTTTTTCAAGAAATCCTGGCCGCTGCAAGGAGCTCCTTTTACTGTGTTTTTCGAATTTCCTCATTGGGCGACACCTTGAAGTCAGCGTCGTGAGTGCTGAGGAGTCCCTCATTGCTGTCCGCGAGCCATTTTCTTGGAAAAAACCTAAAAGCTGCCAGGCTTTGGCGCCCACAAAGACCACAGTTGTTGTGACCACACAGAAGAGGTGTGTGAGTGCAGTGAGCATGTGGCCTTCAGTGTGTCGGAGACGAGGCACGCGGCTCCTGGCAGGAGGGTCCCCACCCTTGCGGGGGGAGTTGAGCCTCTTTTCATGACTGTCTTGGGGGCAGGAGGTGTGTTTCCATGAAAGCTGGGTGGGTGGGCTCCATTCCTGGGGCTCCACAGCAGTGTGCAGAGGAGGTGCCTGCGCTGTCCGGTCCCACTGAGCCCCGCAGTCTCGGGGCGGCTCGGAGCAGGGCAGGATTCGCCCGTGGCTCCTGCTGGCCTCCCAGCCTCCCGGGCTCCCGGGCAGGGCTGGCTGCAGCGCCCTCCGCATCAGCTCAGCGTGGCTCAGGTGCAGTACCAGGACGCTTGTTCTGAAGGTAAGACACAGTCCATCCAGGAGTACAGTGGAGAGAGTGACCTGCGTTCTGGTGACGTTTGGCTTGGAACCTGGGGCCACCCAGGTCTTAACTGGGTGTGATCTTTGCTCTTCACACCCACGTTTCCCGCCTGCTTGTTGCTTTAAGTTTGCCGCCGTGTGAGGGTGCTTCGTAAGTTTACTTGAAGGTACTGTGGATATTCTTCTCCCACCGTTAAGATGTGGGCCTGGGCTCAGGGGCTGCCTTAGAATACAGGCAGTGTGTCACTTTTCTTTTTTTTTTTTTTTTTTTTTTTTTTTTTGACAGGCAGAGTCAGACAGTGAGAGAGAGAGAGAAAGGTCTTCCTTTTTCCGTTGGTTCACCCCCCAAGTGGCTGCTATGACTGGCACGTTGCAGCTGGTGCACTGTGCTGATCCAAAGCTAGGAGCCAGGTGCTTCCTCCTGGTCTCCCATGTGGGTGCAGGGCCCAAGCACTTGGGACATCCTTCACTGCCTTCTTGGGCCACAGCAGAGAGCTGGACTGGAAGAGGAGCAACCGGGACAGAATCCAGTGCCCCAACCGGGACTAGAACCCGGGGTGCAGGCGCCGCTGGCGGAGGATTAACCTAGTGAGCTGTGGCACTGGCTGTCACTTTTCAAATAGTGGGAATTCTGAATCTCACACCACATGCTGTCCCAGTGGTAGACTGAAGGCAGGGATTATGGCCCTCCATTAAGCTTCAGACAGCGAGGCAGTGCGTGCTTTTTTAATGCTGGTGAACGCTGCTGAGCCAGCCCTGCCACCAAGGAGCTAAGTGATGTTGGGCGTCTTCACCTCCAAGCCTTCGTCTGCGTGTGAATGGGTGTCCTTGCGTTGTGTCATTTGAGGCCCAAGAGGGCGAAACAGTACAGTTTCCCAGTGCTGGGCGGCCACTCTCATCAATGAGAGTGACCGCTGGTCACATGCAGGCAGACTCCAGCCATGGCCTAGGAGATAGCAGAGTCCCAGGTGATAGGGTTTTTAATTACGGAGCCTTTGCAAACCCCTGATTCTCATCTAATGCTGCACCAAGTGACTTTCTAGCTAGCATTTGGCTCAGCAGGATCTGTGTCCCACATTGTCCCATTCCTGGCTCCAGCTTCCTCGAGCACAGGTCCTGGGAGGCAGCAGGTTGGGTTCCTACAGCCACCACAAGCGCTTCACTCCCTGGTCAGTGACTTCCCTTTGAATAGGAGCATGTCACTGCTTGGCATCGTCTGTGAGCAAGGGTGTAGGAGGCCCAGATCCTGGTTGGCTTGGGTGTGCCTGGAACACTGAGTGTCTGGGCCTGTCCACGCGTGGTGGTGGACGCTTGCTGCTGGCCGCACATCCTGCCAGGACCCCCAGCTCAGGCTGAACCGGGGCTTGGCCAGTCCTTGCCCACACAGAACGTGTTCACCGGGAGGCTGCCTTGTGCCTGTGCCTTTCCACGGTGCACAGCTGTGTTTTCCTAAGCCAGCGTGTCTTCTCAGGACCTTTGCCCTGTGTGTGTACATGTCACACGTACGCTCCATAAATCACAGGGTGGGGGTGACGACACCCAGGTGCTCAGTGGTGTCTGCAGGGTGGGCTGCAGTGTGTGCTGAGGGGAGGCGACACGTGAAGAGTAAGGAGGTTGGAAGTGTGCCCTCCCCTCTTCCAGACCCCAGACTGAAGTGAGGAGTTGGGGGGAGTAGGGGAGTAGTGGGAGGGAGTGGGTTTTTGGGCTGGCAGCCGAGTCTCCTCAGCTTCCCGGGTCTCACCCAGCTTCCTTCTCCCCGGTTCTTCCTTCCTCTCCTCCGTTGCTGCGTTAGACCTGTCCCCGCCAGCTCAGCCGTCCTCATCCTGCCCCTGGCAGACCTCAGTGACTCCCACCACAGCCCTTCAAAGGGGAGTGCAGCCTGAGGGGGAAGTGAAGTTGCCCAGGGGATTGACAGGCGGGGGAGGCAGGGGCCAGACAGGGCCACTCTCACTGGGTGCTCTTGGCATTGACGGGGGGAGTGTCCACACGGTGCAGCAGCAGGAGGAGCTGACTCCGTGGCTGAACAGCTTGGACTCCACGAGGCTCCTGGACTGCAGCCACGCTCCCCGTGAGCCAGAGCAGCTCTGCCGCCTGCGCACGGAGCGGAGAAGCCGGCCTGTGCTCGATGAGGGGAGGACTCCAGGGCTGAAGGCGGAGCTGCCGCTGACTTGGGCCGGCGGCTCGTGTGTCAGTGCCTCCCGGAGTTGAGCTGTGGCCCTGAGCAGGAGAGGACGTCTCCGTGCGTGCGATGTCTGACACGTGATGCTTGCCTGGTGATGAAACGGGTTTAGCTTGTGAATTTTTTTTTTTTTTTAAGGAACTCAAGACGACAGCTTCCAAGCTTTCTCCCGCAGTACCCGATACCAGACAGACTTAAAAAGTGCGTGGAGCAGAAGATTGACGTCCTGACCTTCCAGCCAATGCTTGCAGAGGTGGGAGAGGCTCTGTAGCTGGTGGGGTCTGCACTCCTCACACTCGAGTTTTCCAGGAGAAGTGGTTGATGCTTTCTCAGATTGGTGCCTCGTACAGGCTTGTTCTTGCCTCAGGCAGCTGGGGATGAGGAGAGGAGCCCTCGCCTTGGTGGTCCCACTGCCAGGGCCTTGCAGCCTCGTCATCCGAGCCCTCAGCTGCAGCCCAGCCGCTCGTCAGAGCAAGCACTGCTCTGGGTGGAGGCTTCAGCCCCTCACCAACACAGCTCAGCCCCCAGGGCACATGCAGAGGGGCACCTGGGGAGCATGCCCCCTCACCGTGATCAGAAGCAGGGCAGGAATCCTCCCCTCCCTGTCTGCATTGTTGTTGATGAGTCGCTCTCCAGATCCGTGGAGGAGAGAGTAGCCATGTGGGCACTCAAGAGGGGGCCGAGGCAGAGTGGAGCTGGGGCCAGCAGCCTCTGGGCCTGCAGGAGGGAGGGGCAGGGACAACACACTGAAGTTACAAAGGCTTTGTAAACATTGAACAGTGTCCTGTGTAGCCTGTGAGGAGCAGAGGTGCCCCTCGGATGCAAAGTCCGTTGAGCTGGGCACCTCTGGGAATGTTTATGCTGTTCACACTCTGGCTTGCATCCTTTTGCGTTTATTGGTGTGGTCTGTTGTGCTCAGTGCTCCTATGTCCTGGAGGAGAGTGTGTTTATGTGTATTGCTGCCTGTTGGGGTGTTTCACCCTGTATCGTGGAGGAGAGTGTGTGTTGCTGCCTATTGGGGTGTTTCACCCTGTGTCCTGGAGGAGAGTGTGTTGGGGTGTTTCACCCTGTGTCCTGGAGGAGAGTGTGTTGGGGTGTTTCACCCTGTGTCCTGGAGGAGAGTGTGTGTTGGGGTGTCTCACCCTGTGTCCTGGAGGAGAGTGTGTGTTGGGGTGTCTCACTCTGTGTCCTGGAGGAGAGTTGTGTTGGGGTGTCTCACTCTGTGTCCTGGAGGAGAGTGTGTGTTGGGGTGTCTCACCCTGTGTCCTGGAGGAGAGTGTGTGTTGGGGTGTCTCACCCTGTGTCCTGGAGGAGAGTGTGTGTTGGGGTGTCTCACCCTGTGTCCTGGAGGAGAGTGTGTGTTGGGGTGTCTCACCCTGTGTCCTGGAGGAGAGTGTGTGTTGGGGTGTCTCACCCTGTGTCCTGGAGGAGAGTGTGTGTTGGGGTGTCTCACTCTGTGTCCTGGAGGAGAGTGTGTGTTGGGGTGTCTCACTCTGTGTCCTGGAGGAGTGTGTGTTGGGGTGTCTCACTCTGTGTCCTGGAGGAGAGAGTGTGTTGGGGTGTTTCACCCTGTGTCCTGGAGGAGAGTTGTGTTGGGGTGTCTCACCCTGTGTCCTGGAGGAGAGTGTGTGTTGGGGTGTCTCACCCTGTGTCCTGGAGGAGTGTGTGTTGGGGTGTTTCACCCTGTGTCCTGGAGGAGTGTGTGTTGGGGTGTTTCACCCTGTGTCCTAGAGGAGAGTGTGTTGGGGTGTTTCACCCTGTGTCCTGGAGGAGAGTGTGTGTTGGGGTGTTTCACCCTGTGTCCTGGAGGAGAGTATGTGTTGCCGCCTGTTGGGATGTTCACGCTGTCAGTGAGGCCCCGTGTGCTGCTACTGTTGTAGTCCTCTGTGTCCTTGGTTTCTGTCTGCTTGTTCTGCTTCTCAGGAAGGGGACATGAGACCCCAACTCTGTTTGCCTGTCCCCCTTGTTCTTTCCATCTTAACATCTGACACTGAAGCTTTAGTTTGGTACATGAGCTGGACCCAGCGCCGTTCCGTGTGAAGTGTCTCGGCCCTTACCCGGCACGGCTCTTGGCTGTCAGGTCTGCTCTGTTGGATGTCCACACAGCAGTGCCCTTTGCTGTGATGCGCTTGAGAGGAAGGTGCCCAGTGCCCTCCCTGCCCCGCTGTCAGCGCCCCCACTGTGGTGTGTTGGCTACAACTGATGAACCCACTGTAACACTCGGTGATCAGCCTGACTGCATGGTTTTCACTAGGGTTTTGCTCCTGGCGTAGTGTACACCGCTGCATTGTCATGCACGGGCTCAGTGCCCTGCCCGTTCATCCTCCCCCCCACCCCTGCCAGAGCTCTGCCTTGTTCAGGGTGTCCTGCAGGCTCCTGGGCGAGAGCCCTTCCAGGGGGGTCCTCCTCAGCACGCACATTGGGTTGGGTGCTGGATGCTGTTTCATCGGATGGGCCACAGTCCTTCATCCATTGCCTGTGGAAAGGCATCAAGTTCTGGCAGTTACGAGCAAAGCTTTGGTAAACGCTGTGTGTGTTGTTCATTGTGGTAAGATACTTGTGAACTTACCACCCTTTCGCCATTTTTGAGGGCGTGGTTCCCTGGCTCTAAGTACATAGTGCTGTGCGGCCATCACCACTGTGCACCCGCCGAATGCTTCCTTGTGTAAAACTGAAACTCAAAAAGCAACAGCAAAAATAAATAATGAAATAGGCCGGTGCCGCGGCTCACTAGGCTAATCCTCTGCCTGTGGCACCAGCACACCGGGTTCTAGTCCCGGTCGGAGTGCCGGATTCTGTCCTGGTTGCCCCTCTTCCAGGCCGGCTCTCTGCTGTGGCCCAGGAGTGCAGTGGAGGATGGCCCAAGTGCTTGGGCCCTGCACCCACACGGGAGACCAGGAGAGGCACCTGCCTCCTGCCTTCGGATCAGCGTGGTGCGCCGGCTGCAGCGGCCATTGGAGGGTGAACCAATGGTAAAGAAAGACCTTTCTCTTTGTCTCTCTCTCTCTCACTGTCCACTCTGCCTGTCAAAAATAAATAAATAAATAAGCCGCAACTCTGTTCCTGTTAGACCATAACTCCCCCACCCCCAATCCCTGGCACCCACACTTCCGCTCTCTGTGGATTGGACAGTGTGGGACCCTCCCCTGAGTCTCCTGTGGCTGGCTTATTTCACTTGGCATAATGTCCTCAGGGTTCATCTGTGCTGTAGCATGGAGGCTGATACCGCTACGGTGTGTAGACGGCTATGGTGTGTAGACAGCTACAGCGTGTAGACGGCTCGTCTGCTCATCTCTGATGGACACTGGGTTGTCTCCACGTCTTAGCTGCTAGGAGCCTGAGGTCTGTGAGACCATGCTCTCCCTTCTTTTGGGTGCATACCCGAAAATGGAATTGCTGGATCATAGGTGATTTTCTGAGGAGCCGCACACACTGTTTTCCACTGAGGCCGTGCTGTTTTACACCCTTGCCAGTGGCACACAGAGTTCCACGTCTTCATATCCTCACCAGCACTTATTTCCTGGTTGTCTTAGTGAATGTGAACTGGCATCTCATTGTAGTTTTTTTTAAACTATTTATTTATTTATTTATTTGAAAGAGAGACAGAGCTTCCATCTGCTGATTCACTCCCTAGATGGCTGTAATGGCCAGGGCTGGGCCAGGTCAAAGCCAGGAGCTTCATCCAGGTCTCCCATGTGGGTAGCAGGGGGCTAAGTAATCAGGCCATCTTCTGCCTTTCCCAGGCCATTAGCACGGAGCTGGATTGAAAGTAGAGCAGCCAGGACACAAACCAGAGCCCATATGGGATGTTGGTGCTACAGGCCATGGCTTGACCTTCACCACCACAATGCCAGCCCCTGTGCTTTTTAAAATTTTTTTTGGCCGGCTCCGCGGCTCACTAGGCTAATCCTCCACCTAACGGCGCTAGCACCCCGGGTTCTAGTCCCGGTTGCCTCTCTTCCAGGCCAGCTCTCTGCTGTGGCCCGGGAAGGCAGTGGAGGATGGCCCAAGTACTTGGGCCCTGCACCCCATGGGAGACCAGGAGAAGCACCTGGCTCCTGCCTTCGGATCAGCGCGGTGCACCGGCCGCAGCATGCCGGCCGCAGCGGCCATTGGAGGGTGAACCAATGGCAAAAGGAAGACCTTTCTCTGTTTCTCTCTCTCTCTCTCTCACTGTCCACTCTGCCTGTCAAAAAAAAAAAAAAAAATTTTTTTTTTTTTTCTGCGGGTGAGAGAATGCTTCCCTATCCCTCCCCATCTGCAAAAAGCCTCCAACAGCTGGGGGCCAGGAGGTGGGGCTGGGGAGGACAGGCTGAAGCTGGAAGCTGAGAACTCAGTCCAGGTCTCCCGTGGGTGTGGCAAGGTCCCAGTCACTTGAGCTGTCACATGCTGCCCTCAGATTAGCAGGACTGGAATCGGGAGCATAAGGGGCGCCACTTAACCACCAGGCCAGATGCCAACCCTGTTCCTCTGTTTTTTTCTAAGAGTTTTCTAGATTTTAAATTTTGGTCTCTGATCCATTTTGAGTCGATTTTTGTATGATGTGTAGGTGAGGGCTTCATGGATATCCAGTTTTCTCAGCACTGTTTGTTGAAGAGACTGCTTCTCCATATGTGGTCTTTTTTTTTTAAACATTTATTTATTTATTTGAAAGGCAGAGTTAGAGGCAGAGAGAGAGAGAGATCTTCCTTCTGCTGATTCACTCCCCAGATGGCCGCAATGGCTGGAGCCACGCCAATCCAAAGCCAGGAGCTTCTTCCAGGTCTCCTACGTGAGTGCAGGGGCCCAAGGACTTGGTCCACCTTCTACTGCTTTCCCAGGCCATAGCAGAGAGCTAGATAGGAAGTGGAGCAGCTGGGACTTGAACTGGCATCCATATGGGATGCTGGCACTGCAGGCAGTGGCTTTACCTGCTATGCCACAGCACTGGCCCCTTCATGTGTGGTCTTAACACCATTGTGAAAATCAGTTGACTACATTCGTCTGTATGTCTGCCTTAGGCCATAGGACACTGTTTTGATGACTGTAACCTTGTAACTTTAGAACTGAAGAAGTGGGGTTCCTTCTGTTCTTTTTTAAAAACTGTTTTAGCTATTCAGGGTCCCTTAAGATTCCATATGAATTCTTATGTGGGTTTTTCTATTTCTGCAAAAAAAAAAAGTTACTGGAATTTGAAAAGTGATTGCATCGAATCTGTTGGTCTCTGGGTGGTGTGGACGCCTTGTCAGCACTGAGCCCTCTGTTCCGTGGTCATGGAGCTTTTGCTTGGATGTCTCTCTCAGCGTGTGTGGCTCCCCCGCACAGGTCTTAACTCTGCGGTTAAATCTGTCCCTGAGAACTTGATGGCTTTGGTGCTGCTGTGCATGGAATCGCTTTCGTGCTTTTCTGTTGGGATTGCTCGTGGTGAGTGTTCAGGAACGCAGGTGGTTCTTGTTTTTTGATTGTGTGTCCTGCTGCTTTGCTGAATTCATGTATTCTAACAGATCCTGTGTTGTGGAACCTTCCGGGTTTTTCATGTAATAAAATTATGTCTTCTTCAGATACACATGGTTTGGCTTCCCCATTGCCAACGTGGGTGCCCCTTCCTTCCTGTTTCTCGCCTGACTGCCCTGGCCAGGGCTCCCAGTCTTTGGTCGGATTGAAGAAGTGAAGTGGGCTTCCTCCCCGTTCCTGACCTCAGAGGAAGTAGCGTCAGGCTCACCAGGGAGGAGGATGCCTGTTGTGGGCTCTTCCCAGAATTTCTGAATTAGTTTGAAGCAGCTTCCTTCTATTTCTATTTGGTTGAGTATCTTTTATCATTAAAAGGTAGAAGTATACAAGGAATGTTTACCAAAATAGACCATATCCTGGGCCATGAAACAAATGTTAATAAATGGAAAAGGATTCGAACATATGAAATCTATACCAAAACTACAAGGAAATTATATTAAAAATAATGGCATAAAGATGTCCGGAAAACCCCTACATATAAGCCTACCAGAGGACCAGCTGTGGCACAGTGGGTTAAACCTGTGATACTGGTATCCTGAATTGAAGTGCTGGTTTGAGTCTGGCTGCTCCACTTCTGATCTGTCTCCCTGCTAATGGCATGGGAAAGCCGAGGATGGCCTAAGTGCTTGGGCCCTGCCACCCATGTGGGAGATTTCAATGGAGTTCTTGGCTGCTGGTCTTGGCTTGGCCTAGTCTGGGCCATTGTGGCCATTTGGGGAGTGAACCAGCAGATGGAATATTGATATCAATTTTATTCTCTGTGTCACTCTGCCTTTCAAATAAATAAAAATCTTCATAAAACAAAAAGAACCTCCCAGAAATGACAAGTTCAGCAAACATTTTCCTTCCTGGACTTCTAGGAAGTGTGCAGCTCTGGAGCTTTTGAGTCTAAATGGTTAAAACGTTCAGTGGTCCATTCTCCAGTGAGGTGGTCCAAGGCTGACCAGGAGCTCTTGCCTGCTGGCCACACTGCCATCCGCTGTCCCTGCCCTGCCCCCACAGCCACCTTTCCCTAGGCCTGAATGTGGTTCACCTGATGCTCTGCTCTCACTGACTTGCTGATTCATATGTTGTGTTTTTCAGCTTTTGAACATGTCAAACTATAAAGAGAAGTTTTCCACTTTGCTGTGGCTTGAGGAGATTCATGCAGAAATAGAACTGAAAGAATATAACATGAGTGGAGTCACCCTGAAGAGGAATGGGGACCTGCTGGTGTTGGAGGTCCCAGGGCTGGCAGAGAGCAGGCCTTCCCTGTATGCAGGTGTGACTGTCACTTGTCCTGTTCCAGCGCACACACCACGCTGGGGGGCCGTGCGTCTGACTGACAGCTCGTTCGTTACTCCTTTTCTCCCTCCGGGTCACAATGTCTGTGCCCGCTGAGAGCTGGGGAGCGCGTTTCCTGTCGGGTTGGCTCGGCTTCTCAGCAGCTGACCCGTGACGTTCCCTCTATTTGTTAGTTCCTCAGTGCTCGGTGTTACAGTAGAGCAGCGGAAGTTTGCCATTTTATCTTGCTTATACCTGGTAATGTGTCTTCTAACTAGGTGATAAGCTGATTTTAAAAACTCAGGAGTACAATGGACACGTCATCGAGTACATCGGCTACGTGATTGAGGTGAGGACGCTCTTGATGAGTTCACGGTGGACTGAGCCACCGAGGCTGTCAGGTGAAGGTGTTCCCTTGGGCTTGGGGAAGTGCATGTTTAAATAGTTTTTGTTGTGTAAGAGGAACCTGCATAAAGGCTATCATTGTCATCTGTGTAAAATACCCCTTTTAAGTTATATGCAAGGCCGGCGCCGCAGCTCACCAGGCTAATCCCAGCACACCGGGTTCTAGTCCCAGTCGGGGCGCCGGATTCTGTCCCGGTTGCCCCTCTTCCAGGCCAGCTCTCTGCTGTGGCCCGGGAGTGCAGTGGAGGATGTCCCAAGTGCTTGGGCCCTGCACCCCATGGGAGACCAGGAGAAACACTTGGCTCCTGCCTTCGGATCAGCGCGGTGTGCCGGTCGCAGCGCGCCAGCCGTGGCGGCCATTGGAGGGTGAACCAATGGCAAAAGGAAGACCTTTCTCTCTGTCTCTCTCTCTTACTATCAAAAAAAAAAATTATATGCAAATCGTGATGTTTGAATTTACTTAGACTTGGGCTTTCTTTTTCTTTTTTCTTTTCTTTTTTTTTTTTTTTTTTAAGATTTATTTATTTGCAAGTCAGAGTTACACAGAGAGAGGACAGGGAGAGAGAGAGAGGTCTTCCATCCACTGGTTCACTCTCCAATTGGCTGCAATGGCCGGAGCTGCGCCGATCCCGAGCCAGGAGCTTATTCTGGGTCTCCCATGCATTTTCAGGGGCCCAAGGACTTGGGCCATCCTCCACTGCCTTCCCAGGCCACAGCAGGGAGCTGGATTAGAAGTGGAGGGGGCAAGTGTTAACCTGCTGCGCCACAGCACCGGCCCCTAGATTTGGGCTTTCTGAAAGAGCTGGCACAGTGGAAGCTTCAGGAGGAAAATCAGCTGGAGAGTTTACAGTGGCAGAGTTGGGGTAAAGGGGAGTTTGTGACCCAGCCATTTCCTGGTACCCCTGGAGGCCAGGCGTGTTGAGTCCACACGCTGAGTCTGCATGGGAGGTAAGTGCTTAGCCTGTGTGTCACACAGCCCTCACCTGTCACCTGGTGTGGAAAATTCGGCAGGCAGCGAGCACAGGCATTTGATGTGGCAGTGAAAACAGCAGCTCAGATGACCTTGCCAGGGCAGGCGTTGGGGCACAGCAGGTTAGGCCACGGCTTGGACATCTGCATCCCTCGTCAGAGCACTGGCTCCTGTCCAGCTTCCTGCTGATGCATCTGGTAAGCCACAGGCTCAAGTGCTTGTGTCCATGACACTCACGAAAGAGACCAGAATGGAGCTCTAGGCTCCTGGCTTCGGCGTGGTCTGATCCTGGCTGTTGCTTTAGGAGAGTGAGCTGGCAAATGGAAGAGATCCCCTTCTCTCTCTCTCTCTCTCTCTCTCTCTCTCTTTCTCTCTCTCTCTCTCTCTCTCTCTCTCTCTCTCTCTCTCTCTTTGTGTGTCCCTGCCTCTCTCTGTCCTTTGCCTTTCAAATCAATCAATCTTAAAAAAAAAATATTTATTTATTTATTTGCAAATCAGAGTTACACAGAGAGAGAGGGAGAGGCAGAGAGAAAGAGAGATCTTCCATTCACTGGTTCACTCCCCAGTTGGCCACAACAGCCGGAGCTGTGCTGATCCGAAGCCAGGAGCCAGGAGCTTCTTCCAGGTCTCCCACATGGGTGCAGGGACCCAAGCACTTGGGCCATCTTCTACTGCTTTCCCAGGCCAGAGCAGAGAGCTGGATCAGAAGTGGAGCAGTCAGGTCTTGAACCAGCACCCATATGGGATGCCGGCACTGCAGGCCAGGGCATTAACCCACTGCACCATAGTGCCGGTCCCATAAATAAATCTTAGAAGGAAAGAAGGTGCCGTGTCCACACTGAAGTACGTGGCTGGATTCCGACTTCCCCTCCTGACGCCGGTTGCCTGCTGATGCAGGTCCTGAAGGCAGCAGGTGGTCACTCGAGTGCCTGCGTCCCGACCCGTGAGAGACCCGGAGTGAGTTCCCGGCTCCCAGCTCTGGCCTGGCCCAGCCCAGGCTGTCGTAGGCATCTGGGGCTTGGGGGTGAACCAGCAGATAGGGTGTATGTGTGTCTGCCTGCCTCTCAGAAGGGAAAACAAAGTAAGAAAATGAAAAGGACAACACCAAAGCCGTTACTTTGAAAGGAAATAAGAATCACGAAACATCTGACTTTGTCCTACGTTTGAGCTCACGCTGCCCAGCCTGGATGGCAGCGTCGCCCTGGCAGGACCCACCGGGCTGCCGAGCTGGTGCAGCGTTGGTGGGTGGAGACGAAGAGCTGCCGCGCTCATCCCTTCAGTGCAGTGAGGAAGGTGGCGGCAGTGGTGAGAGGCGGTGGAGGAGGAAATGGAGACTAGCATGTCGCAGGAGGCCTGACTGACTTACCTGGGACGAAGAGATGACGTCTGAGATTAAAAGGACAGAATTCTGTACGAAAAAGGGCACGGGAGGTCTCGGCACGGCCAGTGCTGTGGCGCGTAGGTTAAGCTGCCGCTTGCATAGGCATCCGTCTTGGAGAGCTGCTTCGCGTCCCAGCTAGTTTACTTGTGATGCTGCGCCCTGCTGCTGCACCTGGGAAGCAGTGGGTAGTGCTGAAGTGCTGAGTCCCTGCCGTCCCTGTGGGCGACTCAGGTGGAGTCCTGGCTTCTGGCTCCCCTTCAGCCTAGTCTGCCCACTGGCTGCGGTGGCCTTCTGGGAGGTGAACCAGTGGATGGAAAATACCTGCCTGTCTGCTTCTCCTGCCACTCAGATAAGTAGGTCTTGAAAAGAAGACGTGGAGGAAGGAAGCTGCCTTCTCCAGAGGGAGGAGCTCAGGCCTCCTGTCTCGGCCAGGACACGGCCACCAGCCAGGGTTCCTACAGACCGTGAGGGGCCCATGCCGTGCCGGCCACCAGCCAGGATTCCTACAGACCGTGAGGGGCCCGTGCCGTGCCGGCCACCAGCCAGGGTTCCTACAGACCGTGAGGGGCCCGTGCCGTGCCGGCCACCAGCCAGGGTTCCTACAGACCGTGAGGGGCCCGTGCCGTGCCGGCCACCAGCCAGGGTTCCTACAGACCGTGAGGGGCCCGTGCCGTGCCGGCCACCAGCCAGGGTTCCTACAGACCGTGAGGGGCCCGTGCCATGCCGGCCACCAGCCAGGGTTCCTACAGATCATGAGGGGCCCGTGCTGTGAGCAGCTCCTGGGGAAAGCCAGGCCTGGGAGCACAGCCGCACTGCGCAGGTCCCAGTTCACAAGGACACAGCTTCCACCAGCCTCAAAGAGGAGATGCCACACACGGTGGTGCTGGTGCCTCGCTGTTAGCTGCCGTGCTCAGGCTGTGCCAGGAAGCTGGGTGTGAGTCAGCTCCGCATTCCCACAGCAATGTCTGCGAAAGGAAAAGAGGGTTTATTTAGCTATGGCTCCAGGGTGAGGTCGAAATAGAGTGATGCAGGCTCTGGCAGAGGACCGCTGGCCGCCGGGGGGGCTCATGCAGGGCAGAGTCGGCGTGGCCAGCCAGCAAGAAGAGAAGGCACAAATGCTAGTCCTTGGTGACTGCTCCACAGGGCTTCTACTTTCCAAGGCCCCTCCCCCAAGACCCCGCCTCCTAAAGGGGCTACCACCTGCCAGTAGCACCCCCTTGAGACCGAGGCTTCAATACATTGGCCACTGGCAGACCTCCCTCTTCTAGACCGCAGCGGGGGCAGCCGTCAGGGGCTTTGCCCCGCCAGGAAGCCCTGTCCTCCAGACGAGGCCTGAGGCAGCCATGACGAGAGCCTGCTCGGGGCACCACTGGGGGTGGCCCTAAGACCAGACCTTCTGGAGGTGCCTCCCCGACAAAGAGGTTATACTGGGAAAGTCGGGGTGGGAGCAGACAGCCAAACTCTGCTCGCAGGAAGTGGGTCGGGGTCCAGCTGATCAACACGGTAACCTCAGCGTCTATGCCCCGTGGTGGGGGGAGATGACGTCTGGCTGCTGGCTTTGGGGGAAGAGTTCAAGGTCTGGTGATGCCCTGGAATCTGCTCGCAGTGGTCAGCATCGTCGGTGCAAAGGCAAGAGAGACTGAGATGGGGGCCGTGCATTTTGGTGGTGAAAACCCAGGTACACGTTTCCATGTGCCGAAAATAAAGCTCCCCTGTCCTTGCTCTCAGCCGTGAAATTCCGATGACAAGACTGGAGTGCCTGGCTGGCCATGCTGTGTCGTGAGCCCGGCACAGGGGCACTGGGTGCTGCCTGCCTCTGCCGTGAGGCCATGTTTTCCTGTCATCAAGATTCGTGGGGGAGGGGAGGACAGCACTGTGCGCAGCAGGTTAAAGCCCTGGCCTGAAGTGCCAGCATCGCATACGGGTCTGTTCAAGTCCCAGCTGCTGCTTTTCCAATTCAGCTCCCTCCACTGGCCTGGGAAAGCAAAAGATGGACCAAGTCCTTGGGCCCCTGCATCCATGTGGGAGACCCAGAAGAAGCACCTGGCTCATGTCTTCAGATCAGCTCCTGCCATTGTGGCCATTTGAGGAATGAACCAATGGATGGAAGACCTTCCTCTGTTTCTACCTCTCTCTCTAACACTGTCTTCCAAATAAATAAACATTTTTTAAAAAAGAAAATAATAGAAATCTTAAAAAAAAAAAGACCCTGTCCCCAGACTCAAAGGGCGTGTCAGATTCTGGCAGCCTGGGTTAAGCCACCACGTACAATGCCGGCATCCCAGTGGGCACTGGCCCGAGTCCCAGCTGCTTCACTTGGGACCCAGCTCCCTTCTAATGTGCCTGGGAAGGCAGTGGAAGGTGGTTCAAGTGCTTGGAACCTGCAGCCGTGCGGAAGACCTGAATGAAGCTCCTGGCTTGGGCTTGGGCTTGGGCTTGGGCTTGGGCTTGGCCCAGCCGCAGCTGTTGTAGCCAACACCCTCACCCTCACCCCTCTAACTCTGCTTTTCAAATAAAGTAAATCTTAAAAAAATAACAGAAGAAAAGGCGTCCGTTTTGCACGAGTGTCGGCATCCATTCTCTTGTAAGGAACTTGCTCCTGATGGTGACAGCACTGACCCTTGGAGAACCAGCATCCACGTTCCACAAGGTGGCGCTGTAGCCTGTCCGTGCACTGAGTCAGTGTGCACAGGCCACTTGAGGCGAAGGCGGTGATTGCAGACAGGACCTTAGGCGGGAGAGGAAAGCAGAGGAGGGCACCGCTCTTGGGCGGGCGGGTGGTGTAGCAGGTAAGTGGCTGCTTGGGACACCCCTGTGTCCTGTCAGTGCCTGGGTTCAAGACTGGCTGTGCTCCCGGGTGAGCCGTTGTGCAGCCGCGCACCCTGGGAGGCAGCCGGTGATGGGCACTCAGGTGCTTAACTCCTGCCGCCCGCATGGCAGACGCGGATTGAGGTTTTGGCTCCTGGCTTCAGCTTCACCCAGCCTTGGCTGTGAGCATGTGGGGACTGGAAGGTCTGAACTCTCTTTCAAATAAAATGAAGTAATTGCCGTTGCCAGCCAGTTGAGAAAGAACCGAAATCACAACTTGGTCCCCTTCCGCCTGAGGCCAGCTCCAGGGTTAGCAGCACTGCAGGTGGCTGGGAGCGGTCCCACGTTGTTCAGGGGTCACATGACCTGGACGTGCCTGGCCAGTGTCCACTGTCAGCTCCATCAGTAGTGTGGCAAGGCCATCCCTCTGCCCCCCCCCCCCCCCGAGCAACCACTCGTCTTGGACTGTGGGGCCTGTCAGGCTCGCCGGCTCCATAGCCACCTGCGCTGTTGACCACATGGCATGGGGGTCCCAGGACAGCCAGGTGGCCACCTTGGACTCCAGGTAGACCAGTTGTGCTGAGGGGAAGCACTGGGCCCCACAAACTCTGAAGAAACAGGCAGGAGCTCTGAGAAGAGGCACAGCCGAGCAGCCCGCTGTGGTCCCCGTCGCACTCGGCTGCACCCCACGGTGGCTCACTCAGTTCACAGTGCAAGCCCTTGGCTTCAGAAGATGGTTAGGCGCCTTGGTGACGTCCACCGTCCCACAGTGTCAGAAGCTCGGGGTTACAGACTGCACGGTCAGGTTGGCCGGGTCTGAGGTCTGGACCACGTCTGTGCTTGCCTCCTGCAGCTGGCTCTCAGCAGTGGTGTGTGCAGGAGGCTGCAGGAGGTGTGTCTGGCCACTGAAGCTGGAGCCCGGGGTCCTCACACAGGGCCGCCACTGGGGGTCCCCAGGTGGGGGTCCTGGGGAGGGAGGGCTCCTGTGCTAGCCGTGCTGGCAGGCCACAGGCATGGCTTCTGTCTGCTGCGGCTCCTTCCCGTCCGTCTTTTTTTTTTTTTTTTTAAGATTTTATTTATTACGTAGAGCTACAGATAGTAAGAGGGAGAGGCACAGAAAGGTCTTCCTTCTGGTGGTTCACCCCCCAAATGACCGCAGAGGCCAGAGCTGCTTCCAGGTCTCCCATGTGGGTGCAGGGGCCCAAGGACTTGGGCCATCTTTCACTGCCTTCCCAGGCCATGGCAGAGAGCTGGATTGGAAGAGGAGCAGCTGGGACTTGAACTGACCCCATATGGGATGCTGGCGCCGCAGGCGGAGTTAACCTCCTGTGCCACAGCGCCGGCCCCAGCCCTGTTTGTGTCTCACAGGAACGCTTAGTGTGCTTCAGCATCACCCTGACGTGTCCCTCGCTGTCCTGTGCCTGCTCATCTGGTTTTAACTTCGTATGTGTGGTGTGTCAGCTTTCCGTAAGGGGTCCTGCCAGTGTGTGATGTCCTTGGCCCTGAACTGCCGGTGCTGTGAGACGTGGCAGTCATTTCCCTGGGTTCAGTGGCCTTTGACTGTAGATCCGTTTTCATGTCTTTTCACTTGGAGACAGACACCTCTGCTGAACTGGTTGCCTTTTTGGGGTCGTGGTTGTGTCTGTCAAGAGCAAAAAGCCCTACTGGTGAGAGTGATTTCCTCATCCAGGTCACAGACTTCACAATGGCTCCAGGTCAGCCTCCTTACCACCTGAGGGCTCGGGTTCCTGTTTCAGGCAGGGTTCTGCTTCCTGTGCTTCCTCCCACGCGCCCTCATCCTCTCCTTGCCTGCTCTCTGGTCTGGAAGCCTCAAGGGAGGCGTCCCACAGGCTGTAGTTCCCTGTGCTACCACTAGGGGTCGTGGGGCCTTTCTGTGGAGGCAGAGCTGCAGCCGCAGACCCCTGCCCTGAGGGCCCCGGGACAGTCTAGCTAGCGCTTTCGCTGGGAGTGGGGATGTCGCCCCTCCTGTGTGAGAGATTTAGCGGCGTATGTCGTCCTTTTCAATTGCTTTTGCAGACATTTAAAATTTTGACTTAAATCTGTGAAGTACATTTCTCATAGTGTGTTGCTGGATGTAGATATAAAATTATTCCAAGAAATCAAGTAAAATGTCTGGAAATCAAATGGTGTGTTTCTCTTTTAGATTCACGAAGAAGATGTAACTCTTAAACTGAATCCAGAATTTGAACAGACATACAACTTTGAACCTATGGATGTGGAGTTCACGTATAACAGGTGATTCATGCCCGTGCGCGTTTCTTCATGGCCAGGAGGGTGGCGCTGCAGTGCCACAGGAGACACTGTGGCTCTCTGGAGGGTGTGGAGATAGCGGGCGCGGTGGGGGTGCTGGCCCCTTTTCTCAGCGGCTCGCTCACTCGCACAGCAGTGCTGTGGCTCGGCTCTCCCTCCCCCTCGCTCATTCCCAGCCCTTAGCAGGGGGCGTGCTCTTACTTCTGAAGAGGAGTTTGCCGTCTGCACAGCGTATCCTGTAGTTGTGAACTTTACAGAAGGGCTGACTTGCCATCTGTAGCTGTGGGATTGCCTTTTTCACTCAACGTTATGTCCGTAGGTTTCTCTGTGTTCTTTAGCTGCGTCCCAGGCTGTTGTGTGCGTTGTGCCCTGTCTGGTTTCCTGCGGGTGGGCAGTTTTCCTTCGCCTTGTCAGTGTGTTGCTGTCACGCATGAGCAGCGCCGCAGTGCACTCGTGCGTCCTCCGGGAGCCTGGTTTCTGCACTGGCTGTGGCGCTCACATCGCGCGCTGTCTGGCTTACGTTTCTCTGATTGCTTGGAAGTTGGGAATCTCCATGTTTGTTGTATAAAAGTCTGTTGAACAGTCTGCCTGATCGTCTCACGTGCAGGCGCTCTCCTGTGCTCTGTGCCTACCTCTTCCTGGGTGTCTCTTGTTGTACAGCTTTGTTTAAAATACGTTCTGATTAACGAAGGCTGACTGTAACGTCGGATTGTTTTTTGCTAGAGTAGTGCTTTTGAGTCTTGTCTCGTGCTGGGGCCGTGGTCAGACTGGGATATGTGGAGGGCAGGTGCGTCATGGATCGAGGTGGTTGGTTCTCTCTAAGGTGTTTGGCCGTGGAAGTGAGGACAAGGTGCAAAGAGCCTGGTAGCTGGAGAGGCCACTGAGGGGACTCTGATGTTGGGGAGGCACCAGCGCCCGTGCAGATGCCGGAGAGAAGCTGCCCGATGGAGTACGTGTGAGGAGGTGGGTTTGCAGCTGGAGCAGCAGCCTTCGCCATTGTGGCGGAGGAGGGACAGCCGCAGGCTGGTGCATTCCCGGGGACTTCACCAGAGCAGGACGCCGTCCAGCAGGGGACACCTGCTGTGGTTCTGATTTGTGTTTCTGCAGGAACTGATGATGTCCCCCACCTTCAGCACACTCCCTTGCCGCGTGTGCGTGCTCTTTGCGGTCGTGTCTGAGGCCACCTCCTGGTTCCTGTTCGGTGCCGTCTCATGTCATCCTGGGGTGGGAGGAGCAGGGAGCTCCTGTGGGCCCTTCGCAAAGGACAGAACAGTGCTCTTCAGTGTGCGGGTTTCTCATGCCTTCTGTTAGGTTTGTGGCTACCTGGTCAAGTTTTAATGCTCTTGTAAACTAATTTAAACTTGATCTTCAATTGCTTTTTCTAGAACTTACCTTTATAAAGGCAGTAGATTTTTTGTATTTATGTTGTATCATGCAAGCTTCCTAACCCTGCTCTGTTTACAGGTTACATTAGGCTCTTTTGCAGTCACGTGTTCAGAGACAGCGTCATGTCTTCCAGATGCATTTGATTGGTTACTCCATGTCTTACTACACCAGCTAGGAGCCCTGCCAGCGTTGAGCAGACCTCGTTCCTGATCATAGAGCAAAATTTTCAGTCTTAAATCATTGAAAACCATGTGAGCTGTAGCTAGTCTGTAGTAACCTTTCTAAGGTAGAGGAAATGGGTTCCTAGCTTTCTGAGAGTTTTCAGTGAGAGTGGATACAGGGTTTTGTCAGGTATGGATTTGTTTTGGCTTACGGTTTGGGAAGTACACAGACCAAGATGACTTTGGCATCTGATGAGATAAGAGCGTGGCACCATGGAGGGTCACACGCTGAGGCAGGAGCCGGAGACAGCAGTTGGGTCCAACCTGGCTCTCAGAAGTCACCCTGTTGTAGGAGCTGCCTTCTGAAAGCACACCTGGTGCCATGGGGGCCTCAGCAAGCCCTGCTCTTGGACCCCATAACTGGATTGAATTTCCATCCTCTTACTACTGTCACTTTACAACTTGGAGGCTTAAAGTCCACCATGAATTCGGGAGCCAGATCCTGTTCGGATCGTAGCAGTCGGTTACGCTGGTTGGTTTCTTTCCTCCCTCTCTTCCTTCTTTTCTTTTTCTTTCTTTAGATTTATTTAATTATTTGATTTATTGAACAGACAGTGTTAGGGGGAGAGAAAAAGAGAAAGACGTCTTCCATCCACTGTTTCACTCTCAGATGCCCACTACAGCTTGGACCAAGCCAGGCTGAAGCCAGGAGCCAGGAGCTTCATCTGGGTCTCCTTCATAGTGGCAGGGGCCCGAGCACCTGGACCATCATCTGCTTTCCCAGGCCATCAACAGGGAACGGGATCAGAAATGGAGCAGTCAGGATGCGGGCACTGCAGGCAGCAGCCTAACCCCTGCCCACAACACTGTGTACGCTGGTTGGTTTTCTAATGTAAAATCAACCTTGCAGGGACGGCGCTGCGGCACAGCGGGTTAACACCATGGCCTGAAGTGCCGGCATCCCATATGGGTGCCGGTTCTAGTCCCGGCTGCTCCTCTAACAGTCCAGCTCTCTGTTGTGGCCTGGGATAGCAGTAGAAGATGGCCCAAGTCCTTGGGCCCTGCACCCATGTGGGAGACCCAGAGGAAGCTCCTGGCTTCGGATCGGTGCAGCTCCGGCCGTTGAGGCCATCTTGGGAGTGAACCAGCGGATGGAAGACCTCTCTCTCTGTCTCTACCCCTCTCTGTAACTCTGTCTGTCAAATAAATAAAATAAATCTTTTTTAAAAAATCAACCTTGTTCTCCTGGAATAAGCTGTGCTTGGTTATGATGTGATTGCTGCTGCTGCTGCTTTTTTTTTTTTTTAACAGGCAGAGTTAGAGACATACAGAGAGACAGAGAGAAAGGTCTTCCTTCTGTTGGTTCACCCCCAAATGGCTGCTACGAACGGTGCGCTGCGCCGATCCGAAGCCAGGAGCCAGGTGCTTCCTCCTGGTCTCCCATGGGGTGCAGGGCCCAAGCACTTGGGCCATCCTCCACTGCCTTCCTGGGCCACTGCAGAGAGCTGGACTGGAAGAGGGGCAGCCGGGACTAGAACCCGGTGTGCCGGCGCCGCAGGCGAGGATTAGCCTAGTGAGCTGCGGCGCCGGCCGTGATTGCGTCTTACGTGCCATTGGACCTGATTTGCTAAGATTCTCTTCCTTTCTGCGTATGTGTTCACGGTGCACACTGGCGTCCCCTTCTCGTCTCTTTCCTGGAGGCGTGGGTGTGGAATGGCCATCTGCTCCTCCTTAAGTGTTTGGGAAGACTCAGCCCTGAGACCGCTGGCTCTGAAGTTTTCCTCCTGAAAGATTTTTAAAAACAAGTCTGCTTCTTGTAGAGGAAAGGTTTATTGTCGGGTGGGGGAAGACCAGTGCGGGGGAAGGGCGTGGAGAGCACGTATGTGAGAAGCAGGTCCTGTTATACCTTTATGGGGGGGAGCACGTATGTGAGAAGCAGGTCCTGTTATACCTTTATGGGGGGGAGAGCTCGTATGTGAGAAGCAGGTCCTGTTATACCTTTATGGGGGGGAGCACGTATGTGAGAAGCAGGTCCTGTTATACCTTTATGGGAGGGAGAGCACGTATGTGAGAAGCAGGTCCTGTTACACCTTTATGGGGGAGAGCACGTATGTGAGAAGCAGGTCCTGTTACACCTTTATGGGGGGGAGCACGTATGTGAGAAGCAGGTCCTGTTACACCTTTATGGGGGGGAGAGCACGTGTGTGAGAAGCAGGTCCTGTTACACCTTTATGGGGGGGGAGCACGTATGTGAGAAGCAGGTCCTGTTAAACCTTTATGGGGGAGAGCTCGTATGTGAGAAGCAGGTCCTGTTACACCTTTATGGGGGGGAGAGCACGTATGTGAGAAGCAGGTCCTGTTATACCTTTATGGGGGGAGAGCACGTATGTGAGAAGCAGGTCCTGTTACACCTTTATGGGGGGGAGAGCACGTATGTGAGAAGCAGGTCCTGTTATACCTTTATGGGGGGGGGAGCACGTATGTGAGAAGCAGGTCCTGTTAAACCTTTATGGGGGAGAGCTCGTACGTGAGAAGCAGGTCCTGTTATACCTTTATGGGGGGAGAGCACGTATTGAGAAGCAGGTCCTGTTACACCTTTATGGGGGGGAGAGCACGTATTGAGAAGCAGGTCCTGTTACACCTTTATGGGGGGAGAGCACGTATGTGAGAAGCAGGTCCTGTTATACCTTTATGGGGGGAGAGCACGTATGTGAGAAGCAGGTCCTGTTACACCTTTATGGGGGGAGAGCACATATGTGAGAAGCAGGTCCTGTTACACCTTTATGGGGGGGAGAGCACGTATGTGAGAAGCAGGTCCTGTTACACCTTTATGGGGGGGAGAGCACGTATGTGAGAAGCAGGTCCTGTTACACCTTTATGGGGGAGAGCTCGTATGTGAGAAGCAGGTCCTGTTACACCTTTATGGGGGGAGAGCACGTGTGTGAGAAGCAGGTCCTGTTACACCTTTATGGGGGGAGAGCACGTATGTGAGAAGCAGGTCCTGTTACACCTTTATGGGGGGGAGAGCACGTATTGAGAAGCAGGTCCTGTTACACCTTTATGGGGGGGAGAGCACATATTGAGAAGCAGGTCCTGTTACACCTTTATGGGGGGGGGAGCACGTATGTGAGAAGCAGGTCCTGTTACACCTTTATGGGGGGGAGAGCTCGTATGTGAGAAGCAGGTCCTGTTATACCTTTATGGGGGGGGGAGCACGTATGTGAGAAGCAGGTCCTGTTAAACCTTTATGGGGAAGAGCTCGTATGTGAGAAGCAGGTCCTGTTATACCTTTATGGGGGGAGAGCACGTATTGAGAAGCAGGTCCTGTTACACCTTTATGGGGGGGAGAGCACATATTGAGAAGCAGGTCCTGTTACACCTTTATGGGGGGGGGAGCACGTATGTGAGAAGCAGGTCCTGTTACACCTTTATGGGGGGGAGAGCTCGTATGTGAGAAGCAGGTCCTGTTACACCTTTATGGGGGGGAGAGCACGTATTGAGAAGCAGGTCCTGTTACACCTTTATGGGGGGAGAGCACGTATGTGAGAAGCAGGTCCTGTTATACCTTTATGGGGGGAGAGCACGTATGTGAGAAGCAGGTCCTGTTACACCTTTATGGGGGGAGAGCACATATGTGAGAAGCAGGTCCTGTTACACCTTTATGGGAGGGAGAGCACGTATGTGAGAAGCAGGTCCTGTTACACCTTTATGGGGGGGAGAGCACGTATGTGAGAAGCAGGTCCTGTTACACCTTTATGGGGGGGAGAGCACGTATGTGAGAAGCAGGTCCTGTTACACCTTTATGGGGGAGAGCTCGTATGTGAGAAGCAGGTCCTGTTACACCTTTATGGGGGGAGAGCACGTATGTGAGAAGCAGGTCCTGTTACACCTTTATGGGGGGAGAGCACATATGTGAGAAGCAGGTCCTGTTACACCTTTATGGGGGGGAGAGCACGTATTGAGAAGCAGGTCCTGTTACACCTTTATGGGGGGGAGAGCACGTATTGAGAAGCAGGTCCTGTTATACCTTTATGGGGGGGAGAGCACGTATTGAGAAGCAGGTCCTGTTATACCTTTATGGGGGGGAGAGCACGTATTGAGAAGCAGGTCCTGTTATACCTTTATGGGGGGGGGGAGAGCACGTGTGTGAGAAGCAGGTCCTGTTACACCTTTATGGGGGGAGAGCACGTATTGAGAAGCAGGTCCTGTTATACCTTTATGGGGGGGAGAGCACGTATTGAGAAGCAGGTCCTGTTATACCTTTATGGGGGGGGGGAGAGCACGTGTGTGAGAAGCAGGTCCTGTTACACCTTTATGGGGGGAGAGCACGTATGTGAGAAGCAGGTCCTGTTACACCTTTATGGGGGGGAGCACGTATGTGAGAAGCAGGTCCTGTTACACCTTTATGGGGGGAGAGCACGTATGTGAGAAGCAGGTCCTGTTACACCTTTATGGGGGGGAGAGCACGTATGTGAGAAGCAGGTCCTGTTATACCTTTATGGGGGGAGAGCACGTGTGTGAGAAGCAGGTCCTGTTACACCTTTATGGGGGGGAGAGCACGTATGTGAGAAGCAGGTCCTGTTATACCTTTATGGGGGGAGAGCACGTATGTGAGAAGCAGGTCCTGTTACACCTTTATGGGGGGGAGAGCACGTATGTGAGAAGCAGGTCCTGTTATACCTTTATGGGGGGAGAGCACGTGTGTGAGAAGCAGGTCCTGTTACACCTTTATGGGGGGGGGAGAAGTAGAAGCAGTAGATCCCATTAGGGTGGGGTGGAGCTGACACCTGTGGTTGGGCCATCTGGTCACCTGGCTTCCAGCAATGACGGCAGGGGCTAGAGCCTAGGACGGTGTCTGGGACATAAATCATGCCACAGACAAAACCACACCATTTTACTAATATTCCCCCCTTTTGTGTTTTATAAAGCACATGTTGTGTGGTATTACATCAGCCCCAAAGTCCAGGAGGGGCGGAGGGCATTCCCATTTCTTTGTGGTGATTGGCCTCTTCTTGAGTGAGCTCGGGCGCCTGTGCCTGTGCCTGTGCCTTTGAAGGGACCTGTGCGTTGTGGAGTCAGGACGCCACCCCATCCCCCGCAGCGTGCAGGCCCGGCCTCGCACAACTCGTCCCCGCCCTCCTCAGTCTCGCCTGCTGCCCTCCCTTGCCGCACCCACCGCAGCTCCCCGGCACTCACCAGGGTTTTCTCCTGTTTATTCCGTGTTTTCTGTGCTTTGGCTCTCATCTGCTTGTCCACCTTCGTTTGGAGGAAGTTGAAGTCATGGACTTGAGACTTCTCTGGGTGAGCTGTTGAGTGCTGGATGAGTATCACCCTGTTGAAGAAAGTGTCCCCTCACTATAGCCGGCCGCTCCCAGTGTCCCCGTCCCACCTTCGCCTCCTGGTGCAGTGACACAGACACAGCAAGCGCCGGCTCTGTGCCCCGGGCAGCGCCTCCGCCTGCCCAGGGGGGCCGGAGCCTGGCGCAGAGGACGCCCCACTCCGTGCTGCACTCGTCCTCTGGAGTTCTCGGTTTCTTTGTGTCTCTGTCTGGTGTTTGCCGCTTGGTGTCTGATGTGCTTTGTGCTAACGATGATAAGGAATTACTCATCGAGTTCTGTTTTAAGACCTTGCTCTTGAGTACTTATTCATTTGACTCTTGAGCATTTCTTCAGATCATCATTTTATTCCTCAACCTGTTCATTCGATGGAGTGTTTTAATGAGAAAACTGAGGCCGGCTGGGGGGCCGGGGGCCGGGGGCCCCTCAGACACAGGTAGAATGTCCTCGCCAAGCAGGCTGGCGACTGCCGACCGGCATCTCGCCACTAACAGCTTCTTGTGCTGCATGTGTGACCTTGCAGCTCTAACTCTTACCTGCAGGGTGGGTGCAGGCTTTCACCCACAGCTGGAGGGGAGGGGCTGGGCCCCTGGGGAGAGCTGGCCCGGCTCCAGGAGATCTTGGCTATCTTGTGTGACCTTGCGGTTTTAAACCACACCTTCAAGTTCGTTGCAGTCTTCCACCCGAGCTAGCAGAGGAGGGGGCTAAGCCCCTAAGGAGAGTCTCCAGGAGACCCCGCTATCTCCTTGAGTCTCAAGCCAATCAACATGCATACGTGAACACCCCCCGTCCAGTGGGCATCCCACAGAATAACCCAGTGAGCAGACAGCAATGCCTTACAAACCCGGGACACTTCCTCAGAGCCAGCGTCTGCTCGGGCACTCCGCCTGCTCTCCTCTCTGTTACCTGCCAATCAAATAAAAGCTTCTGCCTCTGGGCAAATTGTTTCGCGGCTCTTTATTTCTATACTTTTAGCTGAGGAAAAGAACCCACGAGACTCGCTCCGGCAACCACCCTCCCCTCTGTGACCGGTAGCAATAACTATATCAAACCTTCTTGTATACTAAAAGTGAGAATGTTGTTTGTATGTTAATGAATTCCTTCCTTAAAGTGTTTCTGGAATTTATTACCCAATACTGTGCTCATTCTCTTTCATCACTGCTTGGGGGTGAATTAGTGCTTGGCCTGTTGATGTGTGTTAGGTTTAAATACCTCGGGGTTCTGGCCTTTTGTGGCCCCCAGAAAGGAGACAGAAGAAGGAGACGGAGACCGACCTTGATAGAGATGGGTTGCTTTATCGAAGCAGAGGTGGTGACAGTCTGTTCTTTTTTTTTTTTTTTTTTTTTTTAAGATTTATTTTATTTATTTAAAAGTTACAGAGAAAGAGACAGAGAGAGAGAGAGCCAATCCGAAGCCAGGAGCCAAGAGCTTCTTCTGGGTCTCCTCCACAGGTGGTAGGGGCCCAAGGACCTGGACCATCCTCTGCTGCTTTCCCAGGTGGTTAGCAGGGAGCTGGATCGGAAGTGGAGCAGCCAGGACTTCCATATCCTGCTGACAGTCTGTTCTTACAGTCTGTGCTCATAGACTGTGCAAAGGCGCTAGAGCTGGGCTGTTATCTGGTTGCTGAGAGAAATTGGCTCCAGGGGCTTTCCACAAGCCTTGGAGGCCTTTGGCTTATCTGGTTTTGCAAGCTGTTTTGCAAAGTGTCTGGAGAGAGGAGGTCATGGGCAGATCTCTGGTGGGAGGCAGGAAGTGGGGAAGGGGGATATTCTTGTGGTGTCTTCATTGTGCGTCTGCAGCAAGTGTGGTTCTGTCTTGGCCACATTTCTGGAGTCATTGTCACGGTTGCTTGGAGAAGGTCCTGAGAGCCTTCCTTCCCTCTCCACCGTGGAGAAGTGGCAGGGCATCAGCTGGCTGTCCGTCGGGGAGTGAGGTCTGGGAAGGCAGGCTGCGGGTCAGCTTCCTCGGGTGTTCCTCTCCCGCCGATCTGCTCTGAGCTTTTTGTCCTTCTTCAAGTGGATCTTGCTAAGTCCTAGGGTGGTTCTCTTCTGGCTGGTCTCCTGTGAGTGGAGTTAACTAGCAGAGGACGGAGTCAGGAGCAGCCCACAGCCTCCATGCCCTGCAGCCCCTCAGGAGCCGCGCCAAGGTGTGCACACCCCCGGGCTTCCACCGGTGGAGGTGGTCCTGCACCACACACCCCATGATCCAGGGAGAGTGTCCCTAGCTTGTGGGCCCCCAAGGCTGAGTTTTCCAGAACTCTGCACCTGGCTGCTGCCCTGGGAAGGCACGTGTGCATCGGCTCTGGGCCTCTGTATGCTGGAGCCAGGTTCTCTTCTTGTGTGTGCTCTGGGGTTTGGGGATCTTGTGTCATTGAAGGTGGACTTTTTGTTCTCTTTGTTGTCAGTGCGTTTCAAAGGAGACCTTAACAATACTTAACTTTTCTGTCGACAAAGTAGGACCAAGTTTCCCTGTGCTTCACCGTTGTTTTCACTTTCTCCACTTGTCCTCTTTGTGCGTGAGAACAGCAGTATTCCCGGAAAAGAAGTGGCCTGATACCGAGGGCATTTCCACTTACAACTTTGTGGAGGACTCCTGCTTCTCTGATGTCCCACAGAGACGCCTGCATAACAGCCCCTGGCGCTGCACGCTTGCTGGCGATGTCCCTGAGACCTTGAGAGACCTGCGTCTCTGCGGTCTTTCTTTACAAGCGTGGTTTTCGTGTTCTGGAGGCCGGAGCCGGGGCAGCGTGTTGCTGCTCACAACGTGGCACAGAGCCCCCCACCGTCACCAGCCCGCTCGGGTGATGCTGGCCTTCACCTGCAGTCACAGGAGCCGTGCCCTTAGGGCCATACGACCTGTGGGGGTCCCCGCGCCCAGGGCTGGAGGAGCGCAGTGCGGTTCCACCTGGGTTGTGAGGGAGACGCTCAGGCTGTAGCATCTGTGTAAGCAGATTCTGTTGGCTGCCGGGCTGCCCGTTGCAAACTGAAGGTTAGTGTCTGTGTTGTCTTCTTCCCGGCAGGACCACGAGCAGACGGTGCCACTTTGCTCTGGAGCAAGTCGTCCACTTGGGTGTCAAAGGTATTGTTTGCAGAGCGGCTGTGTCACGTCTTCCTAGGGTGTGTTGTGGCAGAGCGGCTGTGTCACGTCTTCCTAGGGTGTGTTGTGGCAGAGCGGCTGTGTCACGTCTTCCTAGGGTGTGTTGTGGCAGAGCGGCTGTGTCACGTCTTCCTAGGGTGTGTTGTGGCAGAGCGGCTGTGTCACGTCTTCCTAGGGTGTGTTGTGGCAGAGCGGCTGTGTCACGTCTTCCTAGGGTGTGTTGTGGCAGAGCGGCTGTGTCACGTCTTCCTAGGGTGTGTTGTGGCAGAGCGGCTGTGTCACGTCTTCCTAGGGTGTGTTGTGGCAGAGCGGCTGTGTCACGTCTTCCTAGGGTGTTTTATGAGTTCTCTGTAAGGTAGTCTCTTCAGTCTCATGTTAGAAGCAAAACTGTGTGAGAGCCATGTTTTTATTTTTTTAGTGCTTCCATCGCATAGAATTCCTTAAAAATAGATTTGTTTATGGATTTGAAAGGTAGAGTTACAGAAAGATCTTCCATCTGCTAGTTCACTCCCCAAATGGCCCCAACAACTGGGGCTGGGCCAGGCCAAAGCCAGGAGCCTGGAAATCCATCTGGGTCTCCTACTTGGGTGGCAGGGCCTAAGCACTTGTGCCATCAGCTGCTTCCCGGGCCATTAGCAGGGAGCTGAACCAGAAATGGAGGAGCCACGGGGCCAGCGCTGTGGTGAAGCAGGTAAAGCCGCCGCTTGCAGTGCTGGCGTCCCACGTGGGCACCGGTTCGAGTTCTGCCTATTCCACTTCCAGTCCAGCCCTCTGTGTCCTGGGAAAGCAGTGGAAGATGGCCAAGTGCTTGGGCCCTGCACCCATGTGGGAGACCTGGAAGAAGCTCCTGGCTCCTGGCTTCCGATTGGCGTGGCTCTGGCAGTTGGGGCCATTTGGGGAGTGAACCAGTGGATGGAAGACCTCTCTCTCTGCCTCTGCCTCTGCCTCTGCCTTTTGAATAAATAAATAAATCTTAAAAAAAAAAAAAAAAAGAAAAGAAAAAGAAATGGGGCAGCTAGAACTCAAACTGCTCGTATGGAATGCTAGTGTCGCAGGCAGTAGCTTAACGCACTGTTCACAAGGCTGGCCCCTTAATGTCTTACTATGTCACCTCTATGAAAACATCCCACTTAAATAACTGGAAGGTCATTCACTTTGCTCTGCTTTTCCCCTTGGGATTTGGCTTTGTCTCAGAAGGACGTGGCTGTGTCGCAGAGCAGGTGCGGTGGGAGTGTGGCACTGTGTTTAGAAGCCGCGTGGGAGTTCCAGGAAGGAATGGAGCAGAGTGTGAACCTCTTTAGGAGTGACCCCAGCCAGCACAGGTGTGGCGTCTTCACGCCCTCAGCTCCTCACTGATGGCTGCCCCCTTGCTCTTCTTGTCCTCAAAGTGCTGTTCCCAGAAGAAATCATCTTACAGTCTCCCCAGGTGACAGTGTGGAACCACATCCAAGATGCCAGAGAGGATGGACAGTTCACCTCCAAGGTAACGCCTCGCTGCCTGAGCCGATGCTAAGCAAAGTCCGTAACTTCGTCTCTGGACACATTAGCTCCCAGATGACCGGGGTGTAATGAGGACTGTAGTTCACTGTAGTTCGCCTGATCTGTGAAAAATAAACACAACTAAAATATTCGTAAAATAGATGTAGTGTAAAGTTTATCGGCAATTATATGTGAGGCTGAGATGGCTGTGGTATATTAAGTGGAGAAAAGCAAAATACAAGTGTTCGATCCTCCAGTGGTCCCTGGAAATGGCATGGCTGTCGTCACACCCAGACGTGCACGTTCACGTGACTGCACGCGTGGGAAACATCTGCAGGCACGCGCACCGCAGGGCTGCGCGCACGCACGGTCACGGGACCGTCGCTCGCTGGTTTTCACTTCTACCGCCCGGTGGCTTCCTGAGTAGTAACGGAAGGCCTCTCACCTGCCGGATATTGTCCTGGGTTCCCGGTCTTGCTGTGGAATATTTTGTTAGTTTTATTAGTGATTAGAGATACCGTTGTGTTCCTAGTAGTGAGGACAGCTGTCCATGCCACAGTGGGACTTGCAGCCTGTGATTCTGTGTGTAGAATTTGTCTTTGTCTTTTTTTTTTTTTCCTGTTTCACTGTGTATGTGTGTGTGTGTGTGTATATATATATATATAGAGAGAGAGAGAGAGAGAGAGAGAGACACGGGAGAGCTCTTCCGTCTGCTGGTTGACTCTCCAGAAGCCCACAGCAGCCAGGACTGCTGAGGTGGGTGGAAGCCAGGACCGGGAAACTCAGTCCAGGCCTCCCACATGGGCGTCAGAGACCGGTCTCCCAGAGGGCACGTTACAGGAACGCGGATCGGAAGCAGAGGGGTCAGGACTCAGACCAGGCACTGCAAGGTGGAGCACTGTCACAGATCTTTGTACAATTACTTAATTGTTTCCACAGAATAAAGGAAGGAATGGAATTTTTTTTTATTTAATTGACAGAGTTATAGACAGTGAGTGAGAGAGACAGAGAGAAAGGTCTTCCTTCCATTGGTTTGCTCCCCAAACGGTCGCTACGGCTGGCGCTGCACTGATCTGAAGCCAGGAGCCAGGTGCTTCCTCCTGGTCTCCCATGTGGGTGCAGGGGCCCAAGGACTTGGGCCATCCTCCACTGCCCTCCCGGGCCACAGCAGAGAGCTGGACTGGAAGAGGAGCAACCGGGACTAGAACCCAGCGCCCATATAGGATGCCAGTGCTGCAGGCGGAGGATTAATCAAGTGAGCCACGGCGCTGCCCCAGGAATGAAATTTAAAAATATGTTTATTTTGATGCAAAAAAAAAGTTGAAATCTTTGCAGTTTCATAACATGCATTTTCCATGAACTTTTTCACAGACTCTCCTCATATTCATGGATTTCAAATTTTTTTGCACCAAAATTTACTTTTTAATTCCACTTTCCACAGACTTTTGGACTTAACTGTGTATGTGCAAAACTGTGAATTATGGGGGTTGGTGCTGTGGCTTAATGTGTAAAGCCACCACCTGCAGCGCCAGCATCCCATGTGGGCACCAGGTGGAGACCTGGCTGCTCCATTTCCCATCCAGCTCCCTGCTAATGCTCCTGGGAAAGCAGTGGAAGACAGCCCAAGTGTTTGGGCTCCTGCACCCATGTGGGAGACCTGGATAAAGCTCCTGGCTCCTGGCTTTGGCCTGGCCCAGCCCCAGCTGTTGCAGCCATTTGAGGAGTGAACCAGTGATTGAAAGATCTCCCTCTCTCTCTTTCTTTTTTTTTTTTTATTTAATAGATTTATTTATTTATGTGAAAGAGTTACACAGAGAAGGAGAAGCAGAGAGAAAGAGAGAGGTCTTCCATCCACTGGTGCACTCCACAGTTGGCCGCAACAGCTGGAGCTGAGCCACTCTAAAGCCAGGAGCTTCTTCTGGATCTCCCACACGGGTGCAGGGCCCAAGCACTTGGGCCATCTTCCACTGCTTTCCCAGGCCACAGCAGAGAGCTGGATTGGAAGTGGAGCAGCTGGGACTTGAACCAGCACCCATATGGGATACCAGCACTGCAGGCGGCGGCTTCACCTGCTGCACCACAGCGCCAGACCTCTGTCTCTATTTCTTTCCCTCTCTCTTTCTCTCTCTGTAACTCTACCTTTCAGATAAATAAGATAAAGCTTAAAAAAACACTGAGTTATGGAATTGTTTCTAATGGAGCAACTGAAACACAGTATCATAGATTCAGGACAAATTCTGTGTGCATTGAAACACACTGAACCTGTCCTGTGCAGGATCCCAAGGCCCTGTGCCCATCTGTGGGGAGGGGGTCTGCAAGAGCATGGCCCCCAGAGGCCCTCCCAGGAGAACATGGTGTGGGCTGTGCCTTAACCTCCCCCCAGGCTCACACACAAGCCAGCCACGGAAGCAGGAATAATGTATATTAGATAATCCTTAGTCCTTTGTTTTGGTTTATTAAATGTCACAAAATTTATTTATTTTTAGATTCAAGTCCTCAGTTTTATTTTAAAAGGACAAAGATTATTAAGCTGTGTTTACTGAATATCATTAAACGTTATGAAGCTGTGGTTTAGAAGTGAAGCCTGAACCTTTTTAGCAGCTTCCTGCCAGGCACCTGTGTCGGGCGAGCTGTTTGCTCTTTAACCTAGGCCGGTGTGAACACAGAACTGGGCTTTGTCACCACTTTGCTGTATGGAAATTTCCAGGATAGTAAAACCACGAAGGACCAAACTAAGCCTGCAGCAAAGGAGAGGCCTGTGGGCACCGAGAACCAGCCAGGGGCTGCAGAGACGCATGACGCAGGTACGTGCCTGGGAAGGGCTCCGAGGAGCTTGGCCTGAAGGGTTTAGCCAGGAAAGCAGCGCCCTGGGAAACCCACCTCTTACAGAAGGAGCACAAGGAGGAGGCAGCGCTCTCGGTTAGGTTCGTGCAAGAGGCTCTCAGCCTGTGGATTGCACCTGCCCCGACCTCGTGAGATGCTTTCGAATCCTGCCGCCACTGTTTTAGCTGGCACTGCCCGAGCAGAGCACAGCGTGGATGGAAAGGCCTGTCTCTGCCCTCACAGAGCTGAGGGAGTTTGCCTGACCCATCAGTGGAGCACAGGGGATCACAGGCAGCGTGTGATACTCTGTCCTGGGGGGCACCCTGCAGGGCTGGATGTGGCCTGGCCTGCACTCGGACAGCTGAGTGCTGCCCGACCTAGGAGGAGGCTTCCTGACCTCTGACTGAATCTTGTTTTTCTCTTTTAAATGCAGTCGACGAAACTGAGATTCCCAAAGCAAAAGACACGGAATTTTTCAACCCCGTGCTCAATGAGAACCAGCAGCTCGCGGTTCGAAGAATTCTGAGTGGGGACTGCCGCCCACTCCCGTATATTCTCTTTGGCCCTCCTGGCACTGGGAAGACGGTGACGATCATCGAGGCTGTGTTACAGGTGAGGGCCGTGAGCCCTGGACGCGGTGCTCCGGTGTCCCCGTCCTCACAGGCAGACTTCGTAGTCAGAAAGTTGTGAAGGGCTGAGTAGTCCAGTTGTTCCAGGATATTAAGCCAAGTTTGCAGTGTGAATTTGTAGCATTTCAAAAGCTTATTTTACAGGTTTAGACGCAAACTCTCCATTGCAGAAATGGTAAATTTCAAATCCACTATTTAAATTTCAGTCACATCATGAGATGTTGCTGCCTCTCCAGCAACTGAAGCCACTGTCCTGCACACGTCTCTGGCATCTGCGCTTATATTTAATTAAATCAAGACAGCGCTGTTACCAGTCGTCCTAGGCATGCAGGCTACAGGTCAGCAAGCAGGTGCTGAGTGCTGTCCCTGCACGAGCGCTGAGTGCAGGCTCAAGTAGGAAGTGTGCCTCGCGAGGTGGTCGGAGTCTTGGATAGTGCAGAGGACCCCGCCCCACACCCACCCGCAGCACCCTCCCTGTGGCTGAGCTGTGGTCGCCGAGCCTTCACAGGGCAGGGCTGCTCTCCATGACCCTGGTCTCTGTCCTTGACGAAGGTGCATCGTGCTCTGGCGGACAGTCGGATTCTGGTGTGCGCGCCCTCCAACAGTGCCGCGGACCTCGTGTGTTTGCGGCTGCATGAGAGCAAGGTGCTGCGGCCCGCAGCCATGGTGAGGGTGAATGCCACCTGCAGGTTCGAGGAGGTGAGTGTCAGGAAGCTGCTGTGCCTCTGAACTTGCTGTTGAGTGGTGGGGTGCTTTGTTTTAATTGTTATTCATTACTCTTATTTATGGTGGAGAGTCAGAGAAGGAGCAGAGAAAGAGAGAGGCTGATTCACTCTCCAAATGCGAACACAGGGCTGAGCCAGGCCGAAGCCGGGAGCCCAGAACTCTGTCTGCGTCTCCCATGGGGATGTCAGATCAGAGTACTTGAGCCATCACCTGCTGCCTCTCTGGGTGTGTGTTAGCAGGACACTGGAATCAATAGAGCTGGGCTCCAAGCTGGACACCCTGACCTCCCAGGCAGCACCTTGGCTGCCGTGCCAAGTGACAGCCCTGGTGGGGGAATTGTTTTCCTGAATATTTCATTAGTTTCTCATTTGCAGTCTGTGAAGTTAGTCCTGTTGTGTGTTTGTAGCTTTGTTAAGTTCTCATGTTCCGGGGTCGACACTGGCTCACTGGGTTAAAACCCTAGCCTGCAATGTCAGCATCCCATATGGGTGTCGGTTCAAGTGCTGGCTGTTCCACTTCCAATCCAGCTCCCTGCTAATGGCCTGGGAAAGCAGCAGAGGATGGCCCAAGTGCTTGGGCCCCTGCACCCACGTGGGAGACCCGGAAGCAGCTCCTGGCTTCAGATCAGCTCAGCTCCGGCTGCTGCAGCCAGCTGGGGTTTGAACCAGTGGGTGGAAGCTTTCTGTCTCTTCCTATTTCTGTAAATCTTTCAAATAAATAAATCTTAAAAAATAATTCTCATGTTCCTCTTTTGTTTGCTGTTCAAATGTATTATTTCTTTTTAGTTTTGTTTTATTCATTTGATTATTAATAACTGGTTAGGAAAATTGTAAGTTTTTGATTTGTTTATAGGTTGAAGATTGCTGGGAAAAAGGAATGAAACCCAGAAAATGTATGAAATTGTTTTTGGGGGAAGGAGCTACAGGATCATATTTGTGGCCTAGAACCTACACAACATGGGCTGAATGTTAATGAAAATATACAGTGTTTTAAAACAATCTTATTTTTTAAGATTTATTTATTATTTGAAAGGCAGAGTTACAGAGAGAGAGAAAGAGGGATCTTCCATCCGCTGGTTCATTCTACAGTTGGCTGCAACGGCCGGAGCTGGGCCGATCTGAAGCCAGGAGCCAGGAGCTTCCTCCAGGTCTCCCACGTGGGTTCAGGGGTCCAAGCACTTGGGCATCTTCTGCTTTCCCAGGCCACAGCAGAGAGCTGGATTGTAAGTGGAGCAGCCAGGACTTGAACCAGTGTCCACATGGGATGCCGGCACTGCAGGCAGCAGCTTTACCCGCTATGCCACAGCGCTGGCCCCTTAGAACAATCTTAGATGGGTACTTAGTCCCGACTAAAGGGTGGCATTGAGGCAAGGTTGTGTTAGGATTCCTGTCAAACTTCTGATTCTGTCCCATTAAAATAAATGCTCACTGCTTTGAAACCTGAGGTTACCTCCCCCCACGCCCGCAGACGATCCTCGACGCCATCAAGCCCTACTGCAAGGACGGGGAAGACATCTGGAAAGCCTCGCGCTTCAGGGTCATCATCACCACCTGCAGCAGTGCTGGCCTCTTCTACCAGATAGGCGTGAGGTGAGCGCGCAGAGGCACGGCCGGGGACCTGCAGGATGGCCAGCACACAGAGGCCTCCGCAGAGCCAGAGCCGGATGACGAGGAGGGCAGGGGAGGCGGAGCTGGCACTGGAGGCCCAGGCCCAGCGGCCGAGCCCCGGTTCAGCAGGAGCCCTGAAAGGCTTTTGAGAAGAGGGGGTGGAGCTTCAAGGGGCACTGGGCGGTCCTGCAGGGGAACTGCTGGGCTCTGCCAGGTCAGCCCCGTGACAGCTCTCCCAGGTGGCCGTCTGTGCAGGAGCTGGATTGGGAGTCCCTGGTTGGAACAGCCCTTTGAGGACCACTGGGGTCCTGAGGCTGGGGATGCTTGGGAGGTGCAGAGAGCGGTGTCGTGCGGGGAAGCAGCCGTAACAGCTGCGGTGGGCTCGGGGTGAAGACAGGCACACCTCGGGAGGGTGCATCGTGTGCTGTGTCAGCTGAGACTGAGTCGTGACGGGGGCGATGTCACAATGTCCTCGTCTTCCGTGGGCTGGGCATCGCTGCAGGAGGCCGGAGCTTGAGATCTGCAGATCCGGGCCTCGTCCGCCCACAGTGGGGCATCCGGGGCTGTGGGCATAAACTCTGTCCAGTGTTGGGGCCTGTCCTGCCAGCCCTGACTCTGAGCCGCAGGGGTCTTCTGCCCCCAGCTTGTTTCCTCGGGCCTAGCAGCTGGCTATAGTGAGGGTCCATACAGAGGCTGGCCCGACGTCCTCTTCAACTCAGGCCTTGGTCTGTTGGCTTGGAAGGCTGGGCAGTGCCCCCACTGAGAGCAGCTGGGGAGCAGAAGTCGGAGGAAAGGAGCAGATGGAGGAGCAGCCTGTGCCGACTGCAGCACCTGACTGGCCCTGCCTGTCACGTGGGGAACAGAGGCCCACGGAGAAGTAGCCACGGGCCTGCCGTCATGGCTGTGCAGTGCCCTTAGTTGCCACGGGGACATCCCGTGCTTTGCCCACACCCAGCCTCACCCCTTGTTCCTTCCCATTTTTTTCTTAAGGGAAGAATTTAAAAATTAGTGTGAGAGCGCCTGTCTGCTGCTCACTCCCCAGATGCCTGCAGAGGCCAGAGCTGCTGAAGCCGGGAGTCCGGAACCAGGCCAGGTCCCGAGTGAGTGGCAGGCATGCAGCCGCTCGAGCATCGGCCTGCGCTAGCGGGCGGCCGGAGCGAGCAGCCAGATCGGCATCAAACCAGGCACTCCGACATGTGGCTGCCTTGGTGACTAGGCCAAATGCCCAGCCTAGATGTGAATATTTAAGCAAACACAAAAGTACTTCATGCAGTGTGTGGGAAATGCCATTCAGAGTAGGTTTGCTTGTTGAAATCCACGTGTTTGTGGAGGCCTCAGGAAGTTCGTGGGAGTGCGCATCATCCAGCATCTGTACGGTGGCCCCGCTGTGACCCCACGGTATTGAACGTGACTTTGCCCATGTTGTTGGCACCAGTTATAAGACAGTTTGGCAGAAATTACCACTGAAGTCATCTTTTGACCCTAGAATTGGACATTTTACCCACGTCTTTGTGGACGAGGCTGGGCAGGCGAGCGAGCCGGAATGCCTCATCCCCTTGGGGCTGGTCTCAGACGTCAGTGGTCAGGTGAGGACTGTGTGCCATGCATGCCGTTTCCCACAGTGCTGGGGCCTTGGTCCTTGGGGGGCAGCCACAGCCTTACAGGGGTCAGGACAGTGCCCAGGACCTGATGTTGCTGGCAGTGGTGGGCTGTGGTGCAGTCACAGATCTCCTTCCTCTGGACCAGGAGGAGGCAGGCCGCTCTGTCGCACTCACTCCTGCTCACTCGGAAGGCGGGACCATCCTGGGCAGTGGGGACGCAGCGGTGGGGTCAGGAACTGGGGTCCCGGCTCTCTGTGAGCTCCCACATGCCCAGGGGCGTAGACAGGTGGTAAAAGGTTCAGACCTGTCGGACACGGAGGTGGTTGAAGCCTGTGGCCTCGGAGATGGTCAGCATGGCTGGGCCTTGTACCTGGATGGAGCATCCGGGAGAAAGGCCGGGGGAGGGGCCTCTGCCAGGGCCAGGCACAGCAGGAACTGGGAGACCGGTCTCGCGGCTGGAGCTCACGCAGCTCTGCAAGTTTAGGGGAGAGAGCCAGCTGCAGCTTGGGCCGGGAGGGGCACGTGGAGGCAGCTCACGAAGGGGCTCGTGTCTCAGGCCTGTGCGGTTCTTCCCCACCTCCGTGGCTGCCATCAGGCTGCCCAGCCACGCCCTCCTGACCCCAGCAGCCAGAGTGACCCCAGGGGCCCTGCTGCCTGTGTGACCGCCAGCGCTCCCCGGCTGCCCTGGGTGGGTGGGAGGCGGGAGGCTGCCCTGCCCGTCACCTGCTGAGTCCCCTTTTGTGCTGCAGATCGTGCTTGCCGGGGACCCCATGCAGCTCGGCCCAGTCATCAAGTCCCGGCTGGCCATGGCCTACGGGCTGAACGTGTCCATGTTGGAAAGGCTCATGTCCCGGCCAGCATACCTGAGGGATGAGAACGCTTTCGGTGCATGTGGTGCATACAACCCCTTGTTGGTAAGTTCCCAGCACAGGTGGTGCCGGGTGCAGGCCGCCAGGCGCAGGTCAGCTGCTGCCGCACAGCTCGGGGCTCCCCTGCCCTCCTTGTCTACCGAGTCGTGTCCTGGGCCTAGAGAAGACAAGTGAGGATTTTCCTACCTGCAGCAGAATCACCTGGCCCCTTCAGGCTTGTTCGTGTTGGCGCACTGTGCCCTGTGCAAGGGCTCCTCGGGGAGGGTGTGCCGCTCTGGGTCCCCTGCGCCACACACGAACCACCGCCCCCTGTCACTGCTCAGGGCTGCTGACTGGGCAGGCTTCCAGCTGTCTGAGGTGCTGCTGAGAAAAGCAGGGAGTCACCTTTGTAATCTTTCCTAAAAGAGAAGGCCTGCCGGAGAGAGGCTGTCAGGAGGGTCCCAGTGGTCTCCTGACCTGCAGCGCACATCCTGCAGCTCCTGGCTCGCCTGCTGCCCGCTGCCTCACCCCGAGTCCCCAGCAGCCCCAGCACGCTGCACTCACGAACGTTGGGTGTGCAGAGTCCGGCGGTCACAGGGAGCCAAGCAGCGTTCTCTGAACTCGCATCTAGAAGCAAAGCCGATGTCCACGTGGGCTCGTGGCCAGCATCACTGGAGACGGGAGGGGCGGCCGACGACGGACAGGTCCACTTGGAGCCTGCTGCTGCTGTGGGCAGTGGAGCCCTCCCCCCGCTGAAAGTCCTGAGGGGCAGGGGTGGAGCCCAGGCTTTGTGGAGGGGTAGGCTGTCTCGAGGTGAGGAAGACCCTGTGAGGGCCACCCCCAAGAGAGACGCCTGCTGTCCGAGCGACGTGGTCCATCGGCAGGCTCAGGGGGCCCCTGCTGCCACCCCAGGACGAGACGGCGGCTGTGACATCTGCTGGGCCCAGCGCGGGCACCTGAGCTCCGTGCTGCCTGCTGGAGCTGCCCTGTGCTCATGGCCTGTGCCCCTGTGCCCCTCGTGCTGCTGCCGTCCCTGGGGACATTCCGCAGGGCCCACCTGTCCTGCAAGCTCTGTGAGCCCTGGTGCAGTGTGCCCCTCCCCCTCCCATCACCTGCACGCCCAGGTGAGGCACGCTGTCGGGATGCTCGGCCAGCCTCAGCGTTTTGATTGGCGTCTTAGGCTGGACACGTGCTGACTTGTGAACTGAAGCTTGTTCCCCTGAGTCGGGAGTCACCGGGCCAGGGGCTGGCATTGTGGTGCAGCAGGTAAAGCCACCGGCTGTGACACCAGCGTCCTAAGTACGTGCTCGTTCATGCCCTGGCTGCTCCACTTGTGATCCAGCTCCCTGCTGATGGTCTGGGGAAGCAGCAGAAGATGGCCCAAGTGTTTGGGCTCCCTCCTCCCATGCGGGAGGCCTGGATGGAACTCCTGGCTTTGGTGTTCAGCGCTGGCCCTTGAGCCATCTGGGAAATGAACCAGTGCATGGAGGATCAATCTCTCTTCTCTGTAACTCTGATTTTCAAGTAAATATTTTAAAAAAGAAGTAGCAGGGCCAATGGGACGAAGGAAGAACTCTGCGAGTGAATGCCTCACGCCACGGGGTTGTCATGGTCCCCAGCCTGTCCATTGTCCTGGTATGTGGCTGTACTACAGCTGAGCAAGACAGGGCTTCGTGTGCAGGCTGGAGTTGCGAGACTGGGTCCAGAGAAAAGCCTGGGGCCTGTAACGGATGTCCGGGTGTCCGTGCCAGCCCCTCGCCTGGCGGCCAGGTTCTGTGTGGCAGGGGCCACCTGCCTCCTTTGAGAGACTCGGCTGCATCCAGACCCGGGAGGGGCAGGAGGGCCTTTCTTGTCTCTGAAGATGGACCCTTGGTTCAACAGCTTTCCGGGGGGCTGGCTTTGAGGGCAGGGGACAGCAGCAGCAGGGCTGCCCCGTGGAGTGGACACTGGCAGGGTTCCCACACACCCTCTCCCTGTGGCCAGGCCTGTTCGAGTTGCCAACATCTGTGGCCGCCTCCTCCGCACAGGTGACGAAGCTGGTGAAGAACTACAGATCCCACTCGGCCCTGCTGGCGCTGCCGTCCCGGCTCTTCTACCACAAGGAGCTCGAAGTCTGTGCTGACCCCGCAGTGGTGACCTCTCTGCTGGGCTGGGAGAAACTGCCAAAGAAAGGCTTCCCTCTCATCTTCCACGGCGTGCGGGTAAGCGGTGTGCACAGCCGCTCGGGACTCGCTGTGTGGGCAAGGGCCCGAGCTTCGACTGTCCCAGTGTGTGCCGGGGCAGGCTCAGTGCTGGTCTCTGAGGGCTAAGAGGCACTGACAAGGGGCTGTTGACCCTCAAGTCTGAGCACTGACCTCTCCTGTCAGACAAACTGTGCCCAGAGAGAGCCACACGGGGGTGGCCGCAGGACAGCAGATGGGTGCTGGGCTCCCTGAGCTGGGGAGGAGCTCCAAGCAGCACTCAGAGGCAGGAGAGCTGGGACAGTGCAGGTCATTTGCTCAAGGAGCCCAGTCACGTGAGAACCCCGTGTGGGGTCGCCACAGGCCTGAGCAGCCCCTGGGACGTGAGGGGCAGCAGCAGGCTAGAGCGGCCCCTCGCCGTGGCCTCAGGAGAGGTGGAGCCAGGGCTCAGTGGCCCAGAACTCAGGTGACTTGCGTTTGGAACTTGGTTGAAAGCAGCAGAGGTTAAGTTTTGTATCAACCCCTAAGAGACAAGGAGCTGGTGTCAGGCACCCCCTTCTGCCTGCAGCGCCACCTCCAGTTGCACAATCGCGGACACAGCTCACATAGCTGCCTGCCCACACTCGGCTTCTCACTGAACTCCACGGGGGGAACATCCATTAGGGGTCTGTCCAGAGTGAACTCACCCCCACCAAGGGTAGGAGGGGCTCCCAAGAGAAGCGGCACCTCAAGAAGGGTGCCCGGGGGGCCGTCTTCACTGGTTGGCCAACACACTGGAGCCTTGAGGTGCATTTCTGCCCCCAGGAATGCAGGTCCCCACTGCCTGCCTGGTTTTGCCATCCTCAGAAGCAGATGAGACAAGCATGTAACCTGGTGGCTAGAACACCTGCATCGCACAGCACAAGTCCTGGGTTCAAGTCCCAGTGCAGTTCTTGGCTCCAGCTTCCTGCCAGTGCAGACCCAGAAGGCAGCAGGGGACAGGCTCCTGCCACCACAGGGAGCCCTGGATTGAGCCCGTTTCTAGTTCCTGTGGCCCAGCTCCTGTGGGCGTCTGAAGAGTGGCCAGTGTGCTTGTGCACTCGCCCACTCGCTCCCCCACTCCCTCTCTGCCTCTCAAATCACAAACAGGACCTGGATCCAGCTGTTCCTGAAGCTTTATCGCTCCTTAGAAACCAGAGGTTGTGCTGGAGGGAGTCCCTCTGCTGCATCTGGAGGAAGCCCCTGAGCCATGCAGGGGCGGCTGCATCTGGAGGAAGCCCCTGAGCCATGCAGGGGCGGCTGCAGCGTGCGAAACAAGATGGGGGCTCCCCCAGGCGGGGGCCGGTGCCCCCCAAGTTCCTGCCTGAGCAGTGCAGGCTGAGTCTAGGTCACCTGGGCGTGGAAACTCGCTCTGGAACAGAGTTGGGGCCGGTGCTGTGACTCGGCAGGCTAAAGCCACCGCCTGCAATGCCAGCGTCCACGTGGGTGCCAGTTCAAGACCTGGCTGCTGCACTTCCAGTCCAGCTCCCTGCTAACGTGCCTGGGAAAGGAACAGATGGCCCAAGTCCTTGAACCCTTGCACCCACGTGGGAGACCTGGAAGAAGCTCCGAGCTCTGTTCTGGCCCAGCCCTGGCTGTTGTGGCCGTCTGGGGAGTGAACCATGGATGGAAGACCTCCCTTCCTCTCTCTGTCTCTCTCTGCCTTTCCAATAAATCTAAAAGAAAACCACCAGAGCTTTACAGAGTAACATGAATCACTGAGCCCACAGGTGACACGTGCTGCCCCCACCCCTTGAGAAGGGCGGGCTCCCGTGTGCCCTCCTTAAGTGCTGTGTCCTCCCTGCCGGTCACGAGGCCCATCCGGGTGGCTCTCACAGCCACTTCCTCCTCCCTTCTCTTCCTTGAAAAGGGTGGGTTTTTTCTTTTTTTTTTTTTTTTTTAAGATTTTTATTTATTTATTGACAGAGTTACAGAGAGAGACAGACAGAAAGGTCTTCCATCTGCTGGTTCACTCCCCAGTTGACCGCAACAGCTGGAGCTGCACCAATCCGAAGCCAGGAGCCAGGAGCTTCTCTCAGGTCTCCCACATGAGTGCAGGGGCCCAAGCACTTGGGCCATCTTCCACTGCTTTCCCAGGCCATAGCATAGAGCTAATCAAAGAGAAGCAGCCAGGACTAGAACAGGCGCCCACATGGGATGCCGGTACTGCAGGTGGAGGATTAACCTACTGCGCCATGGCGCCGGCCCCGAGACAGGTGGTTTTCTTAACTAATTTCTGAGTTGTGGAGAATGTTTTAACCACCGATTTTTTAGTTTCTGTTTATTAAGTGTTGGTTGAAGACCTTGGGTTTTTTTTGTTTGCTTGTTTTGTATTTTTTAATATGGTCAATTAGGTGTCAGCTTTAGTGGATGCTCTGTGTAGTCCTTTTGCCGTTAGCCTCGGAGACGGCCCCCGCTCCGCTGCACCCTGGTCTGCATTCTATCTGCTAGGAGCTCCCCCGTAGAGAAAAGTAGTGAAGTCTCACCTTCAAATTGGGCTTTAAAAATGCATAAAGTGTATTTGTGTACCTGGGAGACAGAGCATCAGAGAGAGGGGGAGACAGACAGACCTTCACATTGGTTCAGTCTCCAGATGGCTGCAACAGCCAAGGCTGGGCCAGGCAGAAGTCAAGAGCCAGGAACCCCATTCTGGTCTCTGACCTGGGTGGCAGCGACCCAAGCACTAGGGTCGTCTTCCACTGCTTTCTCAGGTGCTTCAGCAGGGGTTGGGTCAGACACGGCACAGCTGGGACTCACAGCAGCGTTCAGATACGGGATGCCAGCGTGCATCCCGCTGAACCACAGCACTACTCCAGAAATTGTACTTTTTTATCCAGTTCTGTCTTACTTTCTAGCCCTTGTAGCCTCGTGGGTTTTGCTTTCCCAGGCACATTAGCAGAGACCTAGATGGGAAGAGGAGCAGCTGGGACTCGAACTGGTGCCCATATGGGGTGCCAGCACTGCAGGCAGATGCTTAGCCCACTGGCACAGCACGAGACCCCATGGTAACCATTTTTAGCTGTGAAACTCAGTAGTATTAAAGTATATTTCATCAGTTTGTAACCAGCCTGCAAAACTTTTTCATTTTGCAAAATCCTTATTAAGCCCCCCTGTGCCCTACTCCAGCCCCTGCACCCACCATTCCACCTTGTGTTTCTGAGAACTTGATTCTTCCCGTTGCCTCACGTGAGTGAGTCATGCAGTGTCGGTCCTTCTGTGTCTGGTACAGTGTCCTCAGTGTGTGTGAGTGGTGCGTGTCAGAATTTCTTTCCATTTAGGACTGGCATTGTGGTGCAGCAGGTTAAGCCATAGCCTGCAAATGCAGGCAGCGCCTATCAGAGCTCCCTTTCAGACCCAGCTCCCTGCCGATGGCTCAGGAGGGCAGTGGATGATGGCTGTTGTGGCCTTTTAGGGAGTGAACCAACAGATGGAAGGTACCTCTGTGTCTCTGCCTCTGTCTCTCTTAATCATTCTTTTTTTTTTTTTTAAGATTGATTTATTTATTTGAGAGGCAGAGTTACAGACAGAGGGAGAGACAGAGAGAGGTCTTCCATCCACTGGTTCACTCCCCAGATGGCCACAACGGCCGGAGCTGGGTCTATCCAAAGAAAGGAACTAGGAGCTTCTTCTGGGTCTCCCGTGTAGGTGCAGGGGCCCAAGGACTTGGGCCATTCTTCACTGCCCTCCCAGCTGCATTAGCAGGGGGCTGCATTGGAAGTGGAGCAGCTGGAACTTGAACCGGCGCCCATATGGGATGCTGGTGCTGCAGGCTGGGGCGTTAACACCCTGTGCTGCTGCACCGACCCCTCATTCTGTCTTTCAAATAAAATTTAAATGACTAAATTTTCCTTCCTGGGGCCAGCACTGTGGTGCAGCAGGTTAAGGGCCTCACTTGCAGTGCCCTGGTTTGAGTCCCAGCTGCTCTACTTCCAATCCAGCCCCTGGCTAATGCCCCTGAGAAGGCAGTGGGGAATGGCCCAGGTCCTTGGAGCCCTGGAAGAAGCTCCCAGCTCCTGGCTTCAGAAGGGCACAGCTCCGTCCACTGCAACCATTTGAGGAGTGAACTAGCAGGTGGAGGACAACCCCCTCCCCGGTATGCGTGTATATGTGAGTGTCTAGCTCTTTCAAGTAAATAAAAAAGAATTCCCTTCTTTTTTCGAAGACTCTGTGGCGCCCCGCTGCTTGTGGACACGTGGGCTGCAAACATTCGGGTGTTTTTACTGAAGCTCTGTGAGCACGGAGGGACACGTGGCTCTGAGGTCCTGCTTTCACTTCTCTGTGGGGTGTCTTCTCAGATACGGAGCTGCCGGGCCACGGGGTAGTGCTGTGTGCCATGGCTGTGCACGGGGGTTCTGGTTTCTCTGCTCCTCCACCAGCTCGTGTTGGTTCTGGGGTTTCATAGTGGCCGCCTTGGTGGGTGAGAGGTGATAACTCAGGTGGTTCCCTAATGACCAGTGACGCTGAGCAGCTTCTCCTAGGCCAGCTGGTCGTGTGTCATCTCGGGAGAAATGCCCATGCGAGTCCTCTTTGTCGTTCTCTTTGACTGTTTAACTCATTTATTGGAGAGGCAGAGGGAGAACAAGCTCCCATCCCTGGTTGACGCCACAGAGGTGCACAGCAGCCGTGGCTGGGCCGAGCCAGAGCCAGGAGACGGGAGCTCCATCCGGGTCCCGACGTGAGCAGCAGGCCCCCCCCCCCCCCCCGAGTGCTTGCGCCGTCACCCCTGCTTCTCAGGTCTGTGCTGCAGGAAGCCGAGTCAGCAGCCAAGACTTAACCCACGATGGGGACAGGAGCGCTTTAACTGGTGTCCTGACTGCGAAACCGATGCCCACTCTGGGATTTTTATTTTTATTATTTGACAGAGTTATAGACATTGAGAGAGACAGAGAGAAAGGTCTTCCTTCTGTTGGTTCACTCCCCAAATGGCCGCTACAGCTGGAGCTGCACCAATCTGAAGCCAGGAGCCAGGTGCTTCTCCTGGTCTCCCATGGGGTGCAGGACCCAAGCACGTGGGCCATCCTCCACTGCCCTCCCGGGCCACAGCAGAGAGCTGGCCTGGAAGAGGAGCAACCGGGACAGAACCCGGTGCCCATATGGGATGCCGGCTCCGCAGGCGGAGGATTAGCCTAGTGAGCCGCGGCGCTGGCCCTGGCATTTTATTTAGATTGTCTAGTTTATCTGCTCAGTTGTTCCTGTATCTCTAGCATCATACCCCCCAAGAATCAGTCTCCCCATTTTGTGAAGAGGTGTATAGATTTCAGCCTGCATTTAGCTCTTTGGTCTGTTTTAAATTTTGTATGGAGGTATAACTTCGTTTTTTAAAAAGTGTTTATTTTCATTTAGTTGAAAGAGCAACAGGGACAGAGACCTTCCACCCACCGGGTCACTCACCAAATGCCTACCCACAGCCAGGGCTGGGCCAGGCAGGGCCAGGAGCCTGGAACTCCATCCAGGTCTCTCACATGGGTGCCTGGCACCCAAGCACTCGAGCCATCACCTGCCACCTCCCAGGATGCACTAGCAGGAGGCTGTATTGGGGGCAAGGGAGCCGGGACTCAAACCAGTACTCTGATGTGGGAGCAGGGGTCCCAAGTGGCAGCTGAAACGCTCGCATCACAACGCCTGCCCCTGGCTTCATTCTGGCACACGTGGGAATCCAGTCTTCTCAGCTCCACTCACTGCAGACGGTCCTTTCCTCCCTGAGTGGACCTGGCACCCCTATCAAACCCGTTGGCAGGGCTGGCACTGTGGTACAGTGAACCGGTTAAGCTGCGGTCTGCAGTAACAGCATCCCAGTGCTGGTTCCAGTCCTGGCTGCTCCGCTTTGATCCAGCTCCCTGCTAATACCTGGGAAAGCAGCAGAAGATGGCCCAAGTCCTTGGGCCCTGTACCCACATGGGAGACCCCAAAGAGGCTCCTGGCTTTGGCCTAGCCCCGCCCAGCTGTTGTGGCCATTTGGGGAGTGAACCAGCTTGTGGAAGATTCTCTCTGTCTCTCTTCCCCTCTTTTTCTCTTTCTCTAACTCTGCCTGTTTGGTTTTTGTTTTTTGTGTTTTTTTGTTTTTTTTTTTTGACAGGCAGAGTGGACAGTGAGAGAGAGAGAAAAAGGTCTTCCTTTTCCATTGGTTCACCCCACAATGGCCGCTGCGGCCAGCGCAGTGCGGCCAGCACACCGCGCTGATCAAAGCCTGGAGCCAGGTATTTATCCTGGTCTCCCATGGGGTGCAGGGCCCAAGCACTTGGGCCATCCTCCACTGCACTCCCTGGCCACAGCAGAGAGCTGGCCTGGAAGAGGGGCAACCGGGACAGAATCCGGCGTCCCAACCAGGACTAGAACCCGGTGTGCTGGTTCTAGCTTATTGAGCCATGGTGCCGGACTCTGCCTTTCAAATAAATAAATAAACCTTTTAAAAAAAATAAAAAGGGGCCGGCGCTGTGGCGTAGCTGGTAAAGCCACTGCCTGCAGTGCCAGCATCCCATATGGTAGCTGGTTTGAGTCCTGGCTGCTCCACTTCTGATCCAGCTCTCTGCTATGGCCTGGGAAAACCCACATTGGAGTACCTGGTTTGGTTCCCAGATCCGATCCCTGACTCCTGCTTCCTGCCCGTGCAGACCCTATGAGGTAGTGATGATAGCTCCTGCCAGCGTGTGGGAGGTGGGATAGCATTCCCAGCCCCTTTCTGGATCTAGGAAGTGAACTAGCAGGTAGGAACTCTTATTCTCAGTTTCCATCCCTCCCCCCATAATAAATTTAAAAATACATGAGTCATCTGTTCTCCAGTAAAAGCTGCTTGAGATGTGGCCATAGGGTTGGCTCAGAGAGCCCAGAGCTGGAGGTGGGAGTGGGTGAGGGCCTCAGCGTGCGGTGGGAGCAGCCAGCCCGGGGCGGGGCCTTACTGCAGCCACTCAGCAGGCGGTGCTGCCTGGCTCACTGTGGACCCGTGTCTGGCCACCTTGACGGTTCCCTCTGTCCAGCGTGCGGCCATCCATGCCCTGTGTCAGGGCCCTGCTCTTGGCCGGGAGACTCCTGTGAGTCCTCCCCAGGGCCCCTCCCTGAGGGAGCGCTTCCACAACACCACCCGTGCCCAGTGTTCTCTTCCTGTCCTGGCCTCTGTTGCAGTGTTGAGTCCGGCTGTGATGCAGTTACTTCATGACATCTGCCCTGGGTTCTGCAGGGGGCTGGGTACCCAGGTGTTTCCTGTCGTTGCGTATTCGGCTCCGGGACCACGGGCCCTTGGTTAGCATTGTTGAGTAAACGAAGTTTTCTCTCCTCATCAACCCAGGGCAACGAGGCCCGTGAAGGAAGAAGCCCCTCGTGGTTCAACCCGGCGGAGGCTGTGCAGGTCATGCGCTACTGCTGCCTCCTGGCCCGCAGCATCTCCAGCCCCGTGTCTGCCAGCGACATCGGCGTCATCACGCCCTACCGGAAGCAGGTGCGTGCTGCAGGGCCACGTAGCCTTGGTTTCTGGGCTCAGGGAGCTCTGTGGAAGGTTTCCAAAGACAGAACCACACTTGAGTGATGCAAAGAGGTAGACCCGCTGCCACCCACAGCCTGTGCCAGCAGCTGCCGCGTCCCTAGGGCCATCTCAGCGGCCCCCTATGCCTGCATGAGGACGACGCAGCACCCTTGATGCGGGACTAAGCCAGTGCTCCCCAGAGAAGGCACCCTGGGCTCCTGCAGAGCAGCCACCCTGCTCCTCCTCGTGAAGACCGTCTGGGGGACATGCCCCATGTCCTCTGAGCAGACACTCCTCACGGCTCCCCAGGAGCTGTGGGGTCAGAGGAGCTGCCCACGAGCACATGCAAGTGTCTTGGCCATCCCACCTTACAGCCCCAGAAAGAGCCCCCAAAAGCAGAACACGATGGATCGTGTAGACGGCCACCAGGAGGTCCCCTTCCCTGTGCTAGGAGCTGAGGGGCCAAGCCTGTTTCCCTTGTGATGAGCCGGAGCCTGGTGAGGATACTTGGTCCTCCCAGTGGTGAGGAGATGTGGCCCGGCCCGGGAGGAGCACGCCTGCCTGCGGTTTGCACCAAGTTCAAGTCCAAAGCCCTCTCTTAACTGCCAGGCGGGTGCAGACGTGCGCCCTGTACTAGCAGCAGCCAGGTGCCCTGGGCGGGTCCCTCACGCTGGAGAACAGGACAGTACCGATTCCTACATCATCTTCTCCTGTTTTACTCTTTCCCCATCAGGGACCAGCCTTACCTCTTGGTTGGTTCTCCTGTACTTTTCTTTTTTTGAGATTTTTTTTTTTGAGATTTTTTTTTTTTATTTTTTTTTTATTGAGAGAGGGAGAGACAGAGAGGTCTTCCATTTGTTGGTTCACTCTCTGGATGGCTGCAACAGCCAGAGCTGAGCCAGGCCGGAGCCAGGAGCCAGGGGCTTCTCTGCGTTTCCTGCATGGGTGCAGGGCCCAAGCAGGGGCCATGTCCTGCCGTGTTCTCAGGGAGCGTGATCGGGAGTGGACCGGCACCCACGTGGGTGCTGGCGTCATGGCCAGTGGCTTACCTTGCTAGGCCGCGCCGTGTGCGTGTGTTTGTGGGGTGGTAGGAGCGGAACACATCCTTGGACGTGGGCAGCAGCTGTCAGCGCCCGCCTGCCTCTGCTTCCTTGCGCTGTTCATAAATCCAGCTCTGCCCACGGCTCTCCCAGGAGAAAGTCCTTGCACTTGGAAATGTGGGAAGGAGTTAACGCTCAGCCTCGGGCGTTCGGGGCGCTCACTGCGTGTTGTTTCAGACCGAAAGACCCGCTGGGGGTTTCCTGTAGGGCCAGGCCATGACAGTGAGTTCTTGCAGTCCTGGCTTATCCAGGAATGTCCGTCCTTCTCCCTGGCCATGTTTGTTCTTATCCACTCAGCGTCGTGACCGTGTTATCTGCTGGCCCTGGGCTCTGGAGTCAGAGATGTCAGCTGGAGGTCACTCTGTGGTTCTCCATGCAGAAGTGGTTTTGCTTTTTTTTTTTTCTTTAAGATTTATTTATTTAATTGAAAGAGCTGCAGAGAGGAAGAGAGAAATCTTCTATCCACTGGTTCACTCCCCAGATGGCCGCAACAGCCTGAGCTGTGTCAGTCAGGAGCCAGGAGCTTCCTCTGGCCCACATGGATATAGGAGCCCAAGGACTTGGGTCATTTTCCACTGCTTTCCCAGGCCACAGCAGAGAGCTGGATCAGAAGTGGGCAGCCGGGACTCGAACCAGTGCCCATATGGGATGCTAGCACTGCAGGCGGTAGCTTTACCCACTATGCCACAGCGCGTCCCTCCCCCAACCCTTTTTTTTTTTTTATTTATTTTAGGGTCTAGCACTGTGGCACAGTAGATTAATCATCCACCTGCAGCACTGGCCTCCCATATGGGCGCTGGTTCTGGTCCTAGCTTCTCCTCTTCTGACCCAGCTCTCTGCTGTAGCCTGGGAAGGCAGCAGGGGATGTCCCAAGTGTTTGGGCCCCTGCACCTGTGTGGGAGACCCAGAGGAAGCTCCTGGCTCCTGGCTTTGGATCGGCGCAGCTCCAGCCATTGCAGCCATTTGGGAAGTGAACCAGCAGATGGAAGACCTTTCTCTCTCTCCCTCTCACTGTCTGTAACTCTACCTCTCAAATAATTAAATAAAATTTTTTAAAGATTTATTTATTTTACTTGAAAGAGTGACACAGAAAAGGAGAGGCAGAGAGAGGTCTTCCATCCTCTGGTTCACTCCCCAGTTGGCTGCAATGGCCGGAGCTGTGCTGATCCAAAGCCAGGAGCCAGGAGCTTCTTCTGGGTCTCCCATATGGGTGCAGGGGCCCAAGGACTTGGGCCATCTTCTACCGCTTTCCCAGGCCATAGCAGAGAGCTGGATAGGAAGTGGAGCAGCCAGGACTCAAACCAGTGCCCATATGGGATGCCAGCACTACAGACGGTGGCTTTTACCCACTACGCCACAGTGTCAGCCCCTAAATAAAATATTTTTTAAAATATTTTATTTATTTGAAAGGCTGAGTTAGAGGGAGAGAGAGAAAGTGAGCTTCCATCCTCTGGTTCATTCCTCAAATGGCCACAATGGCCAGGGCTGGTTCAGACGAAAGCCAGGATCCAGGAGCTTCTTCTGGGTCTTCCAAGTAGATTCAGGGGCCCAAGCACTTGGGCCATCCCCCGCTGTCTTCCCAGCCGTATCAGCCAGGAGTTGGAGCAGAAGTGGAGCTGTAGGGACTCAAACCAGTGCCCAGACGGGAGGCCAGTGCTGCCGGCGGAGGCCTAGCTGTGTAAGCCACAATTGCCACAATTCCAGCCCACTACGGTTGGTGCAACGCGCCGATCCGAAGCCAGGAGCCAGGTGTCTCCTGGTCTCCCATGTGGGTGCAGGGCCCAAGCACCTGGGCCATTTTCCACTGCCCCATTCTCCACTGCCCTCCTGGGCCACAGCAGAGAACTGGACTGGAAGAGGAGCAGCCGGGACTAGAACTTGGCGCACATATGGGATGCCGGCGCCGCAGGCGAAAGATTAACCAAGTGAGCCGCGGCGCCGGCCCCCACCTTGCTGCTTTCAACATTGGTCTTTGGATTGCAGGTTTCCTGTGGCGTGTCTGGCTGTAGATCGTTTTATATTTATCTTTCCTGTGGTGTGTCTGGCTGTAGATCTCTTTGTATTTATCTTACCTGAGGGTCTTTGAGCTTCTTAGATCTATAGATAAATGGTTTTTACCAAATTCAGGAAGTTTTTTTGCCATTATTTCTTCACATTTTTAGTGTCATTTGTCTCTCTCTCCTCTCCTTCTGAGACCCTTCCCCCTTTACATAGGTTGTTTGCTTGATATTTTCCCACAGGTTACTGTGGCTCAATTTTTGTTCAATATTTTATTTGTTGTTATTTGACTTGAATAGTTTGAGTTGTTTTTCCTGCAATGTTTTTTTTTAAAGTATTTATTTGAAAGTCAGAGTTACACAGAAAGAGAAGTCTTCCATCTGCTGGTTCACTCCCCAGTTGACCGCAACGGCCGGAGCTGTGCTGATCCGAAGCCAGGAGCCAGGAGTTTGTTCCAGCTCTCCCACGTGGGTGCAGGGGCCCAAGCACTTGGGCCATCCTCCACTGCTTTCCCAGGCCACAGCAGAGAGCTGGATAGGAAGTGGAGCAGCCGGGACTCAAACCAGTGCCCATATGGGATGCCGCCACTGTAGGCAGCGGCTTTACCTGCTACGCCACAGCGCTGCCCTGCAGTCTTTTTTTTTTCAATTATGCTGGTGTCTTTACCATTTTCTTAACCACCAGACCACACACCCCATCCTGACTTTTGTTTTGTTTTTAAGATTTATTTTACTTATTTGAAAGTCGGGGTTACACAAAGAGGCGGAGAGAGAGAGATCCTCCATCCACTAGTTCACTCCCCAAATGGCCACTAGCGCAGCTGTGCCAGCTGGAAGGCAGGAGCCAGAAACTCCACACGGGAGTCAGAGGCCCAGGCACTTGGGCCGCCATCCGCTGCCTTCCCAGGCGCATTACCAGGGAGCTGGATTGGAGCAGAGCCCTGGCACTTGATAGGGCGTCAGTGTCACAGGCGGCGGCTTAACCTGCTGCAGCACAGACCTGCCTGTTCTGCCGTCTTGAATCTATAACTGTCCGAGGGTCATGTCCGGACACCCGTTGTAAGCTGAGAATAGAGTAAGTAGAAAGTGCATTCCACCCACCTAACCTACCAGATGGCGCGGCTCGCACGGCCAGCGCCTCGGTTACCCCGGTGGCCATAAGGCTGCCCGGGAGTTGCCCAGCCTCTAGGAGACCGTGCCGTGTATCAAGCCCAGGAAGAGGTCCAAGTTCAGAATTCGGTTTCCACTGAAGTGTGTCCCTCTCACAAGCTCACAAAGTTGCGAAGTCAGCAAGTGGAACCTCCGTGAGTCAGGGCCTCTGTCTCCTCCCTGGGAATCCCCGTGTGGCCGTGCCCTGCGTGGACGTACACGCGGTCCCTGCACTCTGAGCGCTGAGCAGCAAACACGCTTCTCACTGGTGTTAAAGATTGATTTTTTTAATGTATTTATTTACTTAAAAGAGTTACACGGTGAGAGAAGGTGAGGCAGAGAGAGGGAGAGGGAGGTCCTCCATCCTCTGGTTCACTCCCCAGATGGCCACAATGGCCAGGTCTCCCACGCGGGCGAGGCTTTAACCTGCTGTGCCACACAGCACGGCCCCAAAGATTGATTTATTTTATTTGAGAGAGAATAGAGAACAAGTGGCAAAGACAGAGAGAGAGGTCTTCTGTCTGCTGGTTCACTCCCCACATGGCCGCTGGGTCGTGCCGATGCTGGGACATCTCACCTCCGAACTGGGTGGGGGTTCCCTCCCTGCCATGGCCTGTGGAACCCGGCTCTCCTGGTAGGTACCGATCCCCACCCCCAGTCTGTGCGAAGCGTGGTGGTTCTCAGCTCTTCAGACGAGAGGAAACACGGGACAGAAAAGCAGAGTTGCACACTAATTGTACTTGGACAGATGTGTCCCATGCGGTCTTTCATCTTTATTTGTGTCTGTTTCTAAGGTGGAGAAAATCAAGATCCTGCTGCGGAACGTTGATTTGGTGGACATCAAGGTGGGGTCGGTGGAGGAGTTCCAGGGGCAGGAGTTCCTGGTCATCGTCATTTCCACGGTGGGGACCCTGGCCGCCGTGCCTGGGCCCGGGTGCCCTGGGGTGGCGCGGGTCGAAAGGCAGGGGGCGGCAGGGTGGAGGCTGCTGGACCCTGGTGCCACCTGGGCGGTAGCCCCAGAGAGCTCGCCCGGAGACGACCAGGAGACAAGAAAAGTAGAAGGGGTGCAGGAGGAGACGGTAACCGCCCCAGCGGGGCTCAGGGCGGGCCAGCGGGAGGCCCCGTGTCGGAGAGGAGCCGCCAGCCACACTGCCCACAGCGTCTGTGGAGAGCTAACGCTCAGCACCCTCCTTAGTTTTAACTCACCCTTGTTAGTACAAGTCACGTGCAGGTAAGTTACAAAATCCAGTACAAAAGACAAGAGTCCCCTCGAGCCCTACCCCCGGGGACACCCTGGCACTGGGTCCCCACGGCAGAGTGGGGGTGAGGCTGTGCTCCCCGCTGCGACCCGGCTGGCCATGGCCTGGGAGCAGCTCGCGACGCCGTTGTGTCCGCGCTCGTGTCTCTCAGGTGCGGTCGAGTGAGGACAGATTTGAGGACGACCGCTACTTCCTGGGTTTCTTGTCCAACTCTAAAAGGTTTAATGTGGCCATCACCAGACCGAAGGCCTTGCTGATAGTGCTGGGAAACCCTCACGTCCTCGTCAGAGTGAGTTCACGGCCCACACAGGTGCCACTGGCTCAAGGAGAGTGTCCAGGCCTCCCGACTGAGCCCTGACGGCCTCCTCGTGTGCCCCCGCAGGATCCCTGTTTCGGGGCCTTGCTGGAGTACAGCATCACCAATGGCGTCTACACAGGGTGCAACTTGCCTCCCGAGCTGCAGGCCCTGCAAACGTGAGTTCCCGAGGCAGGGGCTGTCCCATGGCCCTGGGCCCGCCTCCTGCACAGGGACAGCCCTCTCCCTCCTCCTCCCTCGGCATGGGGAGGGCGTCGGCCTCCCTTGCGGTCTAAACAGGTGAACGGGGCGCCCCTGGACAGCACGAGCGCTCAGCCGCACTGGGAGCTAGACTCACTGCCGCCCTTCCCCCCTGCAGCTGACGGCCCCGCCCAGCGTGCCAGAGCCACGGGGGCCGGACAGGCGGAAGCGGATTGGAGCTCAGTGTCTGACAACCAGAGGTGTGCCTCACAGCCGGACCCCTGGGCTCTCCACCGCGCTGGGGTCTGGGGTCATCCCAGTTTCTCTGGCTCCCGCTGCTGATTTTGGTTCACTCCAGCCTGCTCCTGCCACTGGGCAGTCACTGCCGCCCCCCCACCACCAGAATAAACCCTCAATGGCCCCAGCTTCCTTTCCACCTGAAATGTGCTGTGTCCATCATGACCACGGTGGTGTGTGGCCTCCGATCCCTGCTGGCCACAACCTTTGGGGACAACCTCACTGCCCTCTGTCCTGAGCCGGCTTTGTGCCAGGCAGCCGGCAAGGACTATAGGCAAGGGGTGGGCGTGCAAAGCGCAGGCTCTGAGAAGCTCTGCTTGGGGAGGGGCTATCAGCTTGGCTGCTCTGGGCCCCAGTGCTACTGGGCAGGGCCTGTGCAGAGACCCCTTCCCGTCCCCTCTGACCAGAGCAGGTCCGGCCATGCCCACGCGGACGCCGAGCTCGGAGCTGTGTGGTTCCGTGGCGAGCAGTTCTGTGAAGCAGCTTCCTGTCCTTGGAGGCTGCCGTGTGTGTCGGGAGACAGGACCAGACCCAGAGCTCAGCCACGCGGAGAAGGCTCGGCGGCAAGTCTGGGAACCGGCGTGGCAGGAGGCAGGGCCATGGCCTGGGCTGGGAGAGGCTGCCCACACGGGCAGACGGCTGGGGAGTGAGGGCCAACCCGATTCTGCCTGCCGTCCCCACTGTGAGGTGCACTGGCCAGCACGGTCCCCGACACGGCCACGGGCCCACCCCACCCCCAGATTCACTCCACGGAGGCCTGCACACCTGACTGGGGAGAGGAGGGCGCTTCCTCCCGGCAGGCGCCCCGCTGTAGGCCCCGTGTTCTCAGGAAGGCAGCTGGAGTTGATGTGCCAAGGGGGTGCGTGCAGGCGCAGGCAGGGCCCCCGGACAGTGGGGTCATCTGCCCCCAGTGCTGGGAGCCAGGTAGGACGCCACCGGCAGTGGCTGGGCCCTGTCCTCTGGCTGCAGCCAGTGGGACAGCTTCATGCCCTGCAGCCCCAGCTGGCGAGAGCGCGGCGGTGCCCTGGCTCTGGAGCGTGGCTGCAGCTGTGGTGCTAAGGGAGCCGGCCCCGCTCAGCCCAGGGAGGGGCTCAGTGCTGAGGGGGCAGCCCCTCGGGAGGTGGGAGCTGCCCATCCTGAGCAGCCTTGCAGTGTCTCTCCCTTGCCCCATGTCCAGGTGCTGGGTGCGTCCCCACAGGGGCCTGCGCCCCCTCCCACAGCATCTGCCCCGGGGCACCAGCCCTGCCAAGGTGGAGCACCACACACCCGCTCACTGGCAGGTCCAGGAACAGTGCAGTGGTCGGGCTTGGCTGTGGCCTGACTGAGCAGCCCTGCACGCCAGCTCCCAACATCTGATAACCGGGTCAGGCGTTCGGATCAGAACCGGCCAGGTTTGCCGTGAGGAGCTCTGGTCACGGCAGCATCCAGGGGCGTATCCCCTGAGGCAGGTGGCCGGGGCCCGTCTTGTCCACACCGGCTTCCCTGCCCCCAGGCGATTCCTGGCCCCCTGCTGCCCGGGGTGACCGCCCTGCCCCCAGAGCGCGCCTCTGCCACGAAGCTTTTTCATGAGATGTCCCACGTGCTCCTGTGCCCATTGTGGCAGCTGCCCAGCCGTGTGCAGTGTCCACGGCCCCTGGCCCTTCTGTCAGGGACACACATGCTGATTCCAGGAGGTCGCTGCCCCGCTCCCCCTGGGAGGCAGGAGTCAGGAGGACTCAGCTTCCTCCCATGGCGCCTCCGGGGCAACCCCTGCAGAGCAGCATGGCTGGTGGAGGCTGGGTCCCGGGGGCAGCCTTGAGTCTCAAGGGACGAGGACGAGGGGTGGCCCCACTGGGTCTGGGCCACGCCGAAGCCAGGAGTGGAATCCTGTCCAGGTCTCCTGCATGGGTGGCAGGGGCCCTGACACGGGCATCTTCCAGTGCTCTCCCAGGTGCATTCGCGGGGAGCTGGACCGGGAGTGGAGCAGCCAGGACTCACTACAGATTGTGGGGCTTAACCCGCTGTGCCCAGAGCATGACCTCATGGCCACTCTTGGCACACACTGAGGGTCCATGAGGATTTTGTACTTGTGGGCAGGGTGGAGCACCAAACAGCAGTGGCCACACAGGAAACCCCCCACGTGGGCCCCACGTTCCCGTCACACAGCCAAGCCGTATCATGAGTTACGATGAGGTTACCAAGGTAGCAGTGAGCACTAAACCCAGCTTGGGCTCTGAGCACTGCACCTCCCCGCCGCCCCAGTCGCCCCCGCCCTCTGGCAAAGCTGGCCCGCCCGTCAGCTGGGGGCTGGGAGGACTGGCGTGAGGGTTTGTGTCCACCAGGGCAGCTGAGGGGGAGCAGGGAGGCAGGACTCGGGGAGGGCAGGGGCCCAGGGAGGGGAGGCAGGAGCTCGGCTGCCTGCAGCTGCAGAAGCTGGGGGGTCTGACGCGTGGTGTGGGTGTTGGTCGTCGTCCCACCTCGAGGTCTTGCCCAGCAGAAGCCCAGCACGGGAGCTGCCTTGCGTCTGGGCCATAGGAAGGCTGCACCTTGTGCTCACCTGGGCAAGGGCCGCCGTCTGCCGGTCCATGGAGTCGCAGTGGCCGGCACCTGGGCAGGGAGCATCGGCAAGAAAGGGACAGCCCAGCACAGGCAGTCCCACGCCGGCCCTGAGGCTCTGCTGGGGGCGGACACAGGCCCAGCCAGGCCGCGCTCTGCCCGGCCCTCACCTGGCACACAGCACAGCCCCAGCTCTTGCCTCAGGATAATCAAGAGAACTGGGGTCTTGGTAGAAGGAGCAGGCTGCTGGGTCCCCAGGACCTGGAATGTGCTGGTGCCCACCCAGAGACCTGCACAAGCCAGGGGATGCCAGACCTGGACAGGAAGCAGCTCCTGGGCTGTGCCCCCAGCGTGCCAGCACACACAGCAGGGTCAGGCCCTCGAGGAAGGTCAGGCACAGGGACCAGAGCTGTGCCTGAGACCAGCAGCAGAGGAGGGTCCAGGGTCCCTGCGCTGCTGGCTCAGGCTCCAGCCGCGCGCTCACATCCTGCAGGGCACCGCGTGGGTGGTGGTGGGAGGAGGTAGCTTCCAGGGCCAGCAGGGACTGGCTGTCACCCAGAGCCCCCGGCCCCTTCTGGCATCTCCCAGGGGGTGCCTAGTGCCACACTGCCTTGTCCTCATTGGTCATGGCCTGAGGATGACCTGCCCCCCACAGCGGTTCTGTCGGTGCACGGCATTCCACCTCCTGGTTCTGTGGTCAGAATCCAGGAACAGCTTGGCTGGCCGCAGGACACGGTGAGTCCGGGCCGGCCACTCTGTGTGCTCCATGATGTGTCACTCAGCCTGGTGCCGGTGTGACGGGGCGTCCACACCTCCTCCACACGGTCTGTGTGGGTCGTTGGGCCTTGGGGGCAGGACCCTCCCCCGCTCAGGAGCCAGCTGGACGCCCCTCCCCCACGTGGTTTTCACAGCTGGACGTTCGGTTCCGTCCCATTTCCCCCACAGAATTGTCCCCTAGCACAGAGTGTGCCCGGAGAGTGTGGGTGTCCCGGGTGTACCCTGTTCCTTTGGGCACACCACCCCCACACACGAGGGTGTGAGCTGGTGGCCAGCTCCGGCCAGTGAAGCCCCACTGCGTGGAGGCTGCTCAGTTGCAGTGAGGATGCCAGGAGCCCACTGCCACCCTGACACCCACGTGGCAGCCTGGCCTGTTCTGACTGCTCAGGCCACTGCCTGCATTTGTGAGCCCACAGCCCACGAGGGTTGTTAGACTTACTCTCATAAGGGCCGGCACTGTGGGCAGCAAGCTGAGCCTCCGCCTGCAGCACCGGCATCCCACGTGGGCGCCAGTTCAAGACACGGCTGCTCTTCGATCGAGCTCCCTGCTGGTGGCCTGGGAGAGCAGTGGAAGACGACCCAAATGCTGGGGCCCCTGCTCCCACGTGGGAGACCTGGAAGAAGCTCCTGGTTCCTCACTGCCGATGGGCCCAGCTCTGGCTGTTGGGGCCATTTGGGGAGCGAACCAGTAGATGGAAGACCTCTCTGTCTCTCCCTCCCTCCATCTGTAACTCGGCCTCCTTAAAAAAAAAAAAAAAAAAAAAAAAAAATTTATCGGCCGGCGCAGCGGTTCAATAAGCTAATCCTCTGCCTTGCGGCACCAGCACACCGGGTTCTAGTCCCGGTCGGTTGGGGCGCCGGATTCTGTCCCGGCTGCCCCTCTTCCAGGCCAGCTCTCTGCTGTGGCCAGGGAGTGCAGTGGAGGATGGCCCAAGTGCTTGGGCCCTGCACCCCATGGGAGACCAGGAGAAGCACCTGGCTCCTGCCATCGGATCAGCGTGGTGCGCCGGCCGCAGCATGCCGGCCGCGGTGGCCGTTAGAGGGTGAACCAACGGCAAAAGGAAGACCTTTCTCTCTCACTGTCCACTCTGCCTGTCCAAAAAAAAAAAAAAAATTAACATCGTAAGTGCTCCTGAGGGGCGTCTGTGTTGCCAGTTCCATGCATAACTAAACATGGATGTCACGTGACCTGGAGGGTGTCTCTGGTCTCCATGACAGAAGTAAGAGCTGAGAAAACAGCTGCTTAAATAAGCGGAAATGGATGTTGAGGTTTTATTCTTTGCTTTCATTTTATTTGAAAAGCAGAGACAAAGAGAGGGAGACGGAGATCTTCCATCCTTGGGTTCACTCCCCAAAAGCCCCCCACAGCCAGGGCTGGGCCAGGCTGGAGCCGGGAGCCCCCCCCCCCCCCGGCCTTCCAGGTGGGTGGCAGGAACCCAAGTACTGGAGCCATCAGCTGCTGCTCTCCGGGGTGTGCGTCATCAGGAAGCCGGAATCGGGCGGAGGAGGCGGGACGCTGGTGACTTGACGCCCGCCTTGGGAATGTTTTGCTGGTACCCTAACTCAGTCTCAAGACTGTGTCGGGGCCACAGTTTAACACATCCCGGAGGGCAAGCTGCTCCAGTGAGGCGGCTCCTTCCCGAGCCAGGACCTGGGAGGAGCGTCCTCCGGGCCGGGCCACTCTGTGTGACAACCGCAGCGGCAGGCCCTGTTCCCCACGCATCCTCTTGGGAGGGCAGCAGAGCCGGGGCCCCGCAGGACTTGAGCCCCTGTCCAGGGTGTCATCCACCTCTGCCCCTCTGCACAGGTTCCCTCCCGGCACCCATCTAGCCCCCCACCCCAGCCCGGAATGAGAGCGGCATCCAGTGGCCACTGAGTGGAGCAGCAGGTGCTAGGGGCCCCGGGCCAGGTCTCGGGTCTGCCCGGCCCTACAGGCCTGCCCCGGGGCTCTCAGGGGCTCGGTCACAGCCAGCCATGGGGCACCATGCGAAACTGGTGGTCAAAGGCCCGGCACCCACAGAGCCAACTCGGTCACACCTGGAAGTCAGCAGCGTTCTTGGGCACTCAGTGCCGGACACGCTTCAGAGAGAAACAGGTGCATGCAGGAAACCGCGTCGCAAACCAGTGCAGGAAGACCCCTGAAGGGCGGCTTAGAGATTTTTATTGCTATTTGAGAGACATCTCCTGTCTGTCGGTTCACTCTGCAAACGTCTGCAACAGCCTGGGCTGGGCTGGGCCAGGCCAAACCTCATAGCTGGAACTGCATCCAGATGTCCCAGGGGGCGGCAGGGACCGAGCGCCTGAGCCATCACCCGCGGCCTCCCAGGATCTGCTGTAGCAGGAAGCTGGAGTTGGACGCGCGGCCGGATATGCGATGCAGAGGTCCCAAGCAGAGCGTCTCAACCAATACATCAAACACCCACCCGAGAGACTTAATTCTGTCACAGGGTGTAAAGAAGCCGTGTGTAGACTGCAGGTGGTCCAGTCACAGGCCTGGGGCTGAGCGAGGAAGGGCTGCGGACCGTGAGCCGGCGCTCGGGCGGGCCTCGTGGCGCGGCGCTAGCGGCTTGGGCACCTGCTCCCGCGTCCGCTGTGCTGGTCCCCTCCAGTTTCTCCGCTTTCTCTACAGCTTCCTGCTAATGCTTCCGGGAGGCGGCGGAAGGCCGGAGCGCTCGGGCTCCTGGCTCTGGGCGGCCTGGGTCATCTGGGGACGTCGGGGTTATCTGGGGGCGGCCACCATCCCCGAGCTACGTGGGGGGCAGCGGACACGAGGGAGCGGTAATACAAGCGGAGCCAGGAGCGCCGGTCCCCCAGTGTGCCCAGCCAAGGGGTGCGCAGCCCCGGACCGCGCGGGCCCGCCCCGAGCGGGTAGAAAACACTGGCGCGCCAGGCGGCCTCTGCGGATGGATTAACCGCGACCGCACCCAGCGCCTTACAAACGCGGTGCGGACGGTCAGCTCCGCCGGGAAGGGGTCGGGGGGCGCGGACGCGCCGCGAGGTGGTGGGGTCCCGACCCACGCGTCAGGACGCCCAGGGGCGGGCACCCTCGGGACGCCTGCGGACGGAGAGCGGAGCGGGCTGCGGCGGCTGCGGGAGGGCGAGCAGGCGGTGCCAAGGGACGCGCGGGCGCCGCGGAGCCTGTGCGGGGAGGGGGCGTCCGGTCGCCACGCCCATGCCGGCCACGCCCCCGGGCAGTGGGGGTCTCCGCGCCCCGGCGGCGGGGAGCGTGCGGGACAGGGACCCCGCCGTGGGGCGCGACTCCCGGGCCGTCCGGCGGCTCTAGGCGCCCGCACCGCGGCAGGTGAAGCCTCGGGCTCCGGCTCGGCCCGTGAGCCGGGGTTAGCCGACCGGTCCCTGTGCGTTCTCTTCGCTCAATTCAAAAAATTTTTTTTCTGCAAAGTCATCGCCCGCACCGCATCTGCGTGGCGGGAGGGGGCGGAGCCACGCCGCGGAGCCGCCGCAGGTAAACAGCCCCCCTCCCGCGCGCAGAGCGAGGCCTCGGCCGCAGGGACAGCGGCGCTCCGCCGGCCGCCGCCCCCGCCGGGAGGGACGCGCCAGGCGCGGGGCCGGGGCTGCAGCGGAGGCGGCCGCCCCGCACCCCGCACCCCGCACCCCGCGGGGGCGGCGGCGGAGCGAGCCCGGCCCCGCCGCGGGCCCCGCGCCCCCGCTCCTGCGCCCCCGGCCCCGCCGCGGGCCCCGCGCCCCGCGCCGCCCATGCACCACCTCCTGGAGCAGTCGGCGGACATGGCGACCGCGCTGCTGGCGGGCGAGAAGCTGCGGGAGCTGATCCTGCCCGGCGCGCAGGACGAGAAGGCGGGCGCGCTGGCCGCGCTGCTGCTGCCGCTGAAGCTCGAGCTGCCGTTCGACCGCGTGGTCACCATGGGCACCGTGCTCGTGCCCATCCTGCTGGTCACCCTGGTCTTCACCAAGAACTTCGCAGGTGAGGCGGGCCGCCCGGCGGCGACCCCCACCCCGCCCGGCGCCTGGTCCCCCCCCGGGGGTCGGGGGTCACGGACGGCCTGTCCCGCGTGCAGCGGCCGTGGAAGGTCACGGCGAGGTTCTGGGGTGGGAGGAGTGGCCAGGTGAGCGCCTTACAGGTGCTGAGTACCCAGACCCCACCCCCAGGGAGCCGGCGTGGGAATTGCGGGGGCTTCTGAGAAGCAGACTGGTTCCCGAAGGGGAGCAGCATCCCGCACGCCCCGCGCCCATCGGGGGCCTGGAGCCGTGAGGCCTGTGCAACTGCTAGATGGTGGCCGCCAGAGTGGGCTGGGTGCAGCCATGTGCGCATCAGGAGGTGCAGGCGGGGCCTGCTGGTGAAAAGTGACCTGGCCAGAGTGGGGGCCAGGCCTGCAGGCACGCGGGTGAGTGGGCTTCTGGGGCAGGAGGGGCACAGCTGGAGTCAGGAGGGGGCATCCCCACCTGCCGCCCACGCCTCGGGGCCTGGGCATCCCCGGGCCGCCTCGGGGGTCCTGTGCACCCCAGATCCCTGGGCTCCTGGGAGTCGCCATAACCGGGACAGGAGGTTATGCTTGGACAGCGATGGCCAGGGTTGGGCATCTGACAGACCGGACAGGAGGCAGCACACACCACCCTGCAAGCATGCGCACACCCAGGTGTGCACAGGTGCGCTCAGGTGTGCAATGGGTTATCTTCCTGCGGTGGCCACGAAAAGCCTGCTAACCAGGGGGATTAGACCAGCAGAAGTCTGAGACCAGGGTGTGGGCCCCCAGGGGTCTTCCTGCCCCTCAGCCTCTGGTGGCCAGGGGCAAGCCCTGGAGCTCCTCCCCGTGGGGGCTGCGTCCCCCATCTCTGCGTCTGTGTGCACTCAGGCGCCCTCCCAAGGATGCCTCTCCTGGGGGTTGGACCCTGCACCCCTCCTGACATCTGCAAAGACCTCGCAGGTGCCGGGTGGGCAGGACCGTGGTGTGTCGTCTTTGGGACACAGCCCCCCCAGGACAGGCAGGTACAGCAAGGCAGGCCCACAGCTGGGCACTCGGCGACCCCACCTGCGTCAGCACCTGTGCCCACCTGTCCCTCATGCCCTGGCCCTTCCCCTGCCACTCCAGGCCTCCGTGTGTGGGGAGGCTCCGGCACTTGGACAGGGCTGGCCTCCGGGCTGTAGCAGGTGGGTGCTGAGTCTCCGGTGACCTGGGCTGAGATTCCCCAGGGAGCTGGGGGTTGGTGGAGGCCTCCAGGTAGCTGCTGTGTGGGGATGGGCGGTTGCGTGCAGTCGCAGGCGGCAGGACAGGAGCTGCCTGGACACTGTCTACCCCGAGCTTGCGTCTGACCTGAGTCACCCTTGGTGCCTCACAGAACCTGGGATCATCCAGGGTGCCCCCGGGACGCATGTGGCTCCTCCAGACGCGATGCAAATCGGGGCGCCTTGCAGGCGGCAGCCACACGTGGCCCTGCCAGCCTGGGGGCCCGTGGGGTGTAGGAGGGTGTGTTCAGCCGCTCTGGTGCAGTCCATCAGGGACCATGGGCCAGGTTCTGTGTGGGTCCATCGGTCTGCCGAGCTGCTGTGGGTGAGCCTGGGCTCTTGGGGGGCTGGGGGAGGTCCAGCGAGCAGGTCCAGTGTGCAGGTGCCAGGGCAGACTGCCCAGGGGACACTCCCTGTTTGCTCATCCAGGACACCAGGTGAGCTCGTGCCGTCGCCTTCCAGGACCTAGCAGCTCGGCCTCGGGACACTGTGGGGTGGACCACCCAGGGGCAGGGTGAGGTCCTCCTGAGGCTCCCGGCTGTGCCTCCCGCCTCTTCCCTGGGCTCCTGGGCCTCCACCCTCAGACTGCTCCTATCAGGACCATTGTGGTCACCTTATCCCCCTGGGTAGCCCAGGACCTGACCACACCTGAACGGAACAGTCACAGTTCTGGGGGTGAGGCCGTGGGCAGCCGTGGGCGGCCGTGTATCCCACAGCAGCCTGCAAGGCCACTGTGTCAAGCGGCCTGAGAGCAGAGGGTCATGAGCAGGTATGGGGGCGACGGGGTGGGGTCTGGTCAGCAGGTGAGGGCAGCCGGCCGGGACCAGCTCTGCTCTCTTAGGGGGCACCGTGGGGCCGTGCACTGCCAGACCGCGGGGTGGGGGCAGTCGATGCACACGGTGGGGCAGAGACGTGCTTGGGCTGGTAGGACCCTGACACTGAGCAGGGCTGGGCTGGGCCCCGTGGCACAGCAGTGGCACCCGCAGGAACCGTCAGGGCTCTGAGGATCCTGTGCCAAGGGCCCAGGCAGGCTCCCAGCTGCTAAGGGGGTCCCTGCATGTCCTCTGACGGGGATGGCCAGGGTGCCCCCACCACCCACACAGCACTGCCCCCCAAAGCAGACTGCCTGGACAGGGCAGGCCCCTGGGTCTCCCTCTAGCACACCCATGGCAGTGTCTGTCTGAGCTGGCCCCCAGCTCAGTGGCCACTGCCCATTGTCTCACTGGGCCGGGCCCTGCCCTCCCACGGGGCCCCTGTGGCCAGCAGGAGTGCCAGGGACCACCACGGGGGGAGCAGCTGGGGGCAGGAGGAGGCCCTGCTGCTGTGGCCCTGTGCCCTGCGGCGCCGTCGGCAGCAGCTGGGGAAGCAGGGCCAACGCTGCACCGCTGCGGACGGGGCTGGTGGGGCCACAGGCTGTGCCGCCCCCCACTGTCATTCCCCCAGGGCCAGGGCCAAGCAGGCCAGGCCAGGGGGGAGAGTGTCGTTCGTCAAAAAGACCAAGCACGAGTAAACGTGAGGGCAGCGACGCCTTCGCCTCCCTGGGGTTGCTCTTCCCCGAGCCCAGCAGCCATCAGGTCCCCCAGCCTCCCACCTCCACCCACAGCCAGCCCCGGGCTCTCGTGGGCACGTAGATGTGGTCCCTGCCTCACGGAGCCCCCATTCCACCTGTCTGAGCAAGGCTCACCCCAGCCAGCCCCTGCCCCAGGGCATCTGGGACCCAACAGCACCTTCAAGTGGAGGCTGGTAGCCCAGGGGCGGGCGTGTTCTGGCCCCCTGGGGCTGGGGGTGCTGGCCCGACCCATGGAGGAAGGTGCGTGAGGGCCCACGCCTGACCTGGCCAGGGCCCGGGCCCTGAGCCCTCCGGGTGCCTGGCATTGGGCTGGGCGCAGCTGCAGGCAGCACCTCTGACGTCCCCTCCCTGGGGGGGAGACGGCGCAGCCGTGGCTGCGTCTCCTGCACTCCGGCACTCTACAGGCGGGTCCTCCCCAACCGTGCCTGCCCAGGTCCAGGGCTCCTGGGCTTTCTCCCCCAGGGCAGGGGGTCTCGAGGACGGGGACCTGGGTCCAGCTGCACTGCTGGAGGAGACCCCGGGGGCTGTCTTGGTTGTCTCTGGGACTCGGCTTCTCCTGTGCACGTGGGGCCTAGGGAGAGGAACTCCGTCCCCAGGGCCAGCCCCTCAGCCCGCCTTGGTCAGGTCCTCTGCGGGCAAGCAGGCCTGGGCCGCGCCAGGAAACAGCAGTTCCTGCAGGAGCCAGGCAGCGGTGGGGTGGGGGCCGGAGTGGGAGGCCTCCGGCGAGGGGCCTGACCTGCACCCTTCACCCCAGGCCAGCCCCTTCTTCCCACCCCAGCCCGTGTCTCCTCTCTGCCCCCAGAGGAACCCATCTACTGCTACACCCCTCACAACTTCACCCGCGACCAGGCGCTGTACGCCCGCGGCTACTGCTGGACGGAGCTGCGGGACGCGCTGCCCGGTGTGGACGCCAGCCTGTGGCCCTCGCTGTTCGAGCACAAGTTCCTGCCCTACGCGCTGCTGGCCTTCGCCGCCATCATGTACGTGCCGGCGCTGGGCTGGGAGTTCCTGGCCGCCACCCGCCTCACCTCTGAGCTCAACTTCCTGCTACAGGAGATCGACAACTGCTACCACCGGGCGGCCGAGGGCCGGGCGCCCAAGATCGAGAAGCAGATCCAGTCCAAGGGGCCCGGCATCACGGAGCGGGAGCGGCGCGAGATCATCGAGAACGCCGAGAAGGAGAAGAGCCCGGAGCAGAACCTGTTCGAGAAGTACCTGGAGCGCCGGGGCCGCAGCAACTTCCTGGCCAAGCTGTACCTGGCGCGCCACGTGCTCATCCTGCTGCTCAGCGTGGTGCCCATCTCCTACCTGTGCACCTACTACGCCACGCAGAAGCAGAACGAGTTCACGTGCGCGCTGGGCGCCGCGCCCGCCGTGCGCGTGAGCTGCAAGCTGCCGTCCGTGCAGCTGCAGCGCATCATCGCGGGCGTGGACATCGTGCTGCTGTGCTTCATGAACCTGGTCATCCTCGTCAACCTGGTGCACCTGTTCATCTTCCGCAAGAGCAACTTCATCTTCGACAAGCTGCACAAGGTGGGCATCAAGACGCGCCGGCAGTGGCGCCGCTCGCAGTTCTGCGACATCAACATCCTGGCCATGTTCTGCAACGAGAACCGCGACCACATCAAGTCGCTCAACCGCCTGGACTTCATCACCAACGAGAGCGACCTCATGTACGACAACGTGGTGCGGCAGCTGCTGGCCGCGCTGGCGCAGTCCAACCACGACGCCACGCCCACGGTGCGCGACTCCGGCGTGCAGACGGCCGACCCCGGCGCCGACCCCGGCGCCGACCCCGCGGCCTCCGCCGAGCCGCCCGTGGTGAAGCGGCCGCGACGCAAGATGAAGTGGATCCCGTCCGGCAACCCGCTGCCGCAGCCCTTCAAGGAGCCGCTGGCCGTGGCGCGCGTGGACAGCGGCAAGGCCGACAAGCCCAAGCCCGTGCGCAGGAAGACCACCGACACGCTCATCGCCCCGCTGCTGGACGCGGGCGCGCGCGCCGCGCACCACTACAAGGGCGGCGGCGGCGGCGGCAGCAGCGGCGGGGACTCGGGCCCCGCGCCCGCGCCCGACAAGAAGCACGCGCGCCACTTCTCCCTGGACGTGCACCCCTACATCCTGGGCACTAAGAAGGCCAAGCCCGAGCCCACGCCGGCTGCCCTGCCCGCCTCCCGGAGTCAGGAGGGGGGCTTCCTGTCCCAGGCCGAGGAGCGGGGGCTGGGCCTGGGCGCAGCGCCCGCCAAAGGTAAGGGGCCGGGCCGGGCCGGGCCGGGGAGAGCTGGGCAGAACTCCTTCCCCTGGCCCCAGAGAACCGCGGTGGGCAGGGGGCGGGGCTGCAGGTGCATTAGCCTCCAAAGTGGGGACCCTGGGGCGCCCCGAGGGGGAGGAAGGTGGGCCCCGGGGGACTCCGGTAGCTGCTGCTGGCTGGGCAGGGGTGTCCAGGACTGTCCCCCCAGCCGGTCCGGAGTTGGGGGCTGGGGGGAGCAGGGGGAGAGCTCAGCCCCCACAGCGCAGTCGCGTGACGCCGCCCCCTCCCCACTCTCGGCTGCCCACAGATGCTCCGCTCCCAGAGAAGGAACTCCCGTTCCCCGCAGAGCCCGGCAGGGCAGGGCTGCCCCCCGGGGGCCCGTTCCACGTCTGCTCGCCCCCGGCTGCCCCTGCCGCGGCCTCCCTGTCGTCACCAGCTGGCCTGGGCAAGGCCGACCCCCTCGCCATCCTGAGCCGAAATGCCACTCACCCCCTGCTCCACATCAACACGCTGTACGAGGCCCGGGAGGAGGAGGAAGGGGGCCCCCGCGTGGCCCCCGACATGAGCGACCTCATCGCCATCCCCCCCACCCAGCAGCTGCTCATCGCCACCTTCGACGAGCCCAGAACGGTCGTGAGCACTGTGGAATTCTGAGGGTCAGGGCCACTCGGCATGAGCGCGGCCGCGGCCCTGCGTGGTCTCAGCGCCACGCGCCTCCACTCCCCCCAGTCTCCCTCCACCCGCCGCGGGGCTCGGTGCCGGCCCACCCGCGCAGCGGGGAGCCTGGCCCCTCATGGCATCGCTGTGGCGCCGAGGCGGGGGGCAGCGGCCATCCATCCCGGTGCGGGCCGAGGCCGCCGCCCGCTGCGTCAGGCGCTTGGGCACTGGTGCTGGGCTGTGAGATGAGAAGAGTTTATTTTTTTAGCCAACTTTGTCATGAGCCTGGGCCGCGGCGGGACGGCGAGGGGCCCCCACCTCGCCCCCGGGGGCCGCTGTCCTCCCGCACTCCCACGTGCACTTCCTCCTTGTCGCCTGACACACACTTTATTTTACTACGTACTAACTAATGAGCATCTTGGTCATCAGGAGACTAGGGTGGGCTCGAGACAGATTGGGGTGCGTGTGAGTGGGTGGGAGGCAGGCAGAGCATGCGAGCGTGGGCAAGGGAGCGAGCCAGCGTGCGTGCACGTGTGTGTGTGTGCACATGTGTGTGGGTGCGGGAGTTGTGCAGGTGAGAGTGCGTGAGCCTGCGTGTGGGAGCGTGAGCAGGCCAGAGTGAGGTTCAGATGTGTGCACATGGAGGTGAGCGTGAGCATGTGCACACGTGACAAGTGTGTGACCAAGCGTGTGCATGTGAGCAGCTGTGGCACAGCAGGCGCAGGGCCCGTGTGCAAACGAGGGAAACAGTCCATCGCAATAACCACGCCCCCACCTGGGCCCCCTGCCACCCAGCCGAGGCCCCGCCTCTTCCTGTGGGGGCCCTGGTCGGGCCATCTGGTCCCGCCCCTATTACCTCAGCCACATGGCAACATGACGCAGTATTAACAAGGTAGCACTGAGCGTATCAATAAATACTATTCTGATAACGCTTGTCATCACAGAGGGTGCCGGGTACTGTGGGGTAGGGGCTGCAGGCCCCCGGTCCCTGCCACAGCCACAGGGAGGCAGGAACACGGAGCTGGCACCCCTCACATCATGGCACGGACCCCCCCACACACACCCTGCCAGCTGCTTGGGGCCGGGCAACTGTTGGGGTTCCCTGCCAGGAAGTGGGGGGCGGGGTCCAGGAAGGCTTCCCCGCAGGGGCTCCCTTGGTGTGGTCTGGGGGTGCTCACAACAGCTGTTGTCACCAGGCCCAGGGCTCAGCGGGACAAGGCTGGTCCATTGCTCTTTGGGCCTAACGCAGAGGCAGCCGGGCCAGAAATCCTTGGGGCTAGAGCCACGGCAGGGAGACCTGGCGGCCCCTCCTTGGCTTCCCTGAACGTGGGTGCCAGGAGTTGGGGCGAGCTGTCCCCGTCCACTGCAGGCAACGCCTCCCTGGGGGATGAGTCTCCACTCACAGGTGCCTGGAGGAGGGTCAGCAGCTCAGGAACAGCCGGCTGGAAACACTGTGGGCGCTGGGGGGTGGGGCCGCCCCAAGCCTGGTTCCTACCCTGGGGTGATGGAGGCAGGTGGGGGCGGGGGCTCGGCCCGGGCTTTGCCTAGGAAGTGGTCCACCATCTCTAGGCGCTGGCCGCCCTGGGAGGGACTGCCGTCCCAGGTCAGCAATGTCCTTGCGTGGTGTCCCCGGCCTCCTGGGTGGCACTCAACACTTCCACAGGAACTCTGAGCACCAGGCCAGCTGCTCGGCGCCTGCCACGGCGGTGGGCCAGGCACAGCAGCCGAGGAGACCCAACGGAACCCAAGTGATGCCGGCCTCGGGTGGAGGTGTTTGCCGAGAGCTGGGACCTCGCCACGGGCACGAGGCTGAGCCCTGCAGCTGGTATCCCCACCCCACCCCCACCCACCGGGGCCCCAGCTTGCCCTGAACACCCCGCGTCTTGGCTCAGAGTAGGGGTGGTCCGGAGTCCTGCAGGGGACCCGGTGGTCTGGGCAGTGTGGAGTCCAGCTCTGACTTCCCCAGCCAAGGGCAGTGTGGGGGCAGGGGGCGGGGCACAGCGACTGCCGAGCTGCACGGGAGGCCTTGGGTTCCGCGGAGCCACCGTGCTGTCTTTGGTGGGACCGGGACCAGGGGCAGTGGCCTGCTGACGTCTCCCACCGAGGCCTGTCGAGGGAGAGTGAACTCTCAGCCCTGTGTGCAGCTGGCCAGAGCTGCCGGGGGGGCGGTGGCCCAAGCCAGCGCCCTGCAGGTGCTAGGGACACTGCCGACTTACCCTAGACCCTGGTCCTCCGGCTCTGCCTGAAAGGGCGGGGCTGGGCCGGCCCTCTGGGGCCTCCTCCTCTGACCCCCACGCAGGCCCCTGCTTCTCACCTCGCCCCCTCCTCACAAGAAGCCGGCTGGGGACGCAGGCGAGCCTTCCCCTGGGCAGGCTGCCGGCTGAGTCTCTCCCGCTGAGCTCCAGGCCAGCTGCCCCCGCTCTGGCAAGGGACAGGCTGTGGTCGCTGCGCCCGGGCCATGCTGACTCTCTCCCCGTCGTGTCCACGTGGGCCTGGGGCGGGGGCTCCTCTGCCCCGCTGTGAACCCACACACTCCTGGCTGTCCCCCGCCTGAGCTGCTAGCTTCTGCCTCGGTCTCCCTGCCGGCCTGGCCCTCGCCGTCCCCGCCCCCGGCCCGGGAGGTCAGTCTCCTGGCTCCTCCTGTCCCACAGCCCTCAGCCCAGGTGAGAGCCTTTGAAGCACCGTGCCCCCCCTCCACTCCTCCCTGCCAGGGCCGGGCCCTGAGCTGGGCAGGCGGGCAGCGGCCCTCTGGGTGTGGGGGAGGGCTTCCAGGAAGACCCTCAGAAGCCAGCACTGGACCCTTGGTCCCTGCTGGGCCTCTTCCTGCCACACCAGGCAAGTGCTGGGCAGGAGGTGGGAGCTGACACCTGGCAGAGGGGTCGGGCATGCCTCCTGCTAGGCGGTTGGGTGTGGCCAGCGACAGAGGGGCCCAGGAGGGCAGCAATGGCCACACACTGCTGGCATAGTGGACAACAGTGATGGACAGAAGGTTGACCTGGGGGCCTGGCACCACAAGGGCCGGGTTGGCCTCTCTTCCTGGAATCTGGACGCACCCCAGTCCCCCGGCCAGCTGCGTGGCTGCCCTGCCCCCTGGCGGGGCACACAGGGGGTCCCGGGGCCAGGCGTCGCTGATGGCCCTGACTGGCAGGGTCCCCTCTGGTTGGCCGCGCGGGGGTTCCGAGGCACGCCCCGTTCCCTGGAGTCGGAGCTCCGCAGCGCTGGCGCCCCCTCCCCTCTGGCCCTGCTCACGGCCGCGTCCTCGGTGCGCACCGACGGTTCGCGGCACCCTTGGGTTTCGGTGCCACTCAACGCCGCGCCCTCAGCTCCACAGGCCGGGAGCCGCGGCCAAAGGCTCGGCGAGGCCGCGCGGGCCGGGCGGGGCTCGAACCCGCGCCGCCGGCCCAGCCGTCGCGCGCTAGGACCCGGGGGCGCGGGCGGGCGCGCTTCCCGACATGCCGCGCGGCGCACCCCGGCCCGTCCGGCCCGTCCGGCGCCCCCGCCCGCCGGGTCCGCGGGGCCGCATGAGGCCGGCTGAGCAGCGCGGCGCCCGGTGAGCGCGGGCGCGGGCGGGGGTCGGCCCGGGCTCTCGGGGCGCCGCGCGCGGCCGGCGGCGGAGGCGAGGGCGCGGGGCGCCGAGCAGGGTCCGGGGTGGGGGGTCTGCCCGGACGTTGGGGTTGGGCGCCCCGCAGAGCCGGACCCCCACCCCCAGGCCTGGACTTGCGCGGCCAGGGGGCCTGCAGCCGCGAGGCCGGGTGGGGGTGGGCCCTGGTGGGCCGGAAGCGGCGTCGCGCTCGCTGCGAGCCGGTGGCCCCGGAGGTCGTGGCGGGTGGGAGGCGTGGGCGAGGTCCGGGGGTCCCTAGGTTCCTGGGCAGGGGGCCCAGCACCCCTGGGGGCGCTCCTGTTGCACCCCTGCCGGACCTGGGGCCTGGGGGTGCGGCTTCAGAAATGGGGGCGCCAGACTGGCACCTCCTGGCCCGGGCCTGCCCAGTCCTGGACCCTGGGCTTCTGAGCAGGCCCAGGGGTGAGTCGGCTGACAGGTGGGGGTCCTGGAGCCAGGGTGGGGTGTGGGAGGCCGCTGCGCCCGGGGAGGGGGCCACTGGGTCTCCGCTCCGGCCACGGCCCAGGTTTGTCCTCCCCATCTGGAGGCCTGAGCCCGGGCGGTGCCCACCCTGGGGCTCCACCCCCACAGCTTCCTGTGGACCGAGCCCCCTCCCCTAAGGCCCCACCTGCAAACCCGAGGGGAACTTCAGAAAGTTCCCGGGAAAACGGCCGAGAGGCGGAACTTTTTGAAATCCACGCGTCGCCCTTGGCTTGGGCGTAGGATTGGAGGGGGCCGGGGGCCCTGTGGTGCGGACTTCGGGGCTCCCGCGGGAGCCGGGTGTGCTCTCCTAGAAGCCCGGAGTCCACGTGCGCTCACACAACAGGTGCAGCCCCAGCGGCAGGCCTGGGGTCCTGGCATCGGAACGTGGCCCCGCTCCGTGTGCACAGGGGCCAGCTGGCCCTGGAGCCAGGTGCTCGGGGTCCTGTTTCAGCCGGGGTCAGTCCCCGCACTGCCCGGCGGGGGAGGGGGCTCCACAGGGAGTGCTGGTCGGTCCCTCTCCTGTTGGGCTGCTGTGAGCGCCTGGGGAGGGAGAGGCCTGGTCGCTGCCCCCACCCCCGCGGCAGCAGGAACCCTGCCGGTCTGCACTGATGGGCAGTGGGTCCCTGCGATAGCGGCTGTGCCTCAGGTGTGGAAGCCAGGGCGTGGATGTGACAGTCGGAGACAGGTCGTCAGACTCACCGACCCTCGGCACTGGGGGCCTCGGTGGCCTGCTGCGTCCTCCCCTTGGTGAGGGACAGCGGGCCCAGGGTGCTGGCACTGCGGCCTGGCTGTTGTGGGCTCAAGCCTAGCTCGTGGCCGGGCCAGCACCCCTGTGTCCCCACCCCCCATATCTGCACACTTCCCCCACAGCGTCACCACTTGGGCTCAGTTCCTGCCGTGGCCAGCCATCGCTGCAGCCCAGGGGCCGCCTTGGGCACCAAGGACCGGCCCTGGTCCCCGCAGGGTCAGGGGCATCCCAGCCAGGCTGACCACAGGTCTGCGGCCACAGCACGGGGGAGGGGGCACCGAGGCCACGCGGCCACCTTCCATTCGCTGCCGCCTCCCAGGCCTTTGCCCAATGACACAGGATGTTGGCGGCGCGTGCGTGCGTGTGCGTGTGTGTTAGTTTTTTTCCAGGCTCGGGCAGCCTGTGCTGTGAGGACAGTTTGCTTCCGCGTGTCTCCGGTCGCCTGCTGGGCTTGTCCTGGGGCTGGGCTCAGGAGGTCGCCAAGCCCCGCCTCCGACCGCACTGGGCAGGGGCGGGACCCCGGTGGCTCTGCCCGGTGTTCAGGTTTCTGTTGGTGGCTGCTTCGGTAGAGCGTTGTACTCTGTGACCGGGAAAGAGACTCCTGGCAGTGAGGGCCAGGGGGCACAGAACAGCCGCCAGCAGTGCTTTGTCACCAGAAACCAGGTGGAGAGGGGGCAGGGGCCTGCAGGGTGGCCCGGTCCACTGGGGCTTGCCTGCCACCCCGAGTCTCCCGCCTTCTCCTGCCCTGAGCCAGTTCCTAAGACAGGAGGCCGTCTGTGCCCGACGGGTCAATTCCGGGCACATCTGTGGGTCCCAGACACCAGACCGGGCTCTGGTTGTGCTGGTCCCCCTCCCCTGCTCAGAGCTGGCCCTGGCCCTGGGGCCCTGGGTGTGCACTGGTCCCCTCCCCTGCTCAGAGCTGGCCTTGGCCATGGGGCCCTGGGTGTGTGCTGGTCCCCCTCCCCTGCTCAGAGCTGGCCTTGGCCATGGGGCCCTGGGTGTGTGCTGGTCCCCCTCCCCTGCTCAGAGCTGGCCCTGGCCCTGGGGCCCTGGGTGTGCACTGGTCCCCCTCCCCTGCTCAGAGCTGGCCCTGGCCCTGGGGCCCTGGGTGTGCACTGGTCCCCCTCCCCTGCTCAGAGCTGGCCCTGGCCCTGGGGCCCCGGGTGTGCGCTGGTCCCCCTCCCCTGCTCAGAGCTGGCCCTGGCCCTGGGGCCCCGGGTGTGCGCTGGTCCCCCTCCCCTGCTCAGAGCTGGCCCTGGCCCTGGGGCCCTGGGTGTGCACTGGTCCCCCTCCCCTGCTCAGAGCTGGCCCTGGCCCTGGGGCCCTGGGTGTGCACTGGTCCCCCTCCCCTGCTCAGAGCTGGCCCTGGCCCTGGGGCCCTGGGTGTGCACTGGTCCCCCTCCCCTGCTCAGAGCTGGCCCTGGCCCTGGGGCCCTGGGTGTGCACTGGTCCCCCTCCCCTGCTCAGAGCTGGCCCTGGCCCTGGGGCCCTGGGTGTGCGCTGGTCCCCCCTCCCCTGCTCAGAGCTGGCCCTGGCCCTGGGGCCCTGGGTGTGCGCTGGTCCCCCTCCCCTGCTCAGAGCTGGCCCTGGCCCTGGGGCCCTGGGTGTGTGCTGGTCCCCCTCCCCTGCTCAGAGCTGGCCCTGGCCCTGGGGCCCTGGGTGTGCACTGGTCCCCCTCCCCTGCTCAGAGCTGGCCCTGGCCCTGGGGCCCTGGGTGTGCACTGGTCCCCCTCCCCTGCTCAGAGCTGGCCCTGGCCCTGGGGCCCTGGGTGTGCGCTGGTCCCCCTCCCCTGCTCAGAGCTGGCCTTGGCCCTGGGGCCCTGGGTGTGCGCTGGTCCCCCCTCCCCTGCTCAGAGCTGGCCCTGGCCCTGGGGCCCTGGGTGTGCACTGGTCCCCCTCCCCTGCTCAGAGCTGGCCTTGGCCATGGGGCCCTGGGTGTGCACTGGTCCCCCTCCCCTGCTCAGAGCTGGCCCTGGCCCTGGGGCCCTGGGTGTGTGCTGGTCCCCTCCCCTGCTCAGAGCTGGCCCTGGCCCTGGGGCCCTGGGTGTGCACTGGTCCCCCTCCCCTGCTCAGAGCTGGCCCTGGCCCTGGGGCCCTGGGTGTGCGCTGGTCCCCCCTCCCCTGCTCAGAGCTGGCCCTGGCCCTGGGGCCCTGGGTGTGCGCTGGTCCCCCTCCCCTGCTCAGAGCTGGCCCTGGCCCTGGGGCCCTGGGTGTGCACTGGTCCCCCTCCCCTGCTCAGAGCTGGCCCTGGCCCTGGGGCCCTGGGTGTGCACTGGTCCCCTCCCCTGCTCAGAGCTGGCCCTGGCCATGGGGCCCCGGGCGTGCGTGGAGAGCGCCTTCCTGTTGCAGATGGGGCTGAGCTTGGAGGGAGGTGCGTAGGGGGTCATCAGCAGGGCCAGGGCTGGCCCAGGTCCGCGTGTGCTGGGCGTGGCCACAGGGGGCAGAGCTGGGCTGTCTTGTTTCATCAGAGCTTTTTCCTCTTTCCTACGGAAGTTGAGAGACGCGCGGCAGCCTTGGGATGAGTGACCTGGGGCAGCCACAAAGGCCTGCGGGGTCACAGTCCCCGGCCCACGCCCAACGCCTCTGGTGCCACCCACGAGTTCAGTTCTGAGGGTGCCGCACTGCTCCCTGTCGGCCGGGAGCTTCCTCCAATCAGGTCCTGCGCCGGACGGCCGTGCCCCAGCTCGTGTCTCGCAGCCTGTCCCCTTCTGCTGGGCTGTCCCTGTCAGGGGTCACCTGCTTCTGGGCCACCAGAGGCTCCCAGAGCCCCTCGTCCTCACAAATGCCCGCTCTGGCCCAGCCAGCCACGTCCAGGGAGAGGCACGCGGAAGCGCAGGGCGTGCACAGAGCTCACTGTGACCGCTGGCCCCGCCCATGGGCTTGGATGCCTCAGGCTGGAGACTGCCCCTCCTGGGCCAGCGTGAGCCCGGCCCCTCAGCTCTGCTGCCCTCCTTTCTGGTTCCTGTGCCTGGACCACCCCTCCCCTGGAGCTGCTGGCTCCTGTGTCCACCCCGGCCCTGATCTGCATCCATACCATCCCTGACCTGTGTCCACCCCATCCCTGACCTGTGTCCACCCCGGCCCTCATCTGCATCCACCCCATCCCTGACCTGTGTCCACCCCGGCCCTGACTTGTGTCCACCCCAGCCCTGACCTGTGTCTACTCCACCCCTGACCTGTGTCCACCCCATCCCTGACCTGTGTCTACTCCAGCCCTGACCTGTGTCCACCCCATCCCTGACCTGTGCCCACCCCGGCCCTGACCTGTGTCCATCCCGGCCCTGACCTGTGTCCACCCCGGCCCTGACCTGTGTCCACCCCGGCCCTGATCTGTGTCTACTCCATCCCTGACCTGTGTCTACTCCACCCCTGACCTGTGTCCACCCCGGCCCTGACCTGTGTCCACCCCGGCCCTGATCTGTGTCTACTCCATCCCTGACCTGTGTCTACTCCATCCCTGACCTGTGCCCACCCCGGCCCTGACCTGTGTCCACCCCGGCCCTGATCTGTGTCTACTCCATCCCTGACCTGTGTCCACCCCGGCCCTGATCTGTGTCTACTCCATCCCTGACCTGTGTCCACCCCTGGCCCTGACCTGTCTACTCCATCCCTGACCTGTGTCCACCCCGGCCCTGACCTGTGTCCACCCCATCCCTGCCTTGTGTCCACCCCGGCCCTGACCTGTGTCCACCCCGGCCCTGACCTGCCTCACTCACTCCACTTCGTCTCTTTGCTGACCACGGAGCCACGCGGAACTCCGTGGTGACCGGGAGGGTTTCCTTGAAGCGGCTCTGGCACTGCGGCCTTGTCGAGACCCCTGTGGGCGTCACTTCGCCGCCGTGTCTACTCCGGGTGCTGGTCGTGGTGGCAGTCCCCACCCGCCCAGCTGCAGGCCTGCCACACCCAGGAGGACCAGCGGCCTGTGGGTGTCGGGGCAGGGAGGCCGCGGATCGCACAGCAGGTCCTGAGCTGGGCGCGGGGCTCCGGGTGAGGCCCCTGTTCTGTCTCCTCAGGCAACCCCAGCGGGGCAAGAAGCCGGCCAGCCATGGAAGGGGAGGAGCGGCGGCCGCCTCAGGAGGTGAGGGGCGGCTGGGCGTCAGGACAGCTCGGTCCGGGCAGCTGCCGCGCTGTGGGGTGGGGGCACCTGGGGACGTGGCCACTCAGTCCTCTGAGACAGGCAGGCAGCACCTCAGGGGAGGGGCCCCCCGGCGCTGTCTGAGGCCCGGGGCTGCCTTCCCAGGTGCGGCTGCGAAGGGCGGGGCCGTGGCTGCAGGGGCCCCCCCGGCATCCGGACACGGAGACCGGCTTGAACTCTCCCTCCACCCTCAGGCCGGCGTGGACCCTGTTGTGACATCAGAGGCTCCGGAGTCGGTGCCCAGGGTGCTCCCTGGAGAACCCCAGAGCCTGTGTATGTCTCCCCAACCTCGACGTGCTTGCTGGGGCCGGAGCCTGGACCGGTGGGGGCAGGAGGGGGCCGGAGCCTGGGGCGGAGGGGGCCGGAGCCTGGGATGGAGGGGGCCAGAGCCTGGGGCGGAGGGGGCTGGAGGGGGCCGGAGCCTGGGATGGAGGGGGCCAGAGCCTGGGGCGGAGGGGGCTGGAGGGGGCTGGAGGGGGCCGGAGCCTGGGCCGGTGGGGGCAGGAGGGGGCCGGAGCCTGGGGCAGAGGGGGCCGGAGCCTGGGGCAGAGGGGGCCGGAGGGGGCCGGAGCCTGGGATGGAGGGGGCCAGAGCCTGGGGCGGAGGGGGCTGGAGGGGGCTGGAGGGGGCCGGAGCCTGGGGCGGTGGGGGCCGGAGGGGGCCGGAGCCTGGGGCGGAGGGGGCTGGAGGGGGCCAGAGCCTGGGGCGGAGGGGGCCGGAGCCTGGGGCGGAGGGGGCTGGAGGGGGCCAGAGCCTGGGCCGGAGGGGGCCGGAGCCTGGGCCGGTGGGGGCCGGAGCCTGGGCCGGTGGGGGCCAGGCCCGCCAGGAGGCGGCACCCCTGTGGCCCCGGAAGCAGTGCCTTGGGGCCAGGGTGCCCCCAGCTGCAGCTTCTGCTAGAAGCCCCGCCTGGCAGCGGGGGGGCCCCTGAGGGGCTGAGCCGTAAGGCTGGGAGGGGGTGAGTACAGCAGGTGCCCCTCGCCTGAAGGTGGGTGCTGCCCTCTGCCGCCCGAGGCCCTTCTCTAAGGCAAACCCTGATTGGAGCTGAGCCGGGACTGAGCCCCTCGCGGGCAGCGGGCCCCCCACAGGCCCCGTGCTTGCTGCCCTCCAGTGCAGCCGAGGCACTTGCCCTCATCGGAGGGCCCGCAGACGTGGTCGGTTGGCCTGTGTGGTCCCGACAGCCCGAAGCGTGCACAGAGCAGGCTGCCAAGGGGGGTGGCCGTCCCGGAGCCGGGCCCCAGCCCCCCATCTCCCAGCGGTCACTGCTGCCGTTGCAGCCGACGTGGACGCCTTCAACCTGCTCCTGGAGATGAAGCTGAAGCGGCGGCGTGAGCGGCCCAACCTGCCGCGCACCGTGACCCAGCTGGTGGCCGAGGACGGGAGCAGGGTGTATGTGGTGGGCACGGCCCACTTCAGTGACGACAGCAAGAGGGACGTTGTGAAGGTGAGCGCCGCCCACGGGCACTGGGGCCGGCCTGGCCGGGCCGGAACCCATGAACCTGTAGCTGTCTTAGTTGCCTGGGGGGTCGGGTCCGCCCTGGGGTCACGCGGTGTGGCCGTGGCCCTGCAGACCATCCGGGAGGTGCAGCCGGACGTGGTGGTCGTGGAGCTCTGCCAGTACCGCGTGTCCATGCTGAAGATGGACGAGCGGACCCTGCTGCGCGAGGCCAAGGAGGTCAGCCTGGAGAAGCTGCAGCAGGCCGTGAGGCAGGTACGCGTGCGGGCGGCAGGAGGTGGGCGGCGCCTGAGCCGGAGGCAGGAGCCGGTCAGGGCCCCAGCACCCCTGGCATGCTGGGCTTTCAGGCTGGGGCCGTGCCCCTCGTCCTGGAACAGGGCGCACTCCCCTTCGCCTCTGCGCTGTCTGAGCAGGCCTCCCCCACAGCAGTCGCACACCCTAGTGGGGACGACCCCCTGCACAGGCACAGACCTGGGCAGGCCGCCCTGCCCACGGCTGCACTCACCACAGCCAAAGGGCAATGGGCCAGGGTCCTGGAGACCCCAGGAAGTCACAGATGGTGCTGAACTCTCCCATCAGCCCCTGCACCACTGATGGGGCTCACTGGTTAGGGCCTGGTCACGGCTCAGTGCATCTGGAGCGCGTGGGTACCGCATAGCCCAGGGTCCCACAGGGAGACCGGACTGCTGGGTGGCCGACCCTCCGGGTGAGCGAGGGCAGATCAGTGTGTGGACAGCCACGCAGCGCCTCGGGGGCCCGGGTGGGGCTCCTGCCCACAGCCGTGCTGCCCTTCCCAGGCCTGGTGGGCTGTGCTGGCCCGGTGTGGACGTGGACGTGGCTGGTGTTGTGCCTCAGTGGGGCTGCCCGTGCAAGGGCCTCACAAACGCACAGTCAGGTCCTGTCTGGCCGCGCGGGAGTGAGCGGTGGCCACGCGAAGGGGCGGTGCGTTTGGGAAGTGACCGTGGCGACCCGCGTCCGGGACTCGGACCTGACGCAGCCTCCTCTCCCTGCAGAACGGGCTCATGTCTGGCCTCATGCAGATGCTGCTGCTCAAAGTGTCCGCCCACATCACGGAGCAGCTGGGCATGGCGCCCGGCGGGGAGTTCAGGGAAGCCTTCAAGGAGGTGGGCGCTGGGCAGGGCCTGGGGGTGGGGCCGGGGCAGGGCGGGGCCGAGCTGGGGGCGTGGCTGGGTGGGGCGTGGCGGGGCCTGGGGGCGGGGCCTGGGGGCGGGGCGGGGCAGGGCGGGGCGGGGCCGAGCTGGGGGCGGGGCGGGGCGGGGCGGGGCGGGCGCTCCCTCCCTGACCCTGCCTCCCTGCAGGCCAGCAGGGTGCCTTTCTGCAAGTTCCACCTGGGGGACCGGCCCATCCCAGTCACCTTCCAGAGGGCCATCGCCGCGCTGACCTTCTGGCAGAAGGTCAAGCTGGCCTGGGGCCTGTGCTTCCTGTCGGACCCCATCAGGTAGGGCGGCCACCCGGGGTCTGGGGGAGGGCCCGGCCGCGCGCGCGCCCGCCCGCCCGGCCTCAGCCCTGCCCTTGCCCGCAGCAAGGACGACGTGGAGCGCTGCAAGCAGAAGGACCTGCTGGAGCAGATGATGGCCGAGATGATCGGCGAGTTCCCGGACCTGCACCGCACCATCGTCGCCGAGCGCGACGTCTACCTGACCTACACGCTGCGGCAGGCCGCCCGGCGCCTCGAGCTGCCACGCGCCTCCGACGGTGACCAGCGCCCGGCGCGGGGCCCCCTGGACGCCGCGCTGTCCGCGGGTGCTGACGCCCCTCTCCTCCCCCACAGCCGAGCCCCGGAAGTGCGTCCCGTCCGTGGTCGTGGGCGTCGTGGGCATGGGCCACGTGCCCGGCATTGAGAAGAACTGGAGCACCGAGCTGAACATCCAGGAGATCATGACGTGAGCGCCCGCCTCCCTCGGCCGGGGTCCTGGGCGTGGGCGGGGGAAGCCCGGTGGGGGAGCGGGGGCACACGCCTCGGAGCCAGCCGGCCCTTCTTCCCTCCCCAGCATCCCCCCGCCGTCCGTCTCCGGCAGAGTGTCCCGGCTGGCCCTGAAGGCCGCCTTCTTCGGCCTGCTGGGCTACGGCCTGTACTGGATGGGGCGCCGCACCGTGAGCCTGGTCCTGTCGCTGCCTGCTGCGCAGTTCTGCCTCCAGAGGGCGCCCTCGCCCCGGCCAAGCCAGTAGAAGGGCCCCACCCCGGAGCGGCCACAGCCAGGGTGGGTGCCCCCACCCTGCTGCAGGGAGGCCCCTGAGGTCTGTGCCACCCCCCATGGGGGTCCGGGCCAAGCCTCGCCGCCCTGCCCTCCCCAGCCAGCCCCAATAAAGGAGCATTTGACCGTCTGAACTCAGGCTTCCCAGCGGCCCCTGCCCAGGCCCTGAGGGTCCGGTCCAGCTGCGAGGAGGGCAGGGCTGAGGCCCAGGCTGCCCCCCGGCCCCTGGGGTGGGTGTGGCGAGCTGACGGCAGAGCCCGCCTCACCGTGCCTTGTGCTGCATCTGCCAGGGCGTCTCGGGATTGGGGCCCGGTGGGCGTGGGCAGGCTGGAAGCCCACGCCGCCGGCACGTGGGCACGGAGCTCGGCTTGCCCACCGCCTCCCCGGCCCCATCCGCCTGCAGACTCTGGCGCTGGCTTTTTAAAACATTGAAATTTTTTACTCAGGTAACTTTATCTTCAAAGAAATAGCAACCGAAGCGGATGTCAGGGACAAGCCTTAAACCTGGATGGGGCACAGGGCGGCTTTTTCCTTTGTTCGTGTCCCGAGTGGGCAAGTGTGTGGCCACAGGCCGGCCCTCAGGGTCTGCACCCCCAGCCCAGCGTGGCCGGGGCTACCTCTCTGGCCTGAGCCTGCTGTCCGGCCCGGCCCCCACGGGCTGGAGGGGCTTGAACCTGCTTCCTGTGCATCGGCGGAGGTTCCCAGGGACCAGCCTGTCCCGAGTGCCAGCCAGCGCCCACTTGGGCTGCAAATGGGGGCCCCGAGGGGGCCCTGCCCTGCTGAGCAGCCCCGCCCAGCCATGGTCTGTGCCGACCGTTCGAGCTGTGCGTCCCTGTCACTCTCGCGGATCTGCTCCTTAGAAACAAATAAATTCTAGTTTTGGAAGCTCCTGTTTGGTGAAATGTGCGGCGTGGGCTGGGGTGGGGGTGGGGGTGCGGGTGGGGTTCCTGCTTCCTTCCCCCCAGGACCACAGGATGCAAGGACACTGCCCACAGCTTAGCAAAGGGTATCGGTCCTGAGCCCCTGGTGCCCAGGGAAGGCCTGTACCCAGCACGGTGGGCTGGCACCACCCCACCTCCATGCCCTGGAGGGAGTAAGACGTCCAGCGGGGGCCTGCAGGTGAGACCTGCCCCGATGAGAGCGGTGAGGGCGGGAGCGGCTGGTCTGTGCAGGGGGTGTGGCAGGCTCCTCCTGGCAGGTCTGCTCCTGTGTCTTGCTGTCCTCGCTGACCTGCGGCCTGCCGAGCCTGCCCTGGCCAGGTTTTCTGCAGGCCTAGGAGGTGTTGCTAGAAGCCGAGGTCTGGCTAGGCAGGGGGTGAGGGAGGGGCCGGGCGGGCACGGGCCAGGCCCCTTGAGTCCTGCTGGCTCCCGTGAGCCCTCGCCTGGGTCCCTGTTAGGAACAGGCGTCCCGCACGGCTTCTGAGCCAGGCTGCCCTTGTCCTGTGTTAAGGCGGGCCAGGCTGGGGAGGTCCACCCTGGTGGTGGGCAGGTGTCCAGGGCAGAGTCCAGGGGACGGCAGAGGCAGAGGTGAGGGCTCAGTGCCAGAGCGCCGGCCCTGGAGAAGGGCTGCCCCCGAGGGCCACTCCCGCTGCCTACAGGGGGCTGCAGCTTGACTCCCCGACTCCACCCACTGCCAGCTCCACAGGAGGCCGTGGGGAGGGTCCTGGGTGGGGGTGGGCGGCCTCTCCAGAGGGAAGGGTCCCGTCCCGGCAGGGAGGGCTCGGGGTCACCCACGGCCCCCAAACGGAGGAGGGGGTGAGGGATTCGCCCCCGAGGGCAGAGCCCCAGGAGAAAGTCCCCCCGGGACTCCTGGAGGGGTGGACCGGTGGACCGAGGAGGACACGGCCGGGAGGCAGCGTGTGCAGGGGCCGCATCCCTGCCCCCCCCCGAGGAGGGGGGGCTCAGCTTTTCTCGGGCCAGGTGTGGTGCAAGGCTGGGAAGGGGGTGCGGGGCCAGGGGCGGCCCAGGGGGCACCGCGGGGCTCGTATTCCCTCCGCGGCCCTGGGCAGGGCCGGGGCCCTGGGCCCACCGTCGCCCACAAGGTTCCCGCCCGGACAGGCCGCGGGGAAGCCGGGGGCGCTGGGCGCAGGTGCGGGACCGGGAGGCGCCCCCGCACCTCCGAGCCCAAGCTCTGCTTCAGCCTCGCCCTGGGGCTCTTCCCGGCCCAAACTGAGCGCACGAAGCCTCCGTCGGCCAGCGCCCCCGCGCTCACCCACCTCAGGACCTCCGTCCTGCTCAGCGGGTCGCCCGCCGCGTCACCCGCGGCGAACCTACGGGATCGAATGGCCCGTGAGGCGCGGCACCCGGCGGCGGCCTCCCGCACCGCCCAGCCCCGCAGCAGCCCGCAGCCCCCAGCTGCCTCCCCGCGCGCCTGGGGCCGGCCGCGTCCCTCAGCTGCGGTCAGCCCCGAGCGCGGCCAGGACCGCCCCCGGCGGAGCCCGGCTGCGGACTGACGGACGGGCCAACCAATCACAGGCAAGCGCGAAGGGGCGCGGCCTCGGACACCGCCCTTCCCGGCGAGTGGGCGGCACTTCCTGTCGGGAAAGAGGGGCTTCCGGCCGCAGCGGCGCCGCGCATGGCGGCGTTCCGGGGAGCGCTCGGGGCTTCCTCGCTCGCGGCCGCCCGCGCCGGGTCGCTGCCCCTCGGCCTCCGCGGCCCGCCGCCCGCGCCCTGCTCCTCCTCGGCCGCCGCCCGCGGCGCTGCCATGGAGCCCGAGGCCCGCTGGCTGGCCGGGCTGCGCTTCGACAACCGCGCCCTGCGCGCGCTGCCGGTGGAGACGCCGCCGCCCGGGCCCGAGGGCGCCGCGTCCGCGCCGCGGGCCGTGCCCGGCGCCTGCTTCAGCCGCGTGCGGCCCGCTCCGCTGCGGCAGCCGCGCGTCGTGGCGCTGTCGGAGCCCGCGCTGGCGCTGCTGGGCCTGGGCGCGCCGCCCGCCGAGGCCGAGGCGGAGGCCGCGCTCTTCTTCAGCGGCAACGCGCTGCTGCCGGGCTCCGAGCCGGCCGCGCACTGCTACTGCGGCCACCAGTTCGGCCAGTTCGCCGGGCAGCTGGGCGACGGCGCCGCCATGTACCTGGGCGAGGTGTGCACCGCGGCCGGCGAGCGCTGGGAGCTGCAGCTCAAGGGCGCCGGCCCCACGCCCTTCTCCAGGTGGGCCGGGCGGGTCGCGGGCGCGGGGAAGCCCGGCCTGGGCGCGCGGGCGGGCGGGTCAGAAGCGGGCCCGCGCCCGAGACGCAGAGCGAGGTCCCGCAGCGGTGCGTTTCCCTGGGCTGCCTGGCGCGGCGCCTGCTTGCACCCTCGCCGTGGACCTTGCCCCGGCCAGGCGTCTGGGCCGTGCTGGGGTTCAGATCTGGTACGCCAGGCCCAGCCAGGAGCCGTCCACGCGGGAGTCCAGTCCGCGAGGGGGCGGCAGTACCCTCCCGCCTTGAACCTCCAGGGCTGCGGGCGGCTGGGGCCAGAGCTGGGCACCCCTGTTATCCGCCAGGCAAACACCTGCTGCCCTTCCGTATTTTTTTTTTTTTTAAGATTCATCCCAAGAGACAGCTCATAAGGCTCCGAATTTAACATTTCTGTGTTTTTTGGGAAGATTCACTTATATGAAAGGCAGAGTTACAGAGAGAGAGGTCTCCCATCCTCTGGTTCACTCCCCAAATGGGCACAACGACTGGAGTTGAGCTGATCTGAATCCAGGAGCTTCTTCCGGGTCTCCCACGTGGGTGCAGGGGCCCCAGGACTTGGCCATCTTCCACTGCTTTCCCAGGTCTAAGCGGAGCAGCCAGGACTCGAACCCGTGCCCATATGGGAGTCTGCACTGCAGCCGGTGGCGTTACCGGCTAAGGCACAGCTCCGGCCCCTGCCCTTATTCTTTGATCCCTTGTTGAATGACTAATAAAGCACTTGTAAATTGGCATTTTGTGTTCTAAGAGATACCGGATCCATGCCTCCCTCCTGGCCTGTTCCTGGCTGCCCCTCCCCGCCCCGGGGGGGCTCCTGGAATGATACCCTCCTAAGAGCCTTGTAGTGAAAACTGCCAGACGGTGGCGAGGACGTGGGTGGGTGGCCGAGTCGCCGTGGGAACCCCAGTGCCCCGTTTTGCTGAGATGGAGCAGCCCGTGCTGGGGGCCGGCGCTGTGGCTAGCAGGTGAAGCTGCCGCCTGCAGCGCCGGTGTCCCTTACAGGTGCTGGTTCGAGTCCGGGCTGCTCCACTTCCGACCCAGCTCTCTGCTGTGGCCTGGGAAAGCAGCAGAAGGTGGCCCGAGTGCTTGGGCCCTGCACCCGTGTGGGAGACCTGGAAGAAGCTCCTGGCTCCTGGCTTCAGCCTGGCCCGCCCCAGCCATTGTGGCCATCTGGGCAGTGACCCAGTGGATGGAGAACCTCTCTGTTGCTCTTTCAAATGCATAGAGGTTTTCTAAGGCTCATCTGAAGGGCACAGCTGGTGACTTCCTGACTCACCGGCGCTGGCAGCAGTAGGGGAGAACCCGGGGTGCAGGGGCGGCTGCCTCGCAGCAGCCTGAGTGAGCCAGGCGTCAGACCTCACACGCACGGCCCAGGTCCAGCTGTGGCCTCGTGGCTGACACGCTTCCTGGGACTCCGTCACCCTGGGTTGCAGGACCCGGCTGTGCGGCCTTGCCCTGCGTCCGACTCCAGCCTCCTAGTGCACACCTGGAAGGTGCCACGTGGAAGACTGGATGGAGTTCAGGACCCTGTGGCTGTTCCGGGCGTTTGGAAAGTGAACCAGTGGCTGGGAGAAATCTGTGTGTTGCAAATAAATTTTTATTTTAAAAAATTATTTATGTATGTATGTATTTACTTGAAAGGCAGAGTTACAGAGAGGCAGGAGTTGGGGGGAAGAAGTCTTCCATCTGCTGGTTCACTCCCCAGATGGCCGCAACAGTTGGAGCTGTGCTGATCAGGAGCCAGGAGCTTCTTCTGGGTCTCCCACGCGGGTGCAGGGGCCCAAGGACTTGGGCCATCTTCTACTGCTTTCCCAGGTCATAGCAGAGAGCTGGATTGGAAGTAGAGCAGCCGGGACTCGAACTGGCAACCATACGGGTCGCTGGCACTGCAGGCAGCGGTTTTACCCGCTGTACCACAGCATTGACCCCTCAAATAAGTTTAAAAATAGATGCAATCGTGTGGATGGATCCACCCAGAGTGGCCACGTGCGGCAGCCAGGCGAGGGCACAGGCGACGTCCCCACCGCGGATGGCAGCGGCCACTGGACGCGATACTCAGAGCACAGGACCCCAACACAGCGGGCGGACAGGGCTGCGTGAGAATCACATCTTCTGCATGAAAGACGCCGTTAACAGTGAAAGGCCACCAACAGAATGGGAGAAAAGATGTGCAAATCGGCCGTCTAAGGGGTCAAAATCCAGAATACATGAGTGCAGAGAACTCTGAAGACTTGGCAGTGGGAAATCAGCCCCGTTCCAGACTGGGCCAAGGACTGGCATGGGCGGGCGTCTCCACAGAGCCAATCAGGCTGACGGTGCGCAAGAAGCTGCCGCCGCCACAAGGTTCTACCTCCTGCCCTGGCCCCGGCACTGCCCAACGCCCAGTGCTGACAGGGCGTGGAGACACGGGAGCCTTGCACGCTGCTCGGGGCTTTGTGACTTTAAAACGCTGGAGAGGCGCTCTTGGGACAGGAGGAGGTTCCAAGTCCAGGGGGTAGGGTGGGTCTATGGGGCCGGCGCTGTGGCGTAGCGGATAAAGCCACAGTCTCCGGCACCAGCATCCCATATGAGTGCCAGTTCGAGTCCCAGCTGCTCCACTTCAATCCAGCTCTCTGCTAAGGCCTGGGAAAGCAGTGGAAGATGGCCCAAGTCCTTGGGCCCCTGCACCCGCGTGGGAGACCCAGAAGAAGCTCCTGGCTTTGGATCAGCGCAACTTCAGCTGTTGCGAGCATTTGGGGAGTGAACCAGCAGATGGAAGACCTCTCTCAGTAACTGTCTTTCAAATAAATAAATCTTTAAAAAAATAAAAAATAAAAAAATAAAGACCCTCACCAGAGCAGCCTGGGCGACCCCGGCACACAGCAAGCGCCACCACACCAAGTGTCTACTCTTCATTCCTGACTGCGAGGCCGTGGGGCCAGGCTCCCGTGGCACGGAGCAGGCTGTGGCAGCTCCCCTAAGAACCAAAAACAGCGGGCGCCACGGCTCACTAGGCTAATCCTCCGCCTTGCGGCGCCGGCACCCTGGGTTCTAGTCCCGGTCAGGGCGCCGCATTCTGTCCCGGTTGCCCCTCTTCCAGGCCAGCTCTCTGCTGTGGCCAGGGAGTGCAGTGGAGGATGGCCCAAGCACTTGGGCCCTGCACCCCACGGGAGACCAGGATAAGTACCTGGCTCCTGCCATCGGATCAGCGTGGTGCGCCGGCCACAGCACAGCGGCCACTGGAGGGTGAACCAACGGCAAAGGAAGACCTTTCTCTCTCTCTCTCTCTCTCACTGTCCACTCTGTCAAAAAAAAAAAGGGGGGGGGGACCAAAAACGGGATTCCCGTGTGATCCGGCGCCTCTGCGTTCAGCGGGGTCTCCAAGCTGCCCACGGCGCAGATGGACATGTGCTGTGGGCTTCTTCCCAGAGGCAGGGACTGGCGAGGCGGGTGCTGGGGGTGGGCAGTGTGCCACCGATGTGTGCGCCCAACTCCATTTCATGTTCCTGCAGCCCTGGCTTCGATGTCCTCTGTAGACTGAAGCCGTACATGGCTGGGGGCCAGTACTGCTGGCGCCCAGGTGTGGATTTGGCGTGGGCCTCTCGCCTCTGCCCCTGCATGCCGTGGGCAGTAGCAGGCACAGAGGAGCCTGGTCCCCTCAGCGGCACTCCTCTGCCCTTGACCGTTGGTGTCAGGGCCGTTTGACCAAACTGGACATTAGCCTGGGCTGTGCTGTTGAAGTCAGGCGTGCTCACTGGACTGGGGTCCAACGCATGGGTGTCCCTGGCCTCCAGGCCTGGCACCTGGTCACTTACCTGGGACGCGCCCTGCTGTGCAGCCTGGCCCCACCCCTGCAAGCTGGGGACCCGGAGGGTGTGTCTGCTCCTGAGAGAGAGAACCTTCTAGACTGTTGGAGCTGCCTCCCTGCCCTCTGTGCTGGACACAGGTGCTCTGATGCAATGTGGGTGTCGTAACAAGAATTTGAGAGATTTTTTTTATTTGAGAAAGGTGGCTGTCCCATTCACCGTTCACACCAACAACAGCCAGTACCCTGAACAACTTCGGGGGGGGGGGGTGCTTGAGCACGGCTGCCTCCCAGGGTCTGGGTCAGCAGGAAGCAGAGCCTGGACTTGAACCCGGCACTCACAGGGTGTGGGCAGCCCAGGCAGCACCTGACAGGCCGAACGCCCGCCCCAGAATGGCTTTATTTAAAGACTTACCCATGCGGAAGGAAGGCAGAGCAAGAGAGGGAGACAGCTTCCATCTGCTGCTTCACTCCCCACGTGGCCACGACAGCCGGGCTGAGCCGGGCTGAGGCCGAGAGCTCCACCGGCCTGGTCCCCGACACGGGGCAGGGACCGTCCTCGGCTGCCTTCCCAGGTTGGAAGCGGAGCAGCTGGGCCTCGACCCTGTGCCGCGGTGTGGGACGCCGGCCCTGGCGAGCAGCAGGGTGAAGCCTGCGTCTCCTTTCAGACAGGCGGACGGCCGCAAGGTCCTGCGGTCGAGCATCCGCGAGTTCCTGTGCAGCGAAGCCATGTTCCACCTGGGCATCCCCACCACGCGGGCCGGGGCCTGCGTCACCTCCGCGTCCAGGGTGGTGCGGGACGTGTTCTACGACGGGAACCCCCGGCAGGAGCCCTGCGCCGTGGTGCTGCGCCTGGCCCCCACCTTCCTGAGGTAGTCGCTGCGGGGCGGGCGGGTGCCGGGGAGGCACACATGAGGGAGCGGTGTGCCCGGTGCAGCGTCCTCGGGTGGCCACGCTCCGCGGCTGCCGCCCAGCTGTGATGCCACCTTTGCTGGCTGGTCCCCAGTACTCAGTCTGACGCCCTGAAGAGACCGTGTGGGCCCAGGCTTTTCCTGTCCTCGGGAAGGGAGCCAGGGCCGGGGATTCCCTTCCCATCCGCAGGCTGCGGCCACCCAGGCCCATGGACACGTGGCTCTTCTGCCAGGTTTGGGTCCTTTGAGATTTTCAAGCCCACGGACGAGCACACAGGGCGAGCAGGCCCCAGCGTGGGGCGGAACGACATCCGGGTGCAGATGCTCGACTATGTGATCGGCTCCTTCTACCCCGAGTTGCAGGCTGCCCACGGGGACCGGGTGCCCAGGAATGCGGCCTTCTTCCGAGAGGTGGGTGAGCGGGCCAGCGTCCCTGCCCCTCTCCCAAGCCCTTCACCTCCCACGGCCCCAGGAGGCTGGGACGGGGGCCCCTGAGTCCCCACAGAAGTCACGGGGGCACGAGAGTGACTGGTGGCCGTGCTGTCCAGGTGACCAGGCGCACAGCCCGGATGGTGGCCGAGTGGCAGTGCGTCGGCTTCTGCCACGGCGTGCTCAACACAGACAACATGAGCATCGTGGGGCTCACCATCGACTACGGGCCCTTTGGCTTCCTGGACAGGTGAGGGCCTCCGGGAGCAGACGGACGGGGCGCGGCGGCCCTGTGTCTGTTCTCAGCCTGGTCAGCTGGAAGCAGGCTCTGCAGACACAGAGACCGATCCACTGGCTCACTCCCCAAAGGCCCATGACAGCCAGGGCTGGGCTGGAGGCAGGAGCTCCGAGTGTCCCACACGGGGGCAGGGACTGGGTCTGCACCGGCAGGGAGCTGGCCTCAGGCCCACGCACGCCTGCTGGACAGGAAGCCGGGCGGGTGTGGGGCAGCGTCCTGCAGGCAGGCAGCAGAAACAGGGCGGGTGCTGGCCTGAGCCTGCAGGGACATGAGCAGCACTGCTCTTCCCTGGTGACAGGTACGACCCTGACCACGTGTGCAACGCCTCGGACCACGCCGGCCGCTACTCGTACAGCAAGCAGCCCGAGGTGTGCAAGTGGAACCTGCAGAAGCTGGCGGAGGCCTTGGCGCCCGAGCTGCCCCTGGAGCTGGGGGAGGCCATCGTGGCCGAGGAGTTCGACGCCGAGTTCCAGCGGCACTACCTGCAGAAGATGCGCAGGAAGCTGGGCCTCGTGCGCGTGGAGCAGGCGGAGGACGCGGCCCTGGTGGCCAAGCTGCTGGAGACCATGCGCCTGACGGGTGAGCGGGAGGGCTCTGCCACCCTTCCTCCACCCTCCTCCCCACCCCATCTCCTGGGTCCCGTCCACCTGTCCGTGCCAAGTGCCGTAGGTCTGGAGGCCAGGGCCCGGCTGCTGTGCACACGAGTGTGGGGGTCTGCTCCTGCTCCCTGCCCTCTGGCTGTACAGGCAGCAGTGCTGCTGGGGTGGGTGAGCCACACCCCCGCCGCTCGTGTGAGTGGAGGGGCTCACGTGGGCACCCTTGACGCGCGCCAGTCTTCAGCCAGCAATGGCCTCCGGCCGTGCTGCCGCCTGCACGTGTCGGTGCCCCAGGCAGCGTCTGCGGTTGCGCTCTGCTCCGAGACCAGGGCTCTGCTGGCTTCTGCAGACGGGCAGCAAGTGCTCCCTCCCCGCCTGCTCTGCCCAGGTTTGAGGAGGGCTGCTGTTCGCTCTTCACGTCTGATAGAATTCTGGTCCGCGAGGCAGACAGCTCTGCTGGCTCATGCCCCAAAGTCCACAACCTCCAGGGCTGGAAGCTTAGGTCCAGGTCTCCCACACAGGTGCCAGGAAGCTGTAGTTACGTACCCTCCAACGTAGGATGTGGGCGTTCAAGTTTATTTCAAAGGCAGAGAGGGTTCGCCCACAACTGCCAGGGAGTCTCCCCGCAGAGCAGCAGGGACCCACGTACTTGAGCCACCACGGCTGCCTGCCAGCGAGTGCATTGGCTCTGTGTAGGACCAGGGCTCCCCCACCCCCAAACTCACCTTTAACTCCAAGAACAGGGACAGTCGCTGCCTTCAGAGCTCCCCAGGGGCCTGTGGGAGACCCAGATGGAGTTCCAGGCTGACTGGCACCGTGGCCATCTGGGGATGAGCCAGCAGGCGGCAGGTCTCTGTAGCCCTGCCACAGCTGCGCCTGGCTGGTCTGTTCGCTTCCTCGCTGGCCTGGCTAACGTCTGCCCGTTACTTAATGTGGCGTAGTCGGGGCTCCAGCTGTCTCCGTCCTGCCGAGCGCTGTGCCTCTGCTGCATTGTGATTCGACTGTTTTGTCACCTACAGTTCCCCTCTTGGCTCTTGTAGCGGCTTTCGACTTAGTCTTGGCCAGCTCTGCTCGCTCTAAGTTACTGCTATGCATGAGGTATCTGAACAAGTGTCTTTCTTTTTTTATGTAAGAAAGATAGTTACAGGTGCCAGCGCTGGGCATAGCAGGTAAAGCCCGCCCCCTGCAGTGCCAGCATCCCTCTTCTGAGCCACTCCACTTCCCACCCAGCTCTCTGTGTGGCCTGGGAACGCAGTGGAAGGTGGCCAAGTCCTGGGGCCCCTGCTTCCCTGGAGCTTCTTCCAGGTCTTGGCTTCGGATCAGCCCAGCCCTGGCCTTGTGGCCATGTGGGGAGTGAACCAGCAGATGGAAGATTCTCACTCTGCCTCTGAGGTCTTCCGTCTGCTGGTTCACTCCCCACATGGCGCAACAGCCAGGGCTGGGCCAGGAGCTTCAGCTGGGCCTCCGGAGTGGGGCCTTCCCCGGCACGTTAGCAGGGAACTGGGTCAGAAGTGGAGCGGCTGGGACTCGGGCAGCATCGTGGAAGATGCTGGTGTCACAGGGGAGGCTTAACCCGCGGGCCGCAACGCCGGCGCGCGCCGTGAACCTGCTGGCGTCCGCTCCTCATTCCCAGTCTGCCTTGCGCTGGACGGAGGAAGCTTCGACAGCACGCAGACCAGAAGCCATTCTCATCCCGTCCTGTCTCCACACTGCCTTGGCTTCCCTCTGCTGGCTCACTGCCTAGATGGCTGCCAAGGCCAGAGCTGGGCCAGGACCCAGCATGTCTCCTACGTGGGAGGCAGGCGCCCAAGGACTGGAGCCATCACTGCTGTCTCCCAAGCGCATTAGCAGGACCTGGGTCTGAAGTGGAGGACCTGGGACACGAATGCGGGTGTGCCACGCGGTGGCTTAACCGGCTGACCACAGGGCCCGCCCCACCTGCTGTTCTGACAAGTCCTTGAGCAGGCAGTGAGATGGGCAGCAGCTGAGGAAGGGGCTGGTGAGGAGGGGTCAGAGGTCGCAGACAGGCCGTGGGAGGGGGCGGGGCCAGTGTCTGCCTCCTGTCCCAGGTGCGGGGCCAGCGTCTGCCTTGTGTCCCAGGTGCCGACTTCACCAACACCTTCTGTGCGCTGAGCTCCTTCCCTGTGGAGCCGGAGTCGCCCGGCCTGGCTGAGTTCCTGGCCACACTGACCTCGCAGTGCGCCTCCCTGGAGGAGCTGAGGCTCGCCTTCCGGCCCCACATGGACCCTCGGTGGGCATGCAGGCCTTGCTTCCAGGCAGGGAGGCGGGGGCACTGGGGCCCGGGAGGGTGGCAGTCAGGCCCCGCCGCCTCAGCCACAGAGCAGAGGCAGTGGTGCTGACACGGCAGCCGGGGCTGGGGCCAGTGGTCTCTGCTCCCGGTGGACTTGCACCCCCAACCCCATTCCCACACCAGCTCCCGGAAGGCGGAGCCTTGTTCCTCACAGTGCTGGCTGGGGGTCTCTGCCTGCCGAGCTTTCTGGGAATGAGGAAAGAGCTGGCCCTGGGGTGGCCGAAGGAAGCAGTGTGGCCCACGGCTGGGGCGGGTACAGGAAGCTCTGCCTGCACGGGACCAGAGCCCAGGGTCCCAGCTGCTCCCTGACCTGCAGGCAGCTGTCCATGATGCTGATGCTGGCACAGTCGAACCCACAGCTGTTTGCACTCATCGGCACCCAGGCCAACATCACACGCGAGCTGGAGCGCGTGGAGCAGCGGTCGCGGCTGGAGCAGCTGAGCCCGGCTGACCTGCAGAGCAGGAACAGCGGCCACTGGGCCGACTGGCTGCAGGAGTACAGGTGAGCCCGCGTCCAGGGGCCCCTGGGTCAGGCCGGGAGCGCAGGCTGGGCTGTCCCTGCTCACCACCAGTGCGGATGCCAACACAGAGCCCGGCTGGACAAGGACGCGGAGGGCGCGGCTGACGCTGCCGACTGGCAAGCCGAGCGCCTGCGCGTGATGCGCGCCAACAACCCCAGATACGTGCTGAGGAACTACATCGCGCAGAACGCCATCGAGGCCGCCGAGAAGGGGGACTTCGCGGAGGCAAGCACACCCGCCTGGGCCTGGGAGGGCGGCAGGGCCGGCGCGCACAACCCTCACCCGTCTCCTCGCGCAGGTGCGGCGGGTGCTGAGGCTGCTGGAGACGCCGTACGGCGGGGAGGAGGAAGAGCCGGAGCCGGCCCCCGAGGGCGCAGCGGCGGAGGCGGCCGGCGGGTGGCGCGCCTACGCCAGCAAGCCCCCGCTCTGGGCCGCCGAGCTGTGCGTCACGTGATCCTCGTAGCGGCCCCGGCGACCCTGCGTGCCGCTGCCCTGGCGAGACGGCGCCGGCCCGGCCCCCGTCTCTCCTTGACGGCAAAGACGTCCAGTCAGGAGCTGACCCGTCTCTGTCTGACGCCTGCTCAGCGGCACTGCCCAGCCCAGCGCCGGGGGCCGCAGCCTCACTGCCACAGCTGCCTGGCCTCGAATAAACTGGCAGTGTCCAGGCTGTGCGCGTGTGTGTGGTCCTTTCTGCCGTCCCGCCCCCCCCATGCAGGACAGAGAGGCGGGCGGCCGAGCGCGGCTTTATTAGGGCAGACCTCAGGCGTCCTGGTAGTAGCTGTTGAAGTTGATGCGGAGCAGGAAGTCCTCCAGGTGGGGCTGGTAGCCGCGGTTCACCAGCTTGGTTACCACTGGGGAGGGGTCAGGCCTCGCTCAGCTGCCGCCCGCGTGGCTGCCGCCCCCCACCCTGGGCTGCCCTTCCGGCAGGCCTCACCTTTGAACAGGAAGTGGGAGTAGTACTTGAAGGCCTGGTAGGACTGCTGCATGAGGGCGAAGTTGGGGTGCTCGGAGCCGCGGGGGCCGGCCGCCGGGGCCCAGGCCTGGGAGATGAGCTGGCTGCGGAACTTGCGCACTAAGCTGAAGACGCTGTGGATGATGTTCATGACCGGGGCGGCCTTCTCGGTCAGCAGGCCCCTGGGGAGGCAGGGCTGTCAGTGGGCTGGGCCCGCACACGGGCGCCACGGCCCAGGTGCCCTACGCCTCACCTGAAGACAGCCTTGTGCAGGTACTCGGCGTGAGCACGCTGGAGCTCCTCCAGGTTGCCCACCTCGGCCAGCCGGGCCCTGAACTCACACCAGCTGACGTGCAGGATCTGGCTGGCGACGTAGCCCTGCGTGACTCTCACGAAGTGCTGCATCTCGTGCTTGAACAGCTGCAGCTGCCGGAACTGCACGGAGCAGGCCGCGTGGCTCAGCAGGGCTGCAAGAGGCAGAGGGTGAGGCGGGGCGGTGGGGGGGCTGGGGGAGGGTCCGGGGGGGGCTGGGGGAGGGTCCGGGGGGGCGGGGCTCCGGGGGGGCCTCACCTGTGCGCTTGAGGTGGAAGCAGATGTCCTTGAGCGTCCACATCATCAGCTTGAGCTGCAGCAGGAAGGAGAAGATGGCGCCGTACTTGCTCAGGCAGCTCTCGGTGATGACGATGTTGAGGGGCCAGTCCACCTGCCGGGAAGCCCAGCTCAGCACCCACGGCCCCGGCACGGCCCCCGCTGCCCGCCACAGGGCCGCCGCTCACCTTGTATCTGAGCTCCAGGCAGCTCAGCACGTCGGGGGCGTTGGGGGCGAACGCCTCGGGCAGGTACTTGAGGGCGAAGGAGAGGTTGGCGGCGTGCGGGGCGTCCCCGTGCAGGCTGCACCGCAGGGCCTTGCTCAGGGCCGTGTTGAGAGACAGGGGGCTGAGGAGTTCCCCGGGCGTCTGCCCGGCCCCGAGCTGAGGCGGGAAGGGACAGGCGTCCAGAGGAGCCCCACACGCACCAGGCCACCCAGGCAGGGCCGGGCCCTCCCCCCACACGCGTGTCCAGGCATCACCTTCTCAAACAGCAAGTCGCTGAGGGACTGGGCAAACTCCCCGTCCTCCATCAGCAGGAAATGGCGCAGCGCCTCGAAGTGCGTCTCCAGGTGCAGCTCCACGAAGAAGTAGTCGACGGCCGCCTTGTTCACCAGGGAGATGCTGGGGGCGGGGTCTGCGTCAGGGTGGCCCGCGGGCAGGGGGAGGGGGGGGCGGGGGGCACTCACTGGGCGGCCAGCGGGGCTGAGAGGGAGCGCTTCATGAGCACGGGCAGCGTCAGCAGCTCGCTCAGCTGCACGGCGGTCTCATCCACGGCCGACTGTACCTGCGGGTCTACGGGGAGGGCGAAGGCCCGGGGGAGCAGGTGATGTATGAGGTGGGCGGCCGGAGGCTCTGCTGTGGGGACAGAACAGACGGTCGCTGGTGGCCGGGGGATGTGCTGGCCCAGGGCTCCTCCCCCCAGCCAGCCCACTCACACATGGCCTCATAGCTGTCTGGATACTGCTCCAGGTGGTACTGGCTGGCCAGGCCTGCCAGGTAGGCCTGCTCCCTGTCCCAGCGCCGGGCCGCCTCTGCCTGGGCCTCCGCCTCACTAGAGCCTGGGCTGCTCTGGGCAGCTGAGCGTCCCTGAAAAAGTCACCCTTGAACAGCTGCCACCCACCAGCACCCTGCGCCCACTTCCCTTCCCCCCAGGGTAACCTAGGCCCCCAGCCAGCGTCCACCTGACCTGTGAGCTCGGAAGACAACTTGGAGAGACATCCTCCGTGTCCCCACTCCTTGGGCCTGCGTGGGCACAAGGACAACAGGGAATCTGAGGCCCACACCCTGCTGCAGGGACGGGAAGGCCAGCACTGCTCCCTCCCAGGCCCCGTGGCCCCGCAGCCACATCCTGACCTGGCTCCTTGGGGACGCCGTCTGTAAGGGTGTGCAGCCCAGCCAGGGCCCAGGGCGATGTCTGGAAACTGCTCTCCTGCTCCAGGGCAGGGCTCTGTGTTCCCAGGCTGAGGCCTGACTGGGACACCGTGGGGCTGGGACTAGGAACAGTGGCCTCAGTCTCTGGGGAGCGCGCCCTCAGCATCAGATGGGACTGAGGGGCACATCTGTGGGCATGCCGCTGTGGCCGGGCAGGAGCCACGTCCAACACATTCTCCCCGAGCCTGATGCTGGCGTCCGACACGTGCCCGTGGGTGCTCCACCGTGGCCGAGCGGGAGCCACGTCCGACACGTTCTCCCCAACCCTGATGCTGGCGTCCGACACGTGCCCGTGGGTGCTCCACCGTGGACGGGCGGGAGCCACGTCCGACACGTTCTCCCCGAGCCTGATGCTGGCGTCCGACACGTGCCCGTGGGTGCTCCACCGTGGACGGGCGGGAGCCACATCCGACACATTCTCCCCGAGCCTGATGCTGGCGTCCGACACGTGCCCGTGGGTGCTCCACCGTGGCCGGGCGGGAGCCACGTCCGACACGTTCTCCCCGAGCCTGATGCTGGCGTCTGACACGTGCCCATGCGTGCTCCACCGTGGCCGAGCGGGAGCCACGTCCGACACGTTCTCCCCAACCCTGATGCTGGCGTCTGACACGTGCCCGTGGGTGTTCCACCGTGGCCGGGCGGGAGCCATTCCGGAAGCAAAGCTGCCTGTGGAGTCACTGCCCCCTGACCCGTGCCCAGGACAGCTGCTTTCCTCCTGGGGACTAACATGCCCAAGTGGGTGTGGGAGGGGCATGGCCACCTGCGTGTCAGGCACGTGGGCACCCAGCCTCCCTGAAGGTCCCTCCCATGGCCAGGGCTCCTCCCCTGAGCTACCTGCCACAGCTGGGAGGGGCCCCTGCGAAGGTGAGGTGGCTACAGGTGGCCTCAGGGCAGTGCTAAGGTCCGGCTCCTGTCGGGGGGAGGGCTGTGTGCTGGCTGCAGCAGGGGTCTCCCCAGAGGCTGTGGGGGGCAGGGCAGAGCTGATGGTTTGCAGGGCCTCCTCCAGGAGAGGAGTCTGGGTCTGTGCAGGCGGCTCTTGCCCTGAGCCCAAGGGTAGGAAGTCTCCCAGACTAAGGCCTGCGGGTGATGCCTCCTCCACACACACAGCCTCTTCCTCCTGCCTGGCTCCCACTGCTGGGGCCTCGACAGGGGGCAGTGTTGGCCCACGTGGCCTGCTTGGGGAACCCCTGGCTGCAGGCCCCGGGTCACAGCCATGGACTCCGTCTGGGTGCTCACAGTCTGGAGACACGACCTGAAACACACGCGCGTCGGGCCCTGTGTGGCCTCACGTTTCCTCCCAGCCGGCCACCACTGTTCCCCAGGTTTGGTTCCGCCACCACAGTCAACAGCCACAGACACTCGGACGTGGGGATGGGGCAGACCAGGTGCACACGGCTCAGCTCAGACCCACCTAGGGCGCCCTGGGCCACTGACCTGGGAGTGCACACGCGGGACGGCGCCCAGCGGCCCCTGGGGCTTGCAGCTCTCAGCCACGTCTCTGAGCATCCCCTGCAGTAAGACCCGCCGGAGAGCAGCAGCTGCACGGGGGCCAGCGCAGCCTCCGCAACGCGCCCCTGGGCCAGACCCGGCAGGGAGCTGCGCAGACACAAGTCCTCCCTCCCTGCACCTGCACGACCAGCGGCCCCTCCCAGAGACACCGAAGAGCTGTCACCTGAACCCTGTGCTACCTGGATGCGCTTCTCGTCTTCCAGGAGGAAACGGAGCCGCGCACTCTCCAGCCGGTGCCTCTGGGTTCTCCAGAGCGCCTTCTGCTCCCGCCGAGCCGCCTCCGCAGACAGCGTGCTGTAGTGGTCCTCCAGCGCCTGCCTGGGGCCGCGCCGGGGGACACTGTCACCACGGTCACTGCCACCCAGCAGCTGCCCTCATCTGGGACAGTGCCGCTTCCCCAGGCCCCTGCCCTCCATCTGCTCCTGCCAGTGGCTAGGCAGGAGCCTTCCACCGAGCAGCACTGATGGACAAACTGCCCAGCCGGGACAGACACACGTCTGCTGCACAAACACCCGAGTGAGAATCTACACAGCCTGACACAGGGGCCGAGCAGGGAGCTGGGGGCCCAGTCTCCTGGGAACGAGGCCTCACTCTCCAAGCTGTGGAGAAGGCCTTTTCTGTCCTGCAGGGGAAACTGCGGAGAGCCAAGCACTAACGCAGAAACACCCACGGAGCCCACCCAGCCCAGGGCGTGATCTGCTAGATTCAACCAACTGGGCTCTAGCCTGGCCTGGCCCCTCCAACACGGGAGCTGCAGGCCAGGTCTCCACGTGTAAAGAGGAGGATGTCCACTCCCACGCATGCAGCTGCGCACACCCTCCCTGGCACCACCACAAGACTAGGCCAGGGCATGCAGGGACCGGGCCTTCCACAAGGGGCTTCATGACAACATGGAGCCAGCCCCTCAAGGGTCCAGCTCTCCTCCCAGCTTAAGGACAAGCTGACACCACAGATGCCCACCTCTCTGCTGGACCAGATTTAAAATAAACAGGGGCCGGCCAGCGCCGTGGCTCACTAGGCTAATCCTCCGCCTAGCGGCACCGGCACACCAGGTTCTAGTCCCGGTCGGGGCGCCGGAGTCTGTCCCGGTTGCCCCTCTTCCAGTCCAGCTCTCTGCTGTGGCCCGGGAGTGCAGTGGAGGATGGCCCAAGTGCTTGGGCCCTGCACCCACACGGGAGACCAGGAGAAGCTCCTGGCTCCTGGCTTCAGATCAGCGCAGTACGCCAGCCACAGCGGCCATTGGAGCGTGAACCAAAGGTAAAGGAAGACCTTTCTCCCTGTCTCTCTCTCTCACTGTCCACTCTGCCTGTCAAAAAAATAAATAAATAAAATAAATAGGGGCCGTTGCCATGGTGTAGCAGGTAAAGCTGCTGCCTCAACACCTGACATCCCATATGGGCTTTGGTTCAACTCCCAGCTGCTCCACTTCTGATCCAGCTCCCTGCTAATGGCCTGGGAAAGCATGGAGGATGGTCCTAGTACTTGCTCCCCTCACCCATGTGGGAAACCCAGATGAAGCTCCTGGCACCTGGCTGGCCCAGTCCTGGCCCTTGCAGCCATCTGGGGAGTGAACCAGAAGATAGAAGATTCTCTCTCCCTGTAACTCTTTCAAATAGATACATCTTTCAAAATAAACAGGAGTCGCTAAAGCTAGACAGAGTCAGGACACCAAATCCAGTGCATGGATGGTGCCAGATTCTAACTCATGAAAACCAGAGGGCCGGTGCTACGGCTCACTAGGCTAATCCTCCGCCTGCGGTGCTGGCACACCGGGTTCTAGTCCCGGTTGCGGCACCGGTTCTGTCCCAGTTGCTCCCCTTCCAGGCCAGCTCTCTGCTGTGGCCCGGGAAGGCAGTGGAGGATGGCCCAAGTGCTTGGGCCCTGCACCCCATGGGAGACCAGGAGGAAGCACCTGGCTCCTGGCTTCGGATCTGTGCAGCGTGCCGGCCGTAACAGCCATGTGGGGGGGGGGGGGGTGAACCAACAGAAGGAAGACCTTCCTCTCTGTCTCTGTCTATAACTCTGCCTGTCCAAAAAAAAAAAAAAAAAAGAAAGAAAGAAAGAAAAGAAAAGAAAACCAGAGATGACACAGGACAGCTGACGACATCCAGAAACAGCAGAGGCCATCACCCACCGGTGACAGGCCAGGTGTTGTTCTGGGCTCAGTACACCCGTCTTTCTGGGGCAAGTTCTGCTGCCAGAAGCCCCACCGGGCCCCAGCTGCCCCATCTGGCCTCCCCATCCCACTTCAGCTGTCCCACCTGGCTTCCTCTCCCCCCCAGCCCCAGCTGCCCCACCTTGCTTCCTCTTCCCCCAGCCCCAGCTGCCCCACCTGGCCTTCCTCTCCCCCCAGCCCCAGCTGCCCCACCTGGCCTTCCTCTCCCCCCCGCCCCAGCTGCCCCACCTGGCTTCCTCTCCCCCCAGCCCCAGCTGCCCCACCTGGCCTTCCTCTCCCCCCCAGCCCCAGCTGCCCCACCTGGCCTTCCTCTCCCCCCAGCCCCAGCTGCCCCACCTGGCCTTCCTCTCCCCCCCGCCCCAGCTGCCCCACCTGGCTTCCTCTCCCCCCAGCCCCAGCTGCCCCACCTGGCTTCCTCTCCCCCCAGCCCCAGCTGCCCCACCTGGCTTCCTCTCCCCCCAGCCCCAGCTGCCCCACCTGGCCTTCCTCTCCCCCCAGCCCCAGCTGCCCCACCTGGCCTTCCTCTCCCCCCCAGCCCCAGCTGCCCCACCTGGCTTCCTCTCCCCCCAGCCCCAGCTGCCCCACCTGGCTTCCTCTCCCCCCAGCCCCAGCTGCCCCACCTGGCCTTCCTCTCCCCCCAGCCCCAGCTGCCCCACCTGGCCTTCCTCTCCCCCCCCCCGCCCCAGCTGCCCCACCTGGCTTCCTCTCCCCCCAGCCCCAGCTGCCCCACCTGGCCTTCCTCTCCCCCCAGCCCCAGCTGCCCCACCTGGCCTTCCTCTCCCCCCAGCCCCAGCTGCCCCACCTGGCCTTCCTCTCCCCCCCAGCCCCAGCTGCCCCACCTGGCTTCCTCTCCCCCCAGCCCCAGCTGCCCCACCTGGCTTCCTCTCCCCCCAGCCCCAGCTGCCCCACCTGGCCTTCCTCCCCCCACCCCCCCAGCCCCAGCTGCCCCACCTGGCCTTCCTCTCCCGCTCCTCCTCCAGGGCCTTCAGCCTCTTCTCCCGGTCGCGGAACTCACGGGCGAAGCTGAAATCGTCATCCAGCTCCTCCTGTCTCGCCGCGAGACGCCGCTGCGTGACACACAGCCGTTGGTTACCCGAGGACTCCAGGGGCCTGCACCCCTGGGGCTGGGCCTACCCACCTCCTGATCCTTCACAAACTGTTCTTTCAGCCGCTGAAACTGCTCTCGCTTCTGGGCGTCCACGGCCATCTGCTCCGACTTCTGCCGATCTGCGTCGGGGCGACGAGAGGCACAGGGTCTGCGGAGCGCCCAGCAGGGCCGGGACCCAGAGGGGAGGACTCGGGGCTGGGCTCACCACTCAGCGCGCTCAGGACCCGTGACGCTGCTTCCCGGGCGTGGACAATTAGTTCTTGCTTTGCAATTTCCATGCGTAATTCCTGGAAAAGGTCATCAGTGAGCAAAGCACCAACTTCTCCCCTCTTTACGTGGGACGGCCCGGGACACCCACCACCCCACACCGCGCACCCAGGCTGTGACAGGCTGGCGCCAGGCCACTGGTGGTGTGACCCGCCCTGAACGAGGACAAGGGGTCTTAGAGAAAGAAGCCTCTCAGGTCTGCCCCTGGCCAGGTCTCCCTGCTCCCCACCAGATGCCAGCCCCAGAGGGGGTCTCCCGCTCAACACCTGCTCGCTGAGTCCCCAGGGGACCCACAGCCCTGCTCCCAGGCGCAGCAGGGCCGCTCGTGCAGAGGCCACGCCAGCGCAGAGCCCTCGGCTGCAGGGCCCAGGGAAGAGCCGAGGCAGCCGTCCAGGTCAGCACAGGCTGGGGCACAGGTCAGGCCACCAGCCCCACAGGACAGGGCAAAGCCCCGGCCCAGCTCATTCTGATGCCTGTGGTGTCCTCACCCAGGAGCCACACCGGGCACCCCCACCCCCACCGCCACCGGGAGCCCAGGAGGCGGGGCACAGGGAAGCCCGCCACCCGTGTGGCCACATACCTTCTCCTCCTTGCTGACGGAGCTGTGGCGGGCCACCCTCTCCATCCGGCCCACATAGACAGCACAGTCCCTCTCGATTTCCTTCAGCTCCTCCAGGGAGAAGATGACCGAGATGCGAGGGACCGGGATGTTGGACCAGCAGAGGTAGTGCTGCCAGCAGAGAGAGCGCCGCGGTGAGCCGCACAGCAGGGCAGGAGGGGTTCTCAGACAGCTCACTGCTGAACCCGGGCACATCGCCCCAGCCGCAGGAGGCGTCTCAGACGCCCCTGCCTGGACCCTGTAACACAGGACTGACGCCCTGCAAACAGCCTTTCAGAAGCTCTGGTCTCTGGGGCCAGCGCTGTGGTATAGCAGGTTAGGCTCCATCTGAGGCGCCGGTTCAGTGCCACCTGCTCCTCGCTCCTCTTCCGACCCAGATCTCTGCACTGGCCTGGGAAAGCAGGGAAGGATGGTCCACGTGCTTGGGCCCTGCACCTGCGTGGGAGACTCAGAGGCAGCGCCTGGCTCCTGGCTTTGGATCGGCTTGTCTCTGGCCGTTAGGACTATTTGGGGAGTGAACCAGTGGAGCAGACTTTTCTCTCCCTCTCTCTGTTTATAATTTTGCCTCTTGAATAAATAATCTTAACCAAAAAAAAAAAAAAAAACACCTTCCACCTGCAGTGCCAGCATCCCATGTGGGCGCAGGTTTGAGTCCTGGCTGCTCCACTCCTGATCCAGCTCTCTGCTGTGGCCTGAGAAAGCAGTGGAAGATGGCCCAACTCCCTGGGCCCCTGCACCCATGTGGATGACTGGGAAGAAGCTCCTGGCTCCTGGATTCGGATTGGAACAGCTCCAGCCGCCGTGGCCATTTGGGGAGTGAACCAGTGGATGGAAGACCTCTCTGTCTGTAACTCCGCCTCCCAAGTCTTTAACAGACAGCAGCCTTGACCTCTGTCTCCTAGGTGTGAGGGAACGCGGGCTCGCCCGGCCTCCCCTGCACAGGCCCAGCTGTGTGGAGCTGGGAGGCCCTCACCCGCGGACAGCACAGCTTCAGCAGGTTGACGGTCTTCCCACAGACATACACGTCGTGGGCGATGTGCCGCAGGAACACGGGCACGCAGTCCTCCACCTCTTTGGAGATGAGCACGTAGCCATGGGTCCAGTAAAACTTGTCTGCAGGTGGGGCGGAACACATGGGTGGCTGAGACGGCGACCGCCGACCCCGGGCCCACGGCACAGAGCCCAGCCCAGCCGCTGCCACGCACCTCTGAAGCCGAGGTACTCGTGGTTCACCTGGATCATGAACTCCCCATAGAAGTCTCTGAAGACCCCGCTGTACACCCAGTCATGGATGAACCTGCGGGGCCAGCAGGGGTCAGGGGCGAGGCGGGCACGCCCCTCGTGTGCACAGCCCACCCCGCCGTGCCGGGCAACCCACCGCGTGTAGGGCTCGCAGCTCGTCTTCAGCAGGGACAGCAGCACCGGGTAGTGCTCGTTGCTGCAGTTGTCCAGGGCCTCCTGGTAGAGGTAGGACAGCAGCTTCACGCCCTGCGGAGGGCAGGGGAGGCCAGTCAGTCCACAGGGCCGCACACCAAGGGGCCACACTCAGCCCCCCACACTCAAGGACGCAGACACACAACTCACAGTAGGAAATGCAGCCTTGGGTCCTCCTCCACTGGTCCCTGGGAGCGCGGTGCCCACGCCACAGAGCTCAGCCAGGTACCTGGACCAGAGACCGCGTCAGACCAGGGGAGACAGCCCATCTTCCAGGATGCCTGTCCGGTCCCGTGCCCCTGCGCTGCCCACCTAGACGTCCCTGACATACCCACCTGACCTGTGACCCTTCCAGCTCCTCCTGACTCACAACTGCTCACCCCACACCTAGAACCCCACCTCTCCACCTCCAGCTCATGCCTACTCAGGCCGGGACGACCAAACCCCCAAAGGCCCCTCACCACTTCCACACAACGGAGCCATAGGACACCCCCTTCCCTAGGCCCCACCTCCCCCACCACCTCTGACAACCAGCCCTGGGGGCCCCACACCCTCACAGCTCCCACCTCCCCAGTGGCCCGCAGCCCCCCACTCTCATGTCTCTGGACACTCACCAAGGGACAGCCAGCTGGTGGGCACCAGAGGCCACGTCCATGAGATACTACTGCTGCCTGGGAAGGAGCCCAGGGGCCTCCGCTGGGCTCACAAGCAAGGACTGCTCTCACAGCCCCCTGCCAAGCAGCAGAGCTGGCCCCCACACGGCCCCCGGCCAGGCAGCTGAGCTGGCCCCCACTGCCCCCCCCCCCCACAACGCCCTGAAGTCCAGGTTAGCTCACCTGAGCTGCCGGCCCAGTTTCTTGAAAAGAAAGCCAATGGTGAGGAGGCTCAGGGTGGGCGGGGTGGAGAGGGCGCAGGCCCGGTAATACTGCAGGTACCTCCTGAGGCCACTGGTGAAGGCCTGCGGGAGGGAGAGGGCTGGGAGGAGCCGGGACACCGGCATGGCCACGGCTCCCAGGTGCTGGGGAAGGGTTCTGCCTCCACATCGCACGAGCAGCGGGCACCTACCAGCCAGGTCCAGCCGCACTAGCCCAGCTGTGAGTGAGGACAACCCCCAAGATCCTGTCCTTGCAGGGACACTGGCACCAGGGACCCGGGGAGCGACGCTGGGGAAGGCAGCTGGACCTGGGCACAGGCGCTCTAACTGCCTGGCCACAGGGCCTGTGGGTACCAGCACCCTAAGCCACACACAGCCCTCAGGCCATGCTGAGACTACGACACCAGGAGCACAGCTCTACCACCCACCCCAGGAGCTGTCTGTTTGGGCCTGTCTGGGCACACCTCCCAGAGCCCACCCTGCTCAGCTTCCCCTCACTGGCCCCACTGCCAGCCTGGGTGCCCAGTCTGACCCCTCCCCACTGGCTGCAGCCCTCAGGGTTCCTCCTTTACACCGGTCCCACTGCACCCACCCCCCCCAGCCCACCTGTCTGAAGTCTAACCCTCATCACATCCCTCTGCCCCAGTAAGGTGTCGCAGCCCCCAAGCTGAAGGCACCTCACGCAGCCCAGCTCCTCCAGCCCCACAGCTGCCCTTCTCGTAGGCACACCTGTCCTCACATGGCCAAGCCTGCACGCGCCTGTGGGCTCCTTCTCAGCACCTGAAGGTGCAATCCGCAGGAAGAAACAGTGGCGGGAGGCAGCCTCGCTCGGCACAGAAGCCGACATTCGAGCGCCTACGCATCGACCCAGGAGCTGCCCCCTGCCTGCACCTGCCCTGCAGTACCTCCTCCTCCCTGCAGGTCTCCCAACACTGCCCACACCTGCCTCCTTCCACCCATGGCCCAGACGTGTGTACCGCGTTTCCTGAGGACACAGAGGGAGGCTGCCGTGTACACAGCTCTCGTGGAGCCAAGGGCCGCACCTGGAACACGAGGCCCTTGCTGTAAGCAGAGTCTGAGACGGGCTGCAGCGAGAATCGGCTCAGGCGCATGTAGCAGGTGCCGTACTCGGCCACCTCCGAGAGCAGGCTGCCGACGCTCTCAGGGGACGCTCCCGACACGTGGACGCCGCGCTTCACCACGAAGGCCTGTGTGAGCTGCAGGGCAGGGCACGGGGGCCGTGGACCCTCAGGGTGCAGCCATCCACGCACCCAATCATCACCCTGCCCACTGGGCCCCCAAGACCCTCCAACAGCAAGCTCCCAAAGCAAAAAGCAAACACCAGATTTATTTATCTGAAAGGCAGAGCTACAGAGGAAGAGAGAAATCATCCACCGGTTCACTCCTCAAATGGCCACAAAGACCAGGCCGAAGCCAGGAGCCAGGCACTCCATCAGGGTCTCTCACGTGGGTGCAGGGGCCCAAGCACCTGGCCATCTTCCACTGCCTTCCCAGGCTATTAGCAGGGAGCTGGATGGGAAGGCATGAGCTCCCGAACGGGACACTGACGACAAAAGCAGCTTAACCTGTGCGCCACAACGCCCACCCCACCCAGACACCCTTCCCGCGGCAGAAGCCATCACAGCTGAAAATGCAGCTCCCAGGGGCGTGGCGAAGGCGGCAGTGGAAGCTGAGCCAGAGACCTGTCGTGGCAGGTTCCCCACAGCACTGCCCTCACAACGAAAGCAGGGGAGGTGGCGAAAGCAGTGCCGAGCCGGGCGGGGGTGGTACAGCCGTAGATGCCTGCACCAAAACAGAAGATGCGTGTGGCAGCCGGTGCTGCGGCACAGTGGGTTATGCTGCTGGCAAAGCCAGCATCCAGTCAGAGCGCCAGGGTGACTCGGGGCTGCTCGGCTTCCAATCCAGCTTCCCGCTAACGTACCTGGGAAGCAGCACACACCGGCCCAGGGACTTGGGTTCCTGCCACCCGTGAAGCAGGTCAGGATGGAGCTCCTGGCTCCTGGCTTGAGTCCTAAGCAGACCTGGATGCTGAGGCCATTTGGAAAGTGACACAGGGGATGGAAGATACCTCTCTTTCTTCCTGTAACTCTGCCTTTCAAGTAAGTAATATCTAAGTCTTTATTAAAATCCTCAATAAAATACTTATAAACCGAAGCCAACAGAACAGTAGCAGGGTCACAAGCCACGGCGAGGTGTTATTCCAGGAAACTGGGAAAACTCAGCATAGAGCAGCCCACCAGTCACCCTGACCGGGAGGGAAAATCAGTGAAGAACAAGCATTTAACAAAACCCAGCACCCTTACCAGAGAAAACACTCCAGGAACTAGGAATGCTCATCAAAGAGAATTTGCTCAACATAAGGGCCACACGTGAAAATCCTACAACAGGGCCAGTGCTGTGGCGCAGCAGGTTAACGCCCTGGACTGAAGTGCCGGCATCCCATATGGGTCCTGGTTCTAGTCCTGGCTGCTTCTCTTCCCATCCAGCTCTCTGCTACGGCCTGGGAAAGCAGTAGAAGATGGCCCAAGTCCTTGGGCCCCTGCACCCGCATGGGAGTCCCGGAAGAAGCTCCTGGATCCTGATCAGCACAGCTCCAACTGTTGCGGCCATCTGGGGTGAGAACCAGCAGATGGAAGACTTCTTCCCCTCTCCCTCTCTCTCTCTCTGCCTCTCCTCCTCTCTCTGTAACTCTTTCAAATAAATAAATAAATCTTTAAAAAAAAATCCTATAACAAACACCAAACTCAATGATGAAAAACTGCAAGCATTTCCCTTAAGTTCAGAAATAAAACATGGGGCAGGAGTTGTGGCTCAGTGGCTTCAGCCGTCATGTGCAACGCCTGCGTCCCATATCGGAGTGCCTGGTTCAAGCTCCGGCTACTGGGCTTTAACGCAGCCTCCTGCTGATGCACGGAGTTGCAGCAGGTGGCGGGCCAAGTGCTTCAGCCCCTGCCACTCACGTGGAGACCCAGATGGGGTTCATGGCTCCTGGATTTGGCCTGGCCCAGCCCCACCAAATAAAGTAAAACATGCTTTAGAAAAAAGACAAGGATGCTTGCTGCTGGACTTATATTCAATATAATACTGGAGGGACCAGCACTGTGGCGTAGCAGGTATGAGCACAGGTTCATGTCCCAGCTGCTCCACTTCCAATCCCGCTCCCCCTGCTTATGTGCCTGGAAAAGCAGCGGAAGACGGCCCAAGCGCTTGGGCCCATGCACCCACATGGGAGACGCAGAGGAAGGTCCTGGCTCCTGGTTTCAGCCTTGCTCAGCCCTGGCCATTATGGCCATTTGGGGAGTGAATCAGTGGATGGAAAACCCCTCTCTCTCTCTCTCTCTCTCCCTTGCCCTCTCTGTAACTCAAGTCTTTGGGCCCCTATCACCTATGTGGAGACTCAGATGGAGTTCCAGACTCCTGGCTTCAGCCTGGCCCAACCCTGACCATTGCAGCCATTTGGGGAGTGAACCACCAGATGAAAGATCTCTCTCTCTCTCTCTGTGCCTCTGCCTCTTTGTAACTCTGCCTTTCAAATAAAATAAATAAATTTTAAAAAGGAGTGTGTGGTGTTTATAAAACAAATTCAGTAAACCTACAGGCTACAAGATTAATACACAAAAAACGACCGTATTGCTATACACCAAAAATGAAAATCTGAAAAAAAGTTAAGAAAATTTAATTCACATTAGCAACAGCAAAAACACAACATTTAGAGATAAATTTAGCCAAGGAAGTAAAAAGTTCTCACACTGAAAACGATACATTACTGAAAGCAACTAAGACTAAGTACACGGACACACGAGTGAACGGCAGTGACCCACGGTCTCAACCCGGTCCCTATCAAGTCTTATTTTTTTAAGATTTATTTATTTGAAAGGCAGAGTTACAGAGAGGCAGAGGCAGAGGCAGAGAGAGAGGTCTTCTATCCGCTGGTTCACTCCCCAGATGGTCGCAACAGCCAGAGCTGCACTGATCCGAAGCCAGGAGCCAGGAACTTCCTCTGGGTCTCCCACGTGGGTGCAAGGGCCCAAGGACTTGGGCCATCTTCCAGTGCTTTCCCAGGCCATAGCAGGGAGCTCGATTGGAAGTGGAGCAGCCGGGCCGGCGCCATGGCTCACTTGGTTTATCTTCCACCTGTGGCGCCGGCATCCCATATGGGCACCGGGTTCTAGTCCCGGTTGCTCCTCTTCTAGTCCAGCTCTCTGCTGTGGCCTGGGAAGGCAGTGGAGGATGGCGCAAGAGCTTGGGCCCCTGCACCCGCATGGGAGACCAGGAGGAAGCACCTGGCTCCGGGCTTTGGATTAGCATAGTGCCAGTCATGGTGGCCATTTGGGGGGTGAACCAATGGAAGCAAGACCTTTCTTTCTGTCTCTGTCAAATAAAAAAAAAAAAAGGAAGTGGAGCAGCTGGGATTTGAACCAGCACCCATATGGGATGCCACCACTGCAGGCAAAGGCTTTACCCACTACGCTACAGCACCAGCCCTGACCTATGAAGTCTTAACAGCATTTTTTGCAGAAACAGAAAAATCTATCCTAAAATTCATATAGGACCTCAAGAGACCCCAAATATCCGTCAGTCTTGAAAAGGAAGAATTTAGCTGGAGGATTCAGACTTCCCCAGTTCAAAGCCCCTGCAAACCTACAGTCACCAGAACAGCGCAGCACCAGGGCAGGCGCCTGGCAGGAAGCGACGACGCACTCGGAAGTCCTGCAGCCCAGCCCCAGGGTCCCGCCCCCTGCTGGTGCACACCTGGCAGGCACAGGTGATGGCGCAAGTAGTTGGGTCTCTGCCACCCTGAGTAGGACCTGGAGAGAGTTCTGGACTCCTGGCTATGGCACGCCCTAACCCCAGCTATTAAAGGCATTTGCAGTAAAGCAGCCAACAGAAGAACTCTGCCTCCTTGTCTGTCTCTGTGTGTCTCCCCACCTTTCAAATAAAAAGAAAATAAGAATGTAGAATAACATAACCTTGCGGTACTCATAGGTCAGACACACAAACGGAACAGAGCGCAGAAATAAACTCTCAGGTTCAGTCAGCTGATCTGCAGCAAGGACGGCACATGCAGGACGAGGTCAGCCCTCTCCCCAGAACGGGCTGCCGTCTCACTGAAGACTGCGACCTTATTTCTATTAAGTTTCTGAAAGGATGTGGATGGGGCAGGCACTGAGGCGGAGTGCACACCACATGCCACGCTGGAGCCCCGGCTACTCCACTTGTGACCCAGCGCCCAGCTAATGCACCCTGGGAGACACAGATGCTCGGGCCCTGCACCCACGCGGGAGACCTGGATGGAGCTCCTGGCTCCTGGCTTCAGCCTGGCCCAGCCCTGGCTGCTGTGGGCATCTGGGAAATAAGCCAGCAGATGGAAGATCTCTTTCTCTGTCACTCTGCCTTTCAAATAAATAATAACTCTTAACAAAAAAGATTTATTTATTTAAAGGCAGAGTGACAGGGAAAGAGAGAGGGAAACAGATCTTCCATCTGCTGGTTCACTCCCCAAATGGCCACCGGAGCTGGGTCTCCCATGCGGTGCAGGTGCCTGCTTTCCCAGGCACACTAGTAGGGCGCTGGAAGGAAATGAAGCAGCCGCGACTTGAATCAGCGTGCACACGCGATGCTGGCCCTGCAGGCGGCCTCTTGCTCATTATGCTACAATGCCAGTCCCTCGAATAAATCAATCTTAAAAGATATTTTCAAACAAAATGAGAGGACCGGCTGTAACCAGCAGCAGCCTGCGGAGCCGGCCTTCCCTGTACTCCTGCACAGGGCCTCACCCCCACCCCATGAAGTGCTCCGGCCTTGCTTGGCACACGGCAAGCTATCCACACGGGACAGCCCCACAGCCGCGCGTGCGTCCTACCTGGCAGAGGGAGAACGAGGCGGACACGACGCCGATCAGGATGTTGAGCACGTCCTTCACCAGCTCGCGCTCCTCCACCTGCAGGGGCACCGGGGCCTGCAGGAGGCCCCCGCTCAGCACCTGCAGGTCCCCTTGGCGGAGCCTGCAGAACTTGTCAAAGGCATCCCTGCCCGCCTCGGTGAGGTAGGGCTCCTCTCTGTGGCCAGGAGGGCTGTGAGGAGACAGAGGAGGGTGAGCAGACGGAGCGAAAAGCTCTGTGCGCGCATGAACAGGAGAGAGCGAATCAAAACAACACCATGTGAGGAACACCGACCAACAGCCCACCTTGCAGCTGGCTCAGCCAGGCTCTGCGCTGGCCCTGAGCAAGGCCATCGGGACAGCTGTGCAGAAGCGTGTCCAGGGCACATGCCTGGGGTCCAGGGAGCAGAAGGAGTGCCCCCACCAGTCCAACCAGAAGAGTGGCCGTGGCCCACACCAGCGGTCCTTGGGCTGACAACTTAATCAACATATTCTTACTTTAGAAATAAACCCAAGTCATGGACAAAATGTGATCTGTGCACACGGTGGGATTTTCAGTTTTAGAAAGAAAGAATAAAGAGCCGGCACTGTGGCACAGCGGGTTAGGCTGCTGCCTGTGTTCCTGGCATCCCACATGGGTGCCAGTTCACGCACCAGATGCTCCACTTCCAACGCAGCTCCCTGCTATGGCCTGGGAAAGCAGCGCAAGATGGCTCAAGTGCTTGGGCCCCTGCCATCCATGGAGACCCAGAGGAAGTTCCTGGAAGGTGGCACTGGCCACGTCCGCTGCCTCAGACACGGCTGGAGGGAGGCCAGTCCAGAGCCCAGACCTCTGAGTGCAAGAGGGAGTGAAGAAAGGAACACCCCCTTGCAGTCCTCTGGTCACCCCAAGGAGGACCTCAGGACAGCTGCGCAGGTCATGGGCGCCACCTCACTGCCCACCACCCATGCTGCCCAGGTCCCCCGTGACGGCTGGCGGAGCAGACCACAGAGCCACAGGCAGTACCCCAGGCCACTGAGTGGGAACAACAGATCCCCACACGCGCCCACAACCCTCAACGCTTCCCCCAGTCGGGTGACAGAGAATCCAACCACTGCAGCCTCTGAAAGACTCAGCTGCGGCCCACAGCCTCCCACAACCTCCGGATGACAAGGGGAGGGTGCCCCTGATGGGGTCGTAAGGCGAGCGCCAAGTGTGTCTTGGAGTGTGCGTGAACAGGCAGAAGCTTCTGCCAGAGGAGGGATTTAAACAGAAACAGGCTCAAAAATCTGCCAAATGAACTTGGGCCACAGCCTCAGGGTGGCCCACCTGCAGTGCCAGGGGTCTTAGGACCAGGCTTACAACCAGAGTGGGCTGTGGAGGACCCTGGGAGGCGAACTCTGGCCGAGCCGCTACGTGGCTATGTGTGTGTGATGGCGGCTGTGCACCTGCTGACCCCGTCTTCAACTCTACTCAGCAGGTCACTGGGCACGCTGCCTCCAGTCGTGAGTTCTTACAACCTCACGTGGCGCTAGCATTGGTCTGAATGTGAGGCTGGACATTCCCAGCACAGCAGGGCTCAGTCACCACCGACAGCGTCTACTTCCACCCCCAAGCTCCTCACTGTGGTCCACACAACAGCTGACCCCAGTGTCCTCCTCCCGCTGCCCTCACCCCACTGACCGCCTGTCACTGCTTGAGTCACCCCCACCTCCAGAACCTGTGCCCACTGCTGGAAAGCCACCAGCGAGAACAGCCCCTGGCAAACCTGTCAGATCACACCCTGGACTCCACAGCGGTGCCGCCTCAGGCCCTGGAGCACTTGCACTCTCGCTCCATGACTTCCCTGGCCTAAGAAAGTCTGCATTCCCATCTGTGTGTCCCCCAACGGCTGAAGGTGCCCCCATCCGAACGTCCTAAATTAAAACACCAGGGGAGCCCTGGCTGTGGTCCTCACGGGAAACCACCAGGTGTCCCTCAGTGCTGGGGGGACAGCAAGAGGACCAGTGCATTCACAACAGGTGATGAGCACAGTCGCTTGGTGGGCAGTCTCATCTCCTCAACACTGACCCAAAAACAGGACCTGGGGCCGGCACTGTGGCACAGCAGGTTAAAGCCCCAGCCTGAACGCCAGCATCCCTTATTGGCACTGGTTCGAGTCCCAGCTGTTCCACTTCCGATGCAGCTCTCTATGGCCTGGGACAGCAGTGGCAGATGGCCCAAGTCCTTGGGCCCCTGCAGCCACGTGGGAGACCTGGAGGAAGCTCCTGGCTCCCGGCTTTGCATCAGCTCAGCTCTGGTCATTGCAGCCATTTGGGGAGTAAACAGCGGATGGAAGACCTCTCTCCTTCTCCAGCTCTACCTCTCTCTGTAACTTTCAAATAAATAAAATGACAAATCTTTTTAAAAACGAAGAAAAGAAAAACGGGACCTAACGAACGTCACTAGCCAATGTTCACTGCAGAGCACGTTGACTTGCAGGCCCACCTGTCAAACACGCGAGAAGACAGCAGAGAGCTGAAGACAGGCAAACAGGTCTCCCGCCCTGCAGGGGGCTACAGGGCACAGAAGCCCAAGAAGGCAGGACAACTGCCGACGTCACCATGCCAGGGAGCAGGGAGCAGGCCCCTGCAGGAACTTCCCTCCAGGAAGCTCAGCCAGTGGGGACAGTGGCCCACACACCAGGCCAGCAGGGGCCCAGGAGGCTCAGTCAGTGGGGACAGTGGCCCACACACCAGGCCAGCAGGGGCCCAGGAGGCTCAGTCAGTGGGGACAGTGGCCCACGCACCAGGCCAGCAGGGGCCCAGGAGGCTCAGTCAGCGGGGACAGTGGCCCACGCACCAGGCCAGCAGGGTCCCAGGAGGCTCAGTCAGTGGGGACAGTGGCCCACGCACCAGGCCAGCAGGGGCCCAGAGCTGCTTCAGAGGACCCCTTGGGACCCGGCCAGCCCAGATCTTCCGTTGCTCGGAATCACCACTGCGCTGGGTGTGGAGAGGGCTCCAGGACCAAACATTTGGGAAATGCACTGGATCAGCAGAGACACGCAGAGGTTATGAGTGGAGGGGCCTTGCCCGGGAACTGATGAGTGGCCTCCGTGCGGGCCGCTACGCCAGGCCGTCTCACCAGCCACAGTGGCCGCTCCCAACCCCTCTGGATGTCAGCACCCGAGCCCAGGGAGCACCTCTCCAGGGCACTGCCCACACACCTGCCCGGCTGCCCGGCTTGCAGAGGTTACTGGCCCAGCAGGAGTCGGGGCCCTCTGCGTTGCTCACCCCCCAGAACTCTGGCTGAACCCCGAGGCCATGGCCACACGAAGCGGGGCGGGGCGGGGCAGAGCAGAGCATTCGAAGGCAACGGAAGGCGCACCCACCATCCAACTCGCTCCCAGCACCTCCGCTTGCTGCTCTCGTAGGTGAGCGCAGCTTCCCACAGGTCCACATCCGGCGTCACGCTTGGTTCCGACTGGGAATCGGGGGTCAGATTGGACGCTGACTGGAACCCTTCATCCTCCCACTGATCCAGGCTTGGAGGGACCTGAGAGCACAGGAGGGAAGCGCATCGCCCGGTGCCCGAGCCTGTGAGGCGCCCGGGAACCCCCAGGGCCCGACTCCAGCGCCAAACGCTCTTTGCCTTTCTCCAGCTCAGGTGCGCCACCCGGTGCAGAGTTACGCCATTAAGGAAATCAATGTACAGCTTCGAAAGCCACACGCTCCACGAAACTTAAAATAACCCTGCCATGAAACCTCTCTAACCCAGAGCCTCCACCTGCACGGGAAATCGTAGGCAGAGAAAGTCCTACATGTACCCCAGCCCGGCCCTGCAGGCCCACGCGCAGCAGTGAAATGACCGCGGGGTAACACCACGGCCTCCGGCGCACTTCACAGCCTGGCAGTCTACGGCCGCGGGAAACGCGGCTCTCGCCGCTTGAATCACACCGAGTCCAAGCAGCACCCTGGGCGCAGCGATGGCTGAGCCACGTGGCCTCGCGGGACAGCAGCGGGCCCCTCAGCTCCCGGCCTGACTCCTGCTCTCGTCCACAGCCCACGGGACAGGCCAGAGCAACACGCACGCACGCACTACCTTGATGGCCAGTCCGGAGAGGTCGGCGCTGTCCGGCACTGGGGGCAGGTCCAGGCGGACGTCCATGTCGTAGGCGTGGCTGTGCACCAGAGCGCCGAAGAGAGACACCCGGGTCTCTCTCTCGAATCTGTCACCACAGGCGTCCCCCGAGAAGAGCCCGAGGGTGGGCAGGCCGGTGCCCGGGGCGGCGTCCATCACCTGCAGCGTCTCCTGGACCATGCTGTGGCACAGGCTCTCCTCCCGGGCGAGCAGGGCCCACACGTCCGCCTCGGCCGCGCGCAGGTCGCAGCAGCCGTAGCCGCCGTAGGGCACGCGCCTCCGCACGTGCGGGCCGCCCAGGAAGTAGCCCCGTCTCCGCGGCAGGCCCTGCGGCGGCCCGCTGCCGGCCAGCAGCACCAGCAGGTCCAGCGCGGCGCGCACCTCCCGCAGCGGGCCGCTCGCGGCCGCCTCCAGTCCGTCCACCAGCTCCTCCAGGCGGTCGGCCTCGGGGCCCAGGCCGCCCACCCTCAAGTCGAAGGACAGCATGAGGATCTTGTTTCTCACCGGGAGCTTCGGCGGCTCCGGCGGCGGCGCCTCGTCCCGGAACAGGTGCGCGAACAGCGCGTCGTAGGCCACCCGCTTGAGGCCCCGCTTGGCCCTCGGCCGGCTCAGCGCGCGCTGGCCCGGGCGCGCCTTGGCGGGCGGCAGGAGCGCCTCGCACAGGTCATCGAACAGCTGGGTGATGCTGGCCATGCCGCCCCGCCCGTTGGAGGACGCGTCCGCGCGGCCGGGCTGCGGCTCGGGCCCGACCCCGAGGGCCGCGGCTGCCCCGCACGGAGCTGACGGGGCCGGTCCTCCGCCTCCTCCTCCTCGGGCGGCGGCCCCCGGCGTCGCCCCTCTGCCTCAGAACTTGACCTCTGGGGGGGTGTCACTGACCCGTGACAAAACCGAACGGAACTCGCGCGCGGGTGGCGCCCCGGGCCTTGCGCGGGCTTTCGGACGTTCGCGGGAGGGGCGGCCAGGAGCAGCAGCGGCCTGCGCTGAGCCCCCGCGTCCTGCCGCCCGCCCACCTTCGGGGAGAAGACCCCGGGCTTCTGCTCCCGCCCGCGCAGCGTCACAGCCGCGCGACGGCCGGGACCGCTAGAGTCGGCGCGCCGGAACACGTCACCAGGGAGGCGGGGCCTGGGCCGGAAGCTGGTGCGGGACGCGGAGGCCGGGGCGGGCTCAAGGAGAGGCGGAGGCAGACTTTTGTTTTCGCCGACGTTTACTGCGGGCAGCGCAAGGGGCGAGGGCGCGGTGCGACTCGCGCGAGCGGCGGGCGCCCGGGGCAGGGCTGGGACGGCCGATGTCTAACGGCCGGCTCCGGGAGGCTGGTGTGCGGCGCCGTCCCCGCCTGGGCCCGCTTCGGGCTGCGAAGAGGCGCAGAGCTGGCTGCACGGAGCTCCGGGGAGCGGGCCCCGGGAAGGGTCCTGCAGCATCTTCCACTGCGGCTGCAGCTGACCCCTTAGGTAGGTCAGGGCCTGGATGTCCTCTGGAGAGGCCATGGAGAACGGGCCCAGGCTGGGAGGCGCCTGTCCGTGCAGCACGAGGGCCAGGGTCCTTGCAAGCCGGGGTGCGGATTCCTGGGCCAGAGGCAGAGGTGGACACGGTCCCTGGTCTCTTCCCCACCTCCCACCCACGGCGTGTCCACCCTGCCTCCCCCCTTACCTCCTCCAGCAGGACCAGGACTCGGCCTCCTGCTGGCCCCTGCAGCATTGCGGCCAGCAGAGCCGCCCAAGGGTCTTGCAGGCCGTGGGCAGGCCCCAGAGCCACCAGCACCAGGTCAGGTTGGAAACCGTAGGCCAGGGGCAGCACCAGGCCCAAGACGCAGTTCAGGAACCCTCCAGTTGTCTGTGGGGACGGCGGCCAGGCCTCAGTCCGGTCCAGGGGGACCTCCCCACCCCCCAGTCTCAGAGTTAGCAGAGGCCAGAAGGGGCCCGGGGCTTGACCCTCACAACCCTGCGCCTGCTCCTCCAGGGGGCGCAGCCGCTCACCGCCGGCAGTGGTGTGCGGACGTGGAACATGGACGGGGCGGCCGCCTCCTCGACCTTGCTGTTCAGCCACAGGGTCCTCCTTGCAGGGGAGGAGCGCGGGTCACCCTCCAGGGCCGGACAGCAGAGGCTCTGAGCCTCAGTGCTCGAGACCTGTCTGGCACTGCCCCAGCTGCCGAAGGGCCTCGTCCCCCCTCACCCCGTCAGCCCTAGGGGTCAACCCACAGGCGTGGCTGGACACATGCGTGACCGACGCGTACCCATCGTCCGCAAGGTCCAGGGGCCGATCCAGCTGTCCGAGGGTCACACAGAGCACCCTGGGGGAAGAACCGGCCTCAGGCCGCCTTGCGTGTCAACTGGGGCAGGGGGATCCCACGGACCCTGCCCATGGAGGCTGAGATGAGGTGGAGCTCACCTCTGGGCTCCGCGGGACAGACCTCGGCGAATGGCCACGTCCAGGGTGGCCGCCACAGCAGGGCCCGGGGTGACTACGAGGCTGTTGTTCACCTGGGGTGGAATGACAGCGTGGAGGGCGGGGCCCCGGCCAGCCCCAGCCCAGGTAAACAGCCCGTTCTTCCCTCGGCCCCTGCCCACCCGCTGCGGCTGAGCCTCCCTGAAGCTCTGAGGCCAGACGGCTCCGCTTCTGCGAACAAGACGCCCGACTCTGCTCAGGAGCTGAGGTGGGGGACACTTAGCCCCTGCGGCTGACTGCGGGAGGGTCCCTGGCCCAAGCCGACACCACCCAGCCCTCTAGACAGGCTACGCTCTGTGGGCCTGCCCACAGCCACCCCAGCCCCTCCCAGGTGGCTCTACCTGCCCATCCAGGGTCCCGTCTAAAAGGTACAGGAGCTTCCCAAGGGCAGTGAGGGCCTTGTCCTGGGCCAGCGCCTCGTGTGGCCTGTGGTGGGCACGCCAGAGGGACACATGGACACAGTGGTGACACACGGCTCGCCCGGGCCCTCCCCTCAGGCCTGCCCTGCCCACCTGGCCCAGGCCTCTGTCTCCTCCCTGGGTGCCGACTCCTCCTGGCAGAGGACATCAGGGGGCAGGAGCCGGGCAGCTCCTGGCACAGTCAGGGCAGCGGCTGTCAGGACAGGAGGCACGGGGCGGAGACGCAGCCGGTCCAGGAGGGAGCTCAGGGCAGCTGCTGCTGTCTCACACGCCACAGCCCCGGGCAGCGGAGGGGAGCAGGTGCCGGAGGCTGCGTCTGGAGGCGACTCCGAATCCCGGCCATCGAGGGAGCCCCGGTGAGCCCTGTCTGCCCCAACACGGCTACACCGACCTGGCTGCTGCAGGCTCCTCCAGTGAGGGGCGTGGGCTCTCTGGACACTCTGGATGGACTCCAGGGCGCTGTGGGGGGCGGGCGACCATGAGACCAAGCTCCCACTCTAGCCTCCGCCTTCCTCGGATCCTCTGCCACCCCTTGCACCTGTGACATGGCACCATGGGCCCCGATAGGGGCAGGATGGGATCACCCAGCAGGGCCCGCACCGTCATGCACACCGACTGTGCCAGGGACTCCAGATGGTAGCCGCCCTTGGAGAGAGGACAGGGTGGGGGCAGGTGTCACTGCGGTGGGCATCGCTGGGAGGACCCGGTCTGGGCTTGCTGCCCCTGCCCCCACAGTCACCTCCAGCACAGCACAGACCCGGCCTCCAGCCAGCACCTGCAGCAGCCGTGTGAGGTGGGCGAAGCACTCCGGCGTGGCCTGCATCTGCCCCTGGAACCAGCATCAGATGTGACGGGGCCTGAGCCCCAGGACCCCAATGCCCCCCCCCCCAGCCAGGCCAGGCCCTCACCTCGGGATCCCCGATGGCCGAGTCGAATCCTGCTGAGACCAGCACCAGCTCAGGATCAAACTGTAGGCAGAGCCGGGTGGGAGAGGGCAAGGAGGAGGCTGGAGGCCAACTGGGGAGGAAGCCAGGCCCTCCTGAGACCCCGCAGCCCCAGGGGTCTGTCCACACACTGGCCAGGTGGCTCCAAACCCTCCCCAGCCTTCGGTGGAACTGCAGGCACCCAGTCCCCCTCCCACCTGCCTGCCCCAAGGGCCCCCACCCTCTGCCCAGTCACCTCAAAGGCCAGCGGGAGGAGCACGTGCAGGAAGGCGGCCATGTAGTCTGGGTCTCCCATCCCCACCTGTGGAGGGGAGGCGTCAGGGCAGCCCTGCCCACGGCTGTGGGGCGTGGAGGGGTGCACGCGGGGGAGCTTGGCCGGGGCCGAGGACGGGCACCTGGTTCCAGGGCAGGTTGACGGTGAAACCACGGCCCTGCCCCTGCCCGACCGCATCGGCGTCCGACTCTCGCAGGAACGGCCAGAAGCGTCCGTGCTCGTAGCGGTGCCAGGAGAAGTAGAGGACACTGCAGGCGACCGGCCGGGGCCGGCGGTCAGCTTCAGGCTGTTTCCTGAGCGCAAGGCCAGGTCTTCCCCCACTGGATTTTTTGGCAGCTAGGCTGTGCGCCTTCCTCAAAGTGGGGTCCTGTGTCCCCCCAGCTCACCTGGGGTCATCCTCAAAGATATACTGGATGCCTTGTCCGTGGTGGATGTCCCAGTCAACAATGAGGATCCTGGGGACAGACCGCCAGGGGTCACCCAGGGGCTGGATGGGATCTCAGCCACCTGCTTCACCCCTTCCTGCCTGTCCTGGGCCTCCCACCCCCACAGCCGGCCTGCTACACACCTGTGCAGCCCATGCTTCTGCTTGGCGTGTTGCGCCGCTATGGCCACATTGTTGAACACACAGAACCCATTGGCAGCTGCCCTCTGGCTGTGGTGCCCAGGAGGCCTGGTGGGGGAGGGGACAGCAGTGGACACAGGGCACATCAGGAGCCCTGACCCTCATGAGGCCATCGTGGGGGCACTCGGTGAGAGGGGTGGCTCTCACCTCACCAGGGCGAGTCCGTTGCGTACAGTTCCGGTCAGCACGGCATCCACCAGCTGCAGCGCAGCCCCCGCAGCAAGCTGGGCACAGTGATAGGTCCTCTGCAGGGGCAGGTGTGCAGATGAGCACCCCCACCCCCCGCCCGACCTGGGTGCCCGCACCACCAGGCTGCAGGGAACCAACCCCGGAGCAGAACACAGGTGCAGGCCGTGGTCACAGGTGTGGACAAGGGGCTGGGGGGCAGCCATGGCCAGGGGCACCGTGCATCGGGGGTGGGGGGTGTGCACAGAGGGCACACACCGGGTGGAAGTAGACAGCGTCGAACTGTGCAGACAGCGCTTGCAGCTCCTGCTCAGCCAGGGCCTGGGTTCCCCGCACCAGGGCCACGTACTCGGGGCTGCAACAGGCAGGCAGAGGCAGGGCAAGGGGCTGGGGATCCTGATGGGTGCACCAACCGCCTCGGAGCCTGTCATCCACCCACCCACGCACCCGACAGGAAACGGGAGGGGGAGTGGGCAGCCTGCCCAGGCTCTGACCTGTGCACCAGGCCCAGCTCCGCCTCGGAGGCCTTGCGGGCTGACAGGCGGAAGCACCTCTGCTCCAAACCACACTGCCGCAGACCACTCAGCGCGGCGTCCAGGCGCGCAGGACACTCGATCTGGCACTGCGGGCTGGGGTGGACACGGAGCTGAGCGCCAGAGCCCCCTCCCCGTAACCCCCGTCCCAGGCCACACTTACTCGTCCCAGAGCAGCCGGGTGGCCGTCATGTCCTCGTGGTACACGAGGGCGGTCCCCATGGTCGCTGTGGGCCACTCAGGGGAGGCAGGTGCCTGCACAATCGGTCCCCGCGCCGGGCGCAGCACGCGGAACCCGCGCACGCGCCAGAGAGGGGCGCGGTCCACGGCGGAGGCTCCGAGGGCTCGGCTTCCGGCTTCCTCAGGCTCGGACCCGGGTCCCGCCCCAATCCTGACCTCGCTTCGGGGCGGGGCAGCCCCGCCTTCCGGGGAATCCCGCAGCGGCGCCACCTCCTCCGGAACTCCGGAGCCGACGGGAGAGCCGGAGCACCTCCCGCCCCAAACTTCCCGCGGCCACTCTACCTGCACGCAGGTGCGCAACGGAGGCGTGAAGTCGTAGAAGAGGAATTAGGTGCGCGTGCAGGCAAGGGGGGTGCCCAGGCCGCGGAGCAAAGCCGAGCTACCTTGCGGCAGGGGTCTCAGGCCCCCTCTGGCTTAGCTCCGTGCACACCCAGAGGCTCCCCCCAACCCCGGCCACTCGCAGAGCTGTGCAGCCTGCAGCTGTGGACCGGTGCCTCTGGACAGTGGTCCCAGGGTGGAGGGCTTGGCATGGGGAGCCTGGTGTCCACAGTGGCAACTGTGGGCCCAGTCTGGAGGGCTGAGGGCACGGGCACACCCCAGGGAGCACAGGCAGGGAGGCATTAAGGGGGGAGCGGGAAATCAGGTGTGGCCTCCCCACCACGGCCTGGCCTCCTACTTGCCCAGGGCCTGTAGAGGGCAGTGCAGGCTGCCAACCTGTGTGGCCAGGAGGGTGGGTGGCTTGCTTGGTGGGAAGACCCCACCCTCTGCCCCCCGGCTTGCCTAGCCCGGCCCCCTCCACAGGAGCCCCTCCTGCCTCTCAGACAGCTGATGAGACTGAGCCCCTGGCTGGACCCCAGCAGCCCCTCCAAGTTGGCCCTGGCCATTACAGGAAATCATTCTACAAAGGGTGGAGTGCCAAGCCCTGACCGGGGCTGCAGGTGACAGGCACAGCACAGCACAGCACTGGCAGCACTTTAGTGGAGACGGGGGCAGGGAGCGGCAGGACACTCCATCCTCTGGCTGGCCAGGCCAGCCTCCATCCTCTGTGTGGGGCCAGGACTCAGGCGCCTACAGCTGGGGCTCAGCACCAGGCTGCACAGCCAGACTGGAGACCTAAAAATGTTTATTTCTTTCCGGCCACCTGGGTGCACCAAGTGGCTGATTTACATTCCAGGCTGGGGGGAGGGGTCAGGAGAGGCCACGGATGCTCCCCCACACCCGGGAGAGATGATGTCCCTGAGTTGGCAACTCCGCACCCCCCCTCCATTCCTGCTCCTCAGGAGCTGGGCCTCAGATCAGAGCCCAGGACTGGGCCCTGACTCCGGCCAGCTCCGCAGCTTCCTGCTCCACCCTGCGGGGGCTGGGGGGCAGGCACACAGCTCCGGGGGTCAGAGGCCAGCCCCAGGACAGGCAGGGGTCCTGTCTGGCTTTAGAGTTCAGGTGCTCCTCCAAGGCTGGCTAAGGTGTGCACCCAGGTGCGGAGGAACAGGCCGCAGGGAGAGGGATCCGTGGATCGAGGGGGGCTGCTCAGCCTCCAAGTCAATGCTCTGAAGGTCAAGGTGGTACCCAGGGTGTCCCCGCCACCCCCCAGAGGTCTTCACAGGGCCGTCTCCTTGGAGACCCTGGCCCCCAGCTGCCTGGGAGGCTTGAAGCTGAGCACCTCTTTGTAAGTGACACCTGGGGAGGGCGAGAGACAACAGGAGGCAGTGAGCTTGGGCCCACACACACAGGGTGCTGCTGCAGAAGCCCCTCCCCCCGCCCTGGCTGGGCCCAGCCCATGAGGCAAGGCCACTGCTGCAAAGTGGACTTTCTCAGGGCACAGGCGTTCCTGACCACGGCTTCGGCCACAGACGGGACCTGTATCTACCACGATCCATTGTGAAAGCAAAAGCTCCCAGCCACAGCCTGTGGGGGGAACCACAGGGAGGGGCTGCGGCCTGTGGTTTTCAAGTTATCTTTCCAGCAGCAGGAACTTGAATCGTACAAAACTGAACTCCTGAGCACACAACAGAAGGGTGCCAGGGCACCCCGAGCCCCACAGCCCCTTCCCCCCGGGCGCGCGAGACCCAGGACCCGGATCTGCCCAGGACTGGGCGGCACACCCCCCTACCGCGCCCGGTGCTGCCAACTGGTTCTGCAGACACCAGGCCATCCCTGCTGGAGCACTGCCTCAGCGCTGCCTTGCAGGGAGGCCAGGCGTGCACCGGCCGGCGTGGCCAGTCCCAGAGGGGAGGGGCCAACAGTGCAGAGGACAGCTGAAGGGTACAGGCGAGGGTGGTGTCAGGGGTGAGGCCCAAGGGGCTGCCTGGGTCGGACTTTATCGTGGCGGCGGGACACGGCCTCCAGATGGGCTGGGTCCTGACGTGGGGCAGGAGAGGCGGGAACAATTTGGACCGCTGTGAGCAGGAGACCCTTGGACAGTGTGTGTGGAGGGACCTCCAGGAGGGCCAGGTCTCTGGCCTGGGCAACAGGGGGCAGGAGCGGCTCAGTGGGCGCCGCTGCCCTGAGCTCAGAGCCACGCCTCGCGGTTCCCGGGGCCGTGTGCCGGGCCACCTGCCAGGCCCCACACAGGCCCCACGGAGCACAACTCACGCTTCCACTCGTCCAGGGTGCGGTCCACGTCATCAAAGGAGTCGTCGTACTTCTGGGCTGTGGGCTCGTCCTCCGTGTCGTGCAGGGACTCGAAGTAGGGGTGGGCCAGCGCCTCGGCCGCTGTCACCCGCTGGTCCCCGTCCAGCACCAACATCTTCTCCAGGAGGTTCACGGCTGGAGGGGCAGCGGGTCAGGCCGGCAGAGGCGGGCCTGCGCCCCAGCCCCGAGGCCGCCCCGCTGCCCCCCGCCCTACCCAGAGGGCTTGCGTTGGTCACCACGGAGGCAAAGTCCTTCCTCTCACACTCGGGGAGGCCCTGCATGTACTGCTTGGCCTGCCAGGGAAGACAGGGTGAGGGGCAGCCCCCAGGCCAGCTGGCCTCACCCGCCCAGCTCCATACGGACATCAGCGCTCCGCAGCTTTTGCACGAAGTCGGCCGGAGGCGTCCCTGTCACCTTCATGATCTCCTTCAGCTGGTCCAGGTCTGCACTGGGGTTCAGGAGCACGACAGGGGACAGGGAGCAGGAGCCACACCCACCTCCTCCGGCCCCGCCCGCCAGGCAGCCCACGACTGAGGATACGGTCACTGCCCTTGAACAGCGTCTTCCCCGTAATCATCTCCGCCATGATGCAGCCCACCGACCAGATGTCCACTGAGACGAGACCCCATCAGCACCCGGGGTGGAGGAAGGGGCTGTAGCACAGGCCCACGCCCTCACCCGGCTCCGCCAGAACACACAGCTTTTGGGGGGCGGGGCCTCCACCATGGAGCGAAGCGGTGTGGTCTGGGAGGCCCCCGTGTCCCTGGGTGGCCTCTTACCTGTCTGTGTGTAGTGCATCCAGTTCAGGATGACCTCGGGGGCCCGGTACCACCGGGTCACCACATAGCCAGTCATCTCACTGTCAGCCTGCCTGGCCAGGCCAAAGTCCAGGATCTGTGGGAAGAATCAGAGAGATGGGACTAAGAGGACCCCTAAGGGATGCACAGGCCAGCCGTGGTCCGGGAGACCCCCAGGGGGCTGGGCCCAAGGCAGCAAGCACCACCCCAGGGTCCCTCCCTGGGAGTACCCGGGAGCTCTGGCCCTGGACTCCTCTCCCTGCTCTGCCAACCCCTGCCCGTCTTCCTGGAGGCCTCCTCAGCCCCGCCCTGGGTCAGGCATGGGGACTGGGAACACCTCCCACGCTCGCCCTGACGCAGGTATGGGGGCGTCGTGCCCGATGCCACCCCCTCAGGGACCACCCAGGGCCCATTCGCCCACCAGCTAGCTGCTCAGCCCCTGCCCAGGTGCCGGGCTGGGGGCAGATGGTGAGGGAGCCCCCCCCCCCAGGCCCCTGGCCCTCGCACCTTCAGCTCACAGTCCTCATTCACTGCCAGGTTGCCGGGCTTCAAGTCCTGCAGGCAGAGGACAGGTGGCCACTGCGAGGCCCGACGCCTGGACGGCACCCACACAGGGGCCGCCAGGCCCGACCCAGCCTCCCTGGCCCTTGCAGCCCGTCCAGGAGAGCAGAGGTGCCTGGGTCCCCAGGACACGTTCCCAGCAGCAATGCATGGGGTGTCGTGTGCACCACGCCAAGCCCACTGCACCCCCTCACGGGTGAGCAGTGGAGACGGGACTGGGCCCCTCTGGAGGCCGTAGCCAGGACTCACCCTGTGGATGACGCCAGCAGCGTGGATGTACTGCAGACAGAGGGGTCAGCAGGGGTCAGCAGGGGTCAGCGTCCCAGGGCCTCAGGGCCACAGAGCCGCCCCGCCCTGCTCTGCCCAGGCACCCCACCTTCAGCCCCTTCAGCATCTGGTACACCAGGAACTGGATGCGGTCCTCACTCAGCTTCTCGTGCTTCATGAGCTTGCCCAGGTCGGTGCCCATGAACGGCATCACCAGGTAACTGGAAGTGGGGCTGGGATGCAGTCACCCGCCAGGGCCGGGCCCTGGAGCCGGGGGTCCCACCCGATGGGCTCAGGCTCAGACCTGGAGGACTCTGCCCGACAGATGCCCCTCAGAAGGTGACCCTCAGCACCTGGTCCCCGCTGGCTTCGGTCGAGTCCTCTCTTCCCCGACCTCCCTGTCGCTCCCAGCAATGACCCCGCCTCCCCCCAGACATCCCACCCAGCCTACCCTGAATGTCACCCACTGTGGGGCTCCTGATTTCTCATCTAAAAGGCACAGTGTTGAAGACAAGGGGGCAGGAAGCTTCACACACAGGGGCCAGGAAAGGACGAGATGGGTGGTGGCCAGAGGGGTGGGCTGGGCAGGCCGAGGGAGGGAAGTCACCACTTAGCACCCCAGGAGACGCTGAGGCCTCGGGGACCCACCCTTGGCATGTCAGGCAACAGGGAGCCCGCTGCCCTCCGCAGCCCTCCGCAGGCCTGGCCCTGCTCCCAGCTGAGAACAACGTGAGCCGGAAGCAGCCTGGTCAGTGCTAGGCCGGGATGGCCGCTCCCTGCCACCTCTCCTCCACCCACCGGCAAAGGTCAGCAGCTCCAGTTACAGGCCACACGCCTGGTGCCTGGGGCCAGAGCACGGGACCAGCCTGTTAACAGGGTTCACACCTCGAGCACCGGCGATGGCCCAGGTGCTGCGGGTGGAGGGAGGAGGAGGCCCGGGCTGTGTCTGGGTGTTCCAGTGCCCAAGGGTCCCAGGAACATGTTGGGAGGGGGTGTGGAGTGGCCTGGGTCCGGACACAGAGTGAACAGGGTGTATCCCAGCGCCCGTCACCATGGCTGTGGGGAAAGGCCCCCTGCCGACCCAGAACCTAACGCTGGTGCCCAGGAGCCAGCCAGTGCCCTACTGGCCTGCCCGGCCAGCCCAGGCCAGCACTCACAAGTCTGTGAAGTCGTCCAGGGTCTCGTCTGGAGTGAACACGTCCAGCAGGCCGATCACCTGGGGGAGAGCCAGAGCGCCAGGTGGGGGAGGGTGCAGCAGAGGATGCAAGGGCTCGGTGGTACCGCACAGTGGGCAGGACCCCCCCGCAGCTGGTCTCGTCTCCCCACTGGCTCAGCCCTGGCACCTTCACCCATGCACGGTTATTTTTGGGTGGTGACAGCTGGGATGCTCTGGGGGAGGGGCAGCCTCAAGTCTGTGCTGGCTCTGAACCACCCAGAGGGCTCCCAGCCCCTCGGCCTTCCTCCCCCCTTCCTCTTCCCAACCAAGCAGCCCACAGGACCAGGATGGGGACAGATACCCAAGAGGCCCTTCCCAGAGCCATTGCCTCTGCCGGTGCGACCCAGGCGGGCAACACAGGGACAGCCAGACCTGGTCCTGCAGAGGCCCCGTGAGGCGGCAAGGACAGCAAACAGGTGTCGACTGCACATGCAAGCAGCCAGGGTGGGGACGCTGGACCCGGCGGGCGGGGCCACGGGCAAGGTGGCACAGCACAAGGAGAGTAGGGACACAGGGAAGGAGACCAGGTGAGGCCAGGGCAGGGAGGAACCCACAGGTGCAGGTGTGGCTCTGATCCTGAGAACCACCACTGAAGAGTGTAAACCAGGGTGGGGTACAGAACACATCCCCCTGGCTGTGGGGCAAGGACAGGTGGGAGTGAGGCAAGAACAGACTGAGGGGCTAGCGCTGTGGCGTGGTGCGTTAAGCCTCCATCTGCAGCACCAGCTTCCCATATGGGCACCAGTTCAAGTCCAGGCTGCTCCACTTCCGATCCTGCTCCCTGCTAATGCGCCTGGGAAAGCAGCAGAAGATGGCCCAAGTGCTTGGATACTCTGCATCCACGTGGGAGACCCAGATGAAGCTCCTGGCCCCGCCCTGGCCATTGCAGCCATATGGGGAGGGAGCCAGCAGATGGAAGCTCTCTCTTTCTCCGTAATTCTTTCAAATAAACAATCTTGAAAAAAAAAGAATATAGGTGGATGGACAGGTGGCTGCCCACAGCAGCCACCAGCACCAGAGTTGTGGGCAGAAGGGAATAGCGTGGGACATGTGGAGCAGGGCCTGGGGACAGGTGGGCCCACGGAGGTGACCACAGATGTGAAGACCCGGGGGCACTCTTGTGGGGGCTATCGGATGGACAGGGACTTCTGTGCCATGTAAGTAGATCACAGCCCAGAGTAGGGGGCCAGGGCTGAATCGAGGGAAGTGGCCCGGAGAGACCACAGGAGGGGGTCAAGGGAGGCAGGACTGGGACCCACGGCAGCTCCTTCCTCCCCTGAGCAAGGCACTCGGCTTCCTCGCGGGAGAACGGGGCTCCCGCAGGCAGAGCTGCCCAGCCGCAAGCAGCTCAGGAAGCCCCCAGGATGGCAGGACCCTCTGGCCCGGGGCTGCAGCACAGGGGATCGGAGATGGGTGGTGACTGAAGCCCAGAGCCCAGGCAGCACAGGGGGTGGTGGGTGAGCATGAATGCGAGTGTGGGTGAGAAGCTGGCTAAGACCTGCGGTCCAAGAGGCTGCCTCGTGGGACTGGTGTCCACTGCCAGTGGTTTCACGCAGAAAGGGGTGAGCCCTGGCCAGGGGCGAGGTGGCAGTTGAGGAGAACAAAGGGCCTCCGAGAGCGTCAGTGGCCAACACCCAGGTTTGCTGCTGGACACGAGGAGTCCTTCTCCCAGGGTCTGGCAGCTCCAGGGACCCGGGAGACCAGAACATCCACCCAGACCATGGCCCTGAGACTGGGCCCACCCCAGGGGCTGAGACAGTGTGGCATGGATGGGAGGGGACAGAACTCTGGGCCCCAGGGAACCCGGGTGGAGGAGCGAGAACTCCCCCTGGCAGAAGGAGCTCCTAGCAGCCAGCAGTGGCCCTGGGAGACACCTGGGGCAGCCATGTGTGGGGAGCCAGGGGAAGGATGGGAAAAGATGCCCCCAGAAGGATGTGTGATGTCCTCGCAATGGCCTCCAGCCCTCAGCTCTGCAGACACCAGCTGCCTGAGCCATTGCTCCTACCGGAGACCCCACCCTCCCCGGGGATGGCCTTGCCCATGGCCCCTGCCTGCCTGGAGCAGAGTGGGCGCTGGAGAACGGCACTGGGACCAAAGGAGGGCGGTCCCTGGAAACAGGAACCCCTACCCGACACCCCGCCCCAGCACCCGCTCCCCAGCACGGGGCCGAGGCCTGGACAGAGCCCGGTCCCCGGCAGAGAAACCAGCTGCGGAACCAGCAGGCAGTCAGACGCTGGGCGGAAGGGAAAGGGTGTCCCCCACAGAGGGACTGCGCTGCCCCTCCCCTGCAGCGGGGGCTGGAGGCCGGTGGGAGGGCCCCTCGGCCGGGAGGCGGGACCCCGCGTCCTCACGTTCTCGTGGCGCATGTGCTGGAGCAGGCGCAGCTCGCGGTAGGCACGCTTGGCGAACAGCTCCGACTGGAAGGGACGGTACAGCTTCTTGATGGCCACCTTGGCGCCCGTGCGGCTGTCCACTGCCGAGCTGCGGGGCGCACCGCTTAGCGGGGAGGCCAGGCCTGCCGACCCCCGCCCATCCCGCGGCCCGCGCTCACCACACGGCGCCGTAGGCGCCGGAGCCCACGGGCTGCAGGTCCTGGTACACAGCGCGCACCTCCCAGGCGGTCTTGGTCACCTCCTGGCGGTAAAAGCCCTTGCGGGCCGGTGGCGGCGAGCTCATCGCGGGCCGGCGAGGCTCCGCGCGCCCTCCGGCCCCGCAGCCCGCCGACCCCGGCCGGCCCCGGCAGCACGCGGCCCCTCCCCCGCTCGCGGACCAACCGGCCCCAGGGCCACGCACACGTGACGCCCCCGCCCGCCCTCCGGCCCCTCCGGAAACCCGAAGCGGCCGCCGCCCGGGGAGGGAGCAAGGCTGGGGGGAGGGGAGCGCCGGCCCTCGGCCCCAGCGCAGTCCTCCCGGGGCCCTGGGCTCATCCAAGGTCGCTATCCACCTGCCCTTCGGTTACCTCCGCCCAGCCCTTCGTCCCCGTCCCCTGGGCCAGGCCGCATCTCACGCGGGTGTCCAGATCCCCACCCCACTCCCAGGGTGCCCACATTACCATCCATCAGTCCCCGAAAGTTCAGCGCCCCACAGTGCACCTTAAAGATGTATTTATTTGAAAGGCAGTGTTACAGAAGGGGAAGGCAGAGAGAGAATCTTCCATCTTCTGCTTCACTCCCCAGATGGCCTCAACTGCAGGAGCTGAGCCTATCCGAAGGCAGGAGCCAGGAGCCAGGAGCCTCTTCCCGGTCTCCCATGTGGTACTCACATGCGACGCCGGCACTGCAGGCAGTAGCCCCCAGATTTTACATTGTGTCTTGCCCGCATCCTTCCTTCCACGGGGAGAGGTTGGTTCCCCCCTCCTGAAGGTCACACGGCACGCCCAGCGCCCAGCCCTGTGCCTGCAGACCCCAGCCTCCCAACCTGGCAGCCAGAGGGGCACGCCCAGCTCCCCTTCTAGCACGGCTGCAGGTGGGGTGCCTGCTCCAGGCATCCGCCAGTGTGTCCTGAATCCCGGATGAACCGCACTGCCCTCTCTCCAGGAAGGTGGGCCTGCCCCCGTGGGTGAAGCCCCCTCCCGAGAAAATCTGGGCCAGGGCCAGGGTCCCTGCCCCACCTCCATGCCCTGTCCATCCAGCTGCTTTGCACCTGGGCTTCATGGCAGGGGGGCTGGAGCACTCACCAGCTGTGAGCACTGGGCAGGGGCAGTGTGTGGCACCCCAGCCACGGCTTCCCCTTGTTTTCCACCTGCCTGACCCAAGAAGCCCCCGCCCTTCATGAGGGCCCAGGGCCTAGCAGGGCCCCATGCCACAGCAGGCTCTGCAGGTGGGTGTGTCACAAGCCCCGCCCCAGCTCTTACCCCAAATGATGGACATGGTCCCTCCTGGTCTCCAGGGCTCCCCCAGCAGTGGCCATCATACTGACCAGGCCTCTGGAGGTCCAATTCCCGAAAGCCCAGGGCAAGAGCAGACAGCCCACTCGTGGGCCGCTAGGAGCACCAAGCAGGGACCAGGCCCCTGTGTGGAGGTCCATGTGTGGCCATCCTGCTGCCCGGCCCCTGGGGAAGGACAGGCCTTTGCTCCCAGAGATACCCAACTGCCCTAGGCAGCCTTCCCGACCACCGAGCAAGGGGAAGCTCCAGGTGGGCCAGAGCCAAGGTTGCAGCCAAGCCTGGTGCCATGTGTTGCCCAGCGGCCTCCTCCCCTGGGATCCCTGGGTTCTCGGACCCTCCAGGGGACAAGAAGGCCACCAGGAGGTGACTGCTGGTCTGACTGGGGGCCTGAGGGACTGGGCCAGCCACCCCCTCTGGGCAGCAGGGACACCAGGGGCAGTGGGGCTGGAGCCTGGGAACAAGCTGAGCACAGAGGAACTTCTTTATTGCGCACCCCTGGTGCAGGCACTTCACATCCAGACCTCCCTGGTCCCTGGGGGCAACGGGCCCATCTCCACGAGGGACCCCCCCTCCCAGCACAGCCGAGCTGGGCCCTGTCCCAGAGGCCACGTGGTCAGCTCCATCCTGGGAGAAGGGAGGACGGCGGCTGACCCACACCCCGGGGCCCCCTGTGTCTGGCTTCAGGACCACAATCAGGGGCAGAGGTAGAGAGGGCAGCGGCTCCTCGGCTGTGGGCCAAGGTCCAGGGGCGGGGGTGTCTGGGGCCGAGTCCACATGCTCGTGTGCTGTCCACCTGGCTTCCTCCAGTCTGCAGTCTGGCTCCGTCAGCTCCCAGCTGGCTCGTTGCCCTGCCTCGGGTACCCCAGGCCCCAGGAGGACGCCCGCTTTTGCGCGCTTGGCCACCCTGGGCCCACAGACCCTGCAGAGCTGGGCCTCAGCATCACGGGTGGTGTCAGGAACCGGGGGGAGGGAGGCAATGGCACAGCCACCCCAACTCGAGGTCCTGCTGGACACGACCCCTGGCTCTTGGGCACCACAGGGTCACATGCACCAGCACAGACCTACACATGCCCTGACGTGTGAATACCTGGAGCACACACTCACACGCGTGCCCACATGCATGTGCACAGGGAAACGCAAGGGTCCAGCCAGCTTTTCGGACTTGACACTGGGAAGTTGTCCCTGCCCTGCCACCAACTGTCCACCCCAGTGGAGACTGCCCAGCCTGGTGGGGTACTGCCCTGCCTCAGCTCTCAGACCCTGGGTCTCAGGACGGCCCCCACCACCAGGCTGAGCAGCTCTGGCCACAGAGACCCTCCCTGTGAGTCTCCAGGGTCCCTAGTGTGCCTTCCCCCTACGGAATCTGGAGACAGACACTCCCCAGTGGGACCCCTGTGGCATCCAGGCCTCCCTCCGACAGTGAGGTCCCAAGAGAGACAGTGGCTGGGAGGTGGAACAATGAAGGCAGGCCCAGGGAAGCTTCTGCCTGACCCCTGCACGTGGCATGCACACATGCACACTGCATTCATGTGTGTGGGCTGCCCTCAAGTCAGGGATCCCAGAGCAGGGGGTCAGGGCTGCCTGGACACAGAGGTGTGCGGGTTGAGAGGGGGCGAATTCAAGCCCCACCATGGGTTCAAGGGTGGCCGCAGGGCAGCACCTCACTGCTCAATGTCCAGGCTACCAGATGGCTGTGGTGACTCCGGGGGCTTGAAGCTGAGAACCTCCTGGTAGGTGAGCTCTGGGGGCCAAAGGGGGAAGAGTGAGTTTGTGCCTGCCTCTCATCGCCTTCCCCATCAGGCACCTGCTGCCCTGCCCAGGCCCCTCACCCTCTGCCACACACACCCGTCTCCAGCTGCTCCACAGTGCAGCGGGGGCTGTGTCCCCTCCCAGACCACTCTGGGGAGGAAGTGGGATGTTTCCTGCGGTGTCTGGAGGAATGCAGAGCCCTGAGCCCCCCACGCCTACCCTTCCACTCCTCCACTGTGCGCTCCTTGGCCTCAACGCTTTCGTCATAGGGCTCGGCCACCGGCTCATCGTCGGGGTCGTGGTACTGGCTGAAGTAGGCGTGGGCCAGGGCCTCCGCGGCGCTGACCCGCTGGTCGCTGTCCAGCACCAGCATCCTCCCGAGGAGATCTATAGCTGCACGGGCCGGTGGAGGGGGAGGGGCTGTCAGCTCCAGCTCCAGGACGCGAGGTGCAGCCAGCCTGGGCCCGGGGCCAGTCCTCACCCAGGGGGTTGGCTCCGCGGAAGATGCTGCTGAGGTCCTTCTGAGGCATGGGGGGCAGAGACTGGATGTAGGTCCGGGCCTAGGGCACAGGAGAGGGGCCTGCAGGGATTGCTCATCCCTGGGCCCTGCGTCCCCAACAAGGCAAGGAGTCAGCAGGGCTGGGCGCGGCACAGGCAGAGCAGACGCTGCTCCCCACAGGCCTGGCTGGTTCTGCCTCCTCACCCGGCCCTGACGGCTGCAAGAGCTGGGTTTGCAGCTCCCCCGTCCCCACCGCCCACGCGGCTGTGACTTTCACCCCTGCCATCGCCGTCCCCCGTCCCCACCGCCCACGCGGCTGTGACTTTCACCCCTGCCATCGCCGTCCCCCGTCCCCACCGCCCACGCGGCTGTGACTTTCACCCCTGCCATCGCCGTCCCCCGTCCCCACCGCCCACGCGGCTGTGACTTTCACCCCTGCCATCGCCGTCCCCCGGGCTCCCCGGCGGGGCAGCTGTGACTTTCACCCCTGCCATCGCCGTCCCCCGGGCTCCCCGGCAGGCGGCTGTGACTTTCACCCCTGCCATCGCCGTCCCCCGGGCTCCCCGGCGGGCGGCTGTGACTTTCACCCCTGCCATCGCCGTCCCCCGGGCTCCCCGGCGGGCGGCTGTGACTTTCACCCCTGCCATCGCCGTCCCCCGGGCTCCCCGGCGGGCGGCTGTGACTTTCACCCCTGCCATCGCCGTCCCCCGGGCTCCCCGGCGGGGCGGCTGTGACTTTCACCCCTGCCATCGCCGTCCCCTGGGCTCCCCGGCGGGGCGGCTGTGACTTTCACCCCTGCCATCGCCGTCCCCTGGGCTCCCCGGCGGGGCGGCTGAGGGCAGGCTGGGCAGGACTTACATGCTCCGAGGAAATCTTGGCCAGAACCTCGGGGCTGGGCGTGCCCACCACCTCCATGATCCGCTTCAGCTGGTCGATGTCTGCCTTGTTCAGGAAACACCCACTGGCCATCCACCGCCCCCAGGCCCAAGAGCCCCATCTTGGGGCCCCACCCAGAGCCTGCTGTCTGACAGCTGAGGATCCAAGCCTGAGGTGGCCCGGCCCAGGGCAGAGGAGAGCCAGAGCCCACCCCCACCCCGGAGGAGGGGTCCCCGCAGCGTGACGCTGCCGGCCGCCCGGGCAAGGATACAGTCACTTCCTGGGAAGAGAGCCTTCCCCTGCAGCAGCTCGGCCATGATACAGCCCACGGACCAGATATCCACTGTTGGGGGAGGGGCAGGCTATCAGCCTGCCCACCCCAGCCCCTCCTCTGGAGGCTGGGGAGGAGCTGGCCCAGCGGACCCTCAGTCACACCCAGGCCGAACCCTTCCTTCTGTACACCCACGTTAGGTGGGGAGAGCAAGTGGCTCAGGCCCCAGCACACACCTGCCCCGGGGACCCTTGGAAAGTCTGTTTTTGAATGCTGGTCCCAGACCCTGCCTGTCCCCCAAGACTGGGCAAGGCTCCCCCAAGGCCCCTCAGCCATGGGCCGACTCCCATCCCCGTGCCCCGGGTGGGGCCCCGGTGCGAGCCCGGTCAGCCGGCCTGGCCGCGTGAGGGCTGACGGCACCTGTCTGGTTGTAGTGCATCCAGTTCAGCATGATCTCTGGGGCTCGGTACCAGCGTGTGGCCACGTAGCCGGTCATCTCCTCGTCAGCCTGGCGGGCCAGTCCGAAGTCTAGGATCTGGGGGGACCGAGAGGTGCTCAGGGCCCCTCCTCGCCCCACAGCCCACCCGGCCCAGCCCCGCCAGTCGCTCACCCTGAGCTCGCAGTCTTCATTCACCGCCACGTTGCTGGGTTTCAGGTCCTGCGTGGGCGGGCAGAGGCCTGAGCGCAGGGATAGCGCCCGCCTGAGCCCACCCGCCGCCCGTCGCCCACGCTGCACCTACCCGGTGGATGATCCCTGCAGAGTGGATGTACTGCGGGGAGGGAGGTGGTGAGCATTGGCCATGTGCCCAGGGACCCCCACCTCCAGCCCAGGCCCTAAGACCCCGCCTGCAGCCCAGGCCCTAAGACCCCCACCTCCAGTCCAGGCCCTAAGACCCCGCCTACAGCCCAGGCCCTAAGACCCCCACCTCCAGTCCAGGCCCTAAGACCCTGCCTGCAGCCCAGGCCCTAAGACCCCCACCTCCAGCCCAGGCCCTAAGACCCCGCCTGCAGCCCAGGCCCTAAGACCCCCACCTCCAGTCCAGGCCCTAAGACCCCACCTCCAGCCCAGGCCCTAAGACCCCACCTGCAGCCCAGGCCCTAAGACCACCACCTCCAGCCCAGGCCCTAAGACCCCACCTCCAGCCCAGGCCCTAAGACCCCACCTCTAGCCCACGCCCAGAGACCCCCACCTTCAGCCCACGCAGCAGCTGGTATACCAGGAACTGGACGTGTTCGTCACTCAGCGCCTGGCACTTGACGATGTTGTTCAGGTCTGCGCCCATCAGGGTGGTCACCAAGTACCTGGGGCAAGGTAGGGGGTCAGGGGTCAGGCCGGAGCCCCACTGCCGTGGGCCGAAGGTGCTCCTCTAGCCGCCAGGCACTCACACTTCACTGAAGTCCTCGATGGACGTGGCTGGCGTGAAGACGTCCAGAAGCCCGATGACCTGGGAGGCAGGAAAGCAGCTGGGCAGCATGCGGTGGGCAGGGCTCGGCCCCAGGCCAGAGCCCTCCTCCTGCCAGCCCTCCCTCCCATTGGCCCAGGGCCCGGGGCCCTCCTCCCGCCGGCCCTCCCCCCCACCGGGCCTCCCCTCCCACCGGCCCTCCCCCCCACCGCCCTCCCCCCCGCCGGCCCTCCCCACCCCCCCCGCCCTCCCCCCCACCCTCCCTCCCACCGGTCCTCCCCCCCACCCTCCCTCCCGCCGGCCCTCCCTCCCGCCGGCCAGCACCCGCTCACGTTCTCATGCTTGAGGTGCTTGAGCAGCCGCAGCTCCCGGTACGTCCTGCGGGCGTGGATCAGCGACTGGAAGGGCCGCGAGAGCTTCTTCACCGCCACCTTCTGCCGCAGCCGGGCGTCGTAGGCTGAGCTGGAAGGCGGGCGAGTGAGGCAGCCTCCCCAGCTCCGCGCCCAACCCCTCCTCGCCCGAGATCCAGAGGAGCCCCTGAGGCTGGGCCCCGGCTCGGGGAGAGGCCTGGGTACTCCCAGGGCAGAGGGTGCCCCCTACCCCGGGACTGGGCAGGTCCAGAAGTGTGTGCTGCATCACTGGCAACCGGAAGTGGACACTGGGAATGCCCAGCGAGGCCGGCCGTGCCCAGCCCCACGCCCCTCCCCTCGGCAGCAGCCCCTCGCCTGGCGGCAGGTGCAGCAGTCACGGTCCTCGGGATCAGGGCTCAGCTGGGAGCAGGTCTGGAGCCCTTTGCACAGCCGGCTCTCTGGCCAATGCGCCCGCCCACGCACCCCTTCCCTTCCCCTCAGAACCCGCCCCCGCAGTGAGCCCAGACTTGACTGCCCCCGGTGTGGGACGCTCATGGGTGCCAGTGGCAGAGAAAAATTCACCAGGCCCCCAGTGCCCCCATCACCAGGTTGTGACCCACAGGGGCAAGTCCAAGTCACTGCTGGAGAGGAGGTGGCAGATCCTTTGGCCCAATTGCATCTGTGTGGTTAGCTGAGCAACAGGGAATGGGCACCCGCGCAGTCACCTCCTTGGCAGTGGAACTGAGCAAACATGGAGGGTTGGGGTGCAGCCCAGAAAAGCCCGGGTCCCCCTGTGGGGACTTGACACCCCCGGAACTCCCAGATGTGCAGACCCAGCCATGAGTCCACCTGGGTTCCTGCCACAATATCCTCTGGTCACTCACACACGCCGGAAGACGGTGCCCCGGTGCTGGAGTGGCCGAGGTGACCGCCTCAGGCTGCGGGGACAGGCAAAGATCCGCCCAGGTGCGGGCAGCCACGCCCGCCCACCAGTCCCCAGCCTCTCCGGCCCCACTGGGACCCAGCAGCGGCCAGTGACGACCCCGCCGGGTGCCATGGGGGCACCTGGCAGCGTCCACACCTGTGAGCAGCCTGTCTACACAACGCTGGTCTGTCACCGCCCTGTCCGGCTTTCCTGTCCTGGAGCGAAGGCCGCGGCCCAATCGGCACCCCCGCCCCCCACAAGCCGCCGTGGTCTGTTTGGGTTCAGGCTCTGGAACCTGCGCTCTGGGGATCGGGCGTCAGGTCCCCCGCTCAGGATGGAGTCCGAGACTCCTGGGAAAACGAGGAGTGGGCAGGACCCGCAAGGGGCTCCGAGGCCACGCTGCGAGCCTCCGTTTTCAAACAATGGCGCGGGGCGGGGGCGGGGTATCCGCCGGACCCTGAGCCGCGCGACCCCTAACCCAGGAACTGCGAGGGGAGCGCAGACGCCGAGGGCCCCGGGGCGCCCGGCCTCCGCCGGCCGCGCCATCCCGGGACTGGGCGCGGCAGGAAGACGACCCCCGCCCCGCTGGGGGCGGCGTGCGGCGGGCACGCTTCTCGCACGCCCTCACCCCGACGCATCGCCGCGGCCCGCGCAGGGCCCGGGGGCGGGGGCAGGCCGAGGCCCCTCCCCGCGCCCGCAGCCCCGAGCGCGCCCCGCGCCCCGCCCCTACCAGACCGAGCCGTAGGCGCCGGAGCCCACCGGGCGCAGCCCCTGCAGCCTCTGCGGCACCTCCCACACCGTCTTGTTCAGCTCCTGCCGGTAGAAGCCGGCGCGGGGCCCCGACATGTCCGGAGCCGGAGCCGCGCGCAGCTGAGGGCGGCGGGGCGCGGGGCGGGGCGCTGGGCGGGGCGCGCGCGGGGCTCCTGGCTGGGGCGGGGGCGCCCGGAGCCGAGCGGAAACCGGGGCGGCGGCGGGATCCGGGCCCGGAGCTCGGGAAGCGCTTCCTCTCGGGACGGAAGGGGGTTGAGGGCCGGGCCTTTGCGGCGCCGGACCACCTGCTGGGGTCTCCCGCGGGCGCGGCCGGTCAGCACCAGGGACAGCGGCGACCCGGGGGGCCTCTGGGGCCAGGGCTCGGGAAGAAGCGGCCCCAGATGAGTCCCCTCGGGTCCCTCGTACTTTTTGCCTCTTCGGGAAGCCCACCCGAACTTCCCCAGACCCTGGGAGCCGCCCCTACCGCCCTGCGCGGCGGTCCCGTGGCCGGCGTCCTCCCGTTAAGCCCCGGCCTCGCGGGCGGTCGCCGCAGGCACGGACAGACGCTGGGTCGGGGGCTTTGGGCGGGACGCCCCCTCCCGGGATGGGAGGAACTCGGGCTCCAGTCGCCCCCTCTTTTTCAAGACGAACCCAGCGGCGCGCGCCGGTGAAGCTGGGGTGCTTGGGACCAGCGTGAAACGCGGAGCGAGCTCCCTGGACCCGCAGCTTCATGCAGACTTCATGGGTCTTGGGACCCTGGCCGGGGTCCAGGGCCTGTCCTGCTGGGGCCCCTAAGGGGTTCGGAGACCCGGGCGGGGAGGGGGACTCAGTGGATGCTTCCCCACCGCCACACGAATCGCTGGTGAGGGTCTGGAACAAGCAGGATGCGGTCTTGGCTCCATTCTCTGGACATGGACAGGTCAGCAGCATTGCTCGTGGCTCCTTCCCATCCTCACCTCTCCCTCCCCCTGCTCACTGGAAATTGGACAGTGACCGGAAGGGCTGGTCACCGCCGGGGCTGAAGGGCATTCTGGCCACCTGGACAAGCCAACATTCACCCCTCGCTGGCACCAGCCAGGCTCCTGGGTCCTGTCACTCCCATCCCTAAGGGGAGGGGTGAGGGTGGAGACCACCTGGGCGTGGACGGCAGGACCTACAGCCTTCCCCTCCCCCTGAGTGTCCCTTGCGTGTGTAGGGGTGTCCTCACAGATGAGCCCCTTCTTTCCTGACTGCCCCGGGGGACAGCAGCAGCAGACCCCTGGAAGCCAGGCCTCCAGGTTCCTGTTTCCCTACAGCCAGTGTTGGGGAGGGGCCCGAGTCACCCCCTTCCAGGAGGGGTTCACAGTCCCCTGACCCTGGCTCCTGGGCTCCCCAGCCGTAAGGGGAGGCCCCAGCGGCGAGACCAGGCCGGAGACCATTCAGACAACGCACACAGGGACAGCGAGTGTCCAGGCCGCTCTGCTTCCTCCTGGGCTCAGCCTGCTTGGGGTTCACAGGAAGCTTCGTGGGGGCAGGGCCCCTCCGTCCCATTGGCTGCAGGCCCGAACTACGTCTTCATCTTGTGGCCCCGCCCCAGGTCCTCGGGGTTACCTACCCCCACCCAGACCCCCACCAGGAGCAGAGGAGTCCCTCGCCCTCAGAGGTGCAAAGGGTGGTCCTGGGCGAGTCATCCTGGTAGCTCGTGGGACAAAGCTGACCTCACAGCCCCAAGGCCTTGATTGAGACTCTGGCCCTCTGTCCAGTGGGGCCGGCACACAGCGCGAGGCTTACCAAGCCAAGCATCTCTCTCGCTCGCTGCTGCCTCATGCCTGCCCGGGGAAGGGAGGGGGACGCTGAGGGCACCAGATGGGGGCGCTAGAGCCAGTCTCTTTCCAGCACCCAGCCAGGCTGGCCTGGTCCCACCTGGCCCACACAGGGGCCCACCTCAGGGCCAGCAGTGTCCAGGGAAGGGGAACAGGTGGGTGGGGACAGACCAGCAGCCCCTGGAGCCCAACCAGCCAGCAGAGTGAAAAAGACAGCTGTATTTGATTTACAATGAACAAGATTTACAAAAAAGGGATGGGTGGTCCTGGTGGAGCTGCTCCCAGCCCCCCAGACCCAGGTGGGGCCTCCAGGGCAGCCTGTCTGACAGGTCGGCTGGGCTCCTCCTGGCTGCCTGGCCCCGACGTCTGACGTCCAGCGTGACCTTTGAGGTGGGGCCCGGCAAACGTGGGTGCCCCCTGGGGAGGCAGGGTGAGGTCAGGAAGGCGTCGTACCGCTTGTCCTCCGTGTCTCCTCCTGCTGTCCGTGGACAGTGGGCAGACACGTCTGGGCACTCGCCCCGGGGCTGCAGGGACTCGGATCCCACCCAGAGGCCAGGCCCTGGGCATCTGAGGCGGCTGCTGGTGCGAGGGGAGGCGGAGGCCCGACTGCCCCAGGGGCCCGGCGCGGCGTAAGGCACGTTTGCGAAACACTCAGTCTTCACACAGAGACCCCGGGCTGGCTCCGTGGGCGGGGGCTAGTACAGGCTCCGGTGCCATATTGCTCGGGGCCTGCGGCGCCCCCTGCGGGGAGAGGAGGACTCAGTCACAGCCAATCCGGCCCGCCCCAAGGGCTGCTCTGGGCCTCACATACCTGCGCCAGGAGGCAGGCGGAAGGCGGGAGGTCAGAGGTCGGTGACCTTGTTCTCGAGCGCGGCCGCAATCTGCTGCAGGCGGAAGGCCAGCTGCATCTTCTGGGCAGCGGGGTCCTCCTCCAAGGCGTTGATGATCTGAGGGAGGGTCCTGTCAGACCACGGCCAGGGAGGGGCTGCCCGAGCACCTGCCCCCGGCAGCGGGGACCCTACCTCATCATAGTACTTGTGCGTGTACTGGTAGAGCTGGTGCAGTGCCACGAGGGTGTTCAGCGAGTCCGTGTGGGCCTGGGGTGACGGTGAGGTGGGAGGACAGCACGGGCTTCAGAGGTGCCTCTCCCCGCCTCCCCCCCCCCGCCCTGCTGGGAGGGCCGAGGCCAGCAGGCACGTCCCCGGGAGCCCCTTACCCGGGAGATCTCTGCCAGGTGTGTGTTCATGTCCTGGTCGCTGACCTGCACCATCTGCCGGATCCCCTTGTAGTAACTGTGGGAGGGGCCAGTCACAGGGGTGGGGGGATGGGACAGGGAAGAGGGCCGGTTACAGGGGTGGGGGAGGATGGTTGTGGGGAGATGGGACGGGGGAAAGGGCCGGTTACAGGGGCGGGGGGGATGGGACGGGGGAAGAGGGCCGGTTACAGGGGCGGGGGGAGGATGGTTACAGGGTGAGGAGGGGGATGGTCACAGGGGCGGGGGGGATGGTTACAGGGTGAGGAGGGGATGGTCACAGGGGCGGGGGGGATGGTTACAGGGTGAGGAGGGGGATGTTACAGGGGCAGGGAGGGATGGTTGTGGGGGGGATGGGACGGGGGAAGAGGGCCGGTTACAGGGGCGGGGAGGATGGTTACAGGGTGAGGAGGGGGATGGTTACGGGATGGTTACAGGGGTGGGGAGAGAGACACAGAGAGGTGGGGAGGGGGATGGGACGGGTCAGAGAGGGTGACAGAGGCTGGGCCTTGGAGGGCTGCCCAGCGGGGCCCCTCCCAGCCAGGGGCCGTGGGGGCACTCACTCCTCCACCATCTTCTTGTAGGTGGAGATCTCCTTGGCGTAGAGCAGCTTGTTGCTGGGAGAGTCCTGTGAGGAGGCAGCACGTGACCCCCGGCCGCGGCCTGCTCTGCCCAGCACCCTCAGTGCCCTCACCAGGACGGCTCTGGCCCAGAGCAGAGGCGAGGGGCCCTTTTCTTTGCCAAGAGCCGCCTGGATATTTCTGACATCATCCAGAGGCTGTGTGGCATCATCCACTAAGAAATCAGCCTGCGGTAGCAAATCCCAGTCCCCAGTGCTGCCCGCAGGAGCCGAGGCAGGGCCAGGCCAAGCACCATGGCCACCCTGTCCCGGGGCTGGAGGGTGCCTGCATCCCACCACAGTGGATCTGCTAATGCAGGCTCCGGGGAGTGACCTGGGTGGGGCTCCCGCTCCCAGGCGTGGCCTGGCCCAGCCCCCGGGTTGTGGGTGTTGGGAAGTGAACCAACAGATGGAATTCCCGTCCCTCTGGCCCCCATCTCTGCCTTTCAAAGAAAATCTTTAAAACAAGCAAGGTTTATATTCTCCGTGTTTTGTTATCTGTAGTAACACGGTTTCCCGCCCTGTGCAAGGGCAGGCCCAGTCTCCACCTGCCCTGTCCATCCCGCGTGCCCACCGCACAGCCCCCGCGTCTCCGCCACACCTGCCCAGGCCGTCCCCCACTCACGCGGCTGAGCTTGTGCTCTGTGCGCGTGCAGGCGTCCATGAAGGTCTGCGCGATGACCGACAGCGAGGCGTCCACCACCTCGTGGACGTGCACATCAAAGATGAAGTGCGGGTTCTTGAGGATGTTCACCCAAAACCGGAGTGGCAAGCTGAGCAGAGTGACACAGGGTGAGGGGACCTCCGTGAGCTGGGCAGGGCCATGGGGACCTGTGTGAGCCGGGCAGGGCCGCGGGGACCAGCGGGGGCGAGGGGCTGTGTGACCGGGCAGGGCCGCGGCCAGCCAGCGGCCACACCTATTGGTCTTCCAGATGTGAATGGTGTCCTCGTCCTTGATGTCATGCTTCTCCGCCTGCTCGTCCAGGAAGTCAAAGAAGTACTTGACGGCGGGGGGCACTGCGTGCCGGGGCGCCAGCACGCTCTGGAAGAAGTTGTCCACGAACTGCTGCAGCGTGCCCTGTGGGGGGGCGGCTCCGTGAGGCCCCTGGCGGCTCCCGGGCGTGCCCGCCGGGCGCCACGCGGCCCACCTTCACCGACAGCAGCCGCGTCAGGTAGATTTCGGTGATGGCCTTGGTGCGCTCCTTATCCTTCACGCTGCCGCGCTTGGACTTGCCCTCGTCTACCTCCTCCGCTGGCCGCACCAGGTGCCACACGCGGTTCTCCTCTTCCAGGAGGGCATGGCCTGCGGGCAGCACACAGCGTGGGCGGTGTGGGCAGGGGGCTGGGCGCTGCGCCCCCTGGGGCTGGGCGGGATGGGGGCAGGAGGAAGGGACTCACGCTCCCCGGGGAGGTCCTGCTGGCTGTCCTCCGGCTGCTGGGAGACCCCCACCTTGGACAAGATGAGGGTGGCCCCGTCCCGGACCTGGGGAGCACAGTCAGGAGGGTAGGCTGCGGCCCCTCTGTGCCGCCCCGGCCTGGCCCGGCCCGGCCACTCACATTGTAGTGCATCAGCGTGTTGATGCGCTTCCACCGGCCCTCCCGCTGCGAGGTCAGGTCCAGGTCAGACAGGATCTGGGCTGTGGACCCCGGACGCCACTCTGTGGGAGGACAGAGCCCAGCTCCTGGGACCCTCCATCCAGGCAGCCCCCTCCCGGGGCACGGGTGTCCAGGTGGGCTGTGGCCACACTCACCGAGCACCACGCTGTCCGGCTTCGGCCAGCAGGAACAGGGCTGCGTGCGGTACACCTGGTCGATGATCTTCTCCTTCACCTGGGAGATGGTGTCGCAGTTGAGGACCTTGACGGGGACGGCATCCACGCCTTCGTCCTGGACAATCACGCTCACCGTCTGTGGGGCAGGGGACAGGCGTGAGGGCCCCACTTCAGCTGCTGCTCCAGGGCACCCAGGGTGACCCAACCTTCTCCTCCTGGCTCAGCCAGCTTGCGGGGAGGGGCTCGCTCACCCAGAGGGCACCTGTCGCACACCCCTGCGTCCTGACCCACATGTGCACACAGCTCACACAGACACGACAGGTGCTAGCCCCGCCCCCGCCACGGCCTGGCTTGAGGCTCAGGGCCAGACCCCCGGCCCTCCCTGAGCACAGGACACACGTCAGCCGCAGAGCACAACACGCAGGGAGAATGCACTCTACCACTGCACGGGGCAATCGCCCACCGGCCCTGCCCTGGACGCCAGGCACGCTCGGCCAGCACTCAGCCTCCAAGGACCCCGGGGCTCACCAGGGGCGTGTACTCCACGTCGTCCCCGAGCAGCCCGGTGTCATTCAGCGTGTACTTGGCTTTCTTCTGCACGGCGTCCACAGGGCCCTTCTCCACCTGGTGCTTGATGGCCTTGAAGAGCTTGTACAGGGGCTCGCCAGCACTGTCCTGCAGGGCGAGGGGCAGTGTGGGTGCAGGGGCCCTCGGAGAGGGCGTCCCCCGCCGGCACTGTCCTGCAGGGCGAGGGGCAGTGTGGGTGCGGGGCACGGGGGCCCTCGGAGAGGGCGTCCCCCGCCGGCACGGTCCTGCAGGGCGAGGGGCAGTGTGGGCGCAGGGCACGGGGGCCCTCGGAGAGGGCGTCCCCCACCGGCACTGTCCTGCAGGGCGAGGGGCAGTGTGGGCGCGGGGCGCGGGGAGGGCGTCCTGGGGGTGGGACCCACCTTAAGGTACTGGTACAAGCAAATGGACATCCAGTTGGACAGCATCCTCTCCACCACCGTCTCAGACCTGGGGTACAGAGAGGCCTGTCCCAGGGGTCCCTGGTCCCCCCAAGGTTCAGCTGGCTCTTCCAAGCCCCTGACCACCCTCACAGCTCCAGCCTGGGCTCAGAGGGGTGCCGTCAGCTGGTGCTGGGCACACAGCAGCGGCTCCCCCATGCCCCAAGCACTGCAGGTCACAGCAGCGGAGCAGCCCCGGGCACCCACGCACCTGCGCAGCATGAGCTTGGGGTTCTTGGCCACCACGTACTGCTCCATGAGCTCCAGGAAGAGCGTGCGCATGATGTCGGTGTAGTACTCCAGCTTCCCGTGCAGCGCCACCGTCAGCAGCGACGCGAAGTACACCTTGGCTCGGGCCGAGAACTCCCGCTGGTTCTCCAGGGTGTGGATGAACTGTGGGGCCGGGAGGCTCAGAGGCCGGCGGTGCCCCCCTCCCCGAGCCCACTCCCCGCCCCCCGCAGCCCCAGGGGCTCACGTTGATGAGGAAGGACTTGCTGTTGAGCAGGTTGGAGAACTGGTAGAGGGCCTGCTCCACGGCGGGCCGCCGGGCCTCGGGGATGTCCAGCTTGCCCGTGATCATCACGTCCTTGTCGCCGTCCTTGGAGGGCAGGAAGAAGACGCGGTCGGTGTAGGTCTTGTAGTCCAGCACGGGGATGCCGGCCTCGTGGACGTCGTTGGTCTGGTCTTCCATCTCGATCATCAGGTCTGCAGGGAACGCAGGGTGAGGCGCCCGGCCACCCTCCCTGGCCCCTGCCCGCCCGGGGCCCTGCCCGCAGCCCACCCGTGAACTCCTTCTTGCAGCGGTCACGCACGCTCTCCTCCAGGCCCTCCAGCTGCGACCGGATCTTTTCGTACTCGCGCTCGGCCTGCTGGCTCTTCCTCCTGCGGGCACAGGAGGGCGGGCACGTGATGCTGGCGGGCCTGGGCCGGGGAGCCTGGCTCGGGGGCGTCTCCTGCGCGGGGCAGTGGGCTCACCAGTAGCAGTAGACGGACACAGCAATGACGGCCACCATGGGCACCATGACCAGCGGCAGGATGAGGCTGAGCGGCACGTCACTCACACGCGTGTCGTACTCCACACGGCCCAGCACCCACTCGCGGGAGCCAAACTTCACCTGCGTGGAGGAGCAGGCTCAGGGCGGGCGTGGCTCCCACCAGGACCCCCGCCCACCACCCGCCGCTCACGCACAATGAACTCAGGCAGGTTGTGCGCTGTGTCCCGCTTCTGCCGCCGCTTGGGTGGGGGCTGCACCTCCGGGGGTTCACAGTACAGGTCCGTCTCGGTCAGCGTCTTCATGACGCAGCGCTCAGCGCCCACAAAGGCCTCAGCCTCGTGCAGCGTCATGGCCTTGTTCAGGTTGGTGCCCTGGGCAGGGGGGCAGGGTCACTGTGACCGGGGGTGGGGTGGGGTTCCTGACCCGGCCACCCAGGCCCCGAGTCATTGTTACCGGGGGAGGGGGGTTCTTGACCCGGCCACCCAGGCCCCAGGTCATTGTTACCGGGGGAGGGGGGTTCTTGACCCGGCCACCCAGGCCCCAGGTCATTGTTACTGGGGGAGGGGGGGTTCTTGACCCGGCCACCCAGGCCCCAGGTCATTGTTACTGGGGGGGTTCCTGACCCGGCCACCCAGGCCCCGGGTCATTGTGACTGGGGGGGCGGTTCCTGACCCGGCCACCCAGGTCCCGGGTCATTGTGACTGGGGGGGCTGGTTCCTGACCCGGCCACCCAGGCCCTGGGTCATTGTGACCGGGGGGGTTCCTGACCCAGCCACCAGGCCCCGGGTCATTGTGACTGGCGGGGTTCCTGACCCGGCCACCCAGGCCCCAGGTCTGTGGCTCTCCTTACCCGGGCGTGGATGAGCTTGTTGACCTGCTTCTTAACGCCACCTGTGAAGTTCTCGAAGGTGGGATCGGCCACGTACTCGAAGGCACCGGCCTCCGTCCTGAGCAGGGCACGGTGCCCGTCCATCTGAATCAGCACCGTGAGGTTGTAGGCCTCGGGCTCCTCGGGCACGGCCGGGGACAGGAACACCACCTTGGTGTCGTTGTGGAACACGTATTCCGTGCCCGTGACCTGCGGGCCAGACCGGGCCATCGGTCCACTCGGCACACACCCTGCCTGCCCACCCAGGACGCCCCCGCTGGCCAGCACTGGCGCTCAGCCTTGGCTCCCACCAGGACTGACCGTCACGGGGTGTAGGGGTCCGGCCTCCCGCCGCTGTCTCCAGGACTGCAGGGGCTCGGCGATGACCACCATGGCGAACTTCTGGATCAGGCTGAAGCCGTGCCCCGTGACGTTGATGCTCCGGCCGCCACTGGGGGAGGGTACAGGGCAGTGTCTTGAGGCCTGGCCAGGTAAGGGAAGTGCCTAGCCGGCTCCAGGGCGCACCCTGCAGGCTGTGTCCCCCCCACCAGCTCCCACCCCCTCCCTGGCAGGTCTGTGTGGGTGTGCAGAGGTGGCTGGGTCAGAGCATGCTGGGACCAGGTGTCTTAAGTCACAGGCTGGGGGGAGGGGGCTCACAGGGCCCAGCGAGGACCCTGCCGAGACTGCCCGCCTCGATCCTGGGAGCGAGCCCGTCGGGGTGTGTGGGGTTTCCTGTGGACTTCTCCCACTGGGGTGGGGATGGCCCCAGCCACACCTGACAAAGCTTCGCAGTGGCTCAAATGCCCGCAGCACTGGGTTCTCCCGGTAGGTGAAGGAGACGCCGGGGCTGGGCACGAGGGAGCCCCCGTAGAAGATCTCAAGGGGCACCTCGCCCAGAGCCGCCTGGGGGCCGGTGACGCACTGCAGCTGCGCCCCAAACTTCGTCCTGGGGTGGGAGGTGCCAGTCAGTGGGATGCCCCTGCCAGGGCAGACGCAGGGTCGGGCCCCCACCCTGTCGGCAGGCAGGGCCAGTCAGACGTGGCGGCCGCGGTGACACCCACACTTTACAAGGAACGTCACTGAGGGTCACCCGCACGTCCTCTTCGGATCCTGTGTCCAGGTGCGTGCCACTGATGGTCAGCGTGGTGCCGCCTGCCTGCGGCCCCTGCCTGGGCTCGACGCTGAGGGGCTGGGGCTGCTGCAGGGGTAAAGGTGCACATGGGTCAGGGCCGGGGGCAGCCCAGCCCAGGCTTGGCTGCACAGGCCAGGGCTGCCCCAGGTCCTGAGGGCCAGGCGCTTACCTGGTAGGTGAACTGGACGCTGGGAGGCGAATGGCCAAGCTTCCCGCTGACGTCCACTTCGACACCCCCGGTGCAGGGCGCCTCTGTGGCCCCAATCACGCACACGATCCTGTGGGACAAGGAGGGTCACCAGGCCCCGCCAATGCCGCCCACTCCAACCCCGCAGGCCCACACTGCCCTTCTGTTCCCCAGCCTCTCGTTCTCCTCCTCAGCAGGCCCCAGCACCCCAGGGTGGGGGCTGACCTGGCCAACTGGCTGCAGCACGCACTCACCGGGTGGACACGGAGTACAGTTCTGGCTCAAAGACACAGTCCTGGCCAGCCACGGTGACCCTCTGCACGTCGTCTGCCCTGATACCCAGGTTTGACCCGTGGATGGTGACCCGGATGCCGCCGCCCAGAGGGCCTGTCTCAGGCTGGATCTGGGGCGGGCAAGGACCTGGTGAGGTGGGGGCTCTGGCAGGCGGCCGCGGGGGTGGGCGAGGGCCGGGCCGCGAGGCTCACCTTGGTGATGACGGGCGGTGGGCACTCGGAAGTGGCGTTGCTGCACAGGGCCTCGTACACGCACCTGCCCTGCCCACCGCACCACACGCACCTGTAGGCAGGGTCGGCGGCCAGGCACAGGCTGCAGTCGCTGCGGCCGAAGGAGCAGTTGTACAGGGTCACTGCAGAGGAGAGCGACGGTCAGCCAGGGCGCCCTGCACCCCAACGGCCCGCCCCCGGGCCCCACCCCCGGGCCCCACCCACCTTGCAGGCGACTGTCGATGTTCTTGCCGTAGGACTTGACATACAGGTGCAGGGGCAGGGTCTCATTGGCGTCGTGGGACAGCTGGGGGACACACAGGGACACACTGCACGCCCTGCCCTTACCCGGAAGGGTGGGGGCCGCTCACAGCCGAGGGCAGCACAGGGAGGCATCCAAGGGGCCAGAAGCCGGTGGGTGGGGGATGCTCTGAGTGAGACACGCTGGCCGCTCTGAGCACCTTCCAGAGAAGGGGACGAGGACAGGACCCCCGTGTCTGGGCTCTGACCCAGGACTTCCCGACAGCCCCTCCCTCACACTCCTGGAGGTCAGGGCCCCCAGGAGCCCCCAGGCCCAGCAGCCTGGCCTGCAGCCATACCTTCGGGGTTTGAAAGAAGAAGACCCCTGGCTCCTGCATGGTCACCGGCTCCTCAAACTTCAACAGGTCGCTGCCCACGTACAGGGAGGAGCCCTGTGGACAGCACAGTCAGGAGCCCGGCCCCAGCTTCGGTGCCCGAGTGCCTCCACGGCACGGACGCGCTCCCTGCCCCACGCCTCCTGGGCACGTGGAGGGCCTGCCTCGACTGACCACTCGGACCCCTCTGCCACCCGCCCCCAGCTGAACAAGGCCCCCAGCCCACTCCCACACCTCAGGAGGAGGCCGCCCAGCCCCTGCACGGACGGAACCTGCCCGTGTCCTGCTCTGCCTCACCCAGGCCCCGCGCCCTCCCAGCCCTGCTCTGGCCTCCTGCCTCCTGGACACTCTCCCTCACGGCCGGGCTCTAGTCAGGGAGGACAGGGGTGGGCCGCCCTCAGCAAGCCCCACCAGCACCTCCCCCACCTTCACTGTGTCCAGGTTCTTGCCCTGGAAGGTCACGGCCGTCTCGTGATTCATGGGGACCACCAGAGGACTGGGGTTCAGGAACTGTGGGCAGTTGTCCTCCTAGGAGAGAACGAGGCTGGCAGGATGTGCGCCTGGCCACCGCCCCCCGGGCCTGGGCCGCGCCCCGCGCCCTCACCATGTGGGCGCGCACGATGCCGTCCTCGGGGTTGGGCGAGGCCTCCCGGCACTCGTGGTACCGCAGGTCCCATTGGCAGGTCCAGCGGTTGCTCGCACAGGAGATGCACCTGGAAGAGAGGCTCATGAGGGGCGCCAGGGCTGGAGGGGCCGGGGGAGGGTGTGGGGCAGGACTCACGGCAGCTTCTCCACCAAGCTCATGGCCTCCCGGCAGTCGTAGAACGGGTACTCGTGGGAGGTGAGGGAGACGTTGCCATGTCTGAAGAGCAGCTGGATGGTCACGGCCACGTGGTCTAGGGTGCAGGCAGGGGGTCAGGGCCAGGGAGCCTCCCCAGGGCCAGCTCCTCACCCCAGCAGAGGCTGAGGACAGCACTGTCCCTAAGCCTGAGGGCCTTGTGTGGTCACCCTGGTCTGCAGGCCTGCAAGTGAGTCCAGGCGGGGGCCCCCACCCTGGCTCGGCCGTGGGCTCAGCTGGGCCTGCTGCCTCCATCAGATCTCAGGGCTGGGCTTGCCCTTCTCTCCAGGGCCCTGCCGCTTTGCTCTGTCTGTCTCTGCCAGCACAGAGCTGTGGCTCCTAGAGTCTGGGCGGGAGGCTTGCTAGGTCCCTGCCTGCGCCAGTGTGTCCCCACAGTCCCCAACACTCGGGAGACAGGACCGGGCCCCAGCCTCTAGGGGCAGCCCGACCTGTCTCAGGCTGGACAGGGCAGGGAGGGCACGAGGGGCTGCACACAGAACACCCCCATCACAGGTCCCACCACCCACAACCCACACTTTCCTGGAAGGCCTGCGCTAGGTCAGGGAGGGCTTCAGGGTCTTCAATGGGCAGGCAGGGCGCCCGGGGGCCCACCCACGCCCGAGGGGCCTCACCCTCGCCGGGCCTCGTGCTGGGGATGCTGCTCGGGGAGTTGCAGACGACGGTGTCACCTTCCACGCGGGCAGGGTGTGGCGGTGACGCGCCGAAGAGGCACAGCAGCTCGTCGTCTGCACTCAAGTCGGGGAGGGGGCTGACAGTCAGCTGCACCTGAGGGAGGGGCCGTGTGGCTAACCCCGGGTCCCCCCTGACCACCCCACCCCCCCCTGCATCCTGCCTGTCTGCAACCCGGCTCCATCGCAATGCAACCCGCACGGGGCCTGGTCTGCCTGGACACACAGGAGCCCCACTCTTGACTGCCCTGGTGCAGGGGCCATGGGGGCCCCACAAAAGGATGACCTCCCACATCCTGCATGCTCAGCATCTAGCGGCCAGGCCAGAAGGGAGATGGGGGGTCGCCCCCGGCCCTGCCTCTGCACTGCCCCGCCTCCACTGCCCCCACGCACCTCCCCCTGGGCCCGCCGGCTCATATTCTGCGGCTGGGCGTCGGTGATGGCCACACAGGACTTGTCCCAGCTCCACAGCCAGTGGCCGGTCTCCTCGGCCCGTGGGCACTCAGCCCTCCTGGTGCACCTGCAAGAGCAAGGGGCAGCCTCAGTCCTGGTCCCTGGAGACCCACCTGTGAGCCTTCAGGCCTGGCACAGGTGCTGGGGACCCGGCCCATGGCCATCCAGAACCAGGGTACAGGTGCTGGGAGACCCAGAGCACAGGTGCTGGGGACCCGGACTGCAACCCTCCAGGCCTAGGCACAGGTGCTGGGGACCCGGCCCATGGCCATCCAGAACCAGGGCACAGGTGCTGGGAGACCCAGGGCACAGGTGCTGGGGACCCGGACTGCAACCCTCCAGGCCTAGGCACAGGTGCTGGGGACCCGGCCCATGGCCATCCAGAACCAGGGCACAGGTGCTGGGAGACCCAGGGCACAGGTAACTAGGGGACCCGGCCTGCAACCCTCCAGGTCTAGGCACAGGTGCTGGGGGACCCAGCCTGTGGCCATCCAGGACCAGGGCACAGGTGCTGGGAGACCCAGGGCACAGGTAACTAGGGGACCCAGCCTGCAACCCTCCAGGCCCAGGCACAGGTGCTGGGGGACCCAGCCTGTGGCCATCCAGGAGCAGGGCACAGGCACTGGGGGACCTAGTCCGTGGCCATCCAGGACCAGGGCACAGGCACTGGGGGACCCGGCCCGTGATCCTCCAGAACCAGGGCACAGGTGCTGGAGGACCCGGCCCATGGCCGTCCAGGCCCATGCACAGTACTGGGGGACCCAGGGCACAGGTAACTAGGGGACCCAGCCCGTGGCCATCCAGGACCAGGGCACAGGTACTAGGGGACCCGGCCTGCAACCCTCCAGGCCTAGGCACAGGTGCTGGGGACCCGGCCCATGGCCATCCAGAACCAGGGCACAGGTGCTGGGAGACCCAGGGCACAGGTAACTAGGGGACCCGGCCTGCAACCCTCCAGGCCTAGGCACAGGTGCTGGGGGACCCAGCCTGCAACCCTCCAGGCCCAGGCACAGGTAACTAGGGGACCCAGCCTGTGGCCATCCAGGACCAGGGCACAGGCACTGGGGGACCCAGCCTGTGGCCATCCAGGACCAGGGCATAGGCACTGGGGGACCTAGTCCGTGGCCATCCAGGACCAGGGCACAGGCACTGGGGGACCCGGCCCGTGATCCTCCAGAACCAGGGCACAGGTGCTGGAGGACCCGGCCCATGGCTGTCCAGGCCCATGCACAGTGCTGGGGGACCCAGGGCACAGGTAACTAGGGGACCCAGCCCGTGGCCATCCAGGACCAGGGCACAGGTACTAGGGGACCCAGCCCGTGGCCATCCAGGCCCAGGCCCAGGTGCTGGGGGACTCAGGGCCCAGGTGCTGGGGGACCCAGGCCCAGTGCTCACCGTCCCTTGATGACACACCAGCCGCAGTATGGGTCTTGGGAGTCGCGGCACTGCGCGCAGGAAGAGTAGCTCAGGCATTCCTGCACCGGGAGCCGGAACACCTGCGGACGCAAGTGAGGGGCTCTGGCAGCCACACGGGAGCCCCCAGACCCCCTTTATGGGACCACCAGCTCAACCCCACTTTGTCTCTGTGCCACGAAAGCCTTGGACACTAACTCGGTTCTACATGGCCACAGCCCATTAGCCACTCATGGCTCACAACACAGATGGGGTGGGGGTCCCGGGCATGGTGCCCACCCTGGCCAGCCCAGGCCCTCCGAAGGCCAGCTGGAGGGGTTCCTGCCATCTCCGGAAGCTCAGGGGCCCCTCACATTCCTGTCCTCCCACAAGGGACAAACACTCCGACACTGGCCCTGGGCAGAGGCCAGTCAGTCAGGGAGACGTCGCTGAGACCAGGACAGACAGGCAGACAGCTGCAGGCAGGCCCAGGAACCCAGCCCCGGGCAGGCGGAGCCCGAGGCTCCTCGCCCTGTCCTGCTCTGCTCACCCGAAGTCTCTCACAGTGGCCTGGGGGACGGCCTCGGGGCTGTGTCCAGCATACCTTGTCCTGCGTCATGGCGTACAGACTGGCCAGATCCCCAGACAGCACCAGGTCCTGCTTGATCCTCTTGTTGATCTCCACGAGGATGGAGCCATACTCGGTGGAGGTGCCATCCGGGGCGAGGTACACCTGTGGGCACAAAGGCAGGGTGTGGGGGGGCAGTACACGGAAGGGTCCTCCAGGCCACCCCCTGCCCCAGCCTAGGGTCTCACCTTGAGGATCCGGCCGTCAGAGGTCCCCAGGAAGGCAACGGTGTGGTTGTTCTCAGCGGTCACCACCACGGCCGTCAGGTTCAGGCCCCCGCGCTGCAGCACAGCTGTGGCCGTGAGTCCATCACGGCTGCCCAGTGGGTAGGGCAGGTGCTCCGAGCCACATGGGAAGTTCTTACTGGCATCCTGTGAACACAGTGTCAACGGCAGGCGCTGATCCCCCACCAGGTTCCCCTACCCCCGCACACGAGGCCCCCAGACCCATCCCCAAGAACAAGGCTCCCACAACAGGGACTATGTCCAATGCTGGCCCCGATGCCCAGCACAGGGCACACACACACACACACGCACATACACACAGCTGTGCCCCGATGCCCAGCACAGGGCACACACACACACACAGCTGTGCCCCCTGCCCAGCACTGGGCACACACACACACACACACAGCTGTGCCCCCACGCCCAGCACAGGGCACACACACACACACACACACACAGCTGTGCCCCCATGCCCAGCACAGGGCACACACACACACACACACACAGCTGTGCCCCCACGCCCAGCACAGGGCACACACACACACACACACACAGCTGTGCCCCCACGCCCAGCACAGGGCACACACACACACACACACAGCTGTGCCCCCATGCCCAGCACAGGGCACACACACACACACACACAGCTGTGCCCCCATGCCCAGCACTGGGCACACACACACACACACACACAGCTGTGCCCCCACGCCCAGCACAGGGCACACACACACACAGCTGTGCCCCCACGCCCAGCACAGGGCACACACACACACACACACACAGCTGTGCCCCCATGCCCAGCACAGGGCACACACACACACACACACAGCTGTGCCCCCATGCCCAGCACAGGGCACACACACACACACACACACAGCTGTGCCCCCATGCCCAGCACTGGGCACACACACACACACACACACACACAGAGCTGTGCCCCCATGCCCAGCACTGGGCACACACACACACACACAGCTGTGCCCCCATGCCCAGCACAGGGCACACACACACACAGCTGTGCCCCCATGCCCAGCACAGGGCACACACACACACACACACAGCTGTGCCCCCATGCCCAGCACAGGGCACACACACACACACACACAGCTGTGCCCCCATGCCCAGCACAGGGCACACACACACACACACACAGCTGTGCCCCCATGCCCAGCACAGGGCACACACACACACACAGCTGTGCCCCCATGCCCAGCACAGGGCACACACACACACACACAGCTGTGCCCCCATGCCCAGCACAGGGCACACACACACACACACACACACAGCTGTGCCCCCACGCCCAGCACAGGGCACACACACACACACACACAGCTGTGCCCCCATGCCCAGCACAGGGCACACACACACACACACACACACACAGCTGTGCCCCCACGCCCAGCACAGGGCACACACACACACACACACACAGCTGTGCCCCCATGCCCAGCACAGGGCACACACACACACACACACACTCACACACAGCTGTGCCCCCATGCCCAGCACAGGGCACACACACACACACAGCTGTGCCCCCATGCCCAGCACAGGGCACACACACACACACACAGCTGTGCCCCCATGCCCAGCACAGGGCACACACACACACACAGCTGTGCCCCCACGCCCAGCACAGGGCACACACACACACACAGCTGTGCCCCCACGCCCAGCACAGGGCACACACACACACACACACACACAGCTGTGCCCCCATGCCCAGCACAGGGCACACACACACACACACAGCTGTGCCCCCATGCCCAGCACAGGGCACACACACACACACACACAGCTGTGCCCCCATGCCCAGCACAGGGCACACACACACACACACACACAGCTGTGCCCCCATGCCCAGCACTGGGCACACACACACACACAGCTGTGCCCCCACGCCCAGCACAGGGCACACACACACACACACACACTCACACACAGCTGTGCTCCCACGCCCAGCACAGGGCACACACACACACACACAGCTGTGCCCCCATGCCCAGCACAGGGCACACACACACACACAGCTGTGCCCCCATGCCCAGCACAGGGCACATGCACACACACAGCTGTGCCCCCATGCCCAGCACAGGGCACACACACACACACACACTCACACACAGCTGTACCCCCCTGCCCAGCACAGGGCGCACACACACGTACCAGCCCGTGGTTGCCGCACTGGATCTCGCCATGGAAGGGCTTGTAGAACAGGTCGCTGCGGCCCGCCTCCCGTGTGCCCGCGTAGCAGGCCTTGCGGGTGGCCTCCATCTTGGTGTGGACCTCATCCAGTGGGAAGAGGCAGAGGCCTGCCCCAGGCCCTCCGTGGCCACCTCGGCCATCCCGACTGAAGACAGCGTACAGCACCCTGCCAGCGCCCGGCGTGGCCACGGAGGCCGCCAGACAGGTGCCAAAGGCGGGGGCCTGGGGGTCGCTGGGGTCGTGGCACTGCAGGTCTACCTCCAGGTAGGAGTAGTAGAACGGGTCCTGTCTGCACATGCGTGCCAGCAGCGTGCGGTTGTGGGCTGGGTGCTTGTCCTGCTGGTTGAAGACGAAGAAGACGTAGGGGCCGTCCTCGAAGGCCGCCACGAACTGCTGTGTGCTGGTGGACAGGTAGCCGGCCTTGTAGGTGGCGTGGTCCGTGTAGGCCTCGAAGGCCTCCCTGCCCTCGGCCCGGTCCAGCAGGCGGGTGCTCACGATGATGCCATTGTCGTGCGGCCCGTTGCCTTTGCCCACAAACAGCACGCGCTCCCCGCCGGGGCCCGTGGAGCTAACCAGCCCCACGGTGGCCACGCCCTCGTCATTGCTGGCCACAAAGGACTTCTCGCCGCTGCTGTCTTCATAGAAGAGGCGCGTGGAGATGTTGCTGAGGGCCCGCAGGGCACAGATGCCCTTGAAGAGGCTGCCACACTCCACCAGGCGCCTGCCGGGAGGGTCGAGCAGCAGCAGCTGGTTCACGTTGTCGGTCAGCACGGCCTCGTGGCACTGGCTCGCCTCGATGGGCGGCGTGCACTTCTTGTTGTCCAGGGCCGGGCCTGTGTTTGCCTTCTGCTCCAGCTGCAGGTCGGCACTCAGCTGGTAGAGCGCGTTCACGGCCCCCACGTACACCACGCCGGAAGCCTGGTCCACGGCCAGGTGGTTCAGCTCTGTGTCACTGTGGAAGAAGTCCAGTCTGCCAGGCCGCAGGCTTGACCCCATGCCCGCCAGGCCCAGGAGGGTCAGGGCCCAGAGCTGCAGTGCCATTGCCCCCGACAGCCTGTGGGAAAAAAGCAGGGGTCAAGGGAGCCCTAGCCCAAAGGGTGCCTGTGAACACAGGCCAGGGGGCCGTGATCCCGGACTGAGCCGGGGAACCCAGCACCCTTCACACACACACACACACCCCTGTTCCACCTCAGAGCTCCAGGAAACCCACTTCCTAGCCCTTCACCGCGCAGTCTACCTGGTGACCAGGGTGGAGCCACCGCTACTCCACGCCCTGGGAAGCCGAGGCCTCGTCTCCACCTCCAGGTCCAAGGCAACAGGCCAGGGCGGAGCCCAGCTCCCCACCCTGTGACTCTCCAAGAAGCTCCAGGCGGTCGGTCGGGGGGGCCTTTGGCCCCAGACAACTTGCCCCCGTGCACAGGCCCAGGCCGACGGACAAGCCCTGGGGGCACGAGCAGGTGAGCTGTACACCTGTCCTGTACTGACCCCGAGCACAGGCTGGTCCTCGAGGCCTGCTGTGACCAGCTCAGCCAACACACAGGCACTTTCCCCTGTTCCCAGAGTCACCTGCCCCAGCCCCGCCCCACCTGCAGAGCTCTCCCGGAGCCTCCCGGACCCCCTTCCAGACCCCTGTTCCCATGGCAGAACCAGCGGGGGAGAAAGTAAGTCTTCTCAACCCCTCCTCGCCCTGCCTCACCCCCGTCCCGGCGCCGTGGGCAGAGCCTCAGATGTGGGGGCACAGAGACAGGATCCCAGGAGGGACTTCCAGGGAGCTTTGAACAGCTCCAAACCCAGCAGGCGTGGAGGGAGAGCCCTCAGGCATGTCCTGGGGGCCTGCGCCCTGGAGTTCAGACCACGAATGGGACGAGTGGGCTAGTGGGCTGCAGGATCTGCCATTCCCTTCCCACTTGCCTCAGGGAATCCAAGAGCAGCTGGCAGGGAGAGCCATTCTGTGCTGGCAGGGAGAGCCCTTCTGTCTCCCTCTGGGGACCCCGGCCCCCAGACCCTCTCTCGTTATTCGTTATCACAGCCTCCCCCCGCTCCTGGATCACCGTCCCAGGATCTAGGCGTCGGCTGCTCCAGACCAGGACGCAGAAACCCCGTGCAGGCTTTGAGTGAAGCTGTGTTCACTGCAACAGGCTGCCTGCTCCTCGCAGACCCTGTCACTCCTCCCAGCCGCTCCTTTATTGCTCAGGCACCCAAGTCGCCCTACAGGCTGTGGCTGTCCCCTCCCGCACGCTGCACCCAGCTCTGAGCTCAGAGGAAAGGTGCCCAACAAAGCCTTCTCGGCGGGGGGAGGCCGAGCTGGTCTGCCACCCTGCTCCCCGCAGACAACCCCTCCAGGTGACCTGGCCTCTGCACAGAACCTGCACCGGGGCTCAGTCCTCGCACAAACCCTGGGGACACAGGGTCCAGGAGCCCACCCACAGGTGGGGTGGGGGAGGAGGAAGATGGGGAGACGCGAGAACAGCAAGACTCTCTTGGGGTATCCATGGGTACAGGCCCTCCTGCTACCCCCCCACAAAGGCCCCACTTTCCCCACACCCCCCCGCAGTCCACCCAGCAGTATCAGTCCCCACCAAGCCTGTCCTTCCAGCCTTCCCCACTCACCCACGCCCCGCCCAGCGGGCCGCGCCAGCCACAGTGAGCCCGGAATGAATGGAATGTCCTGGGGCTCAGGGAGGGGGGGAGGAGGAGGAGTGCGTGGGCGGGGCTGCAGCTGGGGCCGCCCAACAGGCGCCCAGGCCCCTGGGCGGGTCTCTACCACAGGGCTAGGCCTGGAGCCCAGGCCAGACAGACAGGGGGACCCTGTGGGCCCCCTTCAGACAATGCTCTCACCCCTGGCAGAAAGATCCAGGCGGCTCCCCCTGCGCCTCTCCTGACTGATGTCAACAGACACCCCTGGGGCAGGCACACCCTGGGTGCTCAGTAAATATCATGTGTGACTAGATCCTGCCACTGACAGCAGCACTGGCCAGACACCCCCACACTGCCCAGGGCTGGCAGAGGGACCCCAGGGGTGGCAGGAGGGAGGGCCTGTGTGTCCACAGGAGGCTCCCGTCTACTTCCTGGACAAATAGGCCTCAGGTGACCTGCCTGCCAGCCTAGGAGCAAAGGGCGATCCACCTGCCGACTAGCAAAACCCTGGCCAGCCGGGCGGCAGGCGCCAGGGACAGCCGGCTGAGCTTCCTGCCTCTGGAGTTCCTGGAACAGGAGGGCGGGCAGGCGGCAGGCACTTCCTGTTTTGAAGTCAGTCCCAGGACCCCCACTTACCGGGCTGGTGGGGGATTTCCTCGAGGCCTCATTCCTGGCTGAAGTTTGGGGGTGCACGTCCGAGAAGCCACACAAACTGCGGCTGCTGGCCCGGAGAGCTGTACAGGCGCCCTGCCCCCAGCCGAATCCCAGCCGTGCTGTTCCCGGAGCCCAGTGCCACAGTGCCCGTCCCACCTGAGCAAACCTGGCCTCCAGGGAACCAGGGGCCTCAGAATGGCCCCCCAGTATAGGGAGGCTCCCCACGCCCATCCCAGGGTCACCATGAGCCTGCTCTGGGCACAGGCAGAGCTGTGCACCCCGTGCCCTAGCCCTGGGAGCTCTCCTCCCTCCATCTGGCCATCTGTCCTTCCCTCAGGGCCAGGCTGTGGGAGGGGCTGCAGGGGGATGTGTGTCGTCACAACCCCGCCGGACACAGCCCCAAGGACACCACAAGGGGTGGTTCAAGACACCTGGAGCTTTGCCATCCACACAGCCCCCGCCACCCACTGTCTTCCCCTGGGCCGAGCGGCCCTACTCACCAAGGCTCCAGTGGTCCGGGGTCAGTCTCTGCTCCAAGCCAGCATCAAGACTCTCTAGGAGGCAAAGGAGAGACAGGAGTCAAGGCAGCAGCCTGGCCTGTGTCCACTTGGGTCCCTGCATCCTCTACCCCACTGCCAGTGCAGCCCCTCCCCCCGACAGCTCCAGCCCCCAGGCCTGGCACCCCCAGTCTGCTCGGGGTCAAGGACTGCCTCTTTTTGCTCTAAGTAGATTGGTAGTAGGCATGTGTATCATGCTGATTGAGATGAGAAAACCAATCACACCCCGACCCTGTAGTGCTACTTACTAGCTGTGTGACCTTGGTCAAGTTACTGGACTTCAAGGTGCCTCATTTTCCAATCTGTGAAATGGAGACAGTGACAGGGAGCGCCCATCAGATAAGCAAGAACCAAGTGAACCAGCTCCCAGGGGCTACACTGTAGCGCTCCTCCGGGCTTGGCTTGCCACTGTATCCTTTCACCACATCCTCTGGCTCCCTAACCCCCAGCCCTGCCCAGGAGGCGCAGACCAAGGGTACCTTGGGGCAGGGTCTTTGAGCCACATTTTTACTACAAAGCCCTGCACCAGAGGACACCGTGGAAAACGGCAGAGCCCAGACCTGCTGTGGTGCGAACTCCACCGTGTCCACTGAGGTATAGTCACTGCTGACAGGTCTAGCAGCCCTCCATGGAAACTGAAAGCAGGGGCCAATCTTGGGGGCAAAGTAACTTTCACTGCCATTTAACAACAACGACAAAAGAAAATCCTCGAGAACATATTCCCATATCACCACCAGTCTGAACTAGGAGAGCTGTGCCCCGTTGGCTCCGTCTCAGGATGTGGCCTTCCAGGCTCTTGGCAACACCCCCTCCCCATAGGTCAGCCCCGGAATCCTGCTCCTGCAAGGGGTCCTCCTCAGGTCCACTCCCAGCCAGGTCAGCCAGCAAACTGCCTCCAGCACCCCTGCTCCAGGCCCAGCCCAACACTCCTCCTCCTGGATCCGCCTCCATGTGCCCTGTGCGACCCCCCCCCCCCCACTGTCCCTACCTGCTCACACCCCTGGACAGCGGGACCCAGGGTGGGGGTGGGGCACACAGGAAACTTGGGCAGCACCTCTGGTGGGGTGGTGGGAATGTCCCTCTGTCCTCAGCCCTGGCTGAGCAGGGAAGGGTTAACCTGCCCAAGGGGCTCAGAGCTGCCAGTGCCAAGGGTTTGGGGAGAGAGTGTCCTTTTGCCCCACACTCAACACAGCCTTTGTGGAAGGAGAACCGTGAAACACAGGGGCCTGTTTCCGAGGCACGGGTTCCTGGGACGGCCCGGTCTCCAGGCCGTGCTGGCTCTGTGCAGCCCCACCAGCCCCCCATGTCTCCTCCGGGGAGATCTTCAGTTCCCAGCAAGCAGCCCTCCACTGGCCCAGGAGCCCAGAGGTGAATCCAGTGAAGCTGGCTTCCCAGTGAACGCTCGGCCTGCGCCTCCAGCCCCCAGCCTCCCAGCCAGGCGGACACAGTGACTGCAGGGCCTGCCACCCGGCACTGTGGAAGGTGGGTGGGGCCAGCTCCCGCCTGCCCCTGCCCTGGCCTCCAGAGGCTGTGGACTTTCCCCCCAGTATCAGACTCCTCAGAGCCAACACTTCCTGGAGCCCGGGACCTGGACTGGTCCCCACTCCCCAGCCGCCTGCCTGCCAGCCCTGCCCTGCCCCCAGCACCAGGGTCTGCCTCCTGCTCCCCAAGACCCCAGTGCAGACTCCTGTGCTGGGTACCCAAGGCCCAAGTCCCCACTGGAGTGACCAACACTGCTGCACACAGGGAGTAGCAACGGCCTGCTCTGTCAGTTCCTAGCTGGGGCTGTGGGTGACCCTGCCAGGCTGCCCTGTGCCTCAGCTTCCCCACGGAGAGCCAAGCCAGTGAGAGGACACACTCACCGCCACTCTGCCTGCTCAAAGGAGGGATCGCGAGCATCACAGAGCAATCGCGCCCACTCCTCCCGTCCCCTAGAGAACTCCTGCCTGTGCTTCAGAACACGACACCGCCCCCCACCCGAGCCCAGTGAACCAGGAAGGTGTGATGGCCTTGAGGCCGGTCCTGTGACCAACACAGCACAAGTGTTTCCTGCCCAGCCAGGGCTGGGGTGGCCCTGGCCTCTCCTGCCCACCCCAGGCCCAGCGGGGGGCAGCGGGAGCCCCTGGCCTTGGGGACTCTGAGACTGCCCTGGCCAGAAGCTGAGCCCTGCCCATTCCCTCCCCTGCCCTCAGGAAATGGCAAACCAAAAGCATCTAATTGAGGTACCTCAGTTATGAGCACCCCCATCCGTGGGTGGGCCTCGGTCCTGGGGAGCCCCTTCCCTGTATCTCAGAGAAGCAGGACTTGGGGCTCCCAGTAAACCACTGCAAAGCAGGAGAGCCCCAGGCAGACCCAGTGCAGAAAGGGGTGCCGGCTGCCAGGACTCAGGCCCAGGCCTGTCCCTGCGTCGGTGGAGGGAGGGCTCCAGCACTTGGCGGGGCCCTCTCAGGGTCAAAGGACAGAAGAGGGTCCCCAGGCACCACACCAGGGGCCTCAGAGGCAGGGCTGTCCGCGGCCAGGAGGAGGAGCACAAAACCTGCCCAGTGCGGAGCCAAAGCAGGAACACAACAGAGCCTCCAGCGCGTCCAAAACAAGCCCGGAGCGCACCGAGCCCCCTCCCTCGCCGTCGCGGTCTCTTGGGGACACCGCGCGGTGACGGCCACGCACACAGCCCGGCCCAGAGGCCGCGGGAGCAGAGCTCAGGCCAGAAGGCCGCCAGAGCTTGGGCCGGGAGGGCCGCCCTCCCGCCGCTCCCAGATAGCAGAGCCCCCTGCGCGGACCTGGGCCGGGCACCCGGGGCCCCGGTGCAGAGCCACCACCACCCCCCGCCCCCGCCCCGCTGCTCCTGGATGCCGGGAGTGTGGGGCAAGGGGGTCTCCCACGCCGCCCCCCACCACGCGCCCGCTGCCCGCCCCCTCCCTGGGGGTCCCCGCAACCTGGGCGCACACCTGGGCGGGGCAAGGAGACTCACTCGGCTCTCCAGGCCCGGGGTCCCCAGGCCACGCCGGGAGGGTCCCTGACCCCGGTAACAATGACGGCGGCGGAGGCGGTCACGTGACGCGGGGAGACCTCCCCTCGGGAGCGCTCACCTGGTGTCAGCCGCGGGAGCGTGGCCGGCCACTCCCGCGGTCCTCCCCGCCCAGAACGGGGCGAGGCGCAGGGCGGCTCCGCCCCCTCCTCAGGGTAGGTGCCGGGGGCTCTTCCCACAGCCCCGCCCCACAGCCCCGCTAGCCAGAGCCTGCGGACACGCGCCCTCCCTCCCCGGCCCTGGCTCCTGCCAGGCCCCAGACGGACCGGGTCAGGGCCCCGACACCGACCTAGGGGCAAAGGTGGGGCGCGGGGCTCCAGGGATGGCTGACGTCAGCCTCAGCGGCTCCCTCCCCATCAGCCCCTGCCTAGGGGTCACCGCATGTAAAGCCCTCCCTGATGGGTGGCAGGGATGAGGTTACCAGCCCAGGACCCTGGCTGTGCTCAGAGAAGCCCCAAGGCTTCCCCAGCCACTGGACTTCAGGACTCCAGGCTCAGGTCCTCCTCCCTCCTGCCGGCCCCCACGGGTCCACCTCTTACAGCCACACAGTGACCAGGGTCCCTGCACCTAGCCCTGACCTTCAGGTGCCTGAGTCTGCCCTGGCCCCTCCCTCCCCAGTGCTAACTGCAGCCTCTGCAGCTGGGGTCCCCACAGTGTCCTCCCATCCTAGCCTCCCCTGGGATATCCAGAGCGCAAGGTGGCGCCCCCTCCCCACACGCACCCCAGGCCTGAAGGGCCACTTCCTCTCAGCACCCTCCCCAGGCCCAGCCGCAGTCACACTGTCCTGCCTGCCCCAGGCTGCCGTGGTCTCCCCACTTCCGTCCCTGCCCACACACAGTCCTCTAGATCAAACAGAGCAGCCGCCACCTCCACCCACTGCCCCCACTCCTGGAGGACCCCTGAGTCAGCCGGCCGAGGGGAGCGGGCCTCCAAGGCCCGCGGGGCACAAATGGGTCCTGTTGCCTCGGACGGGGGTCAGCTCATCAGAAGTGTCCGAACAGCTGCCTGGCCACAGAAGAGGCTCCCGTGGGGACTGGGGACTCAGTTACCCGATGCCTTTCCAGCCTGGAGCTGAGGTCTGCACCCGCCCCTGTCCACCACCCCAACTCTGAGCTCCTCACTCCGCTGGCTGGTCACAGGCCAAGTCCTGACTGCTGCTGCTCGCCAGGGCAGCCCGAGGATCATGGAGGCTGCAGCTGGCCCTGAGCCCTCCTCCCCACGCACAGGAGAGGGGGTGGAGTGGGGGAGGAGGGTGAAGGGGGTGAGAGCCAGAGCAAGCGAGGAGCCAGCAAGGCTGTAATCTCCCTGTCAGTCTGTCAGAGCCTGGACCGCCTCTCCCATCACAGCTGAACCCTACAATTAGCTCGGGGCGCAGTGCCACGCCTGTACGCCCGCCACCCTCCCATACGATCCCAGGGAGGAAGGCGCTCCCGGCTGCGATGCTGAGGGGAGAGCCCAGCCAGCTGGGGCCGTCCTCGGGACAGAGAGCCCAAGGGAGACACAGATCCGGCACTCTGGAATCCTCTCAGAGCTGGACACACCTGGAGCTGGGCTGCAAACAGGCTGCCTCAAGCCTCCTGTCCAGACTGAGCCAGGGGCTTGGCAGAGGCGCTGGGCAGGGTCTAGAGTCCAGGCTGAGAGTGAGACGGGGGCAGGGAGGGCCCTGGGAAGTCAGGGCAGTCAGGGGTTTCCCAATGAGGAAATTCTCCAGCTCAGGGTTGGGGCAGGGCGGAAGCAGGAGGTGATACAGTGTGTGGGGTTGGTGACCAGGACTTGGGGGGAAGGGTTTGCCTGGCCTCCCTGCAGCTACTCAGCAAGGAGCCCCCAGCCCTCCTGGAGGCCAGGCCTGGTCCCTCCTTCCACTCAGCTCCAGTAGCAAGGCGCTGGCGGGAGGGAGCTGCTCACGCCAGGCTGTGCAGGGCCATGTAGGCTCTGGGTCCAGGCACTGGACCCCCGGGCTGGCCTGCTTTCCCATCCAGGCATCTCTGTCTGGGTCCTGAGACCCCTCAGAGCAGCCCCTCACAGGAGGCCTGATGCCAAGATGGAGGGGGGAGGCCAGGCCCTCAGATCCCCAACCAGCCTGGGGAGCTCCCCTGAATCTCCCAGGGGGTGGGGGTGGCGGCTGCTGGAGCCATTCCCTCCCACCACCTGCCCCTCACCCCTGCCAACTGGCCCAGCGCAACTTAAAATAGCTTCTCCCACTTGCTGGCCCTGGTCTTCAGTGGGTGAGGCCGGGGCAGGGGGGCCCAAGCTGGGGTCCTCTTCCCCTCTTCCCCAGGGGCAGCTGTCCCCTCCACAGAGGGCACTGGACGGGCCTCAGCAGGGAGGAGAGTTCACAGAGCCCCTGCCTCCTGTCAGTCGCGAACCTTCTCCACGGCCAGGCCCCCAACACACCCCAATCCCACCAAGTGGCGACCCCCATACCGCCCGCCACCTCTGGACCACGCGGGCCACAGCCCCCTCGTTCTCCAAGACAGAGCCACACTGTTGCGTCAGGCTGTCCTCGGACAGCTACGGCCTAGATTCTGAGCTAGAACTCGGGTGAGGGCAGGGCAGGGGTCCCCGGTGAGCACAGGGACAACACACCCCTCTACCACCTGCAGCATGTCCTGCTGCAGCCCCCCCCCCCAGGCCAGGGCGGGGCAGGGGCCCTCCTCCCAGAAGCCCCCAGAGCTGCCTGGGAAGGAGCAGGCCCTCCTGGGGAGAGCACCGGCCCAGCACAGGGCCACACTCGGAGCGCTGCAGCTCCAGCCTCCAGTCTCTTCCTTTCTTGCTCCTGCTGAGGAGGGGGCCCAGTTGGGGCAGAGGGGCCTGGTCTCTGCACCTGGACATGACACGTCCCTGGCCACACTGCCAGGCCGAGGGCAGAGCTGGAGTCCAAGCCTGAGGCTTGCTCCACAATGGGGAACTACAAGGGGGGCCTAGGAAGAGGGTGCGGCCAACAAGTCCGGCCCTGCCCCCAGCCGCCCCGGCCTAGCACACTGGGTCACCAGGCAGCTCAGGCACGAACCCCGCCAGTCCACAGGGACCACCCCCAGAGAAGGCCACCAGCCACAGAGGGGGCAGTGGTGAGCCAGGCTCTGGGTGCGAAGGGAGACTGAGGCACAGAGGCAGGACGAGAGTGACAACAGCTGGGAAACTCTAGTGGGGCGGCCCTGGGCTCCTCCCTGTGAGCAGACATCACCCTGGGGTGGGGCAGCCTGCTCCACCATCCCTGAGTTCCATCTGAGGCCTGAGTCCACAGAATAGTGACAGAGACCCACGGAGGTGAGTGTCCCTGCTGGGGGCAGGACAGCAGGGGTCCCGCAGGTCCCTTCCATCTGTGCCTGACCAAGATAAGGTGGAAGGGCCAGGAAGGCCACTAAGTCGGGGCACAGGGGGCCCTAGGCAGCTGTGAGCAGGGTCCCTGTCTGGTTAGCAGAGGGGGTGGGGAGAGGCAGGAGCCTGTGTCAGGGGATATGAAACCACGGAGGGGAAGAAGGCAGAGGAACCACATGCCCTGGAAAGAAGAGGGGACCGGGGGCCCCTCCCACCCCCTCCATCACAGGTTCTGACCTGCCCGTCTCTGCCCAGAATTAGTCAGAGGCCCCACCCCACACACAAATAGCTGTGACCACACGGGGAGAGACTGTGCCCAGCTTCCCTGTCCCTGCACCCACAGAACAGAGGCTGGAGCGAGGGGCTGCTGCTCCGGGGCCCTCTGAGGCCAGGCCTGGGTTTCAGTGCCCACCAGTTCACCCCCGTCTCCCTGGCCCCCTTCCAAGGCAGCAGCAGGAAAGAGAGGCTTAGCCCTGCAGCCAGGGGGCCAGGGCAGAGACCAGCCTGTGGTGGGAGGGGCTCCCGGCAGCCCGCACAGCCCTGCGCCCCTCAGAGGAGGGGAAGGCACAGCCGCCCCCCACCAGGGCACCCCCTGCCCACTCCAACATCCTCTGCACCCCCGCGGGGCCAGGCCCAGCTGAAGCCCCAGGTTGGTCTAGGTCCTGGGGCCTCTGCCATATGGACACACTGGCAGCTGCAAGCCCACCCAGTGCCTATCCAGTCCTATCCCTTCTGCTCCACTTGCCTGGGCAGGGGGCACGGCAAGTCCCCCGCCTCCTGCACGTGGGCCCCAGCTGCCGGCTCTGCCTCCCCACTGCAGTCCCTTCGTAGCCTGCTAGGCACAGAACCACAGGCACACCCAGGGACGGCCCCAGGGAGCAGCTCACAGCAGGGACCCAGCTGTGGCCTCAGTCTCCCCACCTGTGGGCCAGGTTGACAGGGACCACATGCAAGTACAGCAGTCCACAGACAAGGGCTGGGCTGGGGAGGGCCTCAGTCCCTCAGCTGCCGACCAGCAGACAAGACGGGGTGGGGGGGCCCTCCAGCCCGGCAGGCTGTTCCCTTTAACCACAACCCTGCCAAACTCGGGGTGAGAAGAGGAGCAAGGCTCAGGGGCTCTCGAAGCCAGGGCTCCCCTGGCTGAGAGCGCCTTCTGCCCACCGCCTCCCCTGGAGGGGCCTGGGCCCCCTGCAAGGCTGAGCAGGGCCCACCGGAGCTGACACCGGGGCCTTCTCCAATCCAGGGGTGACGCATCACCTCCTGCCCCACCCCCAGCCGGTCTGAGCAGCCTCAGGAGGGGAGGAGCTGCCCAGACTCGCCCGGTCTCCCTCCAGGGGTTCTCACCCACCGCCCGGAAATGGATCCTTCTCCCACGGCTGCAGGCTGCGGCCTTTCCCTCTCGGGTGGCTGGACACGGCTGGATAATCCAAAATAATTCCATCTTGGCAGGCAGCCGGCGGGGGAGGGGGGCCTCACATTCCAAACTCAGTAACTTCCCTGGCCTCCTGCAGCCGGGAGCCCCCGGCCAGACCTCAGACGGAGGCGGCGTCCGGAGGTATGGCGGGGGTGTGAGCGGAGGTGTGGGAGCTGGCTCGGGCCAGCCAGGCCCACCTGTTTGCTGCTGTCTTCTCCCGGACACTAAAAGCTGACACAGCACGGAGATAGCAGCGAGCTGACCGCCCTCCTCCCCTCCGGGCAGGGGCGGGGCTGCTGTCCAGCCCCCAGGGAAGCATCTGGGCTGGAGTCTCGAGCTGTCACCTGGAGAGCCCTCCGCACGGGGTGGGGGGGGGCACAAGCCAGACTGGAGGAGGGAGTTTCCAGCCTCACCCCCACTTCTGGCTTCTGCCACAGGTCATGGCAGGCACACACAGCCTTCCTTCCTTATCCAAGGAGCTGGGAAAGCTCCAGGGCTCCTGAGGTCAAAGACTCCCATACAGGACAGGCAGGATGCCCCCCCACAGCCAGAGCTCTGCCGAACAGCCTGAGGACAGAGGTGGCGGGAAGGGTCTATCCAGGAGGGCTTCCTGCAGGAGGAGGCATGTGGAGGTGCAGCACCAGTCGGTGAAGGGCAAGGCCAAACCACCGAACACACCCCCACCCGCCAGCCAGGTCTAAGACTTCCTGGGTCCCAGGTGCCCACCCAACGGGAACCACACCAGGAACCGGAGACACCCCGCGGGAAGCAGGCTCAGGCCTGGGAGCTGCGCACACACTGGGTGCGGGTCTCTCCCACTCCCGCACCCCTGCCAAGGCCGGACCGCGGGGAAGCCTGGGCGAAGTCGGCCGTCCGCGAGGGCTGCGCGGGCGGCTGGGCCCGGGGCCCATACACGGCCGGGACCCCCCTCGCTCTGGCGCGGATCTCCGCGCCTGAGGAGGCGGGGGCGTGGGTGGGGCGGAGGATCCGGAACCAGACACGGTCCGGAGCGGCTCCGAGGGACGCGGGCCACCGCGTCCCCGGCCGCCACCTGGAGGCGCGTGGGGCGGGGGCAGCCGCTGCAGCCGCGGGACCCAGACGGCGGCCCAGGCCCCAGCCGCGCTCCGCCGAGCCGCAGCCGCCTCCCGGTCGCGCGCCGGAGCGCGTCGGGCCAGGCGGGGCGGCGCTGACGGCGGAGCCCCCAGCCCAGCTAAGCGGCCCCGCAGGCCCCGGCCCCGAGCTCGTACCTGCACGTCGGCCGCCGAGGCTCGATGGCGCCCGGGCCGCGTTCGCCGCTGCGCTCCGGCCCGCGCGGCTGCCATGGAGACGGGCCTTTGTGTGGCCGAGGAGGGGCCGGAGCGCGCGGGAGCCGCCGGCCCCGCCCCCGACGGGGGAGGGCGAGGGCCGGCGGGGGAGGGGCGGGGGCCGGCGGGGGAGGGGCGGGAGGGGGCGGCGACGGCTGAGCTCGCGGCGCGCCCCGGAGCCCCCAGGCCTGGCGCCCTCGCGCGCGGCCTCGCCGGGAGGTTGGGCGCGGGCTCGGGCCCGCCCTGTCGCTGTCAGGGTCTCCCCCGGCCTAGGCACCACTTCGGGGACGCCCCCTGGGCTCGGCACTAGGGCAGCGCTTCGGCCCCGCCCGCACGAAGGTCCCTAGGGCACCTGCGGGCGCTAACCCACCCCCAGATTGGGCGCAGGCTGGCTGCACTCGGGGCCGCTGGACCTGGCCCCTTTCCGCTGCCCCCAGCCTCTTAGGGCAGAGGACACCTGGGGGCATCCTGGCGGCGCAGCCAGCACCCCACGTCGGCGGCTGGCTGGAGACCCTGCTGCTGAGCGTCCCCTCCGGCTCCCAGGTCGATGCCCCAAGTGCTTGGGCCCCTAACCCCACGCAGAGGTCCCGACCTCGGGCTTTGGCCTGCCCCTGCCCTGCCCTGCCCTGCTTGTGACCCGCTGGAGAGCGAACCAACGGATGGAAAAGCGGTCGCTTTGCCTTTCAAATTAATGAATAAATAAGTGTCAAAAAAACCAACCAACCTATGTCTCCACCTGCTGCCTTCCCGCTCTCCCAGCCCAGCACATCTGGGCCTTCCTGGGCAGCTGGAGACCCAGCGCCGTCCTCCAGGGGCTAGGGGTGGGTGGAAGGAAACCGCTCTTCCTGGGGACCTGCCATGCCCCACAGCATCCACACCTTGGTGCCCGTCCCCTCTGGCTCCTGCAGCCCCTCCCCCCAGCTTTGTACAATTCCTCCACCCCTACCCCCGACCCTGGGGACCTGCCCCCAATCCTGGATCCAGGACTCCCAGAGGCAGACAAAGCCTGGATGAAATCTGATAAGACCCGGCCACTCAGTTCTGGCCTCTCTGCCCTCCGCTGTCCCTGCCCAGACCTTCTCCCCAGTCCTGAACCACAGTCTACACATGACCACCCTGCCCCAACGGCAAGGGACCCCAAAATTACCAGTGTCTCACCGGGGCTGCCAAGTTTTTATCAAAAAAGGAAGTTAGAAGACAAGCATTGTCACAAAAGGCCATTTTAATACCAAAAGATGTGGGGAGGCCAGCATCCCAGACTCAAAGGCGATCTTTAAATAGCAGGCAGGAAGCTTGAGGGTGAAGAGCGTCCTTCCTGTCCAGCCAGGAGCAGCCCAGCCTCCACTGGAGCCCTCGCCCACCTCGGGGCCACAGCGGCCCCCCACCATTTGGGCCTGGATTCTGCCCACTTACGCCCCCGGCCGCGGGGCTCCTGCAGGGCAGGTCTGCCTCTCTGGAGCCATCTGACTCCCTCCCTCTGGTGTGGGAAGGTGGGGTGGGGCAGGGCCATGACCCAGGACAGAGGTTCTGACCTGATCCTGGGAGAACACCAGGGGGCATGTTGGGCACAGGATGGAGCTGGCAGGGCCCCACACCCAGCTGCACCACACCCCTGCCCCTGCCAGTCCAGACTGCTGTGTGCACCCCGAGTCTGCAGGCAGGCACCAAGGGAGAGGCATGGGGTCAGCTCCACTTCCTCTTCTTCCTGCCTCAGCCACGGGATTCTGCCTGGGCAGCTTGCTGACTGTGCCAGTGTCCCTCCCCTCCCCTCGAAATCCTGAGGACTGGCACTGTGGGGAACATGTCCGGCATCAGCCGGTCCTCCAGGCAAGATGAGGGCCCTGGGGCTGCTCTGAGGCCACCCTGCAGCTGCACAGTGCAGGGAGGGGACCCCACAGTGCCAGGCTGGGGTGATGCTGGGGGCGTGCCCCTTGAGGGTGGGGTCGCAACCAGGAGGGGTCCGGGCCACCTTCCTGTGCAGCTCCTTAGGGACTCAGCCCCAGCGCTGGTGTCGGCCACGCAGGCAGAACCACAGATCTTTGACGCCTTGACACAGGCAGGGTCCCCACCAACACCACAGCCCCTTCCTGTGGCAAGCATTCCAGCTGGCCACACAGGAAGGTTCTGGCCTCCCCGCGCAGCCTCAGCAGGGGGCTGTCGGCTGCCTGACGCCCAGCGCGTCGCACATCGGGGTCTGGTGCTGCAGCTCCCTCACTTGTCTGCCGCAATCTGTTTAACTGTGGCCATGTCCTTAGTCCTGCCCTGGACTGCCTGCATGCCACTGCCCAGCTTCATAACCCCTCCTGGTGGGTCCCTGCCCTTGCCTGTAAAGTGGGGACAGCCTAGGGCCGGCATTGTGGCACAGCTCTGTGACACCAGTGTCCCATGTGAGTCCCAGATGCTCCACTTCCCACCCAGCTCTCTGCTGTGGCCTGGGAAAGCAGCAGAAGATGGCCCAAGTGCTCGGGGCCCTGCACCCACGTGGGAGACCCGGATGGAGTTTCCTGGCTTTGGTCTGGCCCAGCCCTGGCTATTGTGGCCATTCAGGGAATAAACCAGCAGATGGAAGATGTCTTTTTCTTTATCCCTCTCTCCCTGCCACTCTGCCTTTCAAATAGATAAAATAATTATATATTTAAAAAAAAAAAAAAAAAGACAAAGACGGGGACAGCCTGGCCTGGACAAGCCGGTGGCACGAGGTGTACCCATGAACAGTCTCACCGCAGAACCCACCCTGAAGGGAGCTCAGGTGTTGTGCAGCCCTGCCTCATAGAGGGTGCCATCTGGGGTATAGCGAGAACCCAGCAGGGCTTACAGTGGCACCAAAGGGGACCTCAGTCCCCCGCCCCGGGCCCGCTTGCTCTGCCAGGTGTCCCGGGCAGAATCTGCCCCACCAGGCACCCACACGGCTCGGTCTTTCGGATGAGGAAGGAGCAGAGGTTCTGAGTGGTCAGGAGACACAGGTGGGTGCTACGAGCTGGGCTGGGCTGCAGCTCTGGGTCCACACCCTGGCGCTCACCCTCCCACAGGCCCAGTGTAGCCAGTGAGCGGTGACAACACTGGCCTTGCTGGGTCCAGCACCCAGGCACAGGGGAACCTAAGACCTGGCAACTCCCAGAAGGCGCTGGGGTGCCCCTCAGTCTAGCGAGGCACGGGGCTCCAGCTGGGGAGGCAGGCTCAGGCTGGCGTCCAGAGTTCTTCCGGCTGCTTGGGGGTGGGGGAGGGGGCACGGAAATGCATGGAACTCATGCCATCCTGGGAGTGGGAACCGGGGCGGAAGGGCATGCAGAGGGGCACTGTGGGTGGTCGGTGACTGTGGGCAAGGTACCCCTGCCACCCCCAGGCAAGACAGGTGGGCGGAGCCTCCTCCCTCTGTCCAGGCTGGGCGGCCTGCACATCGAACACAATGCCTGGGGCTCAGGCAGATGTGCCAGCAGGAGATGGGCAGCAGGCGTGCCCAGACCAGTGAGGCCCCCACCACTGCAGCCTGTGGAGAGCAGGTGCGGCCAGAAGGAGGGAGGCTCTGCCAGCACACACGCCCACCCAGTCAGGGACCAGGCCGTGGTTCCAAGTACACCTTTACTGCCAGGACAGTACGTGAGGGGAGGGGTCCTGGGCCTGCAGCCCGAGCTCTGTCCTAGGGAGGGCACAGTACGGCCTGCAGAGGGGAGGGGTCCTGGGCCTGCAGCCCGAGCTCTGTCCTAGGGAGGGCACAGTACGGCCTGCAGGTCCTTGGGCAGGGAGCCAATGGCCATCTCGATGTAGAGCTGCACCCGCTGCAGCGTCACCGCCTTCACAGGGAGCTGGTGGCCCTGCGCGCGCACCTGCAGGGGCAGCAGAGGTCAGGGCCAGGGGCAGCGCAGGGGGGCGGGCAGCGGCTGGGCAGGGCTGCGAGCCTCACCAGCTTCTCCCGAAGTTTCAGGACCAGGTCCACGACCTCCACCTCCGACTTGTCCTTCATCCAGGTCTCGATGTCCTGCCAGGGACATCACTTCCATCACTTACGCCCTCCCTCCCGCCCGGGGCCTGTGCCCTGCTCCCCACCCGGCCTCTGCTCACCGCCTCACAGAGGGCCTCGAGGTGCAGCGCCTCCAACTTGTGGGCCATCTCCCTGTGCCGCTGCCGGTACCAGCCATCGAAATGAGGGGACTTGAAGAACCGTCTGTGTGCGACAAAAGCTGCGGCTGAGGGGCTGACCGTCTGCTGGGCCTGCCGTCCACTCTCCTGTACAGGCCCAGCCTGGAGACCTAGCACACGTGCAGCTGAGCTGGGCTGACCGTCTGCTGGGCCTGCCGTCCACTCTCCTGTGGCCCAGCCTGGAGGCCTAGCACACATGCAGCTGAGCTGGGCTGACCGTCTGCTGGGCCTGCCGTCCACTCACCTGTACAGGCCCAGCCTGGAGACCTAGCACACATGCAGCTGAGCTGGGCTGACCATCTGCTGGGCCTGCTGTCCACTCACCTGTGGCCCAGCCTGGAGGCCTAGCACACGTGCAGCTGAGCTGGGCTGACCGTCTGCTGGGCCTGCCGTCCACTCTCCTGTACAGGCCCAGCCTGGAGGCCTAGCACACGTGCAGCTGAGCTGGGCTGACCATCTGCTGGGCCTGCTGTCCACTCACCTGTGGCCCAGCCTGGAGGCCTAGCACACATGCAGCTGAGCTGGGCTGACCATCTGCTGGGCCTGCCGTCCACTCACCTGTACAGGCCCAGCCTGGAGGCCTAGCACACATGCAGCTGAGCTGGGCTGACCGTCTGCTGGGCCTGCTGTCCACTCACCTGTACAGGCCCAGCCAGTCGCCCTTCAGGATGCAGGTGAGCTGGGGCCCTGAGTGCTCCAGGCTCCGCAGAAAGTCCTCCTGCCGGAAGGGGCGGATCTGCGGTGGGGTCTGAGACAGGGTCTGGGTGAGCTGAGCGCGTGGCGAGCACAGCCCCACACAGGCCCTGCACTGGGCTGGTTGGGACGGACCCAGGACAGCGTCCCTGAAACCCTCCAGGTCCCGACACACACCCCCTCCCCCGACGTGAGGGGCCTCTGGCAGGTGCAGGGCCCGCCTCCTGCCCTGGTGGCCCCTGCACATCCGCACTTCCTCCAACCTCTCCTCCACGGGGTCACCTGCCCACGACCTTCCCTCCTCCAGCAGCGGGCTGGGGTTCACCCTCTCCAGGCCCCTGGACCCCCACCTTCCAGGGCGTGATGTTCTTCTGCAGGGGCATGAGGCTGGCCATGTAGTGCTCCTGCAGGGGGAGGGGAGTCAGCCTGGGCCACGGCACCTGCCCCCCTCACCCCCACCCCCGCCCTGAGCCCAGGTCCTCACCAGGGGGAAGATGAAGCTCTGTGTGAGCTCCAGGAGGTGCCGCCGCAGCAGGGCGCTCTGCAGGTCCCCGGGCCGCTTCTTCTGCACACCCTGTGGGGGAGGGGCTGAGCCCTCAGGGCCTTCGCACCACACCAGGGACCCCGTCCAGCCCCTGCCCCACCTGTACCTTCAGCAGCCGCTTGAGCAGAGCCTTATCCCGGTGCAGGTGGGCCGTGTAGGCAGTGTAGAGGCCTGGCAGGAGGGCAGAGCTGCATCCCAGCCTCTGGGCCTCCCTCCAACACAGGCAGGGCTGGACCTGCACCTCTCACCCCACCCAGCCCCAGACGGAGGAGATCCCCAGGTCCCACGAGGACTCAGGAGGGCTTGGGGGGCCTGGCTACCCCCACTGCCAAGTTCCAGACAGGACCCCACGTGGAAGGCAGCCCACAGCACAAGCGCAGGGCAGCCCCCACTGGAAGGGCCCCAGCACAGGGCACAAGCACAGGGCACAAGCACAGGGCAGCCCCCACCGGAAGGGCCCCAGCCCAGGGCACAAGCGCAGGGCAGCCCCCACTGGAAGGGCCCCAGCCCAGGGCACAAGCACAGAGCAGCCCCCACTGGAAGGGCCCCAGCCCAGGGCACAAGCGCAGAGCAGCCCCCACTGGAAGGGCCCCAGCCCAGGGCACAAGCGCAGGGCAGCCCCCACTGGAAGGGCCCCAGCCCAGGGCACAAGCGCAGGGCAGTCCCCACTGGAAGGGCCCCAGCCCAGACGTACAGACCTGGTTTGGTGTCAAGGGTCTTCAGCCGCGAGGGCTTTTTCAGCTTGACCTGCTTAGGAAGGTCCCCTGCGAGGTGTCCAGTGGCCACGCTTCAGGGCCCAGCTGTGGCCACGCCCACAGGCTCAGGCACCGCCCCCTCCCATCCCTAAGCAGAGGCGGCTTCGGAGCCCCACCCTGACCCCCCGGACTGCTCACCTGACATCTTGGGCTCCCCGACCCGGAGGACATGGGGCCAATGCTGGAGTGTTTTGATAAAGAAAGGGTTTGTGACTCCCAGAACCACGTTGGGTCTAGAGAGAGAGAGAGAGAGAGCGAGAGAGGGGGGCAAAGACAGGCCCGGGGAGCTGCAGGGAGGGTGTGGGAGGTGGGGCGGCAGCACTCACGGGGCCTGCGTGCGGGTGGTGAACTCCTTGAACTCGCTGTCGTGGATGGTGAAGTAGGGGCGGAAGTCGCAGCAGAACTTGAGGGGCTGCAGGCAGCTGTGGGAGCCGACAGTAGGGAGCAGCCGAGGAGGCACAGCCTCGACAGCCCCGCGCCCCCCGCCCGGCCCAGCAAGGCAGGTACCTGGTGAGGGCCAGCACCAGCTCTGAGGACACGTCGGGCGAGGGTGCCAAGACCAGCAGGGGCTCCCCCAGGAGCATGAGTTCCCACAGCATCTGCACGTGGGTCAGCACAGGCCGGAAGCACCTGGTGCCAGGCAGGGAGGCTGGGGTGGGTACCCTGCAAGGCGACCCAGGCCCCTGGACCTTGCTCTCCCACCGCTCTCCAGGTTAGCCCGGGTGAGCACAGAGCACTGGCCCAGCAGGAAGGCAGGGGGAGGGGCGCTCACAGTCGTGAGAGTGTGTGTCCCTGACAGTCCACTCACACTGGGCCTGGCCCACGCAGGGCGGGACAGTCTCAAAGCCCAGCCTCCCTGCCCGCTTTCCTCTGGGTACAGACGCGGGGCCCAGGTTTGCTTTCTGTGTACTTCCACCAAGGGTCACTGTCCTGAGTTACCCATGGCGAGCGGCCCCCTCCCCGCCACACGCACATGGTGGTCTCTGGTGGGCTCACCTGAACAGGTCCAGCTCATGGACACTGGCGAGGACCACTGGGGCTGGCAGGAGGTTCTGAGAGGGGAGGGTGAGTCAGGACCGGGGGCCAGGCTGGTGCCCCTTGGGCCCCAAGCAGCACCTTGGGCACCAGGAGAGACCCAGGGCCCCTGCTCCACCACAGCACAGGGGAGGGTGTGACGCTCCCAGCCCTGCCCCGAGACACAGCCACCCCACAAGGCGAGGTCCCACTTCTGGTCAAAGTCCAGGCCCTCGGCCTGAGCCCCCACCTGGTCACACTGCTTCAGAGGGCTGGGTTCAGGCTTGTCCACCCTGGAGGGGATGTGTGCCTGGGGAGGAAGAAAGCAGCTGCCAGAGGGCAGGAAGCCTCCACGAACCCGCGGCACCTGCTCCCAGCCGGCCGGCCTCACCTGGATAACAACGCCCATGACAGGCAGGTTCAGGGTCTGCCCAGGCACAGGGGCTGGCCACTGGTCAATTTCGTTGCACACTGTGAACACAGGTGGCCCGTGTCAGGAGCTCTCCCTGAGAGGCAGCCTGCCAAACCCTGCCCACGCCGCCCATTCCTGCTGGCCACTCACCTGCTTCCAGGCAAGGGGCCAGCTTGTCGAAGTACTCGGGGGCAATCAGGCTGAGCAGGGACTGGAACAGCCGGACAAAGGGCAGGCGGGACACCAGCACCAAAGACTGTGGGGGACGCAGGGCCGGCAAGGAGCGGTCACCTCTAGCCATGCAGCAGGCTGCAGGCTTCCCCAGAGTTGGCCCAGCTTGGGCTGACATGAGGGGACCAACGCCTGCTTCACAGTGCTGAGGAGACCCTGGCACGGCAGTGGGGTGGGGCTGGACACCAGGGCCCCCCCAGAGGGAAACCCACAGTGGCCAACGTTTCGGGGACAATCTCCCCGGGGCAAGCTTTGGCTCTCAGCGTCTGAGTTCGAGACTGAAGTTGAAGGCAGACATTGGCGCAGCAGGTGAGAAGCGGCTGGGGACACCTGTGTCCCACACGACAGTGCCCGGGTTTGAGTCCCGGCTCTGCTTTCCATCCCAGCATCCCGCTGCTGAGGACTCTGGGAGTCAGCCGTGATGGCAAGAGTGGTTGGACCCCTGCCACCCACGTGTTCTTGGATCCCGACTTCAGCCTAACCCAGCCTTGGCTGTTACGGGCATTTGGAGCGTGAACCAGCAGATGGGAGATATCCCTCCCGCCCTCTGCCCACCCCCCTTTCCAATAAAATAAAATTTAAAGAAGACTAAAGTGGTCCCAAATGTGACAGTGTGAGGCCCCTCCAGCCAGCAGTGAGGAGCAGACAGGGCCTCCCGGGAAGGGTCAGCAGGCGCGCTGGCCCTGCGGCCAGGGGAGGGCCCCTCAGAGTGGGCAGGCGGCTCACCTTCTGAAAGTAGCCCCTCTTCACGGAGCTGTCCTTCACCTGCCTGAAGTAGACATAGCCGAAGTAGTGGGCTGGGTCCCTCTGCAAGGAATGAGCGTTGGCCACGCCCCTAGGACGGCCCAGCAGGGGCAACAAAGCTCAAGGGACAGGAAGGCTGGGGGAGCTGCTGTCCCTGCACTCCGGCCTCGCCGGGCCAGGCCTGGGGTCTTTGGCTCAGAAGCGGGCAGGACCACAGGCAGCGAACGTGACTGCTGACCCAACAGGCAGCTGAGGTGGCAGGCGGGGGCTGGGGGGCGCCATGGTCAGCCATGCAGATGCCACGGACACGCGGTGCAGAGGGAAAGTTCCAGGGTCTGGCCAGTCTGCTAGGAGCTGGCCCACCCCCGGGGCTCAAGGCGGTCAGGGACCCCACAGGACAGGCTGGCCACCACCTCTCCTGCCACACAGGACCCAGGCACTCACTCGAAGGGACTAACACCAGCCTGACCCCCGCAGGGCCCCAGGGGACAGGGGTCGGGTGCGGAATGGCCAGAGAGGCCCGCGGCTCACCTGCAGCGCCACGGGGGCCCCGCTGTTGTAGCGCCTGTCCTCACTGTGCCAGGGGCTCCTCTGGCCTCCACACTGACGCATACGGAAGCTGAACTGCGTGTCCCCCAGGCAGCCTGAGAAGCAGGGGCCACCACATGGGTCAGTGCTGGGCCTCTGCTCAGCATGGGGGGCCTCTGTTGGCCTAAACGGTGTTGAGGACAGCCCAGCCCGGGGGTCCGTGCTTCCCCACAGACTGCCCGCCTCAGCCCAGCCCAGCCCAGCCCGGCGTCTGCTCAGGGGTCTTGGGATAAGCTCAGCACACAGGACACACCTTCAGCCTGTCTAGGGAGACAGGCTCCACCTTCCCAGACAGAAATCAGGCCCTGGACAAATGGCCATCCCGACACCCGTGCTCCAGGGGCAGAAGAGGGGAGCAGGCCCAGCTCCCGGTGGCCACAGCGATGGGGTGGACGAGCCCACACTCCACCTCTTTCCATGTGAATCGGGGAACCTGGCCACATGCTGCGACCAGGGCTCTGGGTGTCCACTGACACTGGGCAGCACAGGTGGCCCAGGGCCCCACCCGCCTCCGCAGCCCCAGAGCCAACACCCAGTCCTGGGGAGAGCGCGGGGCTGCTCACCTGAGTGCGAGTCGGGAAAGGAGAGGTAGCAGATGCTGCCCTTCTGAAACACAGAATCCCCAGTGAGGGCCGACTCGCTCCCGGTGCTCTCTGCTCCCGAGGGCTGGGACCTACCTCCTTGTCCGTGAGCTGGAAGTCGCTTGGGTACACCAGCTGCGCGGAGGACAAAGCACTAGGTGAGCTGTGTCTGCGAGGTGTCCAGCTGGTGCGGTGCCCTCTCCCCCTGGCTCTCTCCCTGGCCTCCAGGCACTCCCCCGACAGCTGAAGCTTCTGGCCGCCCACCTCCGGGTCCCCCTCAGCCAGGGGCCAGCACACTGAGTGGACTTCCTGCCTCCTCCTACATATCCTGGCCAGCCTCCCTGGCCCCAGCATCCAGGGGGAGGCTTTCAGAGCCCTCCTGGGGCCTCCTCTCTCGCCTGGAGTGGTCACAGGGCCCTGCCAGAGCTTGGCCTGGGAACTCCACCCACCCGGGGTGCCACAACGGAGCTCCCTGCAGCTTGTCAAGAGGCAGAGCCCTCAGAGCCCCCATTCCCCGTGCCTTCTGGGCCGGCCTGGCTCTCCCAGGCAGCCGTTGTGCCTGGAGCTGCCACGCCTGCCCTGAGGAGCTGGGCCCAGGCTGGAAGGAGCCCTCTGCAGTGCGCCCTGAACCCCACGGAGGCGAGCCGCCGGGCCCGCTCTGCTGAAAGGGCCCTGCTTCTTGTCCTTGTCTGGTCTGGGCCTGTTGCTGCGTCCCACCCGGCCTTTCCAGGGCAAGGACCTGTCCCCCCCCCCCCCAATACAGTCACTGTGGAACACGCGCACACGCGTCTGGGGTAGCCCAGCACAGGCAGGTGTGGCCGCTGACTGGATCAACGGACACCTTCATCCGAGGCGTCTCCAGGGAGGCTGGTGGGGGGTGCCCTGCGCAGCACCTGGCCCAGGGCAGGACGGAGCAGGGAAGGCGGAGGAAAGGGGGGTTCCTCTCTGTCTGTCCTGGAGCTGGGGTGCTCTTTCCCCTGCCCTGCAGCCCACAGCTCGGACCCGCCACGGTTCTCAGGCCTTTGGCCTCTGCCTGAAAGTCACGGCATCAGCACCCCTGGTCCTGAGGCCCTCAGACTCGGGCCGAGCCGCGCTCCAGGTCTCCAGCGTGCAGGGGCTTCTCAGCCGCTCCACCTACAGGAGCCGAGCCCCCAGTTCCCTCTGCTGTCTTTCAAAATATTCTACTGTTCCTGTCTCTCTGGAGAACCTAACATCAGAGGGGAGCACAGTCAAGAAGCCCTCAGCTGGGCAGGTGCCACGAGGCGCGGCAGGGCCTGGTGTGCGGCACAGCCGGTTCAGCCACCCCCTGCGATGCTGGCATCACGTCAGGCTGCCAGAACCAGTCCCGGCTGCTCTGCTTCCTCTCCAGCTTCTTGCTAACGCACCCAGGATGGCACCAGATGTCCACACATGTGGAAGACCAGGACTAGGTTCCTAGCTCATGGCTTCTGCCTGCCCCAGCTCCAGCTGTTCTGGCCATTTGGGGGTGAAACAGCGGATGGAGGACCTCTCACTCACTCTGTCACTCTGCCTTCAAATAAATAAATCTTAAAAAAAAAAAAAAAGAGGAAGGAGGGAGTCAGGAGGGAGAGATGGGAAACTAAGGGGACCTGTTAGGGGGGCTGGGCCCACTGGGTGCTCAGCAGAGCTCCGTGAGGGGCAGGGCCCACCAGTCACTCAGGACAGGACAGCCAGAGACAGCCACAGCCTGGTGCCCACTGGAACAGTCCTGGGCTCCTGCAGCATCTGACCAGCCACCTTGGCCTCCGGCTCCATGTGCACAGGGGACGTGGGTGTCCCAAGCAGTGGCTTACCACGCTGTGCCACAACACACACCTCCTTAACTTCGCCTGGGGTTTTAGGGAGCAATTTGCACAGGCTGGGTAACCTCTTACTCATTTTTTTTTTTTTTTTTGACAGGCAGAGTAGACAGTGAGAGAGAGAGAGACAGAGAGAAAGGTCCTCCTTTGCCGTTGGTTCACCCTCCAACGGTCGCCGCAGCCGACACGCTGCGGCCGGCGTACCGCGCTGATCCGAAGGCAGGAGCCAGGTGCTTTTCCTGGTCTCCCATGGGGTGCAGGGCCCAAGCACTTGGGCCATCCTCCACTGCACTCCTGGCCACAGCAGAGAGCTGGCCTGGAAGAGGGGCAACCGGGACAGAATCCGGCGCCCTGACCAGGACTAGAACCCGCCTAGTGAGCCGCGGCGCCAGCCCAGGGAACAATTTGAAAAAGGCACTGGGGTAAGAGAGTGGGCTCTGCAGCCCTAGGCGAGTCACCTCCCTGTCCACACTCCGTAACTGCACCAGTGTGTCCAGTGGGGACGGTGTGTGGGCACCCACAGTGTCAGGAGCCCACGGGTCACTTGTCCACTCAGAAAACTGGAAGAGCCCACAGGGACCTTGGAAAGCATCTCCCAGGCAGAGCCACGGCTTCCCTGAGGACACCTCTGGGAGTCCAGCAGGGCCAGCGGCTACCTCTCAGTCCCTCCCTCTGGCCCTGGTGAAGTCTACATCCCGGACAGTCCCCAGTTGGCAGCTCCCCATCAGCGTCATGGCCACATCTTCATCCCCAGCTCCAGGAGACGCTGCCCCGCGGGCAGGTGGAGGCTGGCTGGCAGTGGGGAGACCCCCGGGAAGGCCCCAGGCCAAGAGGAGCAGGGAGAGGACACACAGCCAGGGGTGCAGCAGGAGGGACACAACCGCGGGGCCTCGGCTCCACGTGAGCCAAGCGGTGCACGGGGTTTTAAGGAGACATAGACTCCGGCGGGGGGCAGTGGGGAGGAGGATGCCAGAGACGGTGGGCCTGAGCTCCAGGGCGACCCCGCGCCTGCTGGAGCGGCTGAGGGGTGAACATCGGAGGCCGACAGCCGCGGCAGGCATCTACCCGGAAAAATCAGAAGGGCCCGCCTTGGTTGGGCCGTGTGCGGCCCTGCCGCCCCCACCCCAACGGGAACTCAGCAGCTTGCTCTGCCCTGCTCTGCCTGCGGAGCCCTCCTGGGGCCCTGAGGAGGGCGGAGGCCGAGGCCTGTGCAGGGGTGCGACGCGCGCGGCGGCTACACGGGTGCACCTGCCTCCCGGTCCGCTGGCGGCGGCGGGGGCGGGGACCGGGCGGAAACCTGCGCACCAGGGGAGGGGGCGCGGCCCGCCGGCCGGCAGCTCACCTCCAGCGCCTGGCCCAGCTCCAGGTCGAAGGTGACCACGCACACGCACTCCAGCCAGGCGGAGAAGCGCGCCCAGGGCGCGGTCGGGGCCCGCGCCGAGCGGCCCGCCGCCGTCGGCTCAGCAGTGCCGGGGCTGCCGCGAGCCCGGCGGGGCCCGGCGCCGGACGGCGCATCCATGGCGGCGGCTCGGGGCGCGTTGCCGGGGGAACGCGAGAGGGCGGTGGCCGCGGACAGCGCCTGCGGGACAGCGCCCCAGAGCAGTCGAGCGGCCGCCTCGGAGCAGAGCAGCCGGCCGCGGCCGCGGCCGCGCGCGCCCCCTGACGCCGGAGGAGCGCCGGCCCCGGAGCGCCGCCGCGCGCACCGGCCAGCGGGCCGCACTTCCGGGACGGGGGGTCCCGCCTGGCCCCGCCACCTCGGACGCCCCTGTCGCCCCGGCCGGCGGCTCCGCGCTCTGCGGCCGCCCGGGCCCCGCGCGCGCGCGCGGATCCAAAGGCTGCGGCCCGCGTGGGCGCCCGCGCCCGCCCGAAGTCCCAGGCTTGCCTGTGGCCCCCACGCCGCTGAGCGAGGTGCGGGGCGAGGGGAAGGCGGGGAGCGCAGCGGGTCCGCCTGCCTCGCCCCTCGAAGGCGCGCCTGGGAAGCCGCGGCTGCGAGCCGGGCCGTGCGTCCCGGGTGCTTTTGGTTTGCTTCGGAGGAAAGCCCTCCCTCTTCCAGACGGCCGGGCTGCGGGAGCTGCCCCCAGGCCTCCGGTGGCGATTGCGCCTGGAGTGGCCTGGGGGCGGTCAGGGGATGCTGTCAGGATTCCCTTCCATCATGCCCACAGCTGCGGGGCAGGTCAAAGCCAGGAGCCAGGGACTGCAGGCCATCCATGTCGCTCAGTGCTCGGCTGTGGGAGGCAGGTTGGTTAACCACCAGCCGAAATGCCTGCCTCACAGAAGTACCACCCTGCGTAAGGACGGCAAGTCACTAAACTTGCGATACAAGTAAGGGGCAGCCCAGGACCGCTGGGGTGATGAGCCAGCACGCGCTGTTAGGAACACGTGCAAGTGTCCAGAAACTAGAGTGAGGGGCCGGCATCACGGTCCAGTGGGCTAAGCCTGCCTCCACGCCAGCATCCCAGATGGGTGACAGCTGCTCCACTTCTGATCCAGCTCTGCTAATTCACCCAGAAAAGCAGCAGGAGGTGGCCCAAGAGCTTGAAACCCTGTGCCCACGTGGGAGACCGGGTGAAGCTCCTGTCTTCCGCCTGATCCGGCCCCTGCCGTGGCAGCCATTTGGCGAGTGAGCCAGCCGATGGAAGCTCTGTTATTCTGCCTTTCAAATAAAATGTGTTGTGATCATCCACCTGCCTATGTAGAATCTGCTTCTGAAACTAATGTTGTCATAGTTTATTATTCATTCCTCTGTCCACCAATCCATATTATTTTTAGAGAAATTTATTTTATTAAAGATTTCTTTTATTGTGGCTGGTGCTGTAGCACTGCGGGTAAAGTCACTGCCTGCAGTGCCAACATCCCCTGTGGGTGCTGATTGGAATCCCAGCTGCTCCACTTCCCATCCAGCTCCCTGCTAATGTGCCTGGGAAAGCAGTGGAGGATGCCCCAAGTCCTTGGGTCTTGGCCATCCATGTGGGAGACCTGGAAGAAGCTCCTAGCTTCAGCTTGGCCCAGCCATGGCCACTGCAGCCATGCAGGGGTGAACCAGCGAATGAAAGATATCTTTATCCTCTCTTTGTAACTATCAAATAAATAAATCTTTTAAAAAAAAGTTTAAAGAGATTTATTTAACTTGCCCGACAGGCTGAGTTACAGAGATTTGTCCCCTGGTTTGCTCCTCAAGTGTCCACAGTGGCCAGACCTGAGCCGGACTAAAGTGGGATTGCATCCGGGTCTCCCACATGGATGCAGGAGTCCAAGCACAGGGCCATCTTCTGCTGCTTTCCCAGGCACGTTAGCAAGGAACTGGATTGAAAGTGGAGCACCCAGGGCCGGCGCCTCGGCTCACTAGGCTAATCCTCCACCTGTGGCACTGGCACCCTGGGTTCTAGTCTCGTTTGGGGCACCGGGTTCTGTCCCGATTGCTCCTCTTCCAGTCCAGCTCTCTGCTATGGCCCGGGAAGGCAGTGAGAATGGTCCAGGTGCTTGGGCCCTGTACCCGCATGGAAGACCAGGTAGGGGCACCTGGCTCTTGGCTTTGGATTGGCGCAGCGTGCTGGCCATAGCGGCCATTTTGGGGGTGAACAACAGAAAAGAAAGACCTTTCTCTCTGTCTAACTCTGCCTGTCAAAAAAAAAAAAAAAAAAAATGGAGCAGCCAGGACTTGAGCTGGTGCTCATAACACAGCACCACGGTGCAGGCTGTGTTTCATTTTTTAAAAGATTTAGTTGTTTGAAAGGCAGAGTGAGAGAGAGAGAGATCCCTTCTATCTTCCAGTTCACCCCCTAAATGTCTGCAGTAGCCAGGTGTGGGCCAGGACAAAACCAGAGTCAGGAACTGTCAGGCTTCCCATGTGGTTGGCAAGAACCCAAGTACTAGGGCCATGATGTGGAAAATAAGCCCACCTGAGACCACCTACCCACGACGGATGGACTCAGAAATCTGTAGGAAGCAGAGAGGGAGGATTTATTCCCCACCCCACCCCACCCCAAGGGCCCAGACCAGAGTTCACCAGCTTTCAGTTCCTGGTATCCCTGCAGGCAGCGGTCCCTCCCCTGTTTCTCCTGGGTGGAGAGAGCTGGGAGGTACAATCTAGCCCAAGGTGGGGGCAGGCGGCTGATAGGAGAGTGGTTCCCAGGAGGGAGGGGGACTTGCACACGGCAGGCGGCAGGCGCAACACAGGAGTGAACTGGAGCAAAGGGGCCCAGTGGTAGTCCTGTCTGACCTGCTCTTGCTGAACAAAAAGCCATCAGAAGGGTGGGACGGGGTGGGGTCGGCACCTTGTGTCTTGTAGCTTCCGGGGGGGAAAAAGAGCTTTAGATGGTGGAGGGCGGGGCAAACCCACAGGGAGGGCTGGGATCATCTGCAAGCCCTCAACCTGCCGCTCTATCACTGAGGCCTGATATCATGGCTGCGCTGAGGCCAAGCCGAGTTTCTACAAAAATACACCACTGACCCATTTCCAATAGTCACCTGCTGCCTCCCTGGGGTCTTAAGCGGAAGCAGGATCAAAAGTGCCGGTGCTGGCTGTGGCATAGTGGGTAAAGCACCACCTGCAGGGCCAGCATCCCATATGGGCACAAGTTCGAGTCCCGGCTGCTCCACTTCCAATCCAGCTCTCTGCTGTGGCCTGGGAAAGCATTGGAAGATGGCCCAAGTCCTTGGGCCCCTGCACCCACGTGGGAGACCTGGAAGAAGCTCCTGGCTCCTGGCATCGGATTGGCACAGCTCCAGCCGTTGCGGCCACTGGGGAGTGAACCAGCGGATGGAAGACCTCTCTCTCACTGCCTCTCCTTCTCTCTCTGTATAACTGACTTTCAAAGAAATAAAACTTAAAAAAAAAAAAAAATGAAGTGTCCAGGACTGGAACAGCGCCGTAACATGGGATGCAGGCGTCTAAGCTGAGGCTCAGCCACTGTGCCACAGCCTGGATAGAATACAGCACCCATGCACTCCTCAGGACACTTCAGTCTGTGTGGTTTCTCACTGGGAGGAAAAGTGAGTGTGTAGTGAATCCGGGACTCTTAAATGGACCATTCAGTGTGTTCCGACACACTTGTGTAGCCAAAACTGTTAGGTAGCGAAGTAGATGTTAGCTACGTGTGAGACAGCCTATAGAACAAAAATGAGACTTTCTTTTTCCCCTCTGTGGTTGACTGAGAAGAAATGTAGAAGTCTCGCTGCAGACCAGCATTTGCACATCAAATGGCTTGCTCTGCTGGGATCACTTGCTCAGGTGGGTCCCAGCCCTCCCCCTGGGCGGGAGGAGGCTGTTGAGCCCAACAACACTGCAGACAAAGTCCTGGGGAAGATTTCAAAGCCCCCCACCCACCAATATCCCGGAAGAAGAAGGGGAAAGAGGAAGATGGCTGAGCCACACCTCTGGGCTCAGTGCTGCTCTGCGGGGCCCACCTGCTGTGTCATGACCCTGGGTTACCTGCTCGCTCTACACCCGACTCACATCTTGCTTGAAGACAAGGACCTCTGACCCAGCTGCCCTGGTAACAGAATCACTAGCGAGATGTGGACCTTGTCGTGGGGAGGTCCCCTCAGGCCTCTCTGCAGGCACTGTCCGTGCACACACTACCCTGACTTCCGCGGAGTCGGGCATCCTCTGGTCCCCACGTCCGGTCCTTGTGCTCCCCGTCGTGTGTGCTTTAGTTGCCTGCTTCCTCCTGCTGTGCCTCCTGTTCCCCCTTGTGACTGCGGTTTGTTCCTGCTCCTGTGGCCGCATGTCCGGGCTTTTTCCTGCTTTGGGTTGCGATAAATAAAACCTGCGGGGCCCAGTCATGGCAGCTGTTCACTGGATGAAGGCTGTGTTTTATCTGCTTGTTTGCAAGGGAAGGGGCTCTGTTTTGGCTGCTGTTGAGAGCCTGATTTAGGAACTTCACTATTTCCCTGTATCTAGGAATCCGTAACCTGTGAGGGAAACGCTGGGACTGTCTCAAGGTTGCAGAAGTAGGAATTTGCTGCGCGGCCTGTATCCTCTCTGGGGCTGGTCTTCTCTCCCCAGGGGTGAGGGTAAGGGTTAAATGATTAACTTTCTGGTAGATTAACTGTGATTTTCCCCTGGATGCCTGGTAGCTGCATTCTGCTGGGACGCAAAGGGCGTTAGCTAATGCACAAGACCAGAGTCTCAGGTTGGGAGGGGAGCAGACTAATAAACCTTCTACATTGTGGACTATTTCACAGCCCCCTCATGAGAGATCGTTTAAGTCCTCTGGAGGGCCTGTCCAAACAGGTGCAGGACTATCTAGGTTAGCTGTTATCTAACCCCCACTCTTTAACTCGTTAATAGCAAATAGGAACTGACAGGAGGGGGTTTTAGGCTTAATACTGTTCTGATAGGCTTTAGGGCTTGGCCAGGTATGTATGAGGCCCGGACCAACCCACAGGGTGCTGGAAGAGACAAGGGAGGCTGAACCTTCCTAAGGAAGCATCCCATTGACTCCTGCTGCATGGCTGGACTGGGGAGAGAGCTGCTCTGAACAGCAGGCTGCTAGACCACGCAGTGTCTCTAAATGGAAATTCACGTTTCACTGAATCTAGGCCATCGCCTCAATAGCAGTGGTTGGAGTTGGAAGCTGGGCAGAGCTAAAGGCTTTTTTATTATTAATTAATTAATTTGAAAGGCAGAGTTACAGAGAGACAGAGAGGCAGAGAGAGAGAGAGAGAGAGAGAGTCTTCCATCCACTGGCTCACTCTCCAGATGGCTGCAAAGGCCAGAGCTGGGCTGATCTGAAGCCAGGAGCCAGGAGCTTCCTCTGGGTCTCCCATGTGGGTGCAGGGGCCAAGGACTTGGGCCATCTTCTACTGCTTTCCCAGGCCATAGCAGAGAGCTGGATTGGAAGTGGAGCACCCAAGTCTCGAACCGGCACCCATACAGGATGCCGGCACTGCAGATGGTGGCTTTACCCACTATGCCACAGTGCCAACAGGGTCTGTGGTTCTGAACCAGGAGTCCTTCAACACCCAGGGCAGTGCTGTTTCCAGTGGCCTTATTCTTGGCAAAGCTGACAGAATCTGGTTTCTGTTATGACAACTGCCTGCCCAATGCCCTGGCTGCTCATGTCGAAAGCAGGTGCTGTTTGGGGTGGACTGGCCTTGTTGGTCTCCTTGGTGGCCATCTGGGGTGGCTGGCCTTGGTGGCCTCCTTGGTGGCCGTCTGGGGTGGCTGGCCTTGGTGGCCTCTTGGTGGCACATCACCATGTAAAGCAGCCCTTAATTGCCTGCTGCCTATCCTTGCGTTGGTCCTTCTGCCCAGCTCTCTCCTCTTTCCCTGGTCTCTGATAAAGCAGACCACGGAGGCAGCCTCTATGATGGCAGTCAGAGGGGTGCTCAGTCCCGTCCCTAATTTTTGAAGATTTCCTTTAATATCATCAAGGTGAGCTAGAAAGCTATGGTCATGGGCAGATTCTGACACTTAGCAACTCCCTATGAATTAAATGGTGCCCATGACGGGAAGTGTGACCTTTCCGGCAAGATCAAACGTGGTGACCTGTTTTATATATTTTGAGGTCATCAGTAAAACCTCTTATCTCCCCCTCAGTTTGGTTTAAAAGGGGAGCTGTGCCCATTTACCATGCACACAGATAAATACATCCAGCTGTAAAATCGTGTCATAGTTTGGCCTCTCATTCTCTGGCTAAGCCACTGGGGCCAGGCATTATTACAGAAAAGGTCAGATCTTTTCTAAGGCCTGGGGACCCAGCTGTACATCGCAGTGGAGAGCCCTGTGGAACAGAGTCAGCCTCCCTTCTGGAAGAGAGAAGAGGAGATGCTGTTTGCTTCAGGCCCCTCTCTCACACACAGGCTAATTTCTGGCTTCCTGTGTGATGGGGTGTCAGCCGGGTATGTGTCCAGCTTTTAGTTGCTACACAGCTAGTCTGCCTGGTGCTACCAAAATCTCAGGCTCTCAGAAGGAAAGCAGGTGTTTTGGGGCTGGCACTGTGGCATCCCACACGGGCTCCAGTTTGAGTCCCAGCTGCTCCTCTTCCCATCCAGCTCTCTGCTATGGCCTGGGAGAGCAGTGGAGCATGGCCCGAGTGCTTGGGCCCCTGTACCCACGTGAGAGACCTGGAGGAAGCTCTTAGTTTCTTGGCTGTTAGACCCGAAGCAAGTCACAGAGAAGCACCACACACTAAGAAATTGGAGTGAGTCTTTTTTTATTAGCCGGCAGCAGAGAGCAGGCTAACGCCTCGATCTCTAGATCCCAGCAGAGGCAAGGGTCTGTCTTCTAAAGCCGAAAACCACAATCGCATTTGTGGGAGGGACAAATGGGACCAAGAGATGGGACTGTGTGAAGTAACATTCAGCTGCTGTCATTTTTACAAGTTGATTTACTTGTAGAGTATGCTGTTAAACAGGACGTGGTAAATTAACCCGAAGCGTCAAAGCATGACAATTCCCAGAGTCCCGGCGGCTCTCACCGGCAAGGGGGTGGTGGTCAGACAGAGAAAACGGCCAAAGCAGCAAACGGCGCCTACAGGTGTTCGGGAGCTGACTTAAGCTAACGCAGCATTTCGAGCCTGACCCCTCACAGCCGTCGCAGCCATCTGGGGAGTGAACCAGCGGATGGAAGACCTCTCACTCTGTGCCCCTCTGTAACTCTACCTTTTAAATAAACGAACAAATTCTTAAAACAATTAAAAAAGCAACAGTTTGGCCTCAGTGGTGTTGTTTGTGCAGCAGTCAGGTCCCCAGGAGCCTCTCTGATTGGCTGCGGGGTTGATGGGAGCTCTCCCGGGATCCAGGTGCCCCAGTGCCGGCCCAAGGCCCGCGGTGCACACCACGAAGTCACACCTTACTGTGTGTGCTTTTGTTATCCTTCCTTCAGCAGTTTCATTTCCAGACAGTTGTGAATGGATTTTCTGTTATTTCCATTTTCAGATTGTTTCTTTCTAGTATGTAGAACTGTAACTTGTTCGTATGTCGATATTTACTCCTGGGACCTTTTTTTTAAATACTTTATTATTTTTATTTATTTATAAAAGTAAGACTTGCAGAGAGAGCAGGAGAGAGAGAGATCTTCCATCCACTGGTTCACTCCCCAAATGGCCACAATGGCCAGAGCTGGGCCCATCTGAAACCAGGAGCCAGGAGCTTACTTCTGGGTCTCCCACATGGGTGCAGGGTCCCAAGGACTTGGGCCATCTTCTACTGCTTTCCCAGGCACATTAGACGGGAACCGGACCGGAAGTGGAACAGCTGGGACTCTACCCGGCACCCATATGGGATGCCAGCACTGCAGGTGGGGACTTCACCCAATACGCCACAGCACCAGGCCACCCCCACCAACTTCTTCCTTTCTAATCTGTGTGCCTTTAATGTATTTTTTTTTTTTTTTTGTGGCCACACTGGGATTTGAATCCCAATTTTTTCTTGCTTTATTGCACTGGCTAGAACCTTTAGTATAGTGAGAAATTCTACTAAATCTAACCTAACCTAATAATCCAAATCCAAACCAACAGGGCTAAATGGTGAAGGCATCCATCCCTGCCTATTTGTCGACCCTAGTGGAAAAGCACTGCATGTTTCACCCTCAGGCTGTTGCTAGCTGTAGATTTCCAAACCGTTTACAAAGCTGAGGGACTGTACTGGCCAATGTTGGTAACCACAGTGACGTACAGGAGGCAACTACCTTTGCAAGAGGAAAGGTTTAGAGGTTTGTGTCCAGTGAGGGCAGCAGATGGCAATGGAGGGGCGTGGGTGTGCGTGTGCTGCATGGCAAGCCAGGCGGTAGAGAATGTGGGGGGGGGGGGGGCTCAGGACCAAACCTGACGAGGCTATCCCAACAACCTTGCCCAAGAACCACTTTCTGGGCCAACCACCCAGGGATCTCCCCCTGACCCACCTCTTAAAGGCTCTACCTACTCTCTTTTCTTTAAGATTTTGTTTTTATTGATTTGAAAGGCACAGTTGGGGGGGGGGAAGATGGGGGGGAGAGAGAGAGAGAGAGAGAGAGAGAGAGAGGTCTTCCATCTGCTGATTCACTCCCCAAATGGCCCCAATGGCTAGGGTTGGGCCAGACCAAAGCCAGGAACCAGGAGCTTCTTCCTGGTCTCCCACATGGGTGCAGAGGGCTTGGGCCATCTTCACTGCTTTTCCCAGGCCATTAGCAGGGAGCTGGATCTGAAGTGCAGCAACCGAGACTTGAACCAGTACCCACATGGGATGCCAGCGTCATGGGTAGTGACTTTACTCCTACACCAACAGCACTGGCCCCAGATTCTGCCTCTTGGCTATGGCACCACCCCCGGGGCAAGCGCTTGGCACCTGTGACAACATGCAGACCAGAGCAGGAATTTTCCATTGTGCTTGTCGTGAGCTGGCACCAGATTTTGTCAAGTCCGTTTCTGCACCTGCTGTGGCACCCACACGTTCCCTTCACTTGAGGAGTGTTCCTCGTAGGACAACTCAGCCAGCAATGCGCCTCCTGCTCTGTGTGCCTGCGATGTCCTTACTCTTCCTTTCTTTCTCTCTGGCTCTTTCTTTCTTTCTTTTTTTAATGCAGATTCTGATTCAGCTTGTTGGAATTAGAAGCTGAGAGGCTGCATTTTAAAAAAAGATTTGCTTGGGGCCTGTGCTGGGGCGTAAGTAGGCTAAGCCTTCGCCTGTGGCTCTGACATCCCGTATGGGCACCAGTTCATTCCCCGGCTGCTCCTCTTCCAGTCCCGCTCTCTGTTGTGGCCTGGGAAAGCAGTAGAAAATGGCCCAAGTGTCTGGCTCTCAGCATCCATGTGGGAGACCTGGAAGAAGCTCCTGGCTCCCGGCTTCAGCTTGGCCCAGCTCCAGCAGTTGTGGCCATTTGGGGAGTGAAATAGCGGATAGAATCTCTCTCCTCTCTCTGTCTGCCTCTCCTTCTCTCTCTGTAGCTCTGCCTTTCAAATAAATAAATAAATCTTTTTATTTTTTTAAAAAAAGAAATTATTTATTTGAAAGCCAGAGAGACAGAGATTTTCCATCTACTGCTTCATTCCCCAAATGCCCACAACTGGGAACTTGGTGCTCAGTCTGGGTCTCTCACGTGAGTGGCAGGGAGTCAGCCACTTGATCCATCCTCTGCTTCCTGGGGTGTGCGTTAGCAGGCCGCTGACCTGAGGCTTGGAGCTGGGCCTCAAACCCAGGTGCAGGTGGATACAGGATGCAGGGGTTCCAAGTGGCATCTTAAGTGCTGTGCCAAGTGCCTGCCCCGACGGTGTCGTTTCACAGCCGTTAGGGCCTCTGCTGTCTCTTAGGAGGCGTCAGCTATTCACGGAGTGATGGTTCTTCTTCGTGCAACAAGTCTTGATGCTTTCACACTCTCTCTGATTCTGCCTCTCAAATTAATCAATTTTTTTTTGACAGGCAGAGTTAGACAGTGAGAGAGAGAGACAGAGAGAAAGGTCTTCTTTTTACCGTTGGTTCACCCTCCAATGGCTGCTGTGGCCGGTGCACCACGCTGATCCGAAGCCAGGAGCCAGGTGCTTGTCCTGGTCTCCCACGCAGGTGCAGGGCCCAAGGACCTGGGCCATCCTCCACTGTCTTCCCGGGCCACAGCAGAGAGCTGGCCTGGAAAAGGAGCAACCAGGACAGAATCCGGTGCCCCGACTGGGACTAGAACCTGGTGTGCTGGCGCCACAGGTGGAGGATTAGCCTATTGAGCCATGGCGCCAGCCAACTTAATCATTTTTTTAAAAAAAGATTTATTTATTTGAAAGGCAGAGTTACAGAGAGGCAGAGGCAGAGAGGGAGAGAGAGGTCTTCCATCCGCTGGTTCACTTCCCAAATGGCCACAAGGCTGGAGCTGGATTGATCTGAAGCCAGGAGCCAGGAGCTTCCTCCGGGTCTCCCACGTGGGTGCAGGGGCCCAAGGGCTTGGACCATCTTCTCCTGCCATCTTCCACTGCTTTCCCGGGCCACAGCAGAGAGCTGGTTCAGAAGTGGAGCAGCTGGGTCTTGAACCAGTGCCCATATGGGATGCCGGCACTGCAGCTGACAGTTTTACCTGCTACGTCACAGCGCCAACCCCATAAATAAATCTTAAAAAAAAAAAAAATCCACAAATATCAGCTACGCCTGTGATCCATTTCCAGAAACAAGGACCGTAGTAGTTTGCATGTTTTCTCTTTACTTGTCAAATTATGTATTTGTGTATAGGAACATTTTCTTCTCTCTCTTTCCCATCAAAATGAATTTAAGAAGTTCTGTGAGGCAGCCCGCGGCCCAGCAGTTAGGACGCTGCTCGGCCCGAGTCCTGTATCAGTGCCTCGCCCAAGCAGCTCTTCAGTTTCTGAGTCCAGCTTCCTGCTGGTGCACACCGTGGGAGGCAGCAGGTGACGGCTCCAGAACTCCACGCAGCAGACCCGGACTGAGCTCCTGACTCCTGGCTTCGCTGGCCCAGCCCTGGCTGTTGTGGGCATTTGGGGAGTGAACCAGAAGATGAAAGATCTGTGTTTCTCTGCCATTCAAACAAATAATTTTAATTCACTTACTTTAAAATATTTATTTGAAACTCAGAGTTACACAGAGAGAAGGAGAGGCAGAGAGAGAGAGAGAGAGAGAGAGAGAGAGAGAGAGAGAAGTCTTCCATCCGCTGGTTCACTCCCCAGTTGGCCGCAGCGGCCAGAGCTGTGCAGATCTGAAGCCAGGACCCAGGAGCCTTATCCGGGTCTCCCATGTGGGTGCAGGGGCCCAAGGGCTTGGACCATCTTCTCCTGCTTTCCCAGGCCACAGCAGAGAGCCGGATGGGAAGTGGAGCAGCCAGGTCTCGAACTGGCACCCATAAAGGATGCCGGCACTTCAGGCCGGGGCGTTAACCCGCTGTGTCACAGCAACGGCCCCATCTAGTCTTATTGTAAGAGATTACTCAGAGGAACAAAGTCAGCATTTGAGGAGCTGCAGCCAGTGATGCACATAGTGGCTGAGAATGTGCACATCCTCACTGGGGGAGGAGTGAGGACTTCTTTCCTGTGCAGCGAGAACCAATGCACTGAGCAGGCGGAAGTGTCGAGTGCTTTACGGCACTCCCAGCAATGCAGCGAGCACACACAGGAGCGAGCCAGCCAGGTTTGGACGGTGTCACTTTTCTACTCACTGCCTCAGTTCCAAGTCCACTTCCCGTGCTCCGAGCCCTCGTTTGCTGCCTGCTCTCTGTCCTGGAGCTGGACTGCACTGTGGGCTCGTCCTTTGCTGTGGGCACCATGTGAAGCTGTGCAGGTGGCCGAGGGCTGCAGTCTCAGAGGGACTGAGCCCAGCTCCCCTGCCTGTGTCTCCTTGATCCCACTGGGGGACGAAACGGCTGTCCTGGCCCTCGCCCAGTTTTGGTGCCACCCCTGTGGATAGCTCCTCACTCAGGTCAGCGGCAGCCCGTCGGCAGATGCTCACTGAGTCTCACGGGCACCCGAGCAGTCGGTTTCCTGGCCTGGCTCACCTGCACCCTGGCAGGGTGGCTTGCCGCCCAGCAGCTGTTGTTATAGGTCACTGCGGATCAAACGTGTCCCTGCACAACCAGGGACAGAGTCCCTCATCAGTTGGGCTGCAGCCACAGGTCTCTAACAAGAAGCCAAACACACCTCGGGAGGGGACAAAACCCAGTTTTGTCCTTCCTTGAATATGGAATTATCTTTATCCCTTTACTACCTGTTGATGCTTTTTGTATCAGACTTTTTCCTGTCAAAATCGTTGCGTGGTTCCTGTGATCTGTTTGGATCGTAACTAGTGCTACAGCGGGGAGGAGAAAGAACCAAGCTGGGAAGGGGGTTGGGAGCTCTGTTCCTGGGTGCGCGTTGGGGGGCAGGGAGGGAGAGAGGGGTGACAGTTGAAAGAGGGCAGCAGGGAGGCTCCCGCTGAGGAGAGCCGGCCACAGCTCCAGGAGAAAGCCGGCAAGCGCCGCCTCCCGGGCAGCCCGCTGGGAAGCAGGGACCCAGAGCAGGGCTGCAGCAGGAGGTTGTCATGACTGCAGACAAAGGAGCAGGGAGAAAGAAACCACACGGGGCCGTCTGGCAAGGACAGGAGCCCTGTGGGGCGCGTGGGACCCTCCTGGGGGCCATGTTGACTGCGCTGAGCTGACGACAAGTGCAGGGGCCCCTCAGGAGGCCGGTGTCCCGCCCCAGGATGGGGTGGTGTGAGCTCCTGCTGCTCAGAGTGCAGGGAATGCCCTTGGGAGCCAAAGGAGGCAAGGGCTCCTGCCAGTCGCAGCACCAGGGAGGGGTTGGCCGTGCTCCCCCTGCCAGACCGCCAGGGAGCTTCTCCCGCGTGGCCCAAGCTCCCACCCGGCAGCTCCAACAGCGTCTGTATGCAGGGACAGGCCTGAGAGAGGGCAGTCACGGGAGGACAGGCCTGAGAGAGGGCAGTCACGGGGGGCTCGGCTCTGAGCTAGGGCCGTCATGGGGGACACGGGATCAGGTGAGGGCGGTCACGGGGGGACAGGCCTGAGAGAGGGCAGTCACGGGAGGACAGGCCTGAGAGAGGGCAGTCACGGGGGGACAGGCCTGAGAGAGGGCGGTCACGGGAGGACAGGCCTGAGAGAGGGCAGTCACGGGGGGCTCAGCTCTGAGCTAGGGCAGTCATGGGGGACACGGGATCAGGTGAGGGCGGTCATGGGGGACACGGGATCAGGTGAGGGCGGTCATGGGGGACACAGCTCTGAGTGAGGGTGGTCACGGGGGACACGGGATCAGGTGAAGGTGGTCATGGAGGACAGGCCTGAGAGAGGGGCAGTCACGGGGGGCTCAGCTCTGAGCTAGGGCAGTCATGGGGGACACGGGATCGGGTGAGGGCAGTCACAGGGGACACGGGATCAGGTGAGGGTGGTCATGGGGGACACGGCTCTGAGTGAGGGTGGTCACGGGGGGACACGGGATCGCGTGAGGACGGTCACGGGGCACAGGCCTGATGGCGTTCATGGGGGGGACACGGCTCTGAGTGAGGGCGGTTCCGGGTGGGTGGAAATGGGATCGGGTGAGGGCGGTCATGGGGGACAGGCCTGAGAGACGGGCAGTCACGGGGGGCTCGGCTCTGAGCTAGGGCAGTCACGGGGGACACGGGATCTGAGTGAGGGCGGTCATGGGGGGGACAGGCCTGAGAGAGGGTGGTCACGGTGGGGGGGTGGACACGGCCCGAGGGCGGGGGTCCTCTTGGCCCTGAGGCTCAGGTCTTCGCACCCCTCCCAGGATTTTCCTTGGACACAGCTCGCCATAACCCTTTCCCTCGGATGGTGGGAGGTCACAAGCGGAAGCCGTTGGCCGCGGGAACAGGTGCCGCGGGGAGGTGGGGGCCTCCGAGGGAGGTGGCCGGCCCGGAGGGGAGGGGCGCAGAGGGCGGGGGCGGGCCGGCGCCCCGTCGGCCGCGGGAGCGCGCTCTCGGGGGAAGGGGCGGACGGACACCCCTCTCTCCCACGCATGTTAAACCCGCACGGACCGAACGTGCGAAGCTCGGGGTGCGGCAGGAGACGGGATGCAGACACCCGGCGGCGCCGTTCCGCGCTGGCGCGGTCCAGCAAAACGTCACCGCGAGCATCCCGCCCCGGGGCCGCCCGGGGGCTCCGGCCCCGCCCCGGTCGCGAGCGCGCGCGCCCCCGCGCCCGGAGAGCGCGCGCGCGCCCGCGCCGCCGCGGCCGCCATCTTGCGGAGAGCCGTGGGCTGCCCGCGGCCCCGAGCGGGTCCCTGGCGGTGCCGAGCCGCCGGCCGGCCGCGCCCGTGTCGGAAGGCGCCGAGCCCCTGGCCAGGCCCATGTGGGTGCGGCGCGCCCGAGGCCACCCGGGCTTCGCCGCCGCCCGCGCCCTGGCCTCCACTCGGGCCTCCGAGCAGCCGCCGCGACGCCCGGCCCGCGGGGCAGGTGAGTGTGGCCGCCCGGCCGGCGGGAAGGACAGGCAGCGGCTCCCGTCAGGCAGACAGCGCCCCCTGTCCGTCAGTGCCTCCTGCCAGTCAACGTCCCGACCGCCTGACAGCGCCGCCTGTCAGTCAGCCAGCGCCCCCTGTCAGCCAGCGCCCCCTGTCAGCTAGTGCCCCCTGTCCGTCAGTGCTCCTGTCAGTCAGCGCCCTGTCAGTCAGTGCCCTGTCAGTGCCGCCTGTCCGTCAGTGCCCCCTGTCAGCTAGTGCCCCCCGTCAGTCAGTGCTCCTGTCAGTCAGCGCCACCTGTCAGTCAGCGCCCTGTCAGTGCCCCCGTCAGCTAGTGCCCCCCGTCAGTCAGCGCCCTGTCAATCAGTGCCCTGTCAGTCAGTGCCCTGTCAGTCAGCGCCCTGTCAGTCAGCACCCTGTCAGCTAATGCCTTCTGTCAGCACCACCTGTCAGTCAGTGCTCCTGTCAGTCAGTGCTCCTGTCAGTGCCCCCTGTCAGCTAGTGCCCCCGTCAGTCAGTGCTCCTGTCAGTCAGTGCCCTGTCAGCGTCCTGTCAGCACCCTGTCAGCTAGTGCCCCCCATCAATCAGCGCCACCTGTCAGCTAGTGCCCCCTGTCAGTGCTCCTGTCAGTCAGTGCCCCCGTCAGTCAGTGCTCCTGTCAGTCAGTGCCCCCGTCAGTCAGTGCCTCCTGTTAGTCAGTGCCCCCGTCAGTCAGTGCCGTCAGCTAGTGCCCCCTGTCAGTCAGTGCTCCTGTCAGTCAGTGCCCCCGTCAGTCAGTGCCTCCTGTTAGTCAGCATCCCTATCAGCGCCCTGTCAGTCAGTGCCCCCGTCAGTCAGTGCCTCCTGTTAGTCAGCATCCCTATCAGCGCCCTGTCAGTCAGTGCCCTATCAGCCAGCCTGTGTGTGAGCCTTGGTGACCCCTTGACCTCGTCTGCAGCAGTTCCCTCCCCTGTCTGTGATCTCTGTTGGCTTCCCCGTGGTCAGCGCCCTCCTCAGCAGTGACTGTGCTGGCCTAGAAGTGCCTGCCATCCCTGCCTGTCAGGGTCCCTGGGTCGCTCAGAGCCTACCCCCGACCCGGTCAGATGGGAGGACCCCTGATGTCAGTGCTCACCCCCACCTTGGTGCCCCCTCCCTCCTCTGTGACCTTCCTGTCCACACCCCGTGCTCCTGTTGGAGACCCCGCCTGTCAGTGGTCCCCACACTGTTCCTCCGCTGCCTGTCAGTGAGATCCTTCCCCTCAGTGGCGCTGCCACTTCTCACTGCAAAATCTCCGCTTCCCAATTGTCCTTAAGCCCTTTGCCAGCTTGTTATTCTTTTTTTTTATTTTTTTTATTTTTTGACAGGCAGAGTGGACAGTGAGAGAGAGACAGAGAGAAAGGTCTTCCTTTGCCATTGGTTCACCCTCCAATGGCCGCCACAGCCAGCGCGCTGCGGCCGGCGCACCGCGCTGATCCGATGGCAGGAGCCAGGTGCTTCTCCTGGTCTCCCATGGGGTGTAGGGCCCAAGCACCTGGGCCATCCTCCACTGCACTCCCTGGCCACAGCAGAGAGCTGGCCTGGAAGAGGGGCAACCGGGACAGAATCCGGCGCCCCGACCGGGACTAGAACTCAGTGTGCCGGCGCCGCAAGGTGGAGGATTAGCCTAGTGAGCCGCGGCGCCGGCGCCAGCTTGTTGTTCTTTCCCAGTCTGCCCCAACCTCCCCCATGGCTTCTCTCTGACAGGCTTGACATGCCTCTCGGGTCCTGCCATCTCTCATCTCTCAGCTGTTCACCACTTTCCGTGTGTGTAAGATTTATGGGTGTAGTACGTTGAGCATCTGCCTGTGGCACTGGCATCCCATGTGGGCGCTGGTTCAGGTCCCAGCTGCATCACTTCTGATTCAGCTCCCTGCTGATGGCCTGGGAAAGCAGTAGAAGACGGCCCAGTGCCTAGGTCCCTGCACTTGGATGGCAGACCGGAGGAAGAGCCTGGCTCCTGGCTTTGGATTGGCTCAGCTGTGGCCATTGTGGCCATTTGGGGAGTGAACCAGCAGATGGAAGACCTCTCTCTCTGTCTCTCCCTCTCTCTGTCTGTAACTCTGCCTCTCAAGTAAATAAATACATCTTAAAAAAAAAAAAAAAGATTCATGGGGCTGGTGCTGTGGTGTAGCAGGTAAAGCCATTACCTCCAGTGCCAGCATCTCGTATGGGCACCGCTTCCAGTCCTGACTGCTCCTCTTCGATCCAACTCTCTGCTATGGCCTGAAAAAACTGCAGAAGACGGCCGAAGTGCTCGGCTCCCCTGCACCCACTGGGAGACCCAGAAAAGGCTCCTGGCTCCAGATCAGCTCAGCTCCGGCCGTTGCAGCCTTTTGGGGAGTGAACCATCAGATGGACGATATCTCTCTCTCTGCCTCTACTTCTATGTAACTCTGCCTTTCAAGTAAATAGGTTAATCTTAAAAAAAAGAGAGATTTATTTATTTATTTGAAAGATGGTGGAGCCGGGGAGTGGGAGGAGAGACAGAGACGGAGACCCTCTGTCTGCTGGTTCACTCCCCAAATACCCACAGCAACCAGAGCTGGACCAGTCCAAAGCTAGGAACAACATCTGGGTCTGCCATGTGGGTGGCAGGAACCCAAGTACTTGGGCCATCATCCGCTGCCTCATTACCAGGAAGCTGGGCCAGAAGCGGAGGTGGGATTTGGTCCCAGACACTCAGTATAGGATGCAGGCCTCCCAAAGCCATGGTTTAAGCTGCACCACTCCCGTTGACCTCTTCTTGATGCCCCATCCTTTCCGTCTTCTCTTCCTTCTTGTGTCTGTGTGTTAGCTAAGCTCTGGAAGGTGAGAAAAGGGCAGCTGCGAGGAGTGGGTGGACAGAGGCTTGCAGACTGAGAGGACAAGCACGTGCAGTGGGGAAAGGGGAGATCGTCAAGAACCTGGTAAGACTCATGTGTCTCTAGTGAGGTGGAGGTATGCAGAAGCCTGGTTGGACAGTGGTCTTTCAGTCAAGCTGTTTTTGTAGGCATTGGTGAGGAATTGGGCCTTGAGTCTGAGTTGTGAGGCAACTTGGGCTAGAGGTGGAGAAGAGGAGAGCTGATCGTATATGTACGTCACATGTGAGTACTCAGAGTGTAGTTGTGCTTAGAGCTTTTGACTCAGGGAGATATTCTGGAAGTAGAGCTTTGGGACTTGCTGATAAATGAGGAGAGGGGTGTGAGGGCATGTGAGGAATCAGGGTGGTGTCTAGGTTTCTTGATCGAATAAGTGGGTGACAGAGGTATCTGCTGAGATGGGGAAGCTGGATTGGGGTGGCGGCCGGCATGAGGGAATTAGAGGTTGGAGATGGAAAACAAGGCTTTCTTTTGACTGAAAGGAGTGGGAAAGGTCCAAGGATTGAAAGGGTCTCACAGAAAAATCGGATTCCAGAGGAGAGGTCAGGCTTCAGGAATACAGCTGTCAGCAGGGGGATGATGTTTCACGCCTTGGGAATAGTTATTTGTTTAAAACACACAGAAGAGGGCCAGCGCCGTGGCTCAATAGGCTAATCCTCCACCTAGTTGCGCCGGCACACCGGGTTCTAGTCCCGGTCAGGGCGCCGGATTCTGTCCTCGTTGCCCCTCTTCCAGGCCATCTCTCTGCTGTGGCCCGGGAGTGCAGTGGAGGATGGCCCACGTCCTTGGGCCCTGCACCACATGGGAGACCAGAAGCACCTGGCTCCTGGCTTCGGATTAGTGTGGTGCCACTCTGCCTGTAAAACACACACACACACACACACAGAGAAGAATGTACTGGGTATTTATTAAGTGCTATGGCATCAAATGCTTTATATGAATTACTTAATTCTCATGGAGACCATTGATTTCCTGTTTCCCAAGTGAGGAAACAGGTCTACAGCAAACAGGTCCTGGAGTTAGGATTTGTGCCCAAGAAATTTGATTCAAAAGCCTTCATGTTTTACTAAAGGAAAAGCAAAGTTTTGAAATATTAAATTTTTATAAAAGATTTATCTATTTTTTTGAAAAGCAAGAGAGAGAGAGAGGAATTTTCCATCTTCTGGTTTATTACCCAAATGGCTACAACAGCCTGGTCTGGGCCAGGCTGAATCCAGGAGCCAGGAGCTTCATCTGGGTCTCCCATGTGCATGCCAGGGGCCCAAGTACTTGGGCCATTATCTACTTCCCTTCTTAGGTGCATAAGCAGGAAGCCAGAAGGGGGTTGGAGCAGGTGTTGTGGCACAGAGGCTTAAACTGCCACTTGAGGCAAACTCATTCCATGTCAGGGTGCCAGTTTGAGTCTTGGCTACTCTACTTCCAGTCCAGCTCCCTCATAGGAGAGCTGGAGAATGCTGAGTACAAATAAACAATAGATCTAAGATCAGAGTAAATAAATGGGATAAGCAGGACTCAGTTGAGGTGGTCAGACTCCAGAGCTTGTGCTTTTCACTGTTGCCTTCTGTGGGAAACTTATGTTCCTGGAAATCTCAACTCAGAATAAACTGTGAATGGTACCAATGTGTGTTTTGTGATTTTTCTCACTCTTAAACCCTGTTACTCAGCTACCTTCTTCCTCTTCCAAGAGAACTGGTGTGGCTTTTTTCCTTTGTTTTCTTCTGAAGAATAACATCATCTGTGTGTGTGTGTGTGTGTGTGTGTAAGACATAGTGTGAAAGAGATTTTATAGACATGAGTAGCATACTCCATACATTTTTCAGTGTCATACTTTACTAATTGACAGTTATATTGGAGATCGCGTTGTATCCATATACAGCAATCAGCCCTCTTTTTTTTTTTTTTTAAGATTTATTTATTTGAAAGTCAAAGTTACACAGAGAGAAGAGAGGCAGGGAGAGAGAGGCCTCCCATCCTCTGGTTCACTCCCCAATTGGCCACAATAGCCAGAGCTGCGCTGACCTGAAGCCAGGAATCAGGAGCTTCTTCCAGGTCTCCCACGTAGGCCTAAGGACTTGGGCCATCTACCGCTTTCCCGGGCCATAGCAGAGAGCTGGATCAGAAGTGGAGCAGCCAGGACTCGAACTGGCGCCATATGAGACACTAGCACTGTAGATGGTGGCCCCACCCGCTATGCCACAGTGCCAGTTCCAAGCAGCCCTCTTTTAAAAAACTAATTTGAGGGTCAGGAGTTGTGTTGTAATGGTTTAAGCTGCCACTTGCTGGTTCCAGTCCCCAGCTGCTCCACTTCCCATCCAGTTCCCTGCTAATGCAGCTGGGAAAGCAGCAGAAGATAACCCAAGTCCTTGGGGCCCTGCACCCACACAAAAGACCTGGGATTAAGCTTCTGGCTCCTGTCTTTGGCCTGACCCAGCCCATGGGTCATTTAGGGAGTGAACTAGCAGGTGGAAGATGTGTCTCTGTCTCCCTGACCCATTCCTGCCCGTAACTCTGCCTTTCATGTAAATAAAATATTTTTAAAGAATTAATTTGAGAGGCAGAGAGAGAGTGTGCTCCCATCCGCTGATTCACTCCTTGAAAGTTTACAACAACTGGGGCTAGGCCAGGGCTGGACTAAGGCCGAAGCTGGGAGCCAGGAACTAAATCCAGGTCTCCCATGTGGGTGGCAAAGACCTAACCACTTAAGCTGTTATCTCCTGCCTCCCAGGATGCATATTAATAGGAAGCCAGAATTTGTAACAAAGCTGGAACTTTTAGAATGTATAGATCTTAACTGTATAAATTTGATAGTGGTTGTGTATAGCCTTGTGTTCATTACTTGGGAATGCTTCCATTATCTCTGAAAGTTGCCTTGTGTTCTTTTTTAGTCATTGCAACCACCCTCTAAAATCTCCAGAATGACCGTTGTTCCGATTTCTATTGCTATAGATTGATTTTATAGTTCTCTGAATTTCATGTAAATGAAATAATGAGGTATATGCTCATATTGAGGTATATGCTCCTTTATATCTATTTTCCTCAGTGTAATTTTTTTTGAAATTTGTTGATTTGGAGGCATGTGTCTGCTTTTATTTGAGTAGTATTCCTTTCTAAAGAAATTTCATTTTATTTGAAAGGTAGAGAGAGGTCTTTCATCTGCTTGTTCACTTCCCAAATGCCTGCAGCAGACAGCAGGGCAGGCTGAATCCAGAAGCCTGGAACTCAGTCTCGGTCTCCCAGGGGAGTGTCGGGACCCAAGTACTTCAGCCATGATCTGCTGCCTTTCCAGTACGCACATTATCAGGAAGCTGGATCCGAAGTGGAGTAGCCAGAACTTGAACCAGGCACTCTGATGTGGAATGTGGCTGTCTCAGGTGCCAAGTGTCTGCTCTCAAGTAATATTCCTTTGTATGAAAATAATGTAATTTTTAAAATCTATTTTCCTGTTGATGGATATTTGGGTAGCTTTCACTTTTTTTTACTATTATGACTAAAATTTAAAATTTCTGTTGTTGCTATGGGTTTGTTCTGAGAGGAGGAGTGTGATGGGGGCAAGAGGTGCGGCATTACCACACAGACCCCAGGAGTCGGGTAAAAGCAGGCCAGAGGCGAACAGCCCGCAGACTTGTTTATTTCAGTTGGTACAGCAGCTTATATAGCTGAGGCAGCCAATCTGGTCAAGGGGAGATTTATGCCCTAACCAATCACAGCCTGTTGCCAGGCAGGCTCCTTTGCCAGGTGGTTTCCGAAGCCATTCAATCACAGCCTGTTGCCAGGCAGGCTCCGTTGCCAGCGGCCATCTTGGCATGGCCTTCTCATTCCACCACATTCTGTGAAGATTTTTTTTTTTAAGATTTATTTTATTTGAAAGAGAGACAGAGAGGTCTTCATCCACTGGTTCACTCCCAAATGGCCATAATGGCCAGGGCTGGGCCAGGTCAAAGCCAGAAGCCAGGAACCAGGAGCTTCTTCTGGGTCTTCCATGTGGATGCAGGGGACTCAAGTACTTGGGCCTTCTTCAGCTGCTTTCCCAGGCACTTTAACAGGGAGCTGAATTGGAAGTAGAGCAGCTGGTACTCAAACTGGCACCCATATGGGATGCTGGCACTGTGGAGAGGGAGAGACAGAGACAGAGGTTGTTTATCTGCTGGTTCACTCGCCAAATGGCCACAATGGCTGGAGCTTCCACTGCTTTCCCAGACCATTACCAGGGAGCTGGTTGGGAAGTGGAGCAGCTGAGACTCAACTGGTGACCATATGGAATGCCAGCATCACAGTTCTGTCCCCTGTGAGGATTCTTATATAAGCCTTTTCTGTGGACAAACGCTATTTCTTCTGGGTAAACATCCAGGAGTGCAATTAATGAGTCATCATATGGATGTATGTGTTTAGTTTTTTTTTTTTATTTTTAATAAAGATTTATTTTTCTTATAAGTCAGAATTACAGAGAGAAGAGAATGCTCTTCCATCCTCTGGTTTACTCCCTAGATGGCTGCAACAGACGGGACTGGGCCAGGCTGCAGCCAGGAAGCAGGAGCTTCCTCCAGGTCTCCCAGGTGAGTGCAGGGGCCTGAGCACTTGGACCAACCTTTGCTGCCTTCTTAGGCGTATTAGCAAGGAGGCGGATCAGAAGTGGAGCAGCTGAGACTCAAACTGGTGCCCATATGGCATGCTGGGGCTGCAGACCGCAGCTTAACACACTGCACCACAGCGTCTCCCATGTGTGTTTCAGTTTTTTAGGAGCTGCCAAACAGGGCAGCGTTTGGGCCCTACCACCTGTCAGGGGGAGACCAGCATGGAGTCCTGGTTTTGATACAGCCAAACCTGGCTGATGCAGCCATTTGGGGGTGGATCAGCAGATGGAAGATCTCTCTCTGTCCCCCTCTCTCCCTTTCTTTCTGTCGCTCTTTCTTTCAAATAAGTAAATAATTTTTCCAAAAATTGTATGCTTGGGGCCAGTGCTGTGGAGCAGCAGGTTAACGCCCTGGCCTGAAGTGCTAGCATCCTGTATGGGTGCTGGTTCAAGACCTGGCTGCTCCACTTCTGATGCAGCTCTCTGCTGTGGCCTGGGAAAGCAGTAGAAGGTGGCCCAAGTCCTTGGGCCCTGAGCCCATGTGGGAGACCCAGAGGAAGCTCCTGGCTCTTGGCTTCGGATTGGTGCAGCTTGGCTATTTTGGCCAATTGGGAAGTGAACCAGAGGATGGAAGACTTCTCTCTCTCTGCTTCTCCTCTCTGTGTAACTGGCTTTCAAATAAATAAATCTTTAAAAAATTATATGCTTTTATAGGGTATTATGCAATGTTTCTATGTATAATTACACTATGTAATATCTAATGAGGGTAAACAAACCTATTTTCTCAAACATTTAACGTTTCTATATGGTAAAAACATTCAGAATCATTCTTCTAGGTTTTTTATTGTTTTTAAATATTTTTTAAAGATGTATTTATTTATTTGAAAGGCAGAAAGAGAAAGAATGATTCCATCTGCTGGTTTATTCCCCAAGTGGCCGCAGCAGCCAGGTCTGAGCCAGGCCAAACCCAGGAACTCCACTCAGGCCTCCCACATGGGTGGCAGGGCCAAGTACTTGAGCCACCATCTGCTGCCTTCCCAGGCGCATTAGCAGGGAGCTGGATTGGAAGAGCAGTCAGGACTAGAACCGGCACTGTTCCTTTTTATTTCTTAATGATTCTTTTTGATAAATGGAATATTTGAATTTAGATTAAATAAAATTTTACCAGTATTTTTCTTTTATGACTATTTTGTGTCCTAAGAATATTTGTGGTACAAAGATTAAATATGAAAGTAGCTTTTGTACTTTATGTTTGAGGTAACAGTTGACATGTAACAAAGTACACATGTTTAAAGTAAGTTCTGCCGTGTGAATACACCTGCGAAGTCATCACCACACTCAAGGTGGTAAACCTGTCGTATTCCTGTCTTTTTGGGTTCCTTCCTTCCCTCTCACCTTTTCCTTCTTTCCCCATGAAGCTATCCCTTAGCTGTACAATCCACCTCGAGTTAGTCTTTGTGTGTGGTGTGCAGTCAGGACACTGTTTATTCTCCGTGTGGATATATAGTTATTCTACCATCTTTTGTTGAAAAGTACTTTTCTCTGTTAAATCACTTTTGCGTCTTTGTTATAAGTTAACTGTGGGTGCAGACTTATTTCTGGGCTTTCTGTGATGTTCCATTTATTCATTTTTTTCTTTCTTTTTTATGTTTTAAAGATTTAATCTTTATTTATTTGAAAGGCAGAGTTACAGAGAGAGAGGGAGAGACAGAGAAAGCAAGAGAGGTCTTGCATCCACTAGTTCACTCCCCAAATGGCCACAACAGCCAGGGCTGTGCCAGGCCAAAGCCAGGATCCCGGAGCTTCTTCCAGGTTTCCCATATGGGCGTAGGCCCAAAGTATTCAGGGCATCTTCCGTTGCTTTCCCAGGTACATTAGCAGGGAGCTGGATAGGAAGTGGGCAGCCAGGACCCGAACTGCATCCACTCAAATGGGATCCCAGAGACAAAGGTGGCACTTTAACCCACTATTTATTTGAAAGGCAGAGCCAGACACACACACGCAGATCTTCTATCCATTGGTTTTCTCCCCGAGTGGCCACAATAGCCAGGGCTGGGCCAGGGTGAAGCCAGGAGCTTCATCCTAGTCTCCCCCATGGGGACAGGGGCCCAAGCACTTGGGCTATCTTCCAGGTACATTAGCAGGGAACTGGATCTAAAGTGGATCATTTGGGACACAAACTGCTGCCCATATGAGGTGCCAGCATTGCAGGCAACATCTTAACCCACTATGCCATAACACAATCTCCCAATCTGTTTTTCTGTCCTATGTCGTTATCACTGTCTTAATTACTGTAACTTTTTAAAAAAAGATTTACTAGGGGCTGGTGCTGTGATGCAGTAGGTTAATTCTCCACCTGTGATGTCAGCATCCCAAATGGGCACCAGTTCTAGTCCCGGCTGCTCCACTTCTGATCCAGCTCCCTGCTATGGCCTGGGAAAGCAGCAGAAGATGGCCCAAGTGCTTGGGCCCCTGCACCCATGAGGGAGACCTGGAAGAAGCTCCTGGCTCCTGACTTTGGATCAGTGCAGCTCTGGTTGTTACAGCCATTTAAGGAGTGAACCTGTGGATGTAAGACCTTTCTCTCTGTCTCTCCCTCTCACTGTCTGTACCTCTCAAATAAATAATAAATAAAATCTGTAAAAAATTATTAATTTATTTGAAAGAGATAAGGAGAGACAGACATCTTCCATCCACTGGTTCATTCTCCAAATGGCTGCAACAGCCAAGCCAAAGTCAGGAATCAGGAACTTTTCCTGGGTCTCCCATTTGGGTGGTCAGGGGCCAGGCACTTGGGACATCATCTGCTGCTTTCCCAGGCACATTAGAAGGGAGCTGGGGGTGGGGGGGCGGTGCTATGGCATAGCAGGTAAAGCCACCACCTGCAGGGCCGGCATCCCATGTGGGCACCGGTTCGAGTCTCGGCTGCTCTACTTCCGATGCAGCTCTCTGCTTTGGCCTGAGAAAGCAGTAGAAGATGGCTCAAGTCCTTGGGCCACTGCATCGTGTGGGTGACCTGGAAGAAGCTCCTGGCTCCTGGCTTCGGATTGGCGCAGCTCCAGCCATTGCAGCCATCTGGGGAGTGAACCAGTGGATGGAAGACCTCTCTCTCTCTCTCGCTGCCTCTCCTTCTCTCTCTGTATAGCTCTGACTTTCAAGTAAATAAATAAATCTTAAAAAATATATAAAAAAAAGGAGAGCTGGATTGGAAGTAGAGCAGCCACCTTTTTTCCTTAATTTATCTATAAAAGTGTCTTGCTAGTTTTCAGAATAAGCTCTTCAATTTTTTCCAAGGATTTATTTATTTATTTGAAAGTCAAGAGTTACAGGGGGCTGGCACCACAGCTCACTAGGCTAATCCTCTGCCTGCGGCGCCGGCACCCCAGGTTCTAGTCCCGGTTGGGGTGCCAGCTTCTGTCCCGGTTGCTCCTCTTCCAGTCCAGCTCTCTGCTGTGGCCCGGGAAGGCAGTGGAGGATGGCCCAAGTGCTTGGGCCCTACACCCACACGGGAGACCAAGAGGAAGCACCTGGCTCCTGGCTTCAGATCGGCATAGCACGTCGGCTGCAACATGCTGGCCGTAGTGGCCACTTGGGGGGTGAACCAACGGAAAAAGGAAGACCTTTCTGTCTCTCTCTCTGTCTAACTCTGTCCAAAAAAAAAAAAAAAAAAAAGTTACAGGGAAAGAGGGAGAGACAGATCTTTGGAGAACTGGTACTCATGTGGAATGCCAACCTTGCAGGCAGCAGCTTAGCCCACTGTGCCACAGCGCTGGACCCCAGCTCTTCAATTGTTATGGAAATTTTTGCTGGGGATTTGGTTGAGATTACCTTGAACCTTTATTTTTAATTTTTTTTCAAGATTTATTTATTTATTTGAAAGGTAGAGTGACAGAGAAAATGCACAGAGAGAGGGGGAGAGAACCAGAGACAGGAAGAGACATCTTCCATCTGATGGTTGGCTACCCAAATGCCTGCAACAGGCAGGGCTGGGCCAGCTGAAATCAGGAAGCACGAGCTCCATCCGGGTCCCACATGGCTGGCAGGGACTGGATTGTTGGAGCTCACCTGTTGTTTCTCTGGATGCGTTAGTCAGGAGCTGGATTGGAAGTGGAAGAGCTAGGACTTGGACCAGGCACCGGTATGGGCTGTTTCGAGGAGCACTTTAACCTGCTGTACCACAATGCTTACCCCTTCTGCCTGTTTTTTTCCCCTTTTGGGTTTCCAATTATGTCCTTTTAGATTGTTTGATATTGTCACATGTTTTTATTATTTTATTGTTTATTTTTAAGGTATATTTGTTTATTCAAAAGAGTTACAGAGAGGGAGAAACAGAGATTAAGATTTTTCTTTTAAATATTTGTTTATTTATCTGAAAGGCAGAGTTACAGAGAGGCAGACGTAGAGAGAGAGAGAGAGAGAGAGAGGGGCAGAGGCACCTTCCTAGAGGTAGATAGTAGGGTTAGTCGTCTCTGAATGCCTACTTGAAGTTCGTGGTCATGTGAGGTGGTGAATTACAGTGGGGCAAACTCCAGCCAGGCTTCTTCACGGGAGCCTTCTCCAGCCAGCACTGCCCCCTCCTTGCTGCCTGCCTGACGACAGCAGTTGCTGACATACACTGAGCAATTCATTACTAACTAGGCATGTGGTGGGAGCTCCATGCAGATTATCTACTATAATGTCCACACTACCCTTACTGGTTCACACCATCATCACCTATATACTTTACAGTTGAAGAAGCTGAGATACAGAGTTTAAGACTTGACCCTAAGTTTGGCTGACAGGAAAGTTGACATTCTCAATCTCTACACAATAACCATATATTCTGGATCAGCTGATAAAATAAAACAAGTTATAGAAGAAAATACAGATGGAGCAATCAAGATTGTGGGTGTCCTTGGGCTGGCTGTGTGATTACTGAGGCCTCTGCCTCTTATCTGTGCGGTTGGTGGAAAGCTGCGCGCCGCACTGCCTTCTGTTGAGCTTTGAGTGCTGCTCATGCAGTGCCTCATATAATAAGGTCTTTGAAAAAAAAAACTATTATTATATTATTGCTTCTCTTCCTTGGGGTAGGCATAATCCTAAAGTCAGTGTTCCTTTTTTTTTTCTTCTTTAAATTTTTATTTATATCTTTGGAAGGCAGAGTTACAGAGAGATTGAGAAAGAGAGAGATCGAGAGAGAGAGAGAGAGATCTTCCATCTTTTGGTTCACTCCCCAAATGGCTGCAGTGGCCAGGCCAAAGCCAGGAACCTGGGTCTCCCATGTGGATGTTGGGGCCCAAGCACTTGGACCATCTTCTGCTGCTTTCCCAAGCATGTTAGCAGAGAACTGGCTGGGAAATGGAGCAGCCAGGACTCCAGTCGGTGCTCAGATGGGATGTTGGCATCGCATACTTAATCTGCAGTGCTGCAACACTGACCCCAAAGAATCCCTTGATTCCTAGTTCTTTTGTGTATCTTGTTTGGAACTTATCTCTCTTTCTTTCTTTCTTTCTTTCTTTCTTTCTTTCTTTCTTTCTTTCTTTCTTTCTTTCTTTCCTTCCTTCCTTCCTTCCTTCCTTCCTTCCTTCCTTCCTTCCTTCCTTCTTTCCTTCTTTCCTTCTTTCCTTCTTTCCTTCTTTCCTTCTTTCCTTCTTTCCTTCCTTCCTTCCTTCCTTCCTTCCTTCCTTCCTTCCTTCCTTCCTTCCTTCTTTCCTTCCTTCCTTCCTTCCTTCCTTCCTTCTTTCCTTCCTTCCTTCCTTCCTTCCTTCCTTCCTTCTTTCCTTCTTTCCTTCTTTCCTTCTTTCCTTCTTTTTTTTTTTACAGGCAGAGTGGAAGAGTGGACAGTGAGAGAGAGAGAGACATAGAGAAAGGTCTTCCTTTTACTGTTGGTTCACCCTCCAATGGTCGCCGCGGCCAGCACACTGTGGCTGGCGCACCGCGCTGATCCAAAGGCAGGAGCCAAGTGCTTATCCTGGTCTCCCATGGGGTGCAGGGCCCAAGCACTTGGGCCATCCTCCACTGCACTCCTGGGCCATAGCAGAGAGCTGGCCTAGAAGAAGGGCAACCGGGACAGAATCCAGCGCCCCGACAGGGACTAGAACCCGGTGTGCCGGCACTGCAAGGTAGAGGATTAGCCTAGTGAGCCGCGGCGCTGGCCTTCTGCTTATTTCTTTTTTTTTTTTTTTTTTTTTTGACAGGCAGAGTGGACAGTGAGAGAGAGAGACAGAGAGAAAGGTCTTCCTTTGCCGTTGGTTCACCCTCCAATGGCCGCCGCGGTTGGCGCGCTGCGGCCGGCGCACCGCACTGATCCGATGGCAGGAGCCAGGAGCCAGGTGCTTTTCCTGGTCTCCCATGGGGTGCAGGGCCCAAGCACTTGGGCCATCCTCCACTGCACTCCCTGGCCACAGCAGAGGGCTGGCCTGGAAGAGGGGCAACCGGGACAGAATCCGGCACCCCGACCGGGACTAGAACCCGGTGTGCCGGCGCCGCTAGGCGGAGGATTAGCCTAGTGAGCCGCGGCGCCGGCCTGCTTATTTCTTCATTTTCTTCCCTGGTGCTTTTGGGTGCTGTTCTCTGCCTCTTTGGCAATGTTTTTGCCTATTTGTTTTTGTTTTTGTTTGTTTTAAGATTTATTTTGGGCTGATGTTGAGGCACAGCAAGGTAAAGCTGTTACTTACAGTGTGGGCGTCCTATATCAGAGTGCTGGTTTGAGTCCCAGCTGCTTTGCTTCCAGTCCAGCTTCCTGCCAATGTGCCTGGGGAGGCAGTGGAAGATGGCTCAAGTACTTGGGCCACTGCCACCCATGTGGGAGACCAGGATGGAGAGGTTTTTTTTTTTTTTTTTTTTTTTTTTTTTTTTTTTTTTTAAGATTTATTTATTGGGGCTGGCGTTGTGGTGTAGCAGGTTAAAGCCCTGGCCTGCAGCGCCAGCATCCCATGTGGGTACCCGTTTGAGTCCTGGCTGCCCCACTTCTGATCCAGCTCTCTGCTATGGCCTGGGAAAGCAGTGGAAGATGGCCCAAGTCCTTGGACCCCTGCAGCCACGTGGGAGATCTGGAAAAAGCTTCTGGCTCCTGGCTTCAGATCTGTACAGCTCCGGCTGTTGAGGCCAACTGGGGAGTGAACCAGTGGATGGAAGATCTCTTTTTCTCTCTGGCTCTACCTCTCTCTGTAACTCTGTCTTTAAAAAAAAAGATTTATTTATTTATTTGAAAATCAGATTTACAGAGAGAGAAGGAGAGACAGAGAGAAAAAGATATTCTACCTACCTGTTCACTCCCTAAGTGGCCACAACAGCCAGACCTGAGCCAGGCTGAAGCCAGCAGCCTGGAGCTTCATCCAGGTCTCCTATGTGGATGCAGGGCCCCAAGTACTTAGGCCATCTTATGCTGCTTTTCTGAGTCCATTAGCAGGGAGCTCGATTGGAAGTGGAGCAGTTGGGACTTGAACCATGCCCATATGGGATGCCTGTGTTGCAAGTGGCGGCTTAACCCATCACACCATAACACCGGGCCCAGGATGGCGTTTCTGGCTTCTGGCTTTGGCCTGACCCAGACCTGGAGGTTGCAGCCATCAGTGTAATAAACCAGCAGACAGCAGAAATCCCTTTCTGTCTGCCCTTCTCTCTCCTTTATTTAGTGATTTGAGAGAGCGACAGAGAAAGACACATGCCCCCCACACACATGAGAGAGAGAGAGGGAGACAGAGATATCTTCCATCTGCTGGTTCTTTCCCCAGATGGCTACAACTACAAGGGCTGAGCAGGCCCGAAGCCAGGAGCCAGAAGCTTCATCTGGGTCTCCCACATGGATGGCAGTGGTCCAAGTACTTGGACCATCCTCCACTGCTTTTCCCAGGCCATTAGCAGGGAGCTGGATTGGAAGTGGAGCAGCTGGGTCATGAACCTACGCCCATATGGGATGCCAGTGCTACAGGCAGCAGCTTTACCTGCTATGCCACAATGCCAGCCAGCCCCCCACCCACTTTTTTAAGATTTATTTATTTGAACAGCAAATTTACAGAGAGAGAAAGAAAGAAGGGCAGAGGAGAGGGAGATTTTTTATCTGTTTGTTCACTCCCCAAATGGCTGTATCAGCTGGGGCTGGACCAGACTGAAGCCAGGAGCCAGGAGCTTTATCCTGGTTTCCCATGTGGGTGCAGGGGTCCAAGTACTTGGACAATTCTCTGCTGTTTTTCCCAGGTACATTAACAGGGAGCCGGATTGGAAGCTGAGCAGCCAGGACTGGAACCAGCACCCATCTGGGATGCCGGCACTGTAGGTGGTGGTTTAACCTGCCTGTGTTCCAACACTGGCTGGGAAATGGAGCAGCCAGGACTCCAGTCGGTGCTCAGATGGGATGTTGGCATCGCATACTTAATCTGCAGTGCTGCAACACTGACCCCAAAGAATCCCTTGACTCCTAGTTCTTTTGTGTATCTTATTTGGAACTTATCTCTGCTTATTTCTTCATTTTCTTCCCTGGTTCCACTCATATAGAACTTGTTCCTCAGAAAGGTTCGCTATTTTTCAACTGTGTTTCTTGGCTCTTCTTGAAGGCATACACCAGAGTTAAGAGCTGCCAAAATGCAGGGAGGAGATGCAGCCACTTAGCTGTGGGCAGCTGCCATGCATCAGCTGCTGTGCCTGCTCCTGGTCTCTGTTCTCGTGGATGGGCCTGGAACCCTGCTGGGCCTGGCCAAGGGACGGAATCGTGACTCCACAGCACTCACCACTGGTACCTCTTTGGGGTGACTGCTCTGCTGTTTCCTGATCAATTTGCTTCCGTTATTTATTTTGCCAGAAAATTATTCCCTCTAGAATTTCAAATGTGTTTCCTTACATTTGTATATATTCTTTTTTTTTGAAATATTTTTAAATTTTATTTTTTGAAAGGCAAGGTTGCATCTGCTGTTTCACTCCCCAATGACCACAATGGCTAGGGCTGGTCCAGGCTGAAGCCTGGAGCCAGGAAATCCATCTGGGTCTCTCATGTGGGTGGCAGGGGTCCAAGTTCTTGGGCCATGTTCTTCCCTGGCTCATTATCAGGGAGCTGAATTGGAAGGAGCGCAGCCAGGTCTGATAAGCACGTAGCTTCACCTGCTCTAGCACAGCACCAGCCCCTCCTCACTCTGTTTTGGGGGCTAGACTGTGGAAGTCCTCTTAGGACTGATTTTCCAAAGCGGGCTGCCTAGTTTAGGTGAAATGCTCTTATTTCCAGGGACTGGGTAGACGTGTTCCGTCTTGAACTGGAGGAGCCTGGCCTGCATATCCAGGGCAAGTCCATCTTGGGAAACTTGGTGGTTGGTGGTAGGGCAAGAGCAATGGGGTTGTCTTAGATTTGGTGACCTCCTTTTTTTTTTTTTTTTAAAGATTTATTTATTTATTTGAAAGAGTTATACACAGAGAGAGAAGGAGAGGCAGAGAGAGAGAGAGAGAGGTCTTCCATCCATTGGTTCACTCCCCATTTGGCCGCAATGACCGGAGCTGTGCTGATCTGAAGCCAGGAGCCAGGAGCTTCTTCTGAGTCTCTCATGTGGGTACAGGGGCCTAAGGACTTGGGTCATCTTCCACTGTTTTCCCAGGCCATAGGAGAGAGCTGGATCAGAAGTGGAGCAACTGGGACTTGAACTGGTACCCATATGTGATGCCAGCACTGCAGGCAGTGGCTTTACCTGCTATGCCAGAGTGCCGGCCCCTGGTGGCCTTCTTTTAAAGATTCCCATAAGACTCTTAGAATGTGACTTATTTGGGTAGAACGTTCTGACCGGGAAATTACACATAGTAACACGATTAGAAATAATTATGTAATGAACTCCCATTACTCAACTTTAACACTTACCAATGTGTTGACCATCTTGTTTCAGCCTTCCCCTGCCACCCACACTCACTTTTTTCCCTGATTTATTTATTTATTTATTTATTTATAGAAAGATAGAGTGACAGCCACCCATCCACCCACCCCTCTTATCCCTGCAACAGCCAGGGCTTGAGCCGGGCTGAAGCCAGGACTGCATCTGGGTTGTCCCGGGTGGCAGAAGCCCAGTGCTTCCCCCGGCACCTCTGCAGGGAGCTGGATTGGATGTGGAGCAGCTGGGACTTGGTCCGATGCTCCTGTGGGATGCCAGTGTCACATGTGGTGGCTTATGCTGTATCACAGTACCTAACCCTATATCTAATAATTTTTAAATTGGTATCTGGAATATTGTCTTTCAGTTTTGTTCTCGTGAGCAGTGAAGTTATTGGAAGAGCATTTTGGTTCATTTGAGGCTGGGTATTTGAAGTAGAGTCTGTTGGATTTTTTTTTTTTTTTTTTTTTTTTTTTTGACAGGCAGAGTGGATAGAGAGAGAGACAGAGAGAAAGGTCTTCCTTTTGCTGTTGGTTCACCCTCCAATGGCCGCCATGGCTGGCGCGCTGCGGCCAGTGTACCGCGCTGATCCGAAGGCAGGAGCCAGGTGCTTCTCCTGGTCTCCCATGGGGTGCAGGGCCCAAGCACTTGGGCCATCCTCCACTGCACTCCCTGGCCACAGCAGAGAGCTGGCCTGGAAGAGGGGCAACCGGGACAGAATCCGGCGCCCCGACCGGGACTAGAACCCGGTGTGCCGGCGCCCTAGGTGGAGGATTGGCCTATTGAGCCGCGGTGCCGGCCTGAGTCTGTTGGATTTGGAATTTGGTTTTAGGGCAAGGCCCTTTGTTTGTGGTTTTGCTCTGGAGGCCTTTGAGGGTCTCAGCTGGATGTCTGAGGGCACTGGGGAGGCTTCAGCTTCAGCCTGGGGCAGAATTCCAGCCGACAGCAGCCCTCTTGTCTCCCCTGAGTGGTGAGCTGCGGTGCTGGACTACCTGTTACATAGTTTGCCTTTGGAACCATATACATGTTTTTTGTAAGTAAAACAAACAAACAAACAAACAAAAAACCAAAAGAAAGCCACAGTCACCTATCTCCACAAATTGAACATAAACACAAACAAGTGAATCTATATCAAGTTGGTAGCATGGTCAAACAGGAGAAATAATCACTTCAAATAACTTTAGACACAGTATTTTGACCGTATATTCCTAGTAAGATATTTTAAGATCAGAAGAAGAGAAAATTAGTCTTTAAATTTTTTTAAAGATTTACTTTATTCATTGGAAAGGCAGAGTAAGAGAGAGAGAGAGAGAGAGAGATATCTTCCATTTGCTGGTTCACTCCCCAGATGTCTGCAATGGCCACAGCTGGGCCAGGCTAAAACCAGGAGCTTGGAATTCCATCTGGGTCCCCCGTGGGGTTGCAGGAGTTGAGTATTTAGGCCATCTTCCACTGCTTCCAGGCAGGCACTTTAGCAGGGAGCTGGATCAGACGCTCTGATACGGGATGCAGCATTGCAGGCTGTGTGTTAATCTGTGCCACACTGCTGGCCCTGAGAAATTAGGTTTTTTTCTTTTTTTTAAATTAATTAACTTTTTTTTTTTTTATTATTTTTTTTGACAGGCAGAGTGGACAGTGAGAGAGAGAGAGACAGAGAGAAAGGTCTTCCTTTGCCGTTGGTTCACCCTCCAGTGGCCGCCGCGGCTGGCGCGCTGCGGCCGGCACACCGCGCTGATCCGATGGCAGGAGCCAGGAGCCAGGTGCTTTTCCTGGTCTCCCATGGGGTGCAGGGCCCAAGCACCTGGGCCATCCTCCACTGCACTCCCTGGCCACAGCAGAGGGCTGGCCTGGAAGAGGGGCAACCGGGACAGAATCCGGTGCCCCGACCGGGACTAGAACCCGGTGTGCCGGCGCCGCTAGGCGGAGGATTAGCCTAGTGAGCCGCGGCGCCGGCCTAAATTAATTAACTTTTTAAGGAATACAAATTTCATATGTACAACTTTAGGAATATAGTTATTTTTCCCACCATACCTGCCTTCCCACCCCTCCTCCTCCTCCTCCCTCTCCCCTTCCCAGTACCATTCTCCATTAAGATTCATTTCCAATTTAAGGGAAATTAGTTTTAAAAAGTGTTCAGTAGTCTTTTTGTTAGTAGTAACTGCTATTTTGAAACAATTCCTTTTCTGTTTCAAGTAAAATTAAATTAGTGTTGTAATCTTGTTAGAAACAAGACTTTCAGCAGAAGTTAATCTAATCAGGGTCCTGTCTTTCAGAACTCACTTTCTTCTGTCTAGTGTGAGACTGGGTGGGTCTGAGTCAGGGCCACGTGTTCATCTGTGTGGCTTGGATGTCCCTCGACCTTTCTGGGCTTAGCTCTTTGTGAAGAGGAGCTGGTAGCTGCTTGTCTTCACAGAGTTTGAGAATTCCGTGGTGAATGTGCAGAAAGCACTTACAGTGAGAGCTGGCACCTCTGCAGAATCCATAATTATTTTTTAAAGATTTATTTATTTATTTGAAAGTCAGAGTTACACACAGAGAGAAGTAGAGGCAGAGAGAGAGAGAGAGAGAGAGAGAGAGAGGTCTTCCATCTGCTGGTTCACTTCCCAGATGGCTGCAATGGCTGGAGCTGAGTTGATCCAAAGCCAGGAACCAGGAGCTCCTTCCGGATCTCCCACGCGGTGCAGGGGCCCAAGGACTTGGGCCATCTTCTACTGCTTTCCCAGGCTATAGCAGAGAGCTGGGTCAGAAGTGGAGTAGCTGGTTCTTGAACCAGTGCCCATATGGGATGCTGGCACTGCAGGCTGCGGCTTAACTCGCTCCGCCACAGCGCTGGCCCCCCATATTTTTAATTCTTGTGTTTCTTACTCAGAACACAACACAATATGTAAAGGGATAGAAATATGTAAGAGAGTATAGAATGGGCCGGCGCTGCGGCTCAGTAGGCTAATCCTCTGCCTCGCAGCGCCGGCACACCGGGTTCTAGTCCCTGTCGGGGCGCCGGATCCTGTCCCGGTTGCCCCTCTTCTAGGCCAGCTCTCTGCTGTGGCCAGGGAGTGCAGTGGAGGATGGCCCAGGTGCTTGGGCCCTGCACCGCATGGGAGACCAGGATAAGCACCTGGCTCCTGCCTTTGGATAGGCGCGGTGCACCGGCCGCAGTGTGCTGGCCGCGGCGGCCATTGGAGGGTGAACCAACGGCAAAAAGGAAGACCTTTCTCTCTGTCTCTCTCTCTCACTATCCACTCTGCCTGTCAAAAAAAAAAAAAAAAAAAAAAAAAAAGAGAAAGAGTATAGAATGAAAAAATCTTAGATATGTGGGTATTCCCCTGTAAAGCAGGGGGAATGGGGAGAAAATGGAGGACATGTAACGTTGGCAAGATAATGGTTGAAAATTTATAAAAACTTGGGACAGCATTGTAGTGTAGCGAGTAAAGCCACCATGTCCCAGCTGCTTCACTTCCAATCCAGCTCCCTGTTAATGGCTTGGGGAAAGCAGCAGCAGATGGCTCAAGTGGTCATGGCCCGGCCACCCATGTGGGAGACCCGGAAGAAGCTCCTGGCTCCTGGCTTTGGCCTGGCCCAGCCCTGGGTGTTGCAGCCATCTGGAGAGTAACCAGCAGATACAAGATCTCTCTGTCTCTCTCTGTGTCTTTCCCTCTTTCTGTAACTCTTTCAAATAAATAAATAAATATTTCAAAAATTTATAAAATCAGTGAAATCTGAGAACAAGTTCTGAGGAGGATAAATGAGTCTACAAAATAAATATGAGCAAAAGCCAACAGGCACCAGCCAGGTGGTGCAGCTGGTTAGGCTGCCTCCTGGGAGCTGGCATCCCACATCAGAGCTCCTGTTCAAGTCCCAGGTGCTCTGCTTCTGATCCAGATGCTGCAAGTATGCCTGGAAAGCAGTGGAAGATAGTCAAGTGGCTTTCTGGAGATTTACTTATCTGCAAGGCGGAGTTACAGAAGGAGAGGGAGAGACGGAGAGGTCTTCCATCCACTGGGTCACTCCCCAAATGGCCACAACAGCTGGGGCTGGGCCAGGCCAAAGCCAAGAGCCTGGAACTCCATCTGGGTTTCCCACGTGGGTGGCAGGGCCTAAGCACTTGGGCTATCTTCTGCTTTTCCAGGCACATTAGCAGGGAGATGGATTGGAAAAAAAATCTTTAAAAAAACTATATATATATATATATATATGTTTTTTCCTTTAATAAATAAAAAATTAAAAAAGAGCACAGGAAAAAAAGATCTTTCACTGGCGCCGCGGCTCACTAGGCTAATCCTCCGCCTAGTGGCGCCGGCACACCGGGTTCTAGTCCCGGTCAGGGCGCCGGATTCTGTCCCGGTTGCCCCTCTTCCAGGCCAGCTCTCTGCTGTGGCCAGGGAGTGCAGTGGAGGATGGCCCAGGTGCTTGGGCCCTGCACCCCATGGGAGACCAGGAAAAGCACCTGGCTCCTGGCTCCTGCCATCGGATCAGCGCGGTGTGCCGGCCGCAGCGCGCTGGCCGCGGCGGCCATTGGAGGGTGAACCAACGGCAAAAGGAAGACCTTTCTCTCTGTCTCTCTCTCTCACTGTCCACTCTGCCTGTGGAAAAAAAAAAAAAAAAAAGATCTTTATGGGGATGGTGTGTGGCGCAATGGGTTAAGCTGCCACCTATGACGCCAGCATCCCATATGGGCACCGGTTCCAGTCCTGCTGCTCCATTTCCAATCCAAAATGGGTACAACTGGATCTCTGTATATTAGTCACTAAAATACTAAAATAAGGGAAAACATGATATTTGTCTTTTTGGGACTGGCTTATTTCACTAAGCATAATGATCCTGTTGTACCCATTTTGTTGTGGAAGATAGGATTTTGTTCATTTGTTTTTAATTGATTAATTTATTTGAAAGAGAGTTACCGAGAGGCAGAGAGAGAGAGAGAGAGACAGAGAGAGGGGTCCTCCTTCTGCTGGTTCACTCCCCAAATGGCCACAATGGCTGGAGCTGGGCCGATCCAAAGCCAGGAGCCAGGAGCTTCTTCTGGGTCTCCCACGTGGGTGAGGGGCCCAAGGACTTGGGCCATCTTCTTCTACTTTCCCAGGCACATTAGCAGGGAGCGGTATCAGAAGTGGAACAGTGGAGTCTTGAACCAGCACCTATACGGGATGCTGAAACTGTATGTGGTGGCTTTACCTGCTGTGCCACCGGACTGGCCCCAGTCTGTGGCATTTAAAATATAATAACTATTTGCATCACTATAATTTTCAAAAATTATAAGGTTGAGCTTTTAAAAATGGAGTGCGTATGTATATATTATAAAAGTATTTGCATTCTTTAGAATGTGTTATTTGTGGACAAGTAGTGAAGGGATGAAATTATGATTTGTAAGTTATTTGTGTGGAAGAAGGGGTTTGAATGAGTTGTTGGAGGCTTCATTGTGTTAGAAACACTTTTTTTAAGTAAGAGACATACATAAACAAATATTCATATGTATTAAATCTCAATACATGTATATTATAGTCTTGGGACTTTTTATACATTTACAAATTTTATAATGAAATACTTAAAATTAGGTTATTATAATAATTCTCTACAAGAAGTACAGTCTTTTTTAAAAAAGTTTATTTAAATAAGTTGTTTTTTCCTACACTGTGGTGTAATAGGTTAAGCCTCTGCCTGTGGCACTGGCATCCCATATGGGCACTGATTGGATTGGAAGTGGAGCAGCTGGTACGTGAACTGGTGCCCATTTTAGGATACAGGTGGAGGCCCAACTCACTGCACCACAATACTAGATCTGAGAAAGAGATCTTCTATTAGCTGATTTATTCCCCAAATAGCCAAAGCCAGGAGCTGGGACTCCATCCAGGTTTCCCACATCGGGGTCAGGGGCCCAGTACTTGGGCCATCCTTTGCTGCTTTTTTATTTTTATTTTATTTTTTTTATTTTTTGACAGGCAGAGTGGACAGTGAGAGAGAGAGAGAGAGAGAGAGAGAGAGAGAGAGAAAGGTCTTCCTTTGCCATTGGTTCACCCTCCAATGGCTGCCGCGGCCGGCGCACCGCGCTGATCCGATGGCAGGAGCCAGGTGCTTCTCCTGGTCTCCCATGGGGTGCAGGGCCCAAGTGCTTGGGTCATCCTCCACTGCACTCCCTGGCCACAGCAGAGAGCTGGCCTGGAAGAGGGGCAACCGGGACAGAATCCGGCGCCCCGACCGGGACTAGAACCTGGTGTGCTGGGATTAGCCTGGTGAGCCGCGGTGCCGGCTTAATCCTCTGCTGCTTTCCCACACACATTAGCAGGAACCGGAACCGGAAGCTCAGAGTTGTTGGGACTCTAAATGGCGCTCTGATGCGGGATGCAGCATCGCAGGTGGCAGCTCAGCCTGCTGCTCCACAGAGCCAGCCTGGGTCTTGGCTTTTAACCTTTGTCACTGGAACCAAAGTAATGTTTTGCCTAGGCTGATTTTGCTCTGCAGTCAAGGCACAAGTCTTTCAATGCCACATGAATTTTGAGGTTTTCCACTGTGTCTGAAAGAAGGACTATCCTTGTCCCTGTGTGAGATTTAAAGATTGCTTCCTCTAATCTTACTTATTCACCTGAAGGGTGGAGACAGATGGACAGAGATCTCCCGTCTGTTGGTTTACTCCTCACGTGCCCTCAACAGCTGAGACTGAGCCAGGCTGAACCCACAGGCCTGGGTCTCAGCAGTCTGTGTGGCGACAGGGATTCAAGTGCTTGAGCACCACCTGTTGCCTTCCAGGTGCGCATTGGTAGGAAGCTGGGATTGGAAGGGGAGCCAGCGCGGGGTCAGCACTGTAGTGCAGTGGGTTATGCCACCACCTGCAGTGCCGGCATCCCACATAGGAGACCTGGGTGAAACGCCCCTGGTTCCTGGCATTGGCCTGGGCCAACCCTGCCCACTGCAGCCATTTGGGGAGTGAACCAGCAGATGGAAGACCTCTCTCTGCCTCTGCCTCTCCTTCTCTGTAACTCTGGATTTCAAATAAATAAATAAATCTTAACAAAAAAAAAAAAAAAAAAAAAAAGGAAAGGGAGCTGGGCCTCAAACCCAGGCACTCTGACAGGAGGTGCAGGCCTCCCACGTGGGATCCTGACTGCCGTGCCAGTGCCGCCCTCTAATCTTCGCGAGTGGTATTTTCCCTGGGTTGGATTCTTGTGCGCTGATCAGAACTCTGCTGAGAGGGTGACCACCTCTGCAGTTTGTCAGCCTTCTGCCTCCATCCCTGCCCTCTCCGCTGTGGACGGCAGCCCCTTGACCTCCTCTACTCTCAGCTCTTTTTTTTTGAACTCAGAGGGCTGAGGGTGCCCTGGGCCATGGCCTGGAACTATGTTTCAGGCAGAAAGCTAGGAGATTACAAGGCTCCTCTTATCCGTTTCCCCTCTTTTGGGGATCACTGTCCTTTCTTGTCTGATGTCTAGTATCTTGAAAACCATTGCTTAATATATTTTATCCTTTTTTTATTTAGTTGTAGGTGGGATCAGATCAGGTAAAGAAAGGTACATCTGGTCTCTGTTATTCCATCTTGACCAGAAACAAAAGTATCAAAAACAGGTTTCCCTTCACCCCCAGGTTTTATTTATTTATTTGACAGAGAGGGAGAGACAGAGAGAAAGGTCTTCCACCTCCTGGTTCATTCCTCAAATGTCCACAATGGCCGGAGCTGGGCTGATCTGAAGCCAGGAGCCAGGGGCTTCTTCTAGGTCTCCTGCGCAGGTGTAGGGGTCCAAGCACTTGGGCCATCCTCCACTGCTTTCCCAGGTTACAGTAGAGCTGGATCAGAAGAGGAGCAGCCGGCACATGAACTGGTGCCCATATGGGATACTGGTGCTTCTAAGCCACAGTTCAGGCCCTGGGAAATTTTTTTTTTTTTTTTTTTTTTTTTGGACAGGCAGATTTTTAGACAGTGAGAGAGAGACAGAGAGAAAGGTCTTCCTTTTACCGTTGGTTCACCCCCCAAATGGCCGCTATGGTTGGTGCGCTGTGGCTGGCGCACTGCGCCGATCTGAAAGCAGTAGCCACTCACTTCCTCCTGGTCTCCCATGCGGGCGCAGGGCCCAAGCACTTGGGCCATCCTCCACTGCCCTCCCGGGCCACGGCAGAGAGCTGGACTGGAAGAGAAGCAACTGGGACAGAATCCGGTGCCCCAACCGGGACTAGAACCCGGGGTGCGGGCGCCGCAGGTGGAGGGTTAGCCAAGTGAGCCTCGGCGCCGGCCTTTTTTTTTTTTTTTTATGAAGGTATAAGGTGGTCTAGAAATATCCATGGGAGCCTAAGAGAATTCTGACTCCTTTTCTGGTTGGGTTACTTGGGTGGGAGAACAGAGGTGACTTTTTCCTGGGTAGATATCAAAGAAATTGGTGCGTTTAGGTAAGGAACAGGGATAGGGCTTGAGAGAAAGGTTACCTAGAATAACCCAGAGCTGTAGAATGAGATCCCGAAGCCATGGTAAGAAGGAAGGAGTGGAACACCTCTTCCCAACATTAGTGATAATAGAATTTGGACTGGAGGAATCAAGAGAAAAGAGGCTTGTAGCCTGCAGTGGAGGGTGCAGGAGAGGGTGATATTGCCAGGGAATTGCAAGCAGATGGGAGTGGATGCTTAGTATGTGCACTGTGAAGGAGAAGGCATCTTGCTCTTGAAGCTGCTCCTCTCTCCTGAGCCACGCTGCTCAGGGCCACAGGTACCCACTTTTCCTTCAGCTAACTCTGAATAGAGTTTGTCGATGTGTATGTTATAAAACCATTGATTTAAAGTCAGAATAAACAGACCTAAAGTCAACATTATATAAATATTTTCTTGGGGCCGGCACTGTGGTGCAGCAGGTTAATGCCCTGGCCTGAAGTGCTGGCATCCCATATGGGCGCCGGTTCAAGTCCCGGCTGCTCTACTTCTGATCCAGCTGTCTGCTATAGCCTGGGAAAGCAGTAGAAGATGGCCCAAGTGCTTGGGCCCCTGCACCCATGTGGGAGACATGGAAGAAGCTCCTGGCTTTGGATTGGCATAGCTCCGGCCGTTGTGGCCAACTGGGAAGTTAACCAGCAGATGGAAGACCTCTCTTTCTCTCTCTGCCTTTCTTAGTGTAACTCTGACTTTCAAATAAATAAATTTAAAAAATTGTTAACTATAAAATAATAATTTCTTATTTTGAAAACTGTATAAATTGCCAAAAGCTGGGGCTAGCATTATGGCACAATGGATTAAGCTGCCACTCATGATGTCAGCATTCTATATCAGCATACTGGTTCCAGTTCTGCCTGCTGCACTTCTGATCCAGCTTCCTATTAATGTGCCTGAGGGGATAGCAGATAATGGCTGAAGTAGTTGGGCTTAGACCACCCATGTGGGAGATTAGGGTGGAGTTCCTGGTTCCTGATTTCAGCCTGGCCCAGACAGGGCTGTTGCAGCCGTTTGGGAAGTGAACCACCAGATTCTCTCTCTGTCTCTGTCTCTTCCTGTCTATGGTTCTGCCTTTCAAGTAAATAAATAAGTAAATCTTTTTAAAATATTGCTAAAAGCCAATTTTTTTTGACAGGCAGAGTTAGACAATGAGAGAGAGAGAAAGGTCTTCCTTCCATTGGTTCACCCCAAAAATGGCCGCTACGTCCCGTGCACTGCGGCTGGCATGCTGCGCCGCCGATCCGAAGGCAGGAGCCAGGTGCTTCCTTCTGGTCTCCCATGCGGGCGCAGGGCCCAAACACTTGGGCCATCCTCCACTGCCTTCTCGGGCCACAGCAGAGAGCAGGACTGGAAGAGGAGCAACCGGGACAGAATCCGGCACCCCAACCCGGGACTAGAACCCAGGGTGCCAGTGCTGCAGGCGGAGGATTAGCCTAGTGAGCCACAGCGCCGGCCGCTAAAAGCCAATTTTGACTTACATTATTTTGGCTTAATTTAATTATGAAATATTAGGTATAAAATAATTACTTCAGAAGATGATAACACTGGCTTATTCCTGGATTATTGGCACTACTTTGAATGCCTTTTTGTTTGTTTGATTTTTGTGAAATTTAAAAATACACAAAAGAAGAGAAAACATTATAGTGAATACCACTGTGCTCATTACCCACCTGCAACTGTGACTAACACTTTGCCTCTGTTGTTTATAATCTGTTTTTCCCTCTCATTTTTTTTAGTTCTTGTTTTCTGTTGGAGTATTTTGAAAGCAAATTCCAGGAATAAGGTTGTTTTATCCATGAATACTTCACATCTCTGTAACAGGTAAAGGCAATTTTTATTTTTGAATATATAACTATTGTGTCATTATTATATTTTTAAAAAGGTTTATTTATTTACAATGAGAGTGAGAGAGAGAGAGAGAGAGATCTTCCATCTGCTGGTCACTCCCCAAATGGCCACAACAGCCAGGCTGAAACCAGGATCTCCCATACCAGTGGCGGAGGCCTAAACACTCTGCCATCTTCCACTGCTTTTGCAGATATTAGCAGGGAGCTGGATTGGGAGTGAGCAGCCAGTACTTGAACTGGTGTTCATATGGGATACTGGCATCTCAGGTGGTAGTTAACCTGCTGCTCCACAATGTTGGCCCCATGGATATCCATTTTTTGATTGAGAAAGCTTATATGAACCTGGAAAATTCATATAAATCCTTCTCATGGCCTTGAATTCTAGTGTGACACTCTAACCCTGAGCCAGTTAACTAGACAGAATTATTTGTGCCATTGGTACCAATCTCTCTCTCTCTCTCTTTCTTAAAAATTATGTATTTGCTTGAAAGGCATAGTTACAGAGAAAGAGAGAGAAATTGGGATCTTCCATCTGCTGGTTCACTCCCCAAATAGCTGCAATGTCTGGATCTGGGCCCATCCAGAGCCAGGAGCCAGGAGCTTCTCCCGGGTCTCCCAGGTGGGTGCAGGGGCCCAAGCACTTGGCCATCTTCCACTGCTTTCCCAGGTGCATTAGCAGGGAGTTGGATCAGAAGTAGAGCAGCTGCGGGAGACCCAGAGGAAGCTCCTGGCTTTGGATCAGTGCAGCGGCCAATTGGGGAGTGAGCCAGTGGATGGAAGACCCCCCCCCACCCCCTTGTAACTCTTGACTTTCAAATAAATAGACAGATCTTAAAAAAAAAAAAAAAAGGGCCGGCGCCGCGGCTCACTAGGCTAATCCTCCGCCTAGCGGCGCCGGCACACCGGGTTCTAGTCCCGGTCGGGGCGCCGGATTCTGTCCCGGTTGCCCCTCTTCCAGGCCAGCTCTCTGCTGTGGCCAGGGAGTGCAGTGGAGGATGGCCCAGGTGCTTGGGCCCTGCATCCCATGGGAGACCAGGAAAAGCACCTGGCTCCTGGCTCCTGCCATCGGATCAGCGCGGTGCGCCGGCCGCAGCGCGCCGGCCGCGGCGGCCATTGGAGGGTGAACCAACGGCAAAGGAAGACCTTTCTCTCTGTCTCTCTCTCTCACTGTCCACTCTGCCTGTCAAAAAAAAAAAAAAAAGAAGTAGAGCAGCTGAGACTCGAGCCAGTACCCATATGGGGTGCTGGTGCCACAGGCAGCAGCTTGGCCCTGGTACCAGTCTCTCTAGAGCAAAGACAAGGGGGTTTCCAGTCCTTAATCATGATGTACTTTGGTAATTTCAATACTAGGTAAATAATTTTTAAAAAAGATTTGTTCTATTTATTTGAAAGGGAGAGATGTAGAGAAGGAAAGAAAGAGAGGGATCTTCCATCAACTGATTTACTTACCCAAATGGCTACAATGTCTGGGGCTGGGCTTCATCCAGGTCTCCTACCTGGGTGGCAGGGGTCCACATACTTGGGCCATATTCCACTGCTTTCCCTGGCTCATTAGCAGGGAGCTGGATCAGAAGTGGAGCAGCCAGGACTCAAACCCATATGGAATGCCAGGACTGCAGATGTCGGCTTAACTCACTGTGCCACAGTGCCGGCCCCTTTCCTTTTGTTTCTGCCTGCCGTTTTGGTAAGTTAGCTTCACAAAGAAAGAACTTAAAATAAGTTTTTTTCCCTCTTATTTTTCAGACAAAGATATTATAAATCTTCTACTGAATGAAAATTATTCCTAAAGTTGCATATACTCCAGGGGAAAAAACCCAAATGTTTTTCTATTTTGCTTCAATGTAAGATTTGAACAAGAAGTTTCCACAGAAGGTAAGGTAATTTTCCATTTAAATTTAATTGTTTTATTGTATAATTTACTCACATACATCGTGTAGATTGAGTTTCAAAGATGATTGACAGTAAAACATTTAATTTTGAAGGTTTGTTTATATCTGACGTCCATGGTTGCTTTTTGAGATAGTGTGTATGTCTGTGGACTAGTTACTTGGTCTCTCCAGGCAGTCAGGTCATCTGTATGCCACAGGGACACTCGTGTCTGTAGTGAGGCATATGTTCTATCTCTCTGGCAGCAGACATGTGAGGCAGGGCGTATGCACTCTCATGGTTGCAGTTCTGGGTAAAAACTCCATGTAGAAGATAAAAGAAGTATGAAGGGGAGGGAAGGACTTCTGCTTCCAGCAGCATTAGATCTCTGAAAAGGCTGTCTCATTGCAGTCCAGTCAGATACTGGATAAATTACAATAAAAAGGGGCCTTCATTGTGGTACAGCAGGTTAAGCTACCCCCTGAGATGCCAGCATCCTACACGAGTGTCCGTTCAAGCCCTGGCTGCTCTACTGCCTATCCAGCTTCTTGCTAATGTGCTGGGAAAGTAGTGGGAGATGACTCAAGTACTTGGGCCCTTGCCACCCATGTGGGAGACCCCGATGGAGTTCCAGGCTTGTGACTTTGTCCTGGCCGAGCCCTGGCCATTGAGGCCACTTGGGGAATGAACCAGTGGATGGACAATCTCTCTCCCTCTCTCTCTGTAACTCTGCCTTTCAAATAAATGAATAAATCAATCTTTTAAAAATTATAATATAATTTCTTGTGAACATTTCAGCTTATTAAAATTTTTTTTATTTGACAAGTAGAGTTATAGACAGTGAGAGACAGAGAGAAAGGTCTTCCTTCCGTTGGTTCACCCTCCAAATGGCCGCTACAGCCGGCGCTGTGCTGATCTGAAGCCAGGAGCCAGGTGCTTCTTCCTGGTCTCCCATGGGGTGCAGGACCCAAGCTCTTGGGCCATCCTCCACTGCACTCCTGGGCCACAGCAGAGAGCTGGACTGGAAAAGGGGCAACCGGGACTAGAACCCAGCGCCCATATGGGATGCCGGCTCTGCAGGTGGAGGATTAACCAAGTGAGCCATGTGTCGGCTCCTTAGCTTATTAAAATCTAGATGGATGGATGTTTGGCTTAGTGGATAAAATGCCACTTGGGACACCTGTATTCCTCCCTAGATGCTTGGGTTTGGGTCTTGGCTCTGCTTCTACGTCTCACTTCTTGCTAATGCACACCTTGGGAAGCAGCAGGTGATTGCTGAATGATGGGGTACTTGCAGCCCACATAAGATACCTGGCTGGAGTCCCTGGCCTGACTCAGACCTGCCCAGCCCTGGCTATTGTAGGCATTTGGTGAGTGAACCACAGATGGGGATCTTCCTCTTTCTTTGTCTCTGCCTCTCTCCATGCCTTTCAAATAAAATAAAATAAATACAAAAATTAAACAATAACTTTATTTTAAAAATATTAAAATGGGCATGCAGTTGGCCTAATTGTTGAGATACCACTTGGGGGCCAGTGTTGTGGTGCACTGGGTTAAACTGCTGCCTGTGACACCAGCATCCCATACTGGAGTATTGGTTTGATCCCCAGTTGCTTCATTTCTGACCCTGCTAATGTGCCTGGGAAGCAGTAGAAGATGGCTCAAGTCCTTGGGTCCCTGCACCCACCCATGTGTAAGACCCAGAGTTCCAAGCTCCCAGCTTTGACTTGGCCCAGCCCCAGCTGTTGCAGCCGTTTGGGGAGTGAACCAGTGGGTGGAAGATCTGTGTTTTTCTCAGTCTCTCCCTCCCTCCTTGCCTTTCAAATGAAATAAATCTTACGCGAACAAACCACTTGGGATGCCTGCATCCCTTATCAGAGTGCCTGGGTTTGAGTCCTGGCTGCACTCCTGACTCCAGCTTCCTGTCAATGAGCATTCTGGGGGCAGCAGTGATGTCCAAGTAGTTGGGTCCCTGCCACTCACGTGGGATTCTTGACTCCTGTCTTTTAAGCATTTGGGAGTGAACCAGCAGATGGAAGATTTCTCTGTCTGTCCGTGTCTCTTTCTTTCCACCCTTCACATAAATAAAATACGTTTTTAAAAAAATTTTTTTTAATTTTTTTTATTTATTTATTTGACAGGGTTACAGACAGAGAGAGAGACAGAGACAGAGAGAAAGGTCTTTCTTCGATTGGTTCACACCCCAAATGGCCACTACAGCCAGCACTGCGCTGATCCAAAGCCAGAAGCCAGGTGCTTCCTCCTGGTCTCCCATGTGGGTGCAGGGGCCCAAGCTCTTTCGCCATCCTCCACTGCCCTCCTGGGCCACAGCAGAGAGCTGGACTGGAAGAGGAGCAACTGGGACTAGAACCTGGCACCCATACGGGATGCCAGCGCCGCAGGTGGAGGATTAACCAAGTGAGCCACGGCGCTGGGCCCCGTTTTTAAAAATTTTAAATATAAATTAAACTAACTTTTCAAAGAGTAAGAGACAAAGTAGAACAGTGACTACTAAAATAGCTCTCTTTTGCCCTTGGCTGAAAAAAGCATAAATCTTCAGAGGAAGCATGCATAATGTAGGCCCTTAGGGTTTCTGTAGATTAAATTTAAGGAAGTTTGAACTTCCATCAGAAAACACACAGAAATACCACACACACATACAGCCACTATGAGGAAGTCAGCATAAAGATTCTCAAAGGTAGGTAGGTATTGAATAATCAGATATGTAATATGTATAGTATGTGTGTAATACTTAGGTATAACATAGTTAAAGAGGGGCTAGCGTTGTGGCATAGTGGGTAAAGCTGCACCTGTGATGCTGGCATCCCACATAGGTGCCAGTTTGAATCCTGGATGCGCTCCACTTCTGATACGGCTCATGAGGGAGAATTGCACTCACTCCAGTTTGGTCACTCCCTTTATCAGCAGGGGTAGAGTTTGGTCAGGGTTCAGATCTTGGGAACCCAAAGTATAGGATTATTTCTTTTAGCAGGACTTTAGCTACTTCTTGTGCATCTCCTGTCCATACCATGAAGATTATCAATGAAGACTAATGGACACCTTTGGCCATTTGGTAGAGGCATTTAGTAAAGACTGTCAGCCAGTCTCACCAGGGTGGGTCCTTTTTCGTTGTACGGGAGTAGATAAAGGAGGTATTGTGGTGTGTCCATCCAGGCTAGTTTGTAGACAGGGGACATGACTGGCCACAGTCTTTAATTGAGGTTCTCTTGAGTTCCTTTGCAAGGGTATTGCCAAAGAGACGAGGGCCTAAATCCTGAGGAGAGACAGTCCGCGTGTACTGCTGAGCTGTGTTTGAAGACAGATCGGCCCCTCAAAGGTAGACAGACAGGAGGACTGTGGATGCAACGGTGCACAGAAAAAGGCATCCTCCAGGTCTGAGACTGTGAACCAAGAGGTACCTTCAGGTATCTGAGCTAAGAATGGGGTACAGTCGGGTGAAATGGAACAACTGCCCCCTTCATGGCGCCAGATCCTGAGCCACCTGATTCTCCTCCATTTGACTTGCAAGCAGGCAAAATAGGGATATTACAGGGACTAACATGATCAGGACTCCATGGTTGGGGAATTCGTCAATCAAGGTTGAAGTCCCCGCTTCTGATTTTAAGGGGTACTGGTGTCGATGAACAAATGTCATCTTGTCCTTGAAGAGGACTGTGATGGGGCAGCAAGTGCGGCCCGTCCAGGTGTGCCCTTGTCCCAGAGGATCTGTTTCCCCTTGGATTTCAGCAGGAAGATGACCAAGCTGGGACTGTCTCAGTCTGCGTGATCGTCACGACAAGATTTAGACTTGGGGTACTCAGCCTGAGAGAGGTGTCCAGGGGTGAGAGCAGACCCTGCCGGGTAGAGGGACGAGTACATCTTCTTTCTGCAACCAGAGCCAAGGCCTGGCGACAGCTCTTGGAGGACGGAGTCCTACGTGGGAGTCCGGTGTAGAGTGGCTCCCATATCAGTTAGAAAATCAGGATTCTTACTGTGACATCAGAAGTCACCCGAGCTTCAGGCACGAGATGTTTATGTAGGTTGTGGAAGCCACTTGCACTCCTGGTCCCTGTTATCCCTCAAAGCAGGGCATGAAGCAGTCGGAGACCCACCCTGTCTTTTACCTTGAGGGCAAGGCCAGGGGGGCATTTCAGGAAGGGACATTCTTTATGTCGGTGTCCAGCTTCTCTCACCTAAAACGTCCTTTCTTGGGCTTTTATTTATTTTTTTTAATTTATTTTTTATTATTTATTTATTTATTTATTTATTTATTTATTTATTTATTTTTTGACAGGCAGAGTTAGACAGTGAGAGAGAGACAGAGAGAAAGGTCTTCCTTTGCCGTTGGTTCACTCTCCAATGGCCGCCGCGGCCGGCGCATCGCGCTGATCCGAAGCCAGGAGCCAGGTGCTTCTCCTGGTCTCCCATGGGGTGCAGGACCCAAGGACTTGGCCATCCTCCACTGCACTCCCGGGCCACAGCAGAGAGCTGACCTGGAAGAGGGGCAACTGGGACAGAATCCGGTGCCCTGACAGGGCAAGGCGGAGGATTAGCCTATTGAGCCGCTGCACCGGCTCATCCCAGATCTTAGGTGTCTTTGAGCAAGAAAAAATTCAGACCTGAGATAAAGATGAGGAGCCAGCAAGGTACAAGGTTTAGTGGGCTAGGACGTCCATCAGAACGGATGGGCACCTCTCTGGACAGAATCTGCGCGCGTGCCCAGCTATTCCGACTGGGGAAAGCAAGGTTACATGGTTTAGTGGGATGAATACAACCAACAGACCAAACGAGTGGCTCAGAAAAGAGCTGAGCACATAGTCTATGTTCAGACTGGGGCTTACAAGGGAAGGGGCCCCAGTTCTTGCACCATTTCTCCTTTCTCTCTTCTGCTTCTCCTGGACAAAGGGTTTGCTGAGTGTGAATTAGGTGAAATTCCTCCCAAGGCTTTGCTACACAGTGCCGTCAGACTGGGTAACCCACCTAGTGCCGGGCAGAGGAGATTCCCCTATGGTAGAGTTGGTACTGCCCAGTGTTGCCAGCTAGTTAACCCATGTGGTGCTGAGCAGAGAGGATTCTCCTGGGAGCTTTCCTGTGAAGTTATCAGGGTGTGGGCGGCACTTAGTGCCGTGAAATCCAGGGCAGCTTCCCAGGCTTTCCTTTCTGCAGAAGCTTTGTTTTCCTTAGGCCCTTAATTTCTTCTTCTTCTTTTTGAAGATTTATTTATTTAAAAGGCAGAGTTACATAGCGGCAGAGGCAGAGAGAGGGAGAGAGGGAGGTCTTCCATCCACTGGTTCACTCCCCAGTGGCCACAACAACTGGAGCTGGGCTGATCTGAAGCCAGGAGCCAGGCGCTTCTTCCGGGTCTCCTCCATGGGTGCAGGGGCCCAAGCACTTGGCCCATCTTCTACTGCTTTCTCAGGCCACAGCAGAGAGCTGGATTGGAAGAGGAGCAGCCGGGACTAGAACCGGCATCCATATGGGATGCTGGTGCTTCAGGTCAGGGTGTTACCCACTGCGCCACAGCGCTGGCCCCTTTAAGCTTTTTTTAAAAATATTTATTTGAAAGTTTATTTAGTGTTTCCTTATTTTTAAGGAATACACAATTTCATAAGTACAACTTTAGGAATATAGTTTTCTTCCCATTATACCAGCCCTCCCACTTACACTGCCCCCCCTTCCTCCCTCTCCCCTTGCCAGTCACATGCTCCGTTAAGACTCATTTTCTTTCTTTCCTTCTTTTTTTTTTTTTTTTTTTTTTTTTTTTTTTTTTTTTTTGACAGGCAGAGTTAGTGAGAGAGAGACAGAGAGAAAGGTCTTCCTTCCGTTGGTTCACCCCCCAAATGGCCGCTACGGCCAGTGCTGTGCCAGTCCGAAGCCAGGAGCCAGGTGCTTCCTCCTGGTCTCCCAGGCGGGTGCAGGGCCCAAGCACTTGGGCCATCCTCCACTGCCCTCCAGGGCCACAGCAGAGAGCTGGCCTGGAAGAGGGGCAACTGGGACAGAATCTGGTGCCCCAACCGGGACTAGAACCTGAGGTGCCGGCGCTGCAGGCGAAGGACTAGCCTAGTGAGCCATGGCGCTGGCCAAGACTCATTTTCAGTTAACTTTGCACACAGGAGACCAACTCTATACTAAGTAAAGATTTAACAGTTTTCACACACACACACACACACATACACACACAAACACAAACCGTTTCAGAACAAGTTTTACAGTTAATTCTCATAATACAACTCATTGAGGACAGAGGTCCTGCATGGGGAGTTAGTGCGCAGTGATTCCTGTTGTTAATTTAACAATTAACACTCTTATGTGTGACAACAGTGACCACCCAAGGCTCTTTACATGAGCTACCCAGGCTATGGCCTTTTGAGTCCACAAACTCCGTCAGTATTTGGACAGGCCGTAAGTTTTCTCCCTTCAGAAAAAAACTACATCCTTCTTTGATGGTCACTTCTTTCCGATGGGATCTCACAGAGATTCTTCATGTAGAACATTTTTTGCCACAGTGTTTTGGCTTTCCATGCCTGAAATGCTCTCATGGGATTTTTCAGCCAGACCAGGAAGCCTTAAGAGCTGATTCTGAGGTCAGAGTATTACTTAAAGTGATTGTCACTCTGTGAGTCTGCTGTGTGGACTGCTTCTCATCATGTTGGAACATTCTCTCCTTTTTAATTCTATTATTATCACCAGGCACTTGATCCTATTTATATAATCACTTTAATACTTAATCCTATCTATTTGTTCACTTTAACACTTAATATGATCCCTTTAACAATTAAGATGGCAATTTTACCACCCAGCTTAATGGGATTTGGGGTCACTGGGATGTTTTTAAACATACCCTTAGAAGTAAGTCTGCAGGAATGTATGCAGAACTATACAGCTTTACAGTTATCAACTTCCTCCTCCCTCTCTTATTCCCACTCTTATTTTTTTGCTGAGATCTATTTTCTTTTCTTTTTAATTTTTTTTACTTGACAGGTAGAGTTACAGACAGTGAGAGAGAGAAACAGAGAAAGGTCTTCCTTCCGTTGGTTCACTCCCCAAATGGCCACTACGGCCGGTGCTGCGCTGATCCAAAGCCAGGAGCCAGGTGCTTCTTTCTGGGTTCCCATGTGGGTGCAGGGCCCAAGCACTTGGGCCATCCTCCACTGCCCTCCTGGGCCACAGCAGAGAGCTGGCCTGGAAGAGGAGCAACCGGGACTGTAACCCAGCACCCATATGGGATGTCAGCGCCACAGGTGGAGGATTAACCGAGTGAGCCACGGCACCAGCCCCTGAGATCTATTTTAAATTGACTTTATACACATATGGTTAACTCCATGTTAAGTAAAGAGTTCAACAAATAATATGAAGAAAAAGCAAACAAACAAAAAACCCACGAAGCTGTTCCTTGACAGTTGAGACAAGGGCAGCTCAAGTCCTCTCTTCTCGTGTCAACTTCACTTCTACGGATTTCATTTTAGGTGCTCTATTAGTTATCCCAGGCCAGGGAGAACATGTGGTATTTGTCCCTTTGGGACTGGCTTATTTCACTAAGTATGATGTTTTCAAGATTCATCCATTTTATTGCAAATGACTGGATTTCATTTTTTCTAACCACTGTGTAGTAGTCCATGTTCTACATATCCCATAATTTCTTTATCCAGTCTTTGGTTTATGGCATCTGGGTTGATTCCATGTCTTATCTTGTGATTTGAGCTGCAGTAAACATGGAGGTGCAGATAACTCTTTTGCTTACTGACTTCATTTCCCTTGGGTACATTTCCAGGAGTGGGACGGCTGGGTCATATGGTAGGTCCTGTATTCAGAATTTTGAGGTATCTCCATACTGTCTTCCATAGTGACTTTACCAGTTTACAATCCCACCAACAATGAATTGGGGTACCTTTTTCCTCACATCCTCACCTGCAATTGTTGTTTGTTGATTTCTGTATGAAAGCCATTCTAACTGGGGTGAGGTGAAACCTCATTGTGGTTTTGATTTGCGTTTCCCTGATGGCTAGTTATCCTGAGCATTTTTTCATATGTCTGTAGCCATTTGGATTTCCTCTTGAAAAATGTCTGTTTAAGTTCTTGGCCCATCTCTTAACTGGGTTGTTGTTTTATTCTTGTGGAGTTTCTTGATCTCTTTGTATATTCTGGTTATTAATCCTTTATCAATTGCATAGTTTGCAAATAATTTCTCCTATTCTGTTGGTTGCCTCTTCACTTTCCTAAGCATTTCTTTTGCCGTATAGAAACCTCTCAATTTGATGTAATCCCATTTGTTAATTTTGGCTTTGACTGCCTGTACCTCTGGGGTCTTTTCAAAGAAGTCTTTGCCTGTGCCAGTGTTTTGCAGGGTTTCCCCAATGTTCTCTAATAATTTGATGGTGTTGGGTCATAGATTTAGGTCTTTAATCCACGTTGAGTGGATTTTTGTGTAAGGTGTAAGGTAGTGATCTTGCTTCATACTTCTGCATTTGGAAATCCAATTTTCCCAGCACCATTTGTTGAATAGACTGCCCTTGCTCCAGGAATTGGTTTTAGCTCCTTCATCAAATATAAGTTGGTTGTAGATATTTGGATTGATTGTTGTTTCTGTTCTGTTCCATTGGTCTATCCATCTGTTTCTGTACCAGTACCAGGCTGTTTTGATTACAACTGCCCTGTAGTATGTCTTGCAATCTAGTATTGTGATGCCTCCGGCTTGTTGTTGTTGTATAAGATTGTTTTAGTTATTTGAGGTCTCCTGTGCCTCCATATGAATTTCAGCATCATTTTTTCTACATCTGAGAAGAATGTCTTTGGTATTTTGGTTGGTATCACATTGAATCTGTAAATTGCTTTTGGAAGAATGGACATTTTGATGATATTGATTCTTCCAATCCATGAACATGGAAGATTTTCCATTTTTTGTTTCTTCTTCTATTTCTTTCTTTAACGTTTCTCACCATAGAGATCTTTGACATCCTTGGTTAAGTTTATTCCAAGGTATTTGATTTTTTTATGGCTTTTGTGAATAGAATTGATTTTAGAAGCTGAATCTCAGCCTTGGCAGTATCTGTGTATACAAAGGCTGTTGATTTTGTGTATTGACTTTATATCCTGATACTTTACCAAACTCTTCTATGAGTTCTAATAGTCTCTTAGAGGAGTCTTTTTGGTCTCCTATATTTAGAATCATGTCATCTGCAAATAGGGAGAGTTTAACTTCTCCTTCCCAATTTGTATCCTTTGATTTACTTTTCTTACCTAATGGCTCTGGCTAAAACTTCCAGCACTATATTGAATAGCAATGGTGATACTGGGCATCCTTGTCTGGTACTAGGTCTCAGTGGGAATGCTTCCAACATTTCCCCATTCAGTAGGATGCTGGCCATGGGTTTGTCTTGATTGCCTTGATTGTGTTCAGGAATGTTCCTTCTATACCCAGTTTGCTTAGAGTTTTCATCATGAAAGGGTGTTGTATTTTATCAAATGCTTTCTCTGCATCTATTGAGATAATCATATGGTTTTCCTTCTGCAATTTGTTAATGTGATGTATCACATTGGTTGATTTGCAAATGTTGAACCATCCCTGCATACCAGGGATAAATCCCACTTGGTCTGGGTGGGTGATCATTCTGACGTGTTGTTGGATTCGATTGGCTAGAATTTTGTTGAGGACTTTTGCATCTATGTTCGTCAGGGATATTGGTCTGTAATTCTCTTTCTCTGCTGCGTCTTTTTCAGGTTTAAGAATTAAGGTGATGCTGGCTTCATAGAATTTGGAAGGATTCCCTTCTTTTCAATTGTTTTGAATAACTTGAGAAGAACTGGAGTTAGTTCTTCTTTAAATGTCTGCTAGAATTCAGCAGTGAATCCGTCTGGTCCTGGGCTTTTCTTTGTTGGGAAGGCCTTTATTACTGATTCAATTTCTGACTCAGTTATGGGTCTGTTTAGGTTTTCTGTGTCTTCATTGTTCAATTTAAGTAGATTGTATGTGTCCAGGAATCTATCCATTTCTGCTAGATTTCCCTGTTTGCTGGCATACAACTCTTTGTAGTAATTTCTGATGACTGTTTTTATTTCTGTGGTGTCTGTTGTTACATTCCCTTTTTCATCTCTGATGAAATCATCTCTGATGATTCTATTGATTTGGGTCTTCTCTCTCCTTCTTTGGTTAGTTGGGCCAATGATGTGTCAGTTTTGTTTATTTAAAAAAAAAAAAAACCCAGCTCTTCAGTTTTGCTGATCTTTTGTATTTTTTATTCAATTTTGTTGATTTTTTCTCTAATTTTAATTATTTCTTTTCTTCTACTAGTTTTGGGTTTGGTTTGCTGTTGCTTTCTAGATCCTTAAGTTGCATTGATAGATCATTTATTTGGTGCCTTTCCAATTTCTTGACATAGGCACCAGTTGCTATAAACTTTCCTCTTAAGACTGTTTTTGCTTTATCCTGTAAGGTTTTTTTTTTTTTTGGACAGGCAGAGTGGATAGTGAGAGAGAGAGACAGAAAGGTCTTCCTTTGCCGTTGGTTCACCCTCCAATGGCCGCCGCGGCCGGCGCGCTGCGGCCAGCGCACCGCGCTGATCCGATGGCAGGAGCCAGGAGCCAGGTGCTTTTCCTGGTCTCCCATGGGGTGCAGGGCCCAAGCACTTGGGCCATCCTCCACTGCGCTCCCTGGGCCACAGCAGAGAGCTGGCCTGGAAGAGGGGCAACCGGGACAGAATCCGGCGCCCCGACCGGGACTAGAACCCGGTGTGCCGGCACCGCAAGGCGGAGGATTAGCCTATTGAGCCGCGGCGCCGGCCTGTATCCTGTAAGTTTTAATATGTTGTGTTGTCATCTTCATTTGCTTCCAGAAAGTTTTTGATTTCTCTTTTGATTTCTTCTGTGACCCAGTGTTCATTCAGGAGCATATTGTTCAGTCTCCATGTGTTTGCATATGTTCTAGAGATTCCTGAATTCCTGATTTCCAGCTTCATTCCATTGTGGTCTGAGATGATGCATGGTATGATTTCGATTCTTTTGAATTTGCTGAGACTTGCTTTATGGCCTAGTATGTGGTTAATCCTAGAGAAAGTTCTCTGCATTGGTGAGAAGAATGTGTATTCTGAAACTATGGGATGAAAATTTCTATAGATATCTGTTAGGTCTATTTGGTCTACAGTGTCTATTAAATCTGCTGTTTCCTTCTAATTTTCTGTCTGATTGATCTGTCCATTGCTGAAAGTGGGGTATTGAAGTCCTCCATTTCTATTGTATTATTTATTTATTTATTTTTAAAGATTTATTTTTATTTATTTATTTATTTATTTTTTGACAGGCAGAGTGGACAGTGAGAGAGAGAGACAGAGAGAAAGGTCTTCCTTTGCCGTTGGTTCACCCTGCAATGGCTGCCGCGGCTGGTGCGCTGTGGCCGGCGCACTGCGCTGATCCGATGGCAGGAGCCAGGTACTTATCCTGGTCTCCCATGTGGGTGCAGGGCCCAAGCACTTGGGCCATCCTCCACTGCACTCCCTGGGCCACAGCAGAGAGCTGGCCTGGAAGAGGGGCAACCGGGACAGAATCCGGCGCCCCGACCGGGACTAGAACCCGGTGTGCCGGCACCGCAAGGCGGAGGATTAGCCTAGTGAACCATGGCGCCGGCTATTTTTATTTATTTGAAAGAGAGTTAGAGAGAGAGGTTGAGATAGAGAGGTCTTCCGTCCACTGGTTCACTCCCCAGATGGCTGCAATGGCCAGAGCTGAGCCACGGTGCTGGCCCCATGGCTCCAGTCTTAATCCTGGCTTCCTGCTAACGTGCACCTTGAGAGCCTCAGTGATAACCTGAAGTACTTAGGTCCCTGTATACATGGGGCAGCCTGATTGAGGTTCCGGCTCCTGGCTTCAGCCTGACCCCTTCCTGGCTGTTGCAGGCATTTGGGAAGTAAACCAGCAGATGGAAGGTGTGTCTGTGTCTGTGTCTGTGTCTGTGTCTGTGTCTGTGTCTGTGTCTGTGTCTGTGTCTCTCTTCCTTTCAAATGAGATGAATATGCGTAAATAACATTTTTTAAATTGAGGGAGTGGGAAATCTGTTATCCCTTTTGCCCTTTTACCATATGAAGAGAGAGCACCTCACCCTCTATCACTCTGTCTGTGCTCCATCTTGGATTTCAGAGTCTCTAGAAGTATAAGAAATTAGTTTCTGTTGTTCATAATTTCCCCAATTTAAGGCATTTTGTTAGCATTAGCAATGTCTAAGACACAGACCTTTTATTAAATATTTTTATAAAAAATGGACTCAGGGCAGCTGGTGCTGTGGTGTTGTAGGTAAGGCCACCACCTGTGATACTGGCAACCTGTATGAGTGCAGTTTGGGTCTCATTTGCTGCACTGCTGATCCAGCTCCCTGCTAATGCATCTGAGAAAGGCAGCAGAAGATAGAGCAAGTGGTTGGGCCCCTGCACCCCCATGGGAGACCTGGAAGAAGCTCCTGGCTCCTGGCTTCAGCCTGGGCATCCCTGACATTGTGGCCATTTTGGGAGTGAACCAGTGGATGGACGACCTCTCTCTCTCTCTCTCTCTCTCTCTCTCTAACTCTGCCTTCCAAATAAATAAATATATCTTAAAAAAAAAAAAGAAAGAATGAATGTAGTTTAGGCAAAAAGCAGTGATACCACGTAGAAGAACTGAGATTCAAGAAAGAATGAAAAGCAGTAATCAATAATCGCTTAGTAATAAAATAATGTCTGTGGGGAAGAGCTGGTGCAGTGGCACCGTGTGTCAGGCCATTCTGCAGCACTGGCATCCCACAGGAGAAGCAGGGTTTGAGTCCTGGCTGCTCCACTTCTGATCCAGCTGCCTACGAATGTGCCTGGGAAAGCAGCAGCAGATGTCCCGAGTACCTGGGCTCTGCCAGCTACATGGGAGATCCAGGTGAAGCTCCTCGCTCCTGGCTTTGGCCTGGCCATTGTGGTCATTTGGGGAGTGAACCAGTAGATGAAAGATCTCTCTCTCCCTCTTTCTGATTCTTCCTCTCTCTCTGCAGGTCTGCCTTTCATACAAATAATAAATAAATCTTAAAAATAGTGTCTGTGAAGTAAAATTAATATGGGATACATGAAAACAGTATTCCAGGACTTGGGGAGGAGGGTAAATGGAGTTAAAGCATTCCAGTCTTTGTAATAGCAGAGATTGATACTGACTGTAGATTTTATTTTTATTTATTCACTTATTTATTTTTATTTAAAGATTTGTTTATTTATTTGAAAATCAGAGTTACACAGAGAGAGAAGGAGAGGCAGAGAAAGAGAGAGTAGGGGCCGACACTGTGGTGCAGCGGGGTAATGCCCTGCCCTGCGGTGCCGGCATCCCATATGTGCACCAGTTCGAGACCCAGCTGCTCCACATCTGATCCAGCTCTCTGCTATGGCCTGGGAAAGCAATAGAAGGTGACACAAGTCCTTGGACCCCTGCACCCATGTAGGAGACCTGGAAGAAGCTCCTGGCTCCTGGCTTCGGATTGGTGCAGCTCCGGCCATTGCGGCCAATTGGGGAATGAACCATCTGATGGAAGGCTCTCTCTCTTTCTCTCTCCCTCTCTCTGTAACTCTGCCTTTCAAATAAATAAATCTTTAAATAAAAAAAAGAGAGAGAGGTCTTCCATCCACTGGTTCACTCCCCAGTTGGCTACAACGGCCGGAGCTGTCCTGATCCAAAGCCAGGAGCCAGGAGCTTCCTCTGGGTCTTCCCATGTGCATGTAGGGGCCTACGGATTTGGGCCATTTTCTGCTGCTTTCACAAGTCAAAGCAGAGAGCTGGATTGGAAGTGGAGCAGCCAGGACTTGAACTGGTGCCCGTTTGGGTTGCTGGCACAGCAGGTGGCTGCCTTACTTGCTATGCCGCAGCACTGGCCCCTTGACTGTAGATTTTAATAAATGTGCAATTTACAAATTCTAAGGACCGTTGTAGCAATATAAATAATATACAGATCCCAAAGTATTGAAGAGAAAGTGATTGAACTTTCTTTATTCTTGTAAGAAAAAGTTGTGGAAAAGCTATTTTGTAACCATTAAACTTATATTGGAAACTCCCTGTGAAAGTGAGATGAGCCGGCACCACAGCTCACTAGGCTAATGCTCCACCTTGCGGTGCCAGCACCCCGGGTTCTAGTCCTGGTTGGGGCACCGGATTCTGTCCCGGTTGCCCCTCTTCCAGTCCAGCTCTCTGCTGTGGCCCGGAAGTGCAGTGGAGGATGGCCCAAGTGCTTGGGTCCTGTACCCGCATGGGAGACCAGGAGAGGCACCTGGCTCCTGGCTTTGGATCAGCGTGGTGCACCGGCTGCAGTGCTCCGGCCGTGGCTGCCATTGGGGGGTGAACCAATGGATAAGGAAGACCTTTCTCTCTGTCTCTCTCTCTCTCTGTCCACTCTGCTGAAGACAGGTGCTGCTTTTACTATTTTTTAAAGATTTGTTAATTTTTTAAGATTTATAAATTTATTTGAAAGGTGGAGTTATAGAGAGGCAGAGAGTGAACCACTGGTTCACTCTCCAAATGACCACAATGGCCAGAGCTGGACTCATACGAAGCCAGGAGGCAGGAGCTTCTTCCAGGTCTCCCACATGGGTGCAGGGGCCCAAAGACTTGGGCCATCTTCCACTGCTTTCCCAGGCCATAGCAGAGAGCTGGATCAGAAGTGGAGCAGCTGGGACTTGAACCGACATCTATTATGGGATGTCGGCACTGCAGCCAGCAGCTTTACCTGCTATGCCACAACGCAGGTCCCCCTACTTCTTTTTTTAAAAAATACATTTATTAACCAATGTTAACACATTAAATTAATCTGTATATATTGCTAGTCAGAACAGCTTACAGAATGTCAGAATGTACCATAGAGCTAGACAGGTACAGTGAATCGTTACGATGTGCGTAGTGACTAAGCCCAACACCTTGATATATAGCTTTATGATTTGAAGAAAAATGTTAATGATTCCTAAAACAATAGTAATTTTACCTAAAACTTTTTTTTAGATATTTATTTATTTATTTGAAAGTCAGGGGCCGGAGCTGTGGCTCACTTGGTTAATCCGCCTGCGGCGCCCGCATGCCATATGGGCACCAGGTTCTAGTCCCAGCTGCTCCTCTTCCAGTCCAGCTCTCTGCTGTGGCCCGGGAAGGCAGTGGAGGTTGGCCCAAGTGCTTGGGTGCCTGCACCCGCATGGGAGACCAGGAGGAAGCATCTGGCTCCTGGCTTTGGATCGGTGTAGCTCCGGCTGTAGCAGCCATTTGTGGGATGAACCAATGGAAAGAAGACCTTTCTCTCTGTTTCTCTCTCTCACTGTGTAACTCTGTCTGTCCAAAAAAAAAAAAAGATTTACACAGAGAAAGAAGGAGAGCCACAGAAAGAGAAGTCTTCCATCCACTGGTTCACTCCCCCAGTTGGCCACAGTGGCCGGAGCTGTGCCAATCTAAAGCCAGGAACCAGGAGCCAGGAGCTTCTTCTGTGTCTCCCATGTGGGGTGCAGGGGCCCAAAGACTTGGGCCATCTTCCACTGCTTTCGAAGGCCATAGCAGAGAGTGGGATTGGAAGTAGAGCAGTGAGGTCTTGAACCGGTGTCCATATGGGATGCCAGAACTGCAGGTGATAGCTTTACTCGCTATGCCACAGCGACAGCCCCATCTCTTTTTAGTTTTTGTTGTTGTTGTTGTTTTTGTTTTTGTTTTTGTTTTTGACAGGCAGAGTGGACAGTGAGAGAGAGAGAGACAGAGAGAAAGGTCTTCCTTTACCATTGGTTCACCCCCCAATGGCCGCTGCAGCCAGCATGCTGTGGCCAGCACACTGCGCTGATCCGAAGCCAGGAGCCAGGCGCCTTTCCTGGTCTCCCATGGGGTGCAGGGCCCAAGCACTTGGGCCATCTCCACTGCACTCCTGGGCCACAGCAGAGAGCTGGACTGGAATAGGGGCAACCGGGACAGAATCCGGTGCCCTGACCGGGACTAGAACCCGGTGTGCAGTCGGGGATTAGCCTAGTGAGCTGCGGCGCCAGCCTAATTTTTTTTTTAAACACACAGTTTTCATACTGTAGTAACTTGGAAATGTGCAGCTGTGTCAACAGAGACAAAAAAGCCAAAGTAACATGAATTTCACTTTCATGCAGCTATTAGTTAAATATTGCATACTCTGGAATGACTTTACACCAAAAGTATCCACAATAACTTGCTCATTTATGGGGTGGCTCAAAGTTTTAAAGCTTGAAAAGTAATCAGAGAAGGTTAAGTGTTCTTGACTATGACGTTTCTATCAGCGCCTCCACACCGGGGCAACAGTGACTGATTACACAGCAACAAAGAGGAATCAGTGATGCCCAGTGACTGCATAATTTAGGTACATTGTATGAAATGGGGCTACTGGGTAGTTTGTATAAAATATTGTGCGTATTAGGCAATAGTTTATCAGTTAACTTGTGTCACCACCATCTGCAGCAGCATCAAGATTAGATGGCTATTTCACAGAAGACTTTAGTTATATTTTTTACAAAAGATTTATTTATTTATTTGAAAGAGAGTTACAGAGAGGCAGAGGCGGGGGTGGGGTGTCTTCCATCCGCTGGTTCACTCCTGAGAGAGAGAGAGAGGTCTTCCATCCGCTGGTTCACTCCCCAAATGGCCACAATGGCTGGAGATGCACTGATCTGAAGCCAGGAGCCAGGAGCTCCCACGTGGGTACAGGACCCAAGGACTTGGGCCATCTTCTACTGCTTTCCCAGAGCTGGATCAGAAGTGGAGCAGCTGGGACTCGAACCGGCAGCCATATGGGATGCCAGCACAGCAGGTGATGGCTTTACCCACTATGGCACAGTGATTTAATTATTTTAATTTACATTTATGTTGTAGTTATTTTCTCTTTTCACTTCTGATTTTGAGTGGGTAGTTATCTGTTGAGCTCACCCCACCCCTTTTCTCTGCCATTCAACCCCTTTTAAAGTTAAGCCTTTATTGGCCTTTTCACCCAGTGGACTATGCCCAGTGTACACAGTGTAGTTCATTTATAATTTGGTTGGTTGTACACATACTCATTGCACTCATGGACTCACAATGCCATTTGTGTCAGGCCAGGTGGAACGCTAACGTTCAGCTGCCCAGTGGTGTAAATGCTTAGTGCCTGAAAGAGATTTGGCCTGTGGCATCTTGTTTCCATGGTGTCAGTCTTCCCATCACTTCTGACTTAAACGGCCAGAGTGATGCCCTGAACGTGGACCTGGAAAGCGAGGCACACAGTGGCGGCCACTAGGCACCATGATCTTGCCTCTGCTTCCTTCTTTTCTTCCAGTTAGGGTCTTTGAGAGTAAAATGTTAGGGATTATTCTCAGCCCTTTATGTGAAATAACTCAGTTCTCACCACAACTGTATGAGATGGGGATTCTTTTATTTCTTGACTTATTTTTTTTTTGTTTTATTTATTTTATTTGATAGGCAGTGTTAGACAGTGAAAGAGAGAGACAGAGAGAAAGGTCTTCCTTCCGTTGGTTCACCCCCCAAATGGTCGCTATAGCCAGTGCACTGCGCCGATCCGAAGCCAGGAGCCAGGTGCTTCCTCCTGGTTTCCCATGTGGGTGCAGGGCCCAAGCACTTGGGCCATCCTCCACTGCCTTCCTGGGCCACAGCAGAGAGCTGGCCTGGAAGAGGGGCAACCGGGACAGAATCTGGCGCCCCAACTGGGACTAGAACCTGGGGTGCCGGTGCCGCAGGTGGAGGATTAGCCTAGTGAGCCGTGGCACCGGCCTTTTGTTTTAATTTATTTTCATTTTATTTGAAAAGCAGAGAAACAGACAGACACAGATAGATCTCCCATTTGCTAATTCACTCCAGAGATGCCTGTGAAAGCTCCAGCTAGGCCAAACCAAAGCCGGAATTCTGGAACTCAGCCTGAATCTCCCTTGTGAAAAGCTGGGACCAAGTACTTGAACCATCACCTGCAGCCTCCCAGGGTGCACATGAGCAGCAAGCTTGAATCAGGAACCCGGCAGGACTCAAAACCAGGTGCTCTTAGGTGGGATGTGAATGTCCTAAGTACCCCCCCCCCTTTTTTTAAAGATTTTTGGTTAGGGGCTGGCACTGTACTGTAGAAGGTTGAGCCACCTCCTGCAGTGTCAGCATCCCACATGGGTGCTGATTCAAGTCCTGACTGCGCCACTTCTGATCCAGATCCCTGCTAATGCACCTGAGAACATAGTAGACGACAGCCCAGTGCTTGGGCCCCTGCACTCATGTGGGAGACCCAGAAGAAGCTCCTGGCTCCTGGCTTCAGCCAGGTCCAGCCCCAGCCATTGTGGCCATTTAGGGAGTGAACCAGTGGTTGGAAAATCTCTCTCTCTCTGTTCCTCTCTCCTTTTCCCTATATCTCTGCCTTTCAAATAAATAAATAAACCTTTAAAAATATTTTTTTTTATTCAAAAGGCAAAGTTAGAGAGAGAGAGAGAGAGGAAGAAGAGAGAGAGATATCTTTCATCTACTGGTTCACTTCCCAAAAGGCCACATTGGCTGGGGCTGAGCTGGGCCCAAGCCAGGAGCCTGGAATTCCCATCTAGAGATTTCCCACGTGGGTGGTAGGGACCCAAGTACTTGAGCCATCATCTGCTGCTTTCCCAGGCACATTAGCAGGAAGCTGGATTGGAAGCCGAGCAGTTGGTACTCAAACCAGTGCTCCAAAATGGGATGCCAGTGTCACATGTGGCAGTTTAACCCACTGCGCCACAGCACCAGCCCCCAAGGGCACCTTAATCTCTGCACCAAATACCTACTCTGAGGTGAGGCTTCTCATTGTCCTCATTTTACAGGATAGGAAACTGAGGCAGAGAGGTGACTGGCCTCAGGTCACATAGCAGAGCCAGGACTTTGATCATGTATCTTCAAAAGTAGGAAAGGGGTGGGGGGAGTCTGGTGTTATGGTGCAGTGGGTTCGACCACTGCCTGCAACGCCAGCATCCCATGTGAGTGCCAGTTTGAGTCCCAACAGCTCCATTTCCCATTCAGCTCCCTGTTAGTGCTCCTGGCCTAAGTACTTGGGTCCTTGCTGGCCATGTGGGAGACCGAATGGAGTTCCACTTTCCTGTCCTCGACCTGGCCCAGTCCTAGCCATCGTGGCCATCAAGGGAGTGAACCAGCAGATGGAAGACCTCTCTCTGTCTCACCCTCGCTGTAATTCTGCCCTTCAAATAAATAAATAAATCTTTTAGAAAGAGAGGGAAAAAGAACTTGGGTATCCAGTCAAGTAATAGGGTACATTTCAGATTCTAATTTTCTCTTAGCAACGGCCTCCACCACAGAATGTTCTTTTCTGAAGGGCTCTTTTCATTGGCCTGTATGAGTGTACAGGCAGCATTTCCACTTGAAATCTGCCTTCTGTCTGATGTTTCTGCCAACCTGAAGATGTAAATAAAGGAGCAGGACTTCAGGTCCCTTTCTGTTGTCCGGGAAGGTATAGAAGGTGGTCCTGGATGCTGAGAGACTAGCAAGGGTCGTTGTCAGGATGCGAGGGGTCTTCCCACCACGCTGATACTGCAGGTACAGCAGAGACGTCATTTGTGACTTCCAGTTCATCTAGGGAAGAAAATTAAGACCTTCCTTGTAGGTGAGTATCTTTGTGGAGGGTAGGGTATAGTTACTGGAGTAGGAGAAATGTTTGAGAAAGACATATGCAATATCATCTGAGTAAGTATTCTAGAGTCAGTTCATACCAGTTCCTTTGATAATAAAATCAGCTACAACTAAACCAGAGACATGGCAATAAAAAACTCAAAGGGTGCACTGATACAATTTTTTTCAAAGATTTATTTACTTTATTCGAAAGAGTTACAGAGAGAGGAGGGGGGGGGGAGGGAGGGAGGGAGGGGTCGTCCATTCAGTGATTCACTCCCAAATGACTCAGTGGCTGGAGCTGGGCCAACCTGAAGCCATCTGGGTGTCTCACTTGGGTGGCAGGGCCCAGGCACTTGGCCATCTTCTGCCGCCTTTCCAGGCGACTTGGCAAGGAGCTGGATCGGAGTTGGAGCAACCAAGATGCGAGCTGGCATTCGTACAGGGTAATCGCAGGCAGGGACTGCACCTGATGCACACCTTTCTCTTGACTTGTGTTTACCTGGTGTATGTTTTCCAGCCTTTATATTTGTCTCTTTGTCAAAAGCTACTGTGTTGGGGCAGGCTTTTGGCTCAGCAGTTAAGATGCCTTTTTCTTTTTTTTTCTTTTTTCTTTTTTTTTTTTTTTGACAGGCAGAGTGGACAGTGAGAGAGAGAGACAGAGAGAAAGGTCTTCCTTTGCCGTTGGTTCACCCTCCAATGGCCGCCGAGGCCGGCGCGCTGCGGCCGGCGCACCGCGCTGATCCGATGCCAGGAGCCAGGTGCTTTTCCTGGTCTCCCATGGGGTGCAGGGCCCAAGCACCTGGGCCATCCTCCACTCCACTCTCTGGCCACAGCAGAGAGCTGGCCTGGAAGAGGGGCAACCGGGACAGAATCTGGCGCCCCGACCGGGACTAGAACCCGGTGTGCCGGCGCCGCTAGGCGGAGGATTAGCCTAGTGAGCCACGGCACCGACAAGATGCCTTTTTCTTGCATGATAAATCTCAATGTGTCCTTAAGCCACTAATTTAAATTTTTAATAAAATAGAGCTAAAGTAAAAATTCTCTTGCATGTCATTAAGCATTTTATTATAAACCAAATGAGCATCCTTTTTTGGACATGCCATTCATATTACTAGAACTGTATGTTGATAAGACAGAAAAGAGAAGAGAAAGCTGTCTAATTTTGAGGAGAGCGAAGATATTATTATATTTGTTACAATTGTTATATTTATTAAAAAGTCAGAAAGAAAATCACCCATGACAAAGGGTCTCAAGTTTAGAGAGGTTACCATAAAATCATAAGCAGAATTTATCTTTTGAATCAGTAGTGAAGCAAATAAAAACAAAAGCAGCATAATAAATCCATGGAAAACAGGAAAGGGGAGATAAAAACAGAACTTCATATGCAATAAGTTAATCAGTGAAAGATATTTCTTAGATTAAAAAAGTCATCCAACAATATACTTATTACAAAAACATTTTTTCTAAAAATATTTATTTTCATTTTACTTGAAGGACACACACACAGAAAGATCTCTCATCTTGTGGTTTACTCCCCAGACGCCCTCCTGCAAAAGCCTAGACCGAAACAGGCCAAAGTCAGGAGTCAGCAACTCAGGATCAGGGCTGTGTCAGGCTGGAGCCAGCAGCCCAGAGCCCAGTGTCAGTCTCACATATGGGTGACAAGCACCCAACGACTTGAGCCACCGTCTCTGCCTCCCTGTGTGCATATTAACAGGAAGCTGGAGTCAGGACTCAGACACAGGTACGCAGATACAGGATACTGGGGTCCCAAGTGATGTCTTAATATTAACAGGAAGCTGGAGTCAGGACTCAGATGTAGGTGCGCACATACAGGATACTGGGGTCCCTAGTGATGTCTTTTTTTTTTTTTTTTTTTTTTTTTTTTTTTTTTTGACAGGCAGAGTGGACAGTGAGAGAGAGAGACAAAGAGAAAGGTCTTCCTTTTGCCGTTGGTTCACCCTCCAATGGCTGCCGCGGCTGGCGCACTGCGGCCGGCGCATCGCGCGGATCCGAAGGCAGGAGCCAGGTACTTATCCTGGTCTCCCATGGGGTGCAGGGCCCAAGCACTTGGGCCATCCTCCACTGCACTCCCTGGGCCACAGCAGAGAGCTGGCCTGGAAGAGGGGCAACTGGGACAGAATCCGGCACCCCGACCGGGACTAGAACCCGGTGTGCCGGCACTGCAAGGCTGAGGATTAGCCTAGTGAGCCGCGGCGCCGGCCCTAGTGATGTCTTAACCATTGTGCCAAATGCCTGCTTTCTAATTTGTTGATCACTTTTCCCTCCTCTCCCCTCCCCATCTCTTCCTTTCCCTTCCCTTCCTCCCCTCTCCTCCCCTCCCCTTTCATTTCCTTTCCTTAGATTTATTTATTTATTTGAAAGGCAGAGTGACAGAGAAAGAGGACAAGACAGAGAGATCTCCTATCCATTGGTTCACTCCCCAAATGGCTGCAGCAGTCAGGACTGGCCAGATGGAAGCCTTGAGCCCGGAATGCCATCTGGGTCTCCCTCAAGGGTGGCAGGAACCTAAGTAGTTGGGCCATCATCTGTTGCCTGCCAAGTGCATTAGCAGAAAACTGAATCTGATGCAGTGGCAGGATTTGGTGCTGGGCACTTGGGTGTGGGATGCGCTTGCCTCAGCTGGCAACTTAACCTGCTGCACCACGATGCCTGCCCCTGTATTTTGTGTATTGACCTTGTGTTGGGTGAGCTCTGAAATTCACTCTAATTAATTCTAGTAGCTTTTTTTTTTCTTGAAAAAGATAAGGATGGGGGCTGGCATTGTGGTATAGCAGGTAAAGCCACTACCTATGACGTTGGCATCCTATATGAATGCCAGTTTGTGTTCTGGCTGCTCCATTGCTGATCCAGTTCCCTGCTAATGGCCTGGGAAAAATATGGAAAGATGGCCTGAGTGTTTGGGCCCCTGATACCCACGTGGGAGACCCAGATGAAGCTCCTGGCTTCCCTCCTGGCTTCCCCCTGGCCCAGTGCTGGCCATTGTGGCCATCTAGGGAGTGAACCAGCAGATGAAAGATTCTCTCTCTCTCTCTCTCTCTGCCCAACCCTTCTCTCCTTCTCTGTTCTTCTCTCTGTAACTTTTTTTTTTTTTTTTTTACAGGCAGAGTTAGACAGTGAGACAGAGAGAAACAGACAGAAAGGTCTTCCTTCCGTTGGTTCACTCCCCAAATGGCCGCTACGGCTGGTGCGCCGGGCTGATCCAAAGCCAGGAGCCAGGTGCTTCCGCCTGGTCTCCCATGCGAATGCAGGGCCCAAGCACTTGGGCCATCCTCCACTGCCTTCCCGGGCCACAGCAGAGAGCTGGACTGGAAGAGGAGCAGCCAGAACAGAATCTGGCACCCCAACTGGGACTAGAACCCGGGGTGCCGGTGCCACAGGCGGAGGATTAGCCAAGTGAGCTGTGGCGCCAGCCTCTCTGTAACTCCTTCAAATGAATACATACATCTTTTAAAAAAGGTACAGATTTAAAAAAAAAAAAAAAATGAGACAGAGACAGGGGACAGATGGACAAAGAGAAATCTTCCATCTACTGGTTTACTCTCCAATTCCCACAACAGCTGAGCCTAGCCCAGGCCAAAGCCTGGAGCCAAGAATTCAATTCAGGTTTCCCACATGGGTGTCAGGGACTCAATGACATGAGCTGTCATCTACCTCCTGGGGTGCACGTCGGTGGGAAGCTGGAATCGGAGCACTCTGAGATGGGATGTGGCTGTCTCAGGCAGCCACTGAACTGCTGCACCAAACACATATCCAGCTTTTTTTCCTTACAGATATTTTTGGCATTCCTGTTTCTACAGTCATGTTACCTGAGTAAAGACAGTTTTACTTCTTTCTTTGTGTGTGTGTGTGTTTGTATGTATGTGTGTATATGTGTGTGTTCCTCCATTATAATCTTGGGTAGAGTGGCTAGAGTCCCTTGTTCCAATCTGAGGAGAAAAGCATTCAGTCTTTTTACCATTAGATATACTGACAACTGTGGGTTTTTAAGTAAATGCTCTTTATCAAATTCAGGACGGTCCCTCTGTTAACTAATTGAAGTGCATTTATCATAAAAGGGTGTTTAATTTTTCACATTACTGAAACATGACTATTTGAGGGTAATTCAAAAGATTATGGAAAAATAGAATTAAACAGTAAGTTTATTTTGGGCAAAAAGCTTTTGAAAGCATGCAGTTTTCCATAATACAGATTTTAAAGACCTCTCCTAGGCATGGATTTCAATTTTTTTGTATCAAAGTAGGTATCTTCTAATTCTATTTTCCATAACTTTTTGAAGTATATCATTACATTAAATATAAATATTTTATATATCCCAATTAAAAGGCAGAGAATGACCAACTGAATGCAAAACAGAGGCCAATCATGTGCTGTTTAGAAGAGAAACATTTTAAATATAGTGATATATAGATTGAAATAAAAGGATATTAAATATGAGCCACAAGAATAGTGGTTATTGGGGGCTGGTGTTGTGATACAGTGGGTTAAGCTGCCATTTGAGATGCCAGCATCCCATATCTGAGTGCCAGTTTGAGTCCCTGCTGCTCCGCTTCCAACCCAAGTCCCTATTTATGTGCCTAGGAAAGAAGCAGGTGATAGCCCAAGTACCTGGGTCCCTACCACCCACATGGGAGACCCAGATAGAATTGCAGGCTCCTGCCTTTGGCTTTGACCCAGCCCCAGCTATTACTGCCATTTGGGGGAATGAATCAGTGGTTGGAAGATCTCTTTCTCTGTCTCTCCCTCTCTCTGTTACTCTGCCTTTCAAATAAATAAATATATAAGAAAGAAATAATATCAAGACAACACAGATTTCAAGATGAGGTGTGCTGCCATAGTGGTGAGGGAGACGTCAAAATAACCAGACAGCCAGTCAGTCCATGAAGCAGACATCATGATCCTAAATACTTATCCACATAACAGAAGTCAAGACACATGTGAAGCAAGATAGAATCAAAATAAGTAGATAAATTATAGTTAGTTAGTTGAAAATATAGCCTTCTCTTATTAATTGATATATAAGGTAGACAGAAAATCAGGATATGAAAGACCTGAAAACTGTCAACCAACATGCCTTCCCTGGCCAACCAGCAGCAGCAGAATGAAACTCATTTTCCAGTACATATGGAGCCTTCACCAAGAGAGACCACAGCACAGTGCAAGGTACAGCCTCGAGGCCAGATCCAGGCCACTGCCTGGCTTTATACAGCTTACTTGTTAAGAATGGTTTTTATGTCTTTTTTTAAAGAATTATTTTATTTTTTTACAGAGTTACACAGAGAGAGGAGAGGAAGAGAGAGAGAGAGAGAGAGAGAGAGAGAGAGAGAGAGGTCTTCCATCTGCTGGTTCACTCCCCAAATGACTGCAACAGTCAGAGCTGAGCTGATCCAAAGCCAGGAGCTTCTTCCAGGTCTCCCATGTGGGTGCAGGGACCCAAAGACTTGGGCCATCTTCTGCTTTCCCAAGCCATAGCAGAGAGCTGGATCAGAAGAGGAGCAGCCAGGACTTGAACCAGTGCCATATAGGATGTCGGCGCTGCAGGTTGGGGCTTTAACCCTCTGTGCCACAGCACTGGCCCTGGTTTTTATGTCTTTAGAGAATTTTTTTTTTTTTTTTTTTTTGACAGGCAGAGTGGACAGTGAGAGAGAGAGACAGAGAGAAAGGTCTTCCCTTGCCGTTGGTTCACCCTCCAATGGCCGCCGCGGTCGGCGCGCTGCGGCCGGCGCACCGCGCTGATCCGATGGCAGGAGCCAGGAGCCAGGTGCTTTTCCTGGTCTCCCATGGGGTGCAGGGCCCAAGCACCTGGGCCATCCTCCACTGCACTCCCTGGCCACAGCAGAGGGCTGGCCTGGAAGAGGGGCAACCGGGACAGAATCCGGCGCCCCAACCGGGACTAGAACCCGGTGTGCCGGCGCCGCTAGGCGGAGGATTAGCCTAGTGAGCCGCGGCGCCGGCCTCTTTAGAGAATTTTTAAAAAGAGAAAGAACACGCAGCAGAGACCCAATGTGTCTTACAAAGCCAGAAATATTTACTCTTTAGCTCTTCATGGAAAATGTTTTTTTGGTCTTTATGGTAGACCATAAAACAAATCTTAATCCAAGAAGGGGGTGGGCTTTGTGGTGCAGCGGATTAAGCCGCTGTTTACCATGCATGCCAGCATCCTGTATGGGAGTGCCAGTTTAAATGCCAGCTACTCTGGCCCATCCGGCTTCCTGCTAGAGCTCCTGGGAAGGCAGCTGAGGGCTCTAGTACTGGGACCCCTGCCACCCATGTGGAAGATGAGGATAGAGTTCTAGGCTCCTGGCTATGGCTTGGCCCATCCCTAGCTATTGGCATCATTTGGGAAATGAACCAGTAGATGGAAGATCTTTCTCTCTCTCTCTTTTTCCCCCTCTGATGCTCTGAAACTTTTAAATGAAACTTTTAAAAAATCTAAACAGGGGCTGGTGCTGTGGTGTAGCGGGTAAAACCACCACCTGCAGTGCTGGCATCCCACATGGGCGCTGCTCCACTTCAAATCAGCTCCATGCTATGGCCTTGGAAAGCAGTGGAGGATGGCCCAAGTCCTTGGGCCCCTGTACTCATGTGGGAGACCTGGAAGAAGCTGCCGACTCCTGGCTTTGGATCGGCGCAGCTCTGGCTATTGTGGCCAACTGGGGAGTGAACTAGCAGATGAAAGACTTTCTGTCTTTCTCTCTCTCTCTGCCTCTCCTCTCTCTGTGTAGCTCTGCCTTTCAAATAAATAACTCTTGGAAAAAAAACTGGACAGAATGAAATCATGCAAGCATGCTGTCTCATCTAATTCATCAACATAGAGACGGGGAGAGGAGGGGCCGGTAGGTAGAGGGTGGAGGAGTGCAGAGTGAGGGTGGAGGAGGAGTGCAGAGTGAGGGTGGTGAGCTCTCCTGTGTGAACTCGCAGCAGAGAAGTGACCCTTTTGTCTTTGCTGGCAGCTCGGTGGCCATCACGATGTTCTGGAAGTTTGACTTGAATACCACGTCCCATGTTGACAAGCTGCTGGACAAGGAGCACGTGACGCTGCAGGAGCTGATGGACGAAGATGACCTCCTGCAGGAGTGTAAGGCTCAAAACCGGAAGCTGCTGGACTTCCTGTGCAGGCAGCAGTGTATGGAGGAGCTGGTGGGCCTCATCACACAGGACCCGCCCCTGGACATGGAAGAGAAGGTCCGCTTCAAGTATGTACTGAGGCTGTGGCCAGGGCCCCGTGTGATGAGCAGTGCTGAGGACAGTCCGAGCTAGGGCCTCCTCACGGAGCAGGTGACATAAACACTTGCTCCCCACTCTCCCACCCTGCACCTCTAGAAGTGAGGGGTGCTCTTCTGGGATTTGCTGTTAGGGACGTTTGAGGGTTTGGGGCCCCCTATGTGTGTTTTCTGTTCGATGTATAAGTAAGTTTATGTTAAGTTGGTGCATGTTGGAATGCTTCTTTTAAAATTTATTTTATTGTTTATTTGAGAGGCAGAGGGACAGAGAGGTCTTCCATCTGCTAGTTCACTCCCCAAACGTCTGCCACAGTCAGGAGCCAGGGCCTCGCTCTGGGTCTTCCTCAAGTGTAACAGTTGAGCCATCTCTGCTGACTCCCAGGGTGTGCATAGGTAAGAAGCTGGAAATCAAACCCAGGGACTCTCCTGTGTGAGACACAGGCAGTTTTTTTTAAGAGCTGATTATTTATTTGAAAGAGTTACAGAGAAGGACAGACAGATCTTTAATCCACTGGTTTACTCCCCAAATGACAGCAGCAGCCAGGTCTGGGCCAGACTGAAACCAGGAGCCAGGAGCTTCACATGGGTCTCCATGTGAGTGCAGGGGCCCAAGCACTTGGGAAGTCTTCTGCTGCTTTCCCAGGCACATTAGCCGGGAGCTGGATCACAAGTAGAACAGTCAGGACTCGAACTGGCGCCCATATGGGATGCTGGCATCACAGGCAGCTGCCTAATCCACTACCCCATAATGCTGGCCCAACAGGCGTCTTAACCTCTAGGCTACACAGCTGCTCCCATCAAAGTGTTTCGCCTGACAATATGCTGAGAGAAAAAGAGTGCCCATGATGATGAGGTCACACTGTCGGCAGGGCTGACCCCAGGCCTGGCAAAAAGCCAGGCAGAAGAGAGGTGCAACAGCTGACTCCTTGGCCCTGAAAAATGCTTGATTTGGGGGTCTTCAACTTGGAGGAAATCCATCATTGTCAGTCTCAGTACCTAAAGTGTCCATTCAGTGGTTAGCCAGGGTGTTAGGAGATGGAGAAAGGGAGGGGCAGTGTGATAAGACAAGGTTGGAGCCATAGGGACTTCAGGTGTGGACAGTGGAGTGGAAACAGGAGGAGACTCCTAGCTACTTGAAGGGTGTGGCTCTGTAAAAAGGCCATGTGGCCACCTCCACGGAGAGCTGGGGCTGAGTGACACACAGAGATTAGTCAGGCACAGCTGCCCTCAGCTGCTTACAGGGAGGCGTGAAGTACACGTGTGTGGTGGGAAAGTGTTAAGATCAGTGGGGCTGGCTCTGTGGCATCGCAGGCTATAAGACTGCCTGCAGCGCTGGCATCCCACATGAGCACCAGTTTGCATCCTGGCGGCTCCTCTTCTGATACAGCCCCTACTATGGCCTGAGGAAGCTGTGGAGGATGGCCCAGGTACTTGGGCCCCTGCACCCGCGTGGGAGACCCAGAGGAAGCTCCTGCCTCCTGGCTTCAGATCAGCCCAGCTCCAGCTGTTGCAGCCAATTGGGGAGTGAACCAGTGATGGAAGACCTCTCTCTCTGTCTCTTCCTCCCTCCCTCTGTAGCTCTGCCTCTCAAATAAATAAATAAATAAATAATCTATAAAGCAAGGTCAGCACAGTGTAGCCCACAGTCCAGCTCTGATTTTTGTGGCTGTGAGCTGAGAGGCTTTACTGTTTGAGATGGTTTTGACAAAGAAATCCAGGGAACAATGACTTGTTAGCACATGAAAATGCACCAAATTCATATTTCCAGTGTCTCCCACTGAAGTCTTGCAGGAGATAATAGCAAAGTCGAGTAGTTGCAAGAGAGGGCATTGAAAATATTTGCTCTCTGGATCTTCACAGAAAATCTTTGCTGACCTTAGTCTTAGAAGGAAGACAAAGCAAGGTAGGGACATGGGACGTGTGTGTCAGTAATTCACGTCGGTGGTCAGTCTGTGGTTCAATAAAACTTTATTTATTTTTTTTTTATTTTTTTATTTTTTTTTTTGACAGGCAGAGTGGATAGTGAGAGAGAGAGACAGAGAGAAAGGTCTTCCTTTGCCGTTGGTTCACCCTCCAATGGCCGCTGCGGCCGGCGCACCGCGCTGATCCGATGGCAGGAGCCAGGAGCCAGGTGCTTTTCCTGGTCTCCCATGGGGTGCAGGGCCCAAGCACCTGGGCCATCCTCCACTGCACTCCCTGGCCACAGCAGAGGGCTGGCCTGGAAGAGGAGCAACCGGGACAGAATCCGGCGCCCCGACCGGGACTAGAACCCGGTATGCCGGCGCCACTAGGCGGAGGATTAGCCTAGTGAGCCGCGGCGCCGGCCAATAAAACTTTATTTTTAAGAACCAGTGTCTGTTTTCAAGACTCCACAGCCGGCGCCGTGGCTCAATAGGCTAATCCTCCACCTTGCGGCGCCGGCACACCGGGTTCTAGTCCCGGTTGGGGCGCCGGATTCTGTCCCGGTTGCCCCTCTTCCAGGCCAGCTCTCTGCTATGGCCAGGGAGTGCAGTGGAGGATGGCCCAGGTGCTTGGGCCCTGCACCCCATGGGAGACCAGGAGAAGCACCTGGCTCCTGGCTCCTGCCAGGATCAGCGCGGTGCGCCGGCTGCAGCGGCGGCCATTGGAGGGTGAACCAACGGCAAAGGAAGACCTTTCTCTCTCTGTCTCTCTCTCTCACTGTCCACTCTGCCTGTCAAAAAAAAAAAAAAAAAAAAAAAAAAAAAAAAAAAAAAAGACTCCAGACTACTCCCTCCAAGGCCAGCACTGGCAGGTTAAATAGCACCTCTTCCAATAGTCTGGGGGCCTTAAAGGGCAAGGTTCCATCTGCAGATGTGACTGTGACTACACACCCACTCTGCCCCGCCCAGTGACAACAAGCTGGTTACTGGGCATGACACAGGATGCAGCCCAAGGACTTAAACCCCACCAGCGGTGGGGCCAACCTGAGAACTGTGGCGGTGTTCCTGACCTTTTTCTAAAGTTTCCTGTGTACTTTGCCTGCCAAGGTTTGGTCATTTGTGAAGGAAGACAAAAGTGCCAGCAGGTGGATGCCAAGGTGTCGCTTGTGTTACTCATAAACAGTGTAGTTGATGACTGGGCTGCGTGCTCGCCCAGCAGGAAGCAGCTGGATGAGGGTGGGGCCTGAGGAAGGGCTGTCCTGCCCCAGAAGAGGAAGATCCCAGAGCAGATATCGGGAGGGAGAGGGAGCTTCCATGTTAGGAATTCCTCGACCACCTGTCCCCCCCACTCCTGCAGTGCCACTGTCTTCAGTGACTTCCCTCTCCTCTCCTTTGCTGACTTCCTATGGTAGATGGTATTTTCGAGGGACTTCCTGAGAAAGAGTATGGGTAGTGGTGTGGGGAATGGGCAGCTCAGAGGTCACCTGCTCCTCTCGTGCCTGCCGGGGACTCCCTCTGGTTAGAATTCCAGATCAGGCGTCTTCTGCTGTAATGGCTGGGCTTGCTGTGCACACGCCTGGGCGGCAGCTTTATTGCTGTGTGCTTTGCCCATTTTCTCTCCTCCCTGAGCACATCTGGGTTCCTTTCTAATCCCCCTTGTTCTAGAATTTCCCAATAATAGGAAATTGTTCTGTGGGTCAGAACAAGGATCTCAGGTGAATTTGGTAATCAGAATTTTAGAGAAATTAGTGTAAATTAAGAAAAATAGGTAAATAAAAAACTAAGCAAACAAAGCAACAAGAAAACTATTGATTCTGGGTGAAAATTTGTTTGTTTTTTTTTTTTTAAATAAATTATGGGGCATTTAATTAATTATATGACAGGCAGAGAGAGATGGAGAGCTCTTCCAAGTGCTAGTTCACTCCCCAAAAGCCTGCAGCAATTAGGGCTGGGCCAAGCCAGAGCCAGGAGCCTAGAGTTTAAGCCTCATCTCCCAGATGGGTGGCAGGGATCCAACTACTTGAGCCGTCACCTGCTGCCTTCCAGGGTACACTTTAGCAGGAAGCTGGACTCAGGAGCAGAGCCGGGACTTGAACCCATACACTCCCGTATGGTGTGCAGCGGTCCCAAGTGGCATCCCAAGTGCTGGGCCGGATGTCTGCCCCAGGTGAAGCTTCCGTAAGACAGCAAGCACGACAAGAGTGGAAGTACACAGAGTCGCTCAGCTGTGAGGAGCACGTGTGTGTTCACACTAAGATGGACACTGGACATCAAGTTTTATTCCCATTTATTGTTCTAGGCACCATGGAATCTTTCAGTCTGTAAATTCGTGGATATTAGTGCAGGGAAACTTTGTGTATTATTTCTTTTTAAAAAATTGTTTATTTATTTATTTGAAAGGCAGAGTTACAGAGAGAGAGGGAGAGACAGAAAAAGATCTCTCTTTTTTTTTTAAAGATTTATTTATTTATTTGAAAGTCAGAGTTACACAGAAAGAGGAGAGGCAGAGAGAGAGAGAGAGAGGTCCTCTATCCGCTGGTTCACTCCTCAATTGGCCTCAACGGCCGGAACTGAGCTGATCCAAAGCCAGGAGCCAGGAGCTTCTCCCGTGCAGGGGCAGGGGCCACTTGGGCCATCTTCTACTGCTTTCCCAGGTCATTGCAGAGAACTGGGTTGGAAGTGGAGCAGCCAGGTCTTAAACTGGTGCCCATATGGGATGCCGGTGCTTCAGGCCAGGATGTTGACCCGCTGCACCACAGCACTGGCCACCAGAAAAGGATCTTTCATCTGCTGGTTCATTCCCCAAATGGCCACAATGGCCAGGACTAGGATAGGCTGAAGCCAGAGCTTCATCTGAGTCTCCCACGTGGGTGGCAGGAGCCATCCTCCACTGCTTTTCTAGGCACATTAGCAGGGACCTGGACCAGAAGTGGAACATCTGCGACTTGAACTGGTACCAATATGGAATGCTGTTGTCACAGTGACAGCATCTTTTTGGTCTACATTTGAGAGCTTTCTTTAACTTTTTAAAGTGTATATTATTCAGTTCTACTTATTTGAAAGGCAGAGTAACACACACACATGCACAGAGAGAGGGAGATAGAGAGAGAAAGAGAGAGGTCTTTCATCCACTGATTTACTCCTGAAATGCCTGTACCAGTTAGGACTGGTCAAGCTAAAGCCAGGAGCCCTGCCGGCCCCTGCCTTGGTATGCGGGCCCCTGGAGTGGTGTGGCTCGAATCCTGACTCCTGGTCGGTGCCTGGGCTGTGGTGTCTGAGGGTCAGCTCTCCCTGGCACCAGCTCAGTCCTGACCAGCTGCTTTCTTCTTCAGGCCTGCTTCAACATAGGTTCTGCTTCTCTTTCTCCCTCCTCCTTGTCTTTTCAGTCTTTGCAGTACCTGAGTAGGAGTTTGAGAGGGCCTCTCAGCAGTCCTGTGTGCCCTCTGTCCTCCGTGTGTGCTGGGATTCCTGTTCCTGTGTGTGCTGTACAGAGCGCTGGAACACCGTTGTTAATCAGTACCTACTGATTTTTTTTTTTTTTTTTTTTTTTTACAGGCAGAATGGACAGTGAGAGAGAGAGACAGAGAGAAAGGTCTTCCTTTACCATTGGTTCACCCTCCAATGGCCGCTGCAGCGCACCGCGCTGATCCGAAGGCAGGAGCCAGGTACTTCTCCTGGTCTCCCATGTGGGTGCAGGGCCCAAGCACTTGGGCCATCCTCCACTGCACTCCCGGGCCATGGCAGAGAGCTGGCCTGGAAGAGGGGCAACCGGGACAGAATCCGGTGCCCCAACCGGGACTAGAACCTGGTGTGCCGGGGCCGCTAGGCAGAGGATTAGCCTGTTGAGCCGCGGCGCCGGCCAGTACCTACTGATTTTAACAAAGGAGAAAATCTTAGTCCCTGCTCTGAGATATCCCCCTGGAAAGTGGCTTCTGACACGTTTGTCCGTGTAGACAAGCTCCTTCCCGGTGCTCTTCAGACACAGAGAGCAGTCTGTTCTTTTCTCTGTTTCTTCACTCTGATTTTCCTCATGACTCCTGGGGTTTGACTTCTCCCCTCCCCGCTGTTAAGCTCTTGTCTTGTTAGAGATCTGGGAGACACAGAGCCTCACTAGGACCTTTGCTGCTGCTCCTCTGGCTCTCTCTGGCCCTTCTACCCCGCGTGACTATATTTTGTCCAGTTTGCTGAGCACTTGTCTGGTCGTCACGATTGTCCCATGTGCTGGACACTTCACGCTTCACAGACAAGAACACTGAAAGCCAGAGAGTGTGGCTGGTGAGGAGGCAAGCCGGAACCTGACCTAATCCCTGTCCTGGCTCGTGGTCCCCTCCTCCCACTCACCTGGCCTGCAGTGCTTGTGTGCAATGGCCACCACTCATCTGGGGCCCAGCCAGGCCGTCCCTCTGCTGCTGGGCCAGTCTGCGCAGTCCAGCAGGCCCCTCCATTCCTCAGGGCACTCAACGGTGCTCTCTCTTTGAGCTAATGAGAAACACCCACCTCACCCAGTGGCCAGGTGAGATCCCTCTGTTTCTTCCACTTCCACACCTGGTAGTTGCTACACTCAGTAGCAGAGATGGATGGGACAGATTCTTATCTTTGCACAAGAAAAAATGCAGGGCCAGGCACTGTGGCACAGCAGGTTAAAGCCCTGGCCTGCAATGCCCTCATCCCATATGGGTGCCAGTTCGAGTCCCACCTGCTCCACTTCTGATCCAACTCCTTGCTAATGTGTCTGGGAAAGCAGTAGAAGATGGCCCAAGTCCTTGGGCCCCTGCACCTGCATGGGAAACCTAGAAGAAGCTCCTGGCTCCTGGCTTCTGATCAGCTCAGCTCTTACCATTGCGGCCATGTGGGAGTGAACCTGCAGATGGAAGACCTCTCACTCTCTCCCCCTGTCTGTAACTCTGCATGTCAAATAAATAAATGAAATCTTTTTTAAAAAGGCAGACATGAGAGAGAGAACGCATGCGAGTGAGCAGTGGTAAGCAAGGTACAAGGTTTAGTGGCGTAGGGCATCCGTCAGAACGGATGGGCACCTTTCCAGACAGAATCTGAGAGTGCCCACTCGTTCAGACAGGGAAAGCAAGGTTACATGGTTTGGTGGAGAGAACACACCTGGCAGGCCAGGCGGGCAGCTCAGGAGAGAGCCGAGAGCTGAGCACACAGTCTGCATTCAGACTGGGGCTTATAAGAGAATGGGGGTCCAGTTTTCCCTTCCCTGTCCTCCAGGACAAAGGGTTTGCTGCTGAGTGTGAACTAGGTCAAATTCCTCACAAGGTTTCACTGCTCAGTGCTATCAGATCCACCTGGATGGGGCGGGGCACTTCCCCTAGGGCGCCTGCCTTGGAGCAGAGATGTGAAGGCTTTATTGCCCAGTGTTGTCAGGCCAGGGGACTCCTTTGGTGCTGAGGAGAGAGGATTCTCCCAGCGAGCTATCCTGGGGGAAGGGCTGAGACCACTTATAAAGTTATTGGGGTCTGGGGGCCAGAGCTGTGTAGTGGGTAAAACTGCTAGCATCCCATATGGGTGCTGGTTCAAGTCCCAGCTGCTCTACTTTTTTTTTTTTTTTTTTTTTTTTTAAGATTTATTTATTTATTTGAAAGAGTTACACACAGAGAAGGAGAGACAGAGAGGTCTTCCATCTGCTGGTTCACTGTCCGGTTGGCCACAAAGGCTGGAGCTGAGCTGATCTGAAGCCAGGAGTCAGGAGCTTCTTTTAGGTCTCCCATGTGGGCACAGGGGCCCAAAAACTTGGGCCATTTTCTACTGCTTTCCCAGGCCACATCAGAGAGCTGGATCAGAAGGTAGAGCAGCCAGAATTTGAACCGGTGCCCATATTGGGTGCCGGTGCTGCAGGCGGCTGCTTTACCCTCTATGCCACAGTGCTGGCCACTGCTCCACTTCTGATCCAGCTTTCTGCTCTGGCCTGGGAAAGCAGTAGAAGATAACTCAAGTGCTTGGGCCCCCCACACCCACTTGGGAGACCTAGAAGAAGCTCCTGGCTCCTGGCTTCGGATCAGCGCAGCTCCACCCATTGCTGCTATCTAGGGAGTGAACCAGTAGATTGAAGACACTTCTCTCTCTCTCTCTCTCTCTCTCTCTCTCTCTCTCTCTCTCTGCCTCTCTGTAACTCTGCCTTTCAAATAAATATAAAAAAAAAAAATTTCCAGCACCGCGGCTCACTAGGCTAATCCTCCGCCAGCGACACCAGCACCCCGGATTCTAGTCCCGGTCAGGGCACCGGATTCTGTCCCGGTTGCTTCTCTTCCAGTCTAGCTCTCTGCTGTGGCCCCGGAGTGCAGTGGAGGATGGCCCAAGTGCTTGGGCCCTGCACCCGCGTGGGAGACCAGGAGGAAGCACCTGGCTCCTGGCTTCGGATCTGCGCAACGCGCCGGCCGTAGCAGCCATTTGGGGGGTGAACCAACGGAAGGAAGACCTTTCTCTCTGTCTCTCTTTCACTGTCTAACTCTGTCAAAAAAAAAAAAAAAATAGTCATTGGGGTCTGGCCAGGCTGCTTCCAAGGTGAGCTTCTGCAGACGCTTTGTTTTCCTTCTGTCCCATTCATGCACACAGGCTAATGTCTGACTTCCTGCCCCACACACTCAGCTAATTGTTTGCCTTTAGTGTCTCCCAAACCCAGGCCCTCCTCTAGCTAACCCACAGTGACCACCTGGGCTCAGGCCTAGCTCTGGAGCCTCCTCTGTGCTTGGCACTGTGACCAGAGAGAAGTCGTGGGGTTCTTGTCTTTGCTCAAGAAGGAATTCAGGCGTGAGACAGAGAGTAAAGCAGCAGGGTTTTGCTGGGGACAGGGCATCTGTCAGAACGGAAGGGACAGAGGGAGCGTCCAGTCCCTCCGACTGGGAAAGCGAGGGCACGTGGTTAAATGGAGAGCCTACACCTGGCAGCCCAGGCGGGCGGCTCAGCCGAGAGCAGAGCTGAGCATGTGGTCTTTGCTTAGACTGCTGGTTTTTAAGCAAGTCCCTTTTTCGCCTCCCGCCTCTCCTCCAGGACAAAGGGTTTGCTGTGTAATAAGAAAAATTCCTTCCCAGCTTTACCACCAGTGTTATCAGACAGGTGGAGTCATGCCTGCCCTGGAGGGAGGATGTAGAGTTGTACTGTTCAGTGCTACCAGGCCAGGTAGCTGTTTGGTGCTGAGGAGAGAGCTTTTCCATGGGGGAAGGGTATCAGGGTCTGGGCAGGACTTGGAGGTGTAGATGCTGGGCTGCTTCCAAAGTGGACGTCTGCAGATGCTGGCTCCCTCCGGCCTTCTCACACACACATAGGCTAATTTCTAACTTCCTGCCTAACAGCACCAGCCACATGTTGGCAAGAGAAAGAGGGTACAGTGGCTGCTATGAGCAGAACATGTCCACCTGCCAGGAGCCAGTGTGCTTTATGCACATGGCCCCGGCATCCTCACTGAAGGCGTCTGGGCGGGCATGTGCCGTCACCTCCGTGGTGAGGTGAGCGATGTAAGGAAGAGGCTCAGGTAACTTGCTGGCCTTGGGGACTGGCCTGTTCTGGGGCAGGCAGTCCCACAGGATACTCCCACTGGGCTTGTGCTGGTTGGGCCCTCTGTACCTGTCCTAGCAATCCCAGACGCACCCAGCTGAGCAAGGGATCATCAGGCCTTGCTCCCTGTTACTGTCAAGGGCTGTATCCAGGGCTTGTGGTCATGGTGTGTGTCCTGGGCCCTTGGTCAGATATGCATGTCCAGGACTTCTGTCAGGTGTGCCTGTCCCGTCTGTCATCTTCTCCATGTCTGCCTGGCATTCTAAAGGAGGCATCATGGCGTCCTGAAGGGGTGAATGGGCTCCAGGTGATTTTGTATCCCATGAAAAGTACATTATCCAGGCCAGCGCCGCGGCTCACTAGGCTAATCCTCCGCCTGTGGCGCCAGCACACTGGGTTCTAGTCCCGGTCGGGGTGCCAGATTCTGTCCTGGTTGCCCCTCTTCCAGGCCAGCTCTCTGCTGTGGCCTGGAAGTGCAGTGGAGGATGGCCCGAGTGCTTGGGCCCTGCACCCCATGGGAGACCAGGAAAAGCACCTGGCTCCTGCCTTCGGATCAGCGCGGTGCGCCGGCTGCAGCGCACCGGCCGCAGCAGCCATTAGAGGGTGAACCAATGGCAAAGAAAGACCTTTCTCTCTGTCTCTCTCTCTCTCACTGTCCACTCTGCCTGTCAAAAAAAAAAAAGAAAAGTACATTATCCACAAAAGAAGGTATTATTAGTAATAAATGACTCCCATCATGCCTAGAACTGGCACTGCATCGTAAGCTGCTGTCTAGGAACAAACTGGGTCTGTGTTTGCTGCTCTGAGGTGAGGGCATGGAGAGGACAGGACAGCCCCTTCCAGTGCAGAGGGGTCGGGGCCTCGGCCTCACTGAACAGCACGTGCATATCAGACGGGGTGACGGTTCTGATGGGCGAGTGTGGCGGCGGGAGGGAGGAGAAGCTAGAAGCTGAAGAGTGGAAGTGAGGTGGTAAGTGTCAGATGGGGAATGAGGAAACTAAAGGTCTGTTTAAAAAAATCTGAGCTTCTAGTAGCCAAAACCACCAGTGAGTCGCAGAATAACTGTTTTCGTTCTGCTCAGGGCTGTTCACGGCTCGGTTCTTCTCACAGGGGCTGCTGCTTAGAAAATTATTGAGGGAGCTCTGTGAGGGTTACAGAGGTGTGAGCCCACAAAGCTCCGAGAAGAATCCGCTCCTTAAGTAACTGCTAGGACTTTGCCCTCGCAGGTTCCCCAACACAGCCTGTGAGCTCCTGACTTGCGACGTGCCGCAGATTAGTGACAGACTAGGTGAGGATGAGAGTCTGCTGCGCCTTCTGTGTAACTTCCTGGACCGGGAGCCCCCTCTCAACCCTCTGCTCGCCAGTTTTTTCAGCAAGACCATCGGCAATCTCATCGTAAGAAAAACGGAACAGGTGAGTGATGTGTGCAGCGTGTGACTGTCATCAGTCTGGGGGGAGCACTGTGCACTGCTCTTGGGATCCGGCCCGAGCAGGTGGATTGCTGAGATGTGGGCTGGAGTTTGGGTAAGAGAGCAGCTTCTGGTGGCCAGCTGTGGAAAAGGCAGCACTTCTCACTCTCCCAGGAGCTGTTCCAGGCCCCGTCTGGGCTGGCTTGTCCTGGGATATAGCAGGACATGTGGACGTTAGACACCCACCTCCTCAGGTCTGCTCTCTGTCCTATGTGTTTGGCATGTCTGTGTTGAGAGCACTTACTGTTTGAAAGCAATAGAAGATAACTTCTGCATTAGGCTTCTTCAGAAGGAGCTATAGCGTGATCTTTCTGGAGCCTGTCCTTGCTCCTGCCTATGGTGGCCTAACACTGCAGCCCCTCTACACTGTGCACTCAGGAGATGCAGAGGTGGCCTGGGCCTGCCACCGGCAGCCCATCCCCACTGGATTATTTCAAAATAATCCTGGCATCCCTTATCACAGCGCTGGTTTAAGTCCTGGCTGTTCTGCTTGTGTGGGATCCAGCTCCCTGCTAGTGAGCCTGGGAAAGCAGTGGAAGATGGCCCGAGTGATTAGACACCTGCCCACGTGGGACGCCTCTCATGGAGTTCCAGGCTCCTGGCTTCAGCTTGGCCTGCCCTGGTGGTTGTGGGCATTTGGGGAGTGAACCAGTAGATGAAAGCATTCTCTCTGTTTCTGTTCTGTCTGTCTCTCTCTATAACTGCCTTTCAAACAAATGAATAAATCTTTTAAATTTTTCAGTATATATATCTCTAAAATATAAGGATTTTTTTCTAATTAGAATTAGCTAATTAGCTAGTTTCCATGCTACCCAGTGAGGGGCCGTACGGCATCACTCTTGATCCCGTGTGAGTTACAGTCCTTGATGTCTGCAAAGGAAGGAGGAGGATGTCTTCAGATTCCTCACCGCAGGACCCACCTGGGTGGCTGCAGCCTTGACTTCCAAGTGGAACGGGACATCTGCAAAAGGAAGAGTGATGACATCAACACTGTCCTCACCAGAGGGAGGCCTCTGTTGGCTGCTCATGCCAGTGTTGCATCCTCCAGGAGCACTGGTTTGCTGCTACCACTGGAGCCACTCTCGTTGCTGGCCGCTTCACACCGGGGACCTTCACTAACCAGACCCAGGCAGCCTTCCAGCATCCACGTCTTCCGGTGGCCACTGACCCAGGGCTGACCATCAGCTTCTCACAGAGGCATCTTACGTACACTTGTCTACCATGGTTCTCTAACACAGGCTGTCCTCTACACTCTGTGGGCATTGCCATCCCTTGCAACAGGGACCCCACTCAGTGGGTTTGATGTGGTTGATGCTGGCCTGGGAAGGCTGCTTCCACAGAGATCTTGGAGATTGGAGAAGTACGGCAGGCCGCTGCTGAGACAGGCTGTGACCCGGGAGGGATTTCAGGGTGAATGGACAGCCCCCGCTCCTGAGGTCACGGCTGCTCAACCTTGGGGTGCAGAGTGGTCTGAAGACATGCAGGTGCCTCCGTACCATTCAGCAGTGCCCTCTGAAGACTGCCCTGAGCTCCCACTGCCCAGGCTCTGAGTGGTGGAACAGCCACCAGGTGCTTGCAAGCTGCTCTTCACAGTCCCTGAAGCAAAATGGAAATGAGCTGATGGAAAATAAATATGTGAAGATAATTGGAGTTATACCCCAAACATAACTGTGTAATACTGTGAAGTATCCACTCAGGGAACAAACCAGTGTTTTGTGTCTGTGTCTTCAGCTCTGAGGCCATGCAAGCCCTGAGGTCATTGTTGGACTCCACTGGCCTGCTGGGAGTGTCTGCTGGGACGTCGTCTTTTATCCGATCATAAGTCTGAGGTGTACAGGGCACCTCAGAGGACTGCCTCACCTCATACCCTTTTCTTTCTTCTTTTTAAGAAGAAAGTGCCTGAACTTAAAAAAAAAAAAAAGTTTGTTTATGTTCATCTACTTGGAAGGCAAAGAGACAGAGACAGAGAGAGGGAGGGAGAGAAGGAGGGAGGGAGGGAAACAGAGAGAGGGAGAGAGAGGTGGCAGGGGCCCAAGCGCTTGGGCCATCTGCCGCCGCCTTGCCAGGTGCATTTTCAGGACGCTGGATTGGAATCAGAGTCGCCAGTACTGTAACTGGCACTCTGATACATAAGGCCAGTGTCCCAAGCAGCAGCTTAACCTGCTGTGCCACAGATGCCTACCCCTCAGATCATAAAATGAAGAGTGACAACAAGGGATGGGGTGGTGACAGCCAGAGCAGTGGTGCTGCACTCCGGTGGCCGCCTGGCTGGAGGTGGTAGAAGTCAGAGACCTCATGTGTCTGGTCCTTGCAGCCCAGGACCTGGATGCATATGTCTCGTAGTTTACTGTAGCCTGACCATACTACTGTGCCATTTTCAGATATTTTCTTGTGTTGTTTTTTTTTCTTTAAAGACTTGCTTTTTTACTGAAGGCCAGAGACACAGAGAATGACAGAGAGACAGATCTTCCACCTGCTGGTTCACTCCCAAAATGGCCGCAACAGCCGGGGCTGGACCAGGCTGAAGCCAGGAGCCAGGAGCTTCTCCCAGATCTCCCACGTGGGTTCAGGGGGCCCAAGCACTTGGGCCATCTTCTACTATTTTCCCAGTCACATTAGCAGGGAACTGAATCAGAAGTGGAGCAGTGGAATCTCGAACCAGCACCCATAGGGGTTGCTGGTATTGTGGGCAGTGGCTTAACCTGCTGCACCACAACACCAGCCCCCCAAGTATTTCCTTTTTTTTTTAAAGATTGTATTTGTTTGAGAGGTAGAGTTACAGACAGTGAGCAGTGAGAGGTGAGACAGAGAGAGAGGTCCTCCATCTGCTGGCTCACTCCCCAAATGGCCACAACTCTACTGCTTTCCCAGGCCACAGCAGAGAGCCGGACCGGAAGAGGAGCAGCTGGGACCAGAACCAGTGCCCATATGGGATGCTGGCGCCGCAGGTGGAGGACTAACCAAGTGAACCATGGCGCCAGCCCACAGTACATGTTTCTAAAGGATAAGGACTCTGTTACAAGTATAACCACAATATTGTTATCACACCATCAAATGTATATGTAATGTTTGAATTGCTTTGATTTCATTAAATGTTTTTCATAGTTGTTCTGTTTGAATTCAGACCTTTGTGCTGTTCACACCCTGTGCTGTCAGCTAGCAAGAGGCTCAGCAGACTTTTCTGTAAAGGGCTTAATGGTAAAGACTAGGCTTTGTGGGCCACAGATAATCCCTGCCTCATACTCTTCATCTGTGTGTGTGTGTTTTCCAACCCTTTAAAAAATGTGAAAGAATATTCTTCAGACACAGGCAGTACAGCAGTGTGGGCTGTAGGTGGGGCTGGGCTTAGGTTTTTTTCCTTTAAAAGAATGCATGATCGGGGCCAGTGCTGTGGTGTAGCAGGTAAAGCTGCCAGCTGCCGTGCCGGCATCCCATATGGGTGTCAGATCGAGTCCTGGCTGCTCCACTTCTGATCTAGCTCCATTGTGGCCATCTGGGGAGTGAACCAGTAGATGGAAGATCTCTCTGCCTCTGCCTCTCTGTAGCTTGGCCTTTCAAATAAATCAATCTTTTAAAAAGGAAAGGAGGCCGGCGCCACGACTCACTAGGCTAATCCTCCGCCTTGCGGCGCCGGCACACCGGGTTCTAGTCCCGGTCGGGGCGCCAGATTCTGTCCCAATTACCCCTCTTCCAGGCCAGCTCTCTGCTGTGGCCAGGGAGTGCAGTGGAGGATGGCCCAAGTGCTTGGGCCCTGCACCCCATGGGAGACCAGGATAAGTATCTGGCTCCTGCCTTCGGATCAGCGTGGTGCGCCGGCCGCAGCACGCCGGTTGTGATGGCCATTGGAGGGTGAACCAACGGCAAATGGTAGACCTTTCTCTCTGTCTCTCTCTCACTGTCCACTCTGCCTGTCAAAGAAAGAAAGAAAGAAAGAAAGAAAGAAAGAAAGAAAGAAAGAAAGAAAGAAAGAAAGAAAGAAAGAAAGAAGAGGAGAGGAGAGGAGAGGAGAGGAGAGGAGAGGAGGAGAGGAGAGGAGAGGAGAGGAGAGGAGAGGAGAGGAGAGGAGAGGAGAGGAGAGGAGAGGAGAGGAGAGGAGAGGAGAGGAGAGGAGAGGAGAGGAGAGGAGAGGAGAGGAGAGGAGAGGAGAGGAGAGGAGAGGAGAGGAGAGGAGAGGAGAGGAGAGGAGAGGAGAGGAGAGGAGAGGAGAGGAGAGGAGAGGAGAGGAGAGGAGAGCGAGAGGAGAGGAGAGGGAGAGGAGAGGAGAGGAGAGGAGAGGAGAGGAGAGGAGAGGAGAGGAGAGGAGAGGAGAGGAGAGGAGAGGAGAGGAGAGGAGAGGAGAGGAGAGGAGAGAGAGAGAGGAGAGGGAGAGGAGAGGAGAGGAGAGGAGAGGAGAGGAGAGGAGAGGAAGAGGAGAGGAGAGGAGAGGAGAGGAGAGGAGAGGAGAGGAGAGGAGAGGAGAGGAGAGGAGAGGAGAGGAGAGGAGAGGAGAGAGAGGAGAGGAGAGGAGAGGAGAGGAGAGGAGAGGAGAGGAGAGGAGAGGAGAGGAGAGGAGGAGAGGAGAGGAGAGGAGAGGAGAGGAGAGGAGAGGAGAGGAGAGGAGAGGAGAGGAGAGGAGAGGAGAGGAGAGGAGAGGAGGAGGAGGGAGAGGAGAGGAGAGAGAGAGAGGAGGAGAGGAGAGGAGAGGAGAGGAGAGGAGAGGAGAGGAGAGGAGAGAGAGGAGGAGAGGAGAGGGAGGAGAGGAGAGGAGAGGAGAGGAGAGGAGAGGAGAGGAGAGGAGAGGAGAGGAGAGGAGAGGAGAGGAGAGGAGAGGAGAGGAGAGGAGAGGAGAGGAGAGGAGAGGAGAGGAGAGGAGAGGAGAGGAGAGGAGAGGAGAGGAGAGGAGAGGAGAGGAGAGGAGAGGAGAGGAGAGGAGAGGAGAGGAGAGGAGAGGAGAGGAGAGGAGAGGAGAGGAGAGGAGAGGAGAGGAGAGGAGAGGAGAGGAGAGGAGAGGAGAGGAGAGGAGAGGAGAGGAGAGGAGAGGAGAGGAGAGGAGAGGAGAGGAGAGGAGAGGAGAGGAGAGAGGAGAGGAGAGGAGAGGAGAGGAGAGGAGAGGAGAGGAGAGGAGCCTCACTAGATTTGTTCTTAGGTATTTGATACATTTGTGTTATTTTTTAAAACATTATTTATGTATTTGAAAGGCAGAGAGAAGAGTGAGAGACAGATATCTTTTATGTGCTGGTTTACTCTCCAAATAGCCACAGCAGCCAAGGCTAGGCCAGGTTCAAGCTAGGAGCCAGGAGTTCAATCTGGGTCTCCTACCTGGGTTGCAGAGGCCCAAGTACTTGGACCATCATCTGCTGCCTTCCTAGGCACATTGCACGAAGCCGGATCAGAAAGAGGAGCTGGGGGGCTAGCACTGTGGGACAGTGGGTTAAAGCCCCAGCCTGCAGCGCTGGCATTCCATATGGGTGCCAGTTTGAGTCCTTGCTGTTCCACTTCTGATCCACCTCCCTGCTAATGTTCCTGGGAAAGCAGTGGAGGATGACCCAAATCCTTGGGCCCCTGCACCCATGTGGGAGACCCAGAAGAAGCTTCTGGCTCCTGGCTTCTGGTGGGCTCAGCTCCGGCTGTTGCAGCCTTTTGGGGAGTGAACCAGTGGATTGAAGACCTCTCTCTCTCTGTCTGTCTCTGCCTCTCTCTATGGCTCTTTCAAATAAATAAAATCAAGAAAGAAAGAGAGAGAGAAAGAAAGAGATAAGACAAGACAGGAAAGGAAATGAGAGGGGAGGGGAAAGGAGGGGAGGGTAGCTGGGACTTGAACTCCCAATGCCAGCATTGTAGGTAGAAGTTTAACCCACTGGGTCTAAGACAAGACAGGAAAGGAAATGAGAGGGGAGGGGAAAGGAGGGGAGGGTAGCTGGGACTTGAACTCCCAATGCCAGCATTGTAGGTAGAAGTTTAACCCACTGGGTCACACCCCTCGCCTCAGTGTTATTCTAGGTGGCATATTTTACATTGAATTTTTAATTGCGATAATTGTTAGATTCACGTGCTGTTGTGAAATAATATGAAGCAAACCTTGTATACTCTGACCAGTTGCCTCTCATGGTGACCTTTATAAAACACTAGTGGAGTATCAGCCGCGATGCTGACACTGGTACGATGTCAGGTTCTGGTCTCTCCAGTTCGCACTCAGTTTGTGTCTATGTGTGTGTGACGTTCTCTGCAGCTTATCACTGTGAGTGTTGTGAATCCTCTGTCACAGATTCTGAACCCACAGGGGTCCTCTGTGTTCTTTCCTGACCACACCCACCTTCCCCACCCCTTTCCACTCCTTCCCCATCCCATCCCCTTGGCAGCCACTAATCTGTTCTCCATTTCAAACTTATTTAAATTCTAAATTATGTACCCTTGGAGGTTACTCTTCTCGCTCAGCATAGTTTCCTGTAGGTTTGTCCAGGTTGTACCAGCAGTTCATTCCTGTTTATTGCGCGGTATTCCTTGGCATGTATGTACTATACTTCATTTAGTCAGTCACAGGTTTGGGGCCGATATTGTAGTGAAGTGGGTAAAGCGTCTGTGATGCCAGCATACTATACTGGTGCCGATTCGTGTCCCAGCTGCTCTACTTCCACTCCAATTCCATGCTAATGGTCTAGTAAGAGCAGCAGAAGAAGGCCCAAGTATTTGGGCCCCTGCCACCCATGTGGGAGGCCCAGATGAAACTCCTGGCTCGGCCTGGCCCAGCATTGGCTGTTGCGGCTATTTGGGGAATGAACTGATGGATGGAAGATATCTCTCTCTCCCCCTCCACTTTCTCTCTGTAATTCTTTCAAAATAAATATATAAATAAATAATTTTTTCAAGATTTATTTCATTTATTTGAAAGGCTGAGTTACAGAGACAGAGAGAAGGAGAGACAGAGACAGGTCTTTCATCTGCTGGTTCACTTCCCAAATGGCTGCAACTGTTGGGGGAGGGCCAAGCTGGATCCAGGAGCTGCTTCTGGGTTTCCCATGTATGTGCAGGGGCCTGAGGACTCGGGCCATCCTTTGCTGCTGTCCCAGGTGCATTAGCAGGGAGCTGGATTGGAAGTGGAGCAGCCAGGACTTGAACAAGCTTAACCTGCTAGGCCAGAGCGCCCCCCCCCCCAGTCATTTTCAAAGCCCTCCTCCCTCCCTCCCTCTTCTCCCTGCTCTTTTCCTTCTGCTTTCTCCTTCCCTGTTCTCCCCCAACTCATCTTCCCGTCTTCTTCTGCCGTAGTCCGTTTTCTGTTGCTATAACTGAGTGCCCTAAACTGGAGGATTTACAAAGAAAAGTACTTTATTTCTTATAGTTGTAGAGGCTGGTAAGTCAGAAGTCCAGGGCAGCTTCTGGTGAGGGCCTCGCTCCTGCGAGGATGCTGCCAAGTCCTGAGGTAGCACAGGGCGTCCAGTCCTGGGACAGCAAATGTGCTAGCTCAGTCCCTTCTGTGCCTTATAAAACCACTGTGCAGGGCCCGTGCTGTGGCACAGTGGTTAACGCCCCGGCCTGCAGCACCAGCATCCCATATGGACACCAGTTCGAGTCCCAGCTGCTCCACTTCCGATCCAGCTCTCTGCTATGGCCTGCAAAAGCAGTAGAAGATGGCCCAAGTCTTTGTGTCCCTGAACCCGTGTGGGAGACCTGGAAGAAGCTCCTGGCTCCTGGCTTTGAATCCGCTCAGCTCTGGCCATTGCAGTCATTTAGGGAGTGAACCAGCGGATGGAAGACCTCTCTCTCTCTGGCTCTACCTCTGTAACTTTGTCTTTCAAATAAATAAAATAAATCTTTAAAACACAAAAAACCACCAATGCAGCCATGGATCCCCACCCTCGTGATTTCATCCAATCCTAATCACTTCTCGAAGGCCCCGCCTCCTAATCTGTTAGCCTGTGACCTCGCAGATTAAGTTTCTAGCACGTGCAGACTTCCGCATCAGCTCGCACAAGGAAGCGTGGCTGCCTCTCCGCACGGGGTGGGTCATTGTTCCCAGCAGAGCTCTGGGCCTGCCCTAGCCTCGTGGCCTGGGTGGAGCGGTCACTTTGTCCAGAGCTGAATTGCAGACGTATGGCGGCCGGGGACCCAGCCCAGGCTTCTCTGCCTCTGTCTCCACTCTGACCAAAGTCCATTTCTGGAGCAGGTCACCATGTCTGTGGTGGGCACCCCGACCCCACGGCTTCACAGTGAGCTGTGCACACCCTCGCAGCACTGTCGCCAGCCCCTTGTAAAATGCCTCTTTCTTCTCTCCTCTTCCACCACTGAGGTTCTTGTCAGTGGCTGGTTGTCTTGTGTGCTCTCTGCACCAGGAGTCGAGCTCCAGGTCTCAGGCTGAAACAGTAACCCTCCTCTCCCAGCTCGGCTGTGTCAGCCTTGCTCATTTCTCTTGGTATTGAATAGTGTCTTCACTGCTGAGTGGAACGCATGGAGTTGCTGCCCGTGCTGTCTGCTCAGGTGCTGTCCCCTGGGAAGTGGCATCTCATCAGCCCATGCGCCTCACCTCCAGCACTGCTGCTCTCCTGTCCAGGCAGAGGCCTTGCTTATGGTTCATTCGGATTCTTTCCGCTGGTCCTGCTTAGTCTTGAACGTTCACCTTTCTCATGACAGTTCTTGGGGGAAGTGTCTCACGGTTTTCTCAGCCCCTGCTTGTTTATCAGCTGTGTTTAATTCCAGGTGATTGCGTTCCTGAAGAAGAAGGACAAGTTCATCAGCCTGGTGCTGAAGCACATTGGCACCTCAGCCCTCATGGATCTGCTCTTGCGCCTGGTCAGCTGTGTGGAGCCAGCCGGGCTCCGGCAGGAAGTCCTGAACGTGAGTCCCTGGAAGGGAAGGGCTGTGTGTTTCTAGCATGCTTCAGGCGGCCTGGTGTCCCTCAGGGGTCTGGTCAAGGCCTGTGGTCAGCATCTCTTCCCTCTTGAGGCCGCATCCATCTAGAAGCAGAGAGGAGAGATGCCATCTCTCCTGTGCTCTGACCTCCGCTCTGAAGAGGGCACTGGGCCTTTCCTCACTGCCGGTGCCCCTGCCCCTGCCCCTGCCGCCTTGGAGCAGCTCAGTGAGGTGTCAGGTGCCGCGGGAGGGGAAGGTCCCCAGCCCAAAGAAGGCCTGGACGTCAGGGCTGGACAACTGCTTTGTCACCGTCACTTGTAATGTGTCGTGGAGCCGTGGCCTCTGCCTGGCACAGCGGTCACTCTTAGGTTAATAACTTCCTGTGGAGCTAGAACTGCTGTTTCCGAGTCGGGTGGGAAGCCAAGCAGCCTCACCGGGCCATCTCCTTCCCTTTGTAGAGTGGCCCTGTGAGCATCTGGGGCATGGGTCGTTGGTGGGCCCTGGAGGAGCCAGTGTGGCCAGCTCTGCAGGGCCCCGACACTGGGCCTCCATAACTCTGGGACCTTAAAAAGTGTCCGCTTCAGCCCTCACAGTGCTCCTGTGGCCCTACCAAGGTCCTTTGGCTTTTCTGTTCCCAAGAAGGTGCCGGTGCCACAGGGAGCAGAGGTCATCTGACTTCCATGTCCAGCTGGTCCCCAGCTCATTCCGACTCACGCACCCTGGTCTTCAGAGACTGCCCTGAAGACAGAGCTCACCCGTGCACCGTTAGGACAGATGGACAGGAGTCTCTCCAGTTAGACTCTTACCTACTGCGTGTTCTCTGTGTTCTCTGTGGGTCTGTGTAGAAAGATAGGTCAGGCAGAGGCTCTGGGAAACCTGGGTGTGTGGATTTCTGTGGCCTCAAAGAACTTCTCTTCTGTTTGCCTAATCATGCACAGAGATGTTAACACACGTTTTGTCCCTTTTAGTGGCTGAATGAAGAGAAGATCATCCAGCGACTTGTGGAGTTGATCCATCCGAGTCAGGATGAGGATGTGAGTGTGGTGCTCACAGAGCCCACCTGCTTTGTTATATTATTTACGTATGTGTATGTTTACTTACTTACATGAAAGGCAGAGGGAGATCTTCTGTCCATTGGGGCACTCCCCAAATGGCCACAATAGCCAGGGCTGGGCCAGGCCAAAGCCAGGAGCCAGGAGCTTTGTCCGAGTCTCTCACATCTCACCTTCTTTCCCGCATGAAGCCCCTACTGTTTACTTTTCTTCCTCTATTCAAGTGCCAACCTCTAGGTTCTTGGGGTTTTTTCAACTAAAAATAATGTCTGTATTATAAAAATAGTTCTGTTGGTTATCTATTCATATAATTATCTGTAGTTGATTAGCAGATTATCCCGGAATTAGCTGCAGGATTTGCCTGGGAGGGCTTGCTTCTGTGGACACAGAGGCTTTGCAGCACTCTGCTCCCTGGGACTGCTGGCCAAAGCCACCCTCAGCTCTGAGCGCTGAGCCACATGTGCCTGTCCACAGGGCTCCTGTGTGGCCGCTGGCTTCCTCCCGTGAGCAGGAGGAAGCCATGCAGACTCATCTCAGCAGTGCCCTCCCTCCTTAGGCACGAGAGTACGTGTGGCCCGCACGCAGGGAGACAGGGTGACAAGGGCATGGATTCTGAAGTGCGGGGAACTGGGGAGGGGCTCATTGGCGGCCTCCCAGAAACTGTTCACCATAGATCTGGAAGCATGCAAGGTGACACGGGGCCTCCTGTCTCAGCTGCCCTCTCCCTGCAAATCCTGATAGACCTTCTTTTTTGTGTTACAGATATTTACACATAGACACACGCACATGCACAGTCCTCAGGAAGTTTGAAAACAGTTGGTGCTGGGCCGGCACCACGGCTCACTAGGCTAATCCTCTGCCTTGCGGTGCCGGCACACCGGGTTCTAGTCCCGGTTGGGGCGCCGGATTCTGTCCCGGTTGCCCCTCTTCCAGGCCAGCTCTCTGCTGTGGCCAGGGAGTGCAGTGGAGGATGGCCCAAGTACTTGGGCCCTGCACCCCATGGGAGACCAGGATAAGTACCTGGCTCCTGCCATCGGATCACCGCAGTGCGGCGGCGGCCATTGGAGGGTGAACCAATGGCAAAAGGAAGATCTTTCTCTCTGTCTCTCTCACTGTCCACTCTGCCTGTCAAAAAAAAAAAAAAAAAAAAAAAAGAAAGAAAGAAAGAAAAGAAAGAAAAGAAAAAAAAAAAGAAAGAAAAGAAAAGAAAACAGTTGGTGCTGACTGACTCATGTCTGAAGCTGTCACAGCTGCCTGGCCACTCTGCTTTGTTCTGTGTCAGTGCTCGGGGCCTGGCCAGACAGCTGGGTAGGGCCTTGTTGGCACCTGTGGGAAGCAAGGCGGCTGCCCTGTTCCAGGGTGGAGACCACTTGCAGGTGTGAGTGTAATGGTCCGTCCCTTGTCTCAAAGGTGGGCTCAAGGCCACACCACAGAACCAACCAACTTGCTTTCGTTTTTTCCTAAAGCAGTCGACCATGTGTCTCCTCCTCAGACCAGTGCCCAGGAAGGGGGTTATCCTGTCAGCCATGCCCACCTCCCCCACGGAACACGCCTCCATTGCCAGCAAGTGCATATTTGACTCGGATTGCACAGCTGCAGGGTGGGAGGGGCTGGAAGGTTTGGTGCTCCCCTTCCTCTGCAGCAGCTTCCCTGCTTTCGCTGATAGTGGCTCCTTGTCACGCTTAAAACGCAGAATCGTGACAAGGCTGCATGTTCAGTGTCTCTCCGAGCGTGGGTCAGAGGTGGAGAGCAGATCTGTGTTGCACTGCATCAGAATTCCTGGGGATGGCTCAGAACAGCTGAAAACTTAGCCGGGTCTCCACGTTGGAGACGGGAAAGATGGACGCGGCTTCTCTGACACAGACCGGGGTCTGGGCCTTTGTGGAGCTGCTCTCGACGAGGCAGCTCCGTCAGGGGCAGCAGCAGGGCTGGCGCTGCTGTCGTCTCTCCCGGGCACTGAGGGCTGTGTCTCCCTTGTCTTCCAGAGGCAGTCGAATGCGTCTCAGACTCTCTGTGACATCATTAGGCTGGGCAGAGACCAGGGCAGTCAGCTGCAAGAGGCTACGGAGCCAGACCCCCTCCTCACAGCGCTGGAGTCGTGAGTGCTGGTGGGCTGTGGTGTGGTGGGCCTCTCTCTGAGACCCTGCTCTGATGGCACTCTGCTGGGCTGGCTGTGAAACACTCCCCAGATTCGGAGCCTAGTTAATTTGATGGGCCTTTTTCTTGGGGGAGGGGTCTCCTGGCAGATCCAGAGGTGGGGCCAACAGGGAAGGGATGAACTGTGAACCTGGGCACCTGCCTTGAACCCAGGTAGGCTGGAGTGAGAGCCCTCAGATCCAGGGTGTAGCCGGGTCCTCCGCGCGAGGGGAAGGGGCTGTCCTCACCTCCTCTGCGTGGCAGTGACCTCGTGTGGGTCCGCAGGCAGGACTGCGTGGAGCAGCTTCTGAAGAACATGTTTGATGGGGACCACACCGAGAGCTGCCTCGTCAGTGGGACCCAGGTGTTGCTCACCTTGTTGGAAACCAGGCGGGCTGGGTGAGTCCCAAGGGAAAATGAGAGTTGTTTGACGTTTCAGACAGGAGGTGTGGTTGGGAGACCTGTGGAGTGTGCTCCAGTAGTGGGCGCAAGCAGGACCGGCACCAGCATCCCTGGGCCTGTGCGCGCCGTCTGCGGATGCTGCTGTGCAGTTGGGAGGCCATGCTGCGTATACAATGTTTCTGTCTGCCCTGTCCCATTACATGCTGTGGCAATGGCCTTGCTCTCTCAGGGTGACCGCTGTCCCTTGTTTCTGTGTGCTGGGACCAATAGCCTGTGCATTTTTATAAAGAAAAAAAGACAATAGGAAAGTGGCAAGAAATTGACTTAATCTTGGTGGCTAAAGTACCAACTGTTCCTCTTTGGTATTATCTAGTACACATTTATTAGTGTCTTACCTAAAAGTAGAATTAAGACATTCTAATCATGGTTTCTACTGATTTTTTTTTAACTCTTCATAAAAGCAAGAGGTCTGGGCCACGTCTGGGTGCTGAGCCCAACCCTGCTTGTGACAGAAGGGAAAGCTTAAAAATTAGAACAGAGAGAAACCAGCTGTTTCTCTTTACTTTTTAATCCTTTTCCATATTTAATTTTTAAAAAGATTTGTTTATTTATTTGAAAGTCAGATTTACAGAGGGAGAGGGACAGGGACAGGGAGAGGGAGTACTTGGTGGGAGTACTTGGGCCATTTTCCACTGCTTTTTCCAGGCCATTAACAGGGAGCTGAATTGGAAGGGGAGCAGCCAGGACAAGAATCGGCATCTATATGGGCTGCCGGTGTCATGGGTGGTAGCTTTACCTACTGTACCACAGCTCTAAATTTTTTTCTATAATGGCCATGTATTACTTCTGTAATTGGAAAAAAAATGTTCACATAAATATCTCAGAGAAGTTTGTTTGAAAGCCAAAGGGACATTGTGGCTTAGTCCCCTGTCCTATACCTCAGCCAAAATTGTGGGCCACAGAGAATGTTTCCACAAGCGGAGGGAGAAGTCCCCCAGGGCTGAGGGGCAGTGGGGAAGCAAAACTGCATCACCTCTCCTGGCCCTGTGCCCCGATGTCCCTGGAAACGCTTTCCTAAAACGTGCCTTTGTTTCCTCCCTTTCCCAGGCACCACATCATGTGTGGAGGTCTTGAGTAGTGTCATTCTTGGGATCTGGGAAAATTAAAAAGAGCTCTCTTAGGAGGAAGACGTTGACTGAGTGTGAGGGCACAGGTATGCCCGAGTTCCCATCTCTGTCCTCATCCACAGGACAGAGTGCGCAGTGGACTCCTTTTCTCAGGGACTGGAGCGATCGTTCACCGTCAGCAGCAGCGTCCTGCATGGCCTGGAGCCCAGGCTGAAGGACTTTCACCAGCTCCTGCTTCGCCCGCCAAAGGTAGATGGCTGTGAACTGCTGTTGCCTGCCCTTGGAGACACTGCGGGATGGTGGCCCACAAGGAGAGGACCTCACAGTTGGTCTTGGAGGAGGCAGAGTGTGGTGTGGATGCATTTTAACACTATTGTTCCGAGACCCCCAGGTTGCACCCCACCCCAGTCTGTGAACATCCATCTCTGCCCCACTATGGGGAGGCTTGGGAATGGGGACTTTGCATCCGGCCCAGGCAGCTGAACCCGAGGCCAACTTGGAAACATCCAAGCTGGGGACACCTGACCAAGGGCCACATGGCTCCGGGGGCAAGGGCCAGGGTGCCCTAGAGGAGGCTCGGGGCAGTGCGTGGGTTGTGTTGAGAGGGGTGAGTACATAAGAATGCTCAGCTCCCCCTGTGCATCCAGTCTCAGTGGTACCCTCCCCAGACAGCCCTGTCTGCATTCCAGTGCTTCTCCTCAGCACCTCCGGTCTGCTGGTCTTCTCCTCCCCACTAGCAAGGAAGCTTCATGGAGGCCTGGATTCTGTGTTGGTGGGACATTTATTCAGTGAAAAGGGGACCCGTTTTGCTGAATGAAGCGAGGGTCAGAAATACCCAAATCCAGTCTGACCTTGATCATGTTCCTGGGGTGTGTTCATTAGCTTTGTGTCCTGGGATCTGTCCCAGTGAGAGCCCCAGGGACACTGGCAGCAAGATGCCCCACCAAGGGCTCCAGCTGATCGGAGGCTCTTGACACCATCACGGTGGTCCTGCTGGCCCCGTCTCTTAGGGTGACCCTTTGCGTTGGCCTGCACACATGCGTGTGCCCTGGGCTTCCCAGGACCAGCTGAGTGTGCCTACTCACTCTTTGTGAGGCCGAGGGGAATGGTAGGGTTCTTAACCCTGCTGATACCCTCATTGCCTCTAGCAGTTAGCCCTGCCTCAAGGGACCCCCCTCCCCCTGCACACATTGCATTTCCTCCTAAACTGGGCCACGTTGTGGAGCAGTGACTCCGACCCTGAGTGAGTGGAACATGAAGTTGTAGAAGCCGGCAGTGGCTACACTGGCCATAGGCTTCAGTGGGGGGGACCTCCTGTATTTACAGAAAAAAGCGATCCTGACCACCATTGGCGTGCTGGAGGAGCCCCTGGGGAATGCCCGTCTACACGGTGCCCGCCTCATGGCTGCACTGCTGCACACAAACACGCCCAGCATCAACCAGGAACTCTGCCGGCTCAACACCATGGACTTACTGCTGGTGAGGACACCCAGCCGGTCCTGCGCCACACGCGTCATGCAGGGTTGGTGGCCAGACACGCGCAGGAGTCAGTGGCAGCAGAACAGGATCCCTTGGGGCAGACAGCGGGACTTACTCACCTGGACAGGGGACTGCCTAGGGGAGGTCTGGGCCTGAGTCCCAGCTCCCTGGTTGGTCATCTGAGTGACAGCGGGACAAGCCTCCACCTCGGACTCACGGGGATCTACCATAGAACTACCTGAATGCAGAGGGTGGGTTTCCGATGCTGTTTGAGGCCCTGGGGCTGTGTGCATCCGTATCCTGTCTTACTCTGAGTTCACAAGGTAGCACTTGGACTGTAGCTCCTGAGCATTAAGTGTCCTGAATGAGAAGCCCCCGTCATCTGCAGCGGAGTTCACCCTTGCCGTTCTTTTCAAAGCCAGCAGGGTGCGCCCTCCACTCAGCAGATGCTGCCCCTGGCCTGTGAGATGGCCCTGGTGTCTGACAGGCGGGTTGAGCAGGCAATGACAGCTGCATGGTGCCTCTGGGTGGGAGAGGTTGGAGCTAGTCCCCTGAGAGGGAGGGTCTTACAGGGAGGACTTCGCTCCCGGCGGCTGCTATCGGCACAGCCTCCTCTCTTCTGCCCTGCCCTTGGCCTCTGCCCCTGGGAGGCTGGAATCTCCCTGCAATCTTAGTCCCAGGGTGAGGCAGCCCTGGATCTTGGCCTGCAGCACTGTCTGCCTCAGAAGCTCTCCCAGTTTGGCCTCTGCTGGGGCTGTGAAATCCCAGTCTAGCTCAGGGGATCATCGCAAACTTTCCCTCTTGCTGAAGAATTCTCTTCCCCCTCTTTCTTCCTTGCCTTTGTTTTATTGTGGTAAAGTAGCATAATGTGAAATTTGCCATTGTAACCATTTTTACAATTTCGTGGCATCAGGTTCATTCACACTGTTGTATAAGCATTGCCTTATCTATTTCCAGAACTTGTTTCATTCTCCCAAACAGGAGTTCTGTTGCGTTAAACACTAACTCTTCTACCCACTGTCAACCACTGTGCTAGTCTGTCTCTGAACTTGAGAGGCGCACCGTGTAAGTGGGGTCAGAATGCTTGTCTCTTTATGACTAGATTATTAGAGTCAGTCTCATCTCCTCAAGGCTCTTCAGTGTTGTAGCTTCCTTCCTTCCTAAGGCTGAGGCATATCGCTATGTGTGTAGACCGCACTTTGTCCGTCCATTCATCCATCCACAGATACTTGGCTTCCCTCGACCTTTTGGCTGTTTTGAATGATGCTGCATGAACCTGAACACACAGATAACTGTGTGAGTCCCTGTTTGGATATATACCTAGGAGTAGTCTTGCTGGGTCATATGGTTCTATTGCTTTTTAAGATTTATTTGACGGCCGGCGCCGTGGCTCACTAGGCTAATCCTCCGCCTTGCGGTGCCGGCACACTGGGTTCTAGTCCCAGTTGGGGCGCCGGATTCTGTCCCGGTTGCCCCTCTTCCAGGCCAGCTCTCTGCTGTGGCCTGGAAGTGCAGTGGAGGATGGCCCAAGTGCTTGGGCCCTGCACTCCATGGGAGACCAGGAGAAGCACCTGGCTCCTGCCTTCGGATCAGCGCGGTGCGCCGGCCACGGCAGCCATTGGAGGGTGAACCAACGGCAAAGGAAGACCTTTCTCTCTCTCTCTCTCTCTCTCTCTCGCTGTCCACTCTGCCTGTCCAAAAAAAAAAAAAAAAAAAAAAAAAAAAAAAAGATTTATTTGAAAGAGCAAGGGGGCGGGGGAGAAGTCTTCTTTCTACTGATTCACTCCCCAAATCCCAAATGGCTGCCATGGCTGGGGGCTGGTTCAGGCTGAACTCAGGAGCCAAGAACTCCATCTGGGTCTCCCACATGGGTAGCAGAGACCCGAGTACTCAGGCCTCTTGCCAGGCTTTCCCAGATTCATTATAGAGGGATGGAATGGAGTGAGTAGCTACAACTTGAACCAGCGTGCCAATGTAGGATGCCGGCAAGACAAGCAGCGGCTTTACCCCTGAGTCACAAGTGTCGGCTGCTGTGGTTCAGTGTTTTTACAACGGCCAAAGACGAACCAATCCAGAGCCCAGGAGCCAGGAGCCAGGAGCCAGGAGCTTCCTCCAAGTCTCCCACGTGGGTGCAGGGGCCCAAGCACTTATCTTCTGCTCCTTTCCCAGGCACATTATAGCAGGGAGCTGGATCAGAAATGGAGCAGCTGGGACTCAAACTGGTGCCCATAGAGGATGCTGGCAGCGCAGACAGAGGCTTAACCTACTGCCCCACAGCACTGGCCCAGTTTTTGAATTTTCTCATTAGTTGTTGGAGTTATTTCTATATTCTAAGTATTAATCCTTTATCAGATGTATGATTTACAAATATTTTCTCCCTTTTTGTGGTATGTCTTTGTACTCTTTTTTTGTTTCTTTTCAGATTTACTTTATTTGAGGTGCTGGTACTATGGCACAGCGATTAAGCCACTGCCTGCAGTGCTAACATCCCATATGGGTGCAGGTTTGAGTCCTGGCTGCTCTATTTCTGATCCAGCTTCCTGCTAACGTACCTGGAAAAGCAGTGAAAGATGGCCCAAGTACTTGGGCTCCTGCACCCATGTGAGAGACCCAGAAGAATCTCCTGGCTCCTAGCTTCAGCCTGGCCCAGCCCTGGCCATTGCAGCCATTTGAGGAGTGAGCTAACAAATGAAAGATCTCTCTCTCTCTCTGCCCACCCCCACATAACTCTACCTTTTAATAAATAAATAAATCTTTTTAAAAAAGGATTTATTTTATTTGAAAGGCAGAATGGGACCCAGCATTGTGGCATAGCTGGTAAAGCCAGTTGCCTATAACACTGGCATGCCATAGTGGGCCAGTTCAAGTCCTGGCTGCTCTACTTCCAATTTAACTCCCTGCTTATGTGTCTAGGAAAGCAGCAGCAGATGGCCCAAGTGCTTGGGCCCCTGCACTCAAATGAGAGATCAAGAAGAAGCTCCTGGCTCCTGACTTTGTCCTGGCCCAACCCTGGCATTTGCAGCCATCTGTGGAGTGAACCAGCAGATGGAAGATTCTCTCTCTTTCTCTCTCTCTCTCTGCCTTTCAAATAAATAAAATAAATCTTTAAGAAAAGGAAAAAAAAAAAAAAAAGAAAAGCAGAATGACAGAGAAAGAAATCTTATATCTTCTGGTTCACTGCCCTGAATGATCACAACAACCAAGGCTGGGCCAGGCTGAAGTCAGGAGCCTGAAACTCCATCTGGTCTCCCACATGGGTAGCCACAGCCCAGGTACTTCAACCACATTCCACTGCCTTCCCAGATGCATTAACAGGAAGCTGGATCGTAAGTGGGACTCAAACCAGTGCCCATATGGGATGCCAGCGTTCCAGACAGTGGCTGTGGCACAGTGCTGGCCCATAAGAATTTTAACTTTTTGAATGCTATTGTACATGAAACTTTCATCTTAAGTTGTAGTCATTTTAAATTTATTGAAAATGTTCAATATTTTCATAAATTATAATACTTTACATTTCAAACATAATGAAATTTGTGTTGTAAAAATATGTGTATTTTTAAATTGACACATAGTAGTTGTAAATGGAGTAAAGTGTGACATTTTTATAATGAATAATGATTAAATCAGGATGATTGACATAATCATCATCTCAGACATTTCTCATTTTTTGTATTAGGAACCAGAGTTGCCTCTACCAGCAATTTCAATATATGATTAACTTCTTATCCTTTGCTATAAAACATTGAAAGTCATTTTCCTGTCCAGCTGCACCTGGTGCAGGTGACTCACCCTCTGTCCTGTCCCTCTCCCACACCCCTCCCAGGCTGTGGTCACCACTGCTCTACTCTGAACTTGGGTGAGGTAACTTTCAACCAGCATATAAGTGAGAACATGTGGTACTTTGTATACCTGACTGAAGTTTGTTTTTCTTAATTTTCTTTTTTGATTGTTCATTGCTTGTGTATAGAAATGCAACTGATTTGCATGTGTTGGTTTTGTATCCTATAACTGCTGGGTATTAGCTTTCCAGTTGATGTGAAATCTGCAGAGATGTCAAAGAGTAAGATCATATCATTGGAAAATGGGATTTTACTTCTCCCTTACAATTTATTTTATTTTATTTATTTGACAGAGGTAGACAGTGAGAAAGAGAGAGAGAGAGAGACAGAGAGAAAGGTCTTCCTTCCGTTGGTTCACCCCCCAAATGGCTGCTATGGCCGGAGCTATGCAATCCAGAGCCAAGAGCCAGGCGCTTCCTCCTGGTCTCCCATGTGGGTGCAGGGCCCGAGCACTTTGGCCATCCTCCACTGCCTTCCTGGGCACAGCAGAGAGCTGGACTGGAAGAGAAGCAACCGGGACAGAATCTGGTGCCCATAAGGGATGCTGGCACCACAAGGCGGAGGATTAACCAAGTGAGCCATGGCGCCGGCCCCTCCCCTTTCCAGTTTAGATGCCTTTTATTTCTTTCTCTTTCCTAAGTGTCTGCCTAGAACTTCCAGTACTGTTAATAGAAGAGGTTAGAACGGGCACCCTTGCTTTGTTCCTAATCTTGGAGGAGGAGATTTTCATCTTTAAACACTGAGTGTGTTGTTAGCTGTGGAATTTTTATAGATGCCTTTCTAATTTTATAATAAAAGTTTTCTTCTATTCCTAATTTATTGAATTTTTTAGGAAAGTTAAATGTTGTTGAATGCTTTTTCTTTATAAATTGAGATGATCATTGGTATTTTATCCATTGGTATTTTGTCCTTAATTCTTGTGTATTACATTGAGTGATTTTCATTGGTTGAACCATCCTTTCATTCCAGGAATAAATCCTGCCTTGGCATGATATGTGCTTCTAACACGCTGCTGAATTTGCCTTGTTAATCTTTTGCCTCAGTTATCTTAAGGAGTATTGTGTCTGCAGTTTTCCTTTTTTTTTTTTTTTTTTTTTTTTTTTAAGATTTATTTGTTTATTTGAAGGGCAGAGATAGAGAGACAGACACAGAGACACAGAGAGGTCTTCCATCCACTGGTTCATTCCCCAAATGGCTGCAACGGCTGGAGCTGGGCCAAGGCAAAACCAGGAGCTTCTTCCGGGTCTTCCATGCGGGTGCAGAGGCCCAAGCACGTGGGCCATCTTCTGCTGCTTCCCCAGGCCCTTAAAGCAGGGAGCTGGATTGAAAGTGGAGCAGCCAGGACTTGAACCAGTGCCCATATGGGATTTACCCACTACACCACCACAGCATTGGCTCTGCAGTTTTACTGTCCTGTCTGGCATTGGTATCAGGGCTCCATGGAATGAATCAGGAATGTTCCTCCTGTTCAATTTTTTCCCAAAGATTTATTTATTTATTTAAAGACAGAGTTAGAGGAGGAGACACACAGAGAGATCTTCCACCTGCTGATTCACTTCCCAGATGATCGCAACGACTGGGGCTGGGCCAGGCCCAAGCCAGAAGCTTGGATCTCCCATGTGGGTGCAGAGGCCCACGCACTTGAGCCTCTCTGTTTCCCAAGTACATCAGCAGGGAGCGGATGGAAGTGGAGCAGCCAGGACTCTGACCAGCGCCCACATAAGTTGCCGGCACCACAGACAGATGCTTTCCCTGCTGTGCCACCACGTCACTGCCCCTCCCTCAGCACCACCCCCAACTCCTGTTCAGTTTCTGGGGAGAGTTTGGGACTGGTGTTATTCCCCTTTAGAGGGTAGGCAGAATTCGCCAGTGAAGCCACCTGCTCTGGCCTTTGCCCACTGAGAGGTGGTGGTGGCCCCGTGTTGCAGGTGAGGATACGTAATGAACCTTCAGGGTGACTCGGCCACACAGGCAGAGAAAGGGACGGTGTTCCGGAAGGAGGGCCTAAACTTGCATCCTGTCCCATCTCTCACTCTGCACACCCCTCCTTCTCCACGTGGCCAGCACATGGCTGAGACAGAGGTTGCCGTGGGCCCTGGTGTGTGTGAGGTGGCAGTAGGCGCGCCTCCTCCCTGCCATGTTAGCAGGTCGGAGACTCAGCGGCAGGTTTGAAGAGGGTGTGTGGAGGCAGGGGACAGCAGCTGTCTTCATTCAGCCACTGTTGTCTGCCAGGAGAAACTCGCTGGCATCAGTCCATGCTGCTTGGATCTGGCTGCTGTGGGGAATATTCCAGTGTCCACAAACAACTCGTCCTGACGGAGCCCCCGTATGTCGAGAGTTTAGCAACACTTCTAGGAACTCATGGATCAAAGACAGAATCAGAGGCAGCCACTTGGTGCAGAGGTCGGGGTGCCCCGGGAAGCCTGCATCCCACATTGGAGCGCCTAGATTCAGTGTCCAGCTCCACTTCTCATTCTGGTTTCCTCACGGGCATCCCGAGAGGCAGCGTGATGGCCCAAGAGCTCTGGCCCCTACCGCCTCTGTGGGTCCCAGGCTCCTGGCTTCAGCCTAGCCCAGCCCTAGCTGTTGCAGGCATTTGGGGAGTGGTCCAGTGCACAGCAGATATCTCCATCTCTGTCTCTTGGTGTATCTCTTGTCTTCCAAGTAAATAAAAATAAATAATTTTTGAAAAAAGAAAGACAAAATTATAAGGGTGGTATTTGGACAGCAGTGAAGATGCTGCTTCAGACACCCATATCCCATGTCGGAGCACCCGGGAATTTCTTTAAAAATCCAGGTGACATTTTGGCCTAGTGTAACCACCAGTCAGGACACCCACATCCTCACCCTAGACCTGGGTTTGATTCCTGGCTCCAGCTCCTGGTTCCGTCTTCTTGCGAACGCGGACTCTGGGAGACAGTGGTCACGGCTCCAGTGCTTGGGTCCCTGCTGTCCGTAGGACAGACCTGGACCAAGTTCTCTGCTCCTGGTTTTGTCTCACCTAGTCCCTGTTCTTGCAGGTTGGATGTGGGACCTGTGTGTGTGTGTATCTCTGCCCCTCAACTGAATAAAATATAATTTTAAACAATTCATTTAAATAAGGTTTTATAAGGATTTCTTATAGTTTCCTTGTATTTCTCTTTTAAAAAAAATGTATTTATTTATTTGAAAGTCAGAGTTACACAGAGAGAAAAGGAAAGGCAGAGAGAGAAAGAGAGGTCTTCCATCCGCTGGTTCACTCCCCAGTTGGCTACAATGGCTGGAGCTGCGCCGATCCGAAGCCAGGAGCTTCTTCCAGGTCTCCCACATGGGTGCAGGGGCCGAAGGACTTGGGCCATCTTCTGCTGTTTTCCCAGGCCATAGCAGAGAGCTGGATAGGAAGTGGAGCAGCCGGGACTTGAACCAGAGCCCATATGGGATACCGGCACTGCAGGTGCTGGCTTTACCCACTATGCCACAGCGCGAGCCCCATATAATGTTTTTTAAAAAGCTACCTAATAGAGAAATGGCTTTCAAGGAAATGCCCCCAAACTCCTCCCGGCTGGCGCAGAGGCTGGATGTGTGAGGAGTTAGGCAGTAATGGCTGGGGGCGACTCCCCTGTGTTTCTGTGACAGCTATGGGGAGAAACCAGTCTAAGGCCTGTCTTGTGCCCTCTGTTTGCTCAGGACTTGTTCTTCAAGTACACCTGGAATAACTTTCTGCACTTCCAAGTGGAGCTCTGTGTCGCCGCTATTCTCTCCCATGCTGCTGCAGGAGCCGGTGGACCTGAAAGCAAGGAGGAGCCTCCGCGTCGGGATGGAAATGCGGTCAGAGATCCGGAGACCCCCCAGCCCGCCACCAGCCTCCCTGAGAACACCATGGTGACCCACGTGAGTCCAGGCCAGCGTCCCACACAAACGGTGTTGACGTTGGGGTTGATGGGTGAGCCGTCTGCATCCACGCTCTGGGCCCTCACTGTCTCCTGGCCCGCACACGGGATGGGCGAGGCTGCGTTCCTTTTGTCCACAAGGACACTAAATGGCAAACAGAATACTCGTTTGCTAGGCCGCAGGTCCAGTGACAGGGAAGGTGGTGGGAGGCAAGAGGAGAGGCAGTGACTGCATCAGCGTGGTCTTGCCTGTGCTGGCTGCAGCTGCAGAGGGGGAGTTGTCCAGTCGCTGGCCAAGAACTCTGCTCCTCTCAGCCGCACTGTGCCTGGGACAGAGCCAGTGTCTCCTGGCTCAGTCCAGGGTTAGGACCATGAACGTGGGAAAAGCAAGCAATGAGAAACATCACAGTCTCATGAGAAAATTTTCTGGGATTTTGGACCTTTGGGAAGTGTTGGGGGGCCGGTGTTTAGCCTAGCAGTCAAGTCCCCCACATCCTGTGTCTGAATGCCTGGATTTGATTCCAGCCCCGGCGAATGCCCACCTTGGGAGGTAGCAGAGATAGCTGAAGGACTTGGGTCCCTGCCAGTTTAGGGAGACTTAGATTAGGTCTCAGGCTCCTGACTTAGCCCAGCCCAGCCCTGGCAGGTGCAGGCCTTGGGGAGCTCTGTCACTCCTGTCAAATAAGTTAAAAGTTACTTTAAAAAATGAGGTGCAGTAGGCTGGTGCTGCGGCTCAATAGGCTAACCCTCCACCTGTGGGGCCGGCACACCGGGTTCTAGTCCCGGTCAGGGCGCCGGATTCTGTCCCGGTTGCCCCTCTTCCAGTCCAGCTCTCTGCTGTGGCCCGGGAAGACAGTGGAGAATGGCCCAAGTGCTTGGGCCCTGCACCCCATGGGAGACCAGGAGGAAGCACCTGGCTCCTGCCTTCGGATCAGTGCGGTGTGCTGGCCGTAGCGACCATTTGGGGGTGAACCAACAGAAAAAAGGAAGACCTTTCTCTCTGTGTCTCTCTCACTGTCCACCCTGCTTGTCAAAAAAAAAAAAAAGAGGTGCAGGGGCAGTGTTGTGGCACAGCAAGTTAAGCCACTTCCTGCCATGCAGTTTCTCGCATGGGCACCGATTCAAGTCCCAGCTGCTCTGCTTCCAGCTGTTAACGTGCCCGGGAAAGCAGTGAAAAATGGCCCAAGTGCTTGAGCCCCTGCACCCACATGGGAAATCTGGAAGTGGCTCCTGGCTCCTGGCTTTGGCCCGGCCCAGCCCTGGCTGTTGCATCCATTTGGGGAGTAAACCAGCAGATGGAAGATCTCCCTCCCTCCCTCCCTTTCTCCCTCTCTCCCTTTCTCTCTCTCTCTCCACCCCCCCCCCAATGTCTCAGACCCCTCCCTCCCTCCCTCTTTCTCCCCCCCAGGAATGTCTCAATGTCTCAGACCCCACCTGTGGCTATGGGAGGGCAGAAACTTGACAAGGGGTCCCTGGATCTCTCTTCAGATGCCTCATGACAGTGGGGTTTGAGGGTATGGAAGGCCTCACCCCTGCTTGCCCTTGACAGGGGCCCTGGCACTCTGTGTGCGAGCCTCTCAGGGTCACCCCTGCATGGGGTCCAGTGTGATGCACAGTGACTGCCGGGAGAAGCAGCTGGCAGGCGGGTGCTTTTGGTGATGAGAGCCAGGTATCGGGGACAGGGCCTGCAGGGGCCTTCATTGATGTGAGCTAGCTGTGGATGCAGGTGGGGTCCGGATAAACTTGCCAGGTAGAAGAAACAGGAGAGGAGCCAGTGTAGCGCTGCACTGGGTAAGGCTGCACCTGTGATGGCATATGCACGCTGGTTTGAGTCCCGGCTGCTCCACTTCCAACCCAGGTCTCTACTAGTGTGCATGGGAGAGCAGCAGAAGATGGCCCAGTGCTTGGGCCCTGCACCCATGGGACGACTGGGTGGGGTTCCTCAGCAGATGGAAGATCTCCATCTCTCTCTGTGTAACTCTGCCTCTCAAATAATCAAGTCGGAAAGCCAGGGAGAATGCTGGCGGCTCCATCGGCCCTTCTGGACTCTGAGAAAGGGGAGGGCAGGGGAGGACAGAGCGTGTCCTCTCGCCCTGCTCTTCACTTTCAGGGCATTCAGCGCTGTGAGCCTGTGGAGGCCCTGGGCAGGGACCTCAGAAGCTGGCCTGCAAGGATGTCCTGCCCACAGGGTCCGCAGTGCTGATGTGCAGGAGGGGTGGGGTGCAGACCCTCACTCAGCACCTGTCTCCCCAGCTGTTCCAGAAGTGCTGCCTGGTACAGAGAATCCTGGAGGCGTGGGAAGCCAACGACCACACACAGTAAGAGCCCTCCCTCCTGCTGGGCTTCAGAGCTGGCCGGGAGGGAGGGCACAGAACTGGTCAGGAAGGGGCAGCTAGGCAAGTCTCTGCTTCTGAGAGCCCACGCCGGTGTCTGCTCGCCCCCAGCTTGCGCTGGCCTTGTGTGCTTGAGGGTCCCACATCCGAACCTGAACTTCCCCAGGAACCTGGACTCACTCCATTAACACTTACTCACAGGCGTGCATTTTTATCTCAGTCTTTGCACATCTTCCATTGAACCGAGTGCCCCTCTGGGCAGGAAGCTGGTCCTGCCTGTTGTCCTCTGTCAGAGTCCATGTCTGCCCCCACCATGTGCTGTCCTACTGGGAGCGTTGGGCTCTGGGAATGTGGGAGGGGCTCATGGGAGCCCCGAGGGCTCTGAGTGCTGCTGTGGACCTGTCACCTGGACCTGCTTGTGGGACAAGCAAACAGTTCCCCACATGGCTGAGTCCTCAGGCTCGGGCTCCATTCCTGCTGTGCGGCCGCGTCCAGTGGCATCTGGGCCGACACTGTGTGGGCTCTCTCAGTCCTGCAGTCTGGGAGTCGGGCACGGTCAGTGTCAGCAGTGCTCTGTGGTGGGAGTCGGGCACGGTCAGTGTCAGCAGGGCTGCGTGGTGGGAGTCGGGCACGGTCAGTGTCAGCAGGGCTGCGTGGTGGGAGTCGGGCACGGTCAGTGTCAGCAGTGCTCTGTGGTGGGAGTCGGGCACGGTCAGTGTCAGCAGTGCTCTGTGGTGGGAGTCGGGCATGGTCAGTGTCAGCAGGGCTGCGTGGTGGGGGTCAGGCACGGTCAGTGTCAGCAGGGCTGCGTGGTGGGAGTCGAGCACGGTCAGTATCAGCAGGGCTGCGTGGTGGGAGTCGGGCACGGTCAGTGTCAGCAGTGCTCTGTGGTGGGAGTCGGGCATGGTCAGTGTCAGCAGTGCTCTGTGGTGGGAGTCGGGCACGGTCAGTGTCAGCAGGGCTGCGTGGTGGGAGTCGGGCACGGTCAGTGTCAGCAGTGCTCTGTGGTGGGAGTCGGGCACGGTCAGTGTCAGCAGTGCTCTGTGGTGGGAGTCGGGCACAGTCAGTGTCAGCAGGGCTGCGTGGTGGGAGTCGGGCACGGTCAGTGTCAGCAGCGCTGTGTGGTGCTGAGATGGACAGAGACCTGCAGGTGCTGTCTGGACACAGGAATCTGGAGGCAGGGCTGCAGGGTGACGCTGAGCAGGGGCAGGCGGCTAGCAAGGACAGGGCTGGGCGGCCGCCTGATGGTGCCTGTGCTTTCAGGGCAGCAGGTGGCATGCGGCGTGGGAACATGGGCCACCTCACGCGCATCGCCAACGCCGTGGTGCAGAACCTGGAGCGGGGCCCTGTGCAGACACACATCAGCGAGGTCATCCGAGGTGAGCCCTCTGGAGCCCCTGCCCCTTCACAGGGGGAAACCCTGACAGGGAAAGGGCCACGCAACCTCCGTCGTCGTCTGGCCTTCTCCTTGGGTAGGCCTGGTCCTGGGTGGGTCTGAGCACAGCGTGCAGTCTGTGGGTCCCGCACTGGCGCTCAGACCTGCGGGCAGCAAAGCTGTTTTTCAGCTCATGGGCCACCAGAGTCCTCCTGATGCCGCAGTCCTGGCCGCATTTCAGCTTTGCTGTGATCTCGGGCACAAATCTTGGCGGAACCAAGGGAGAGAGTCATGTCTCATCCACAGCAGCAGGCAGTGCCCGAGCCTGGTGTAGCTGGGCAGCCCCATCCTGGGACCTACGCAGAGCAGTAGAGCAGCCCCCAGCGCAGGGCCCTCCCCTGGCCAGGTCCGCTCCTGCCCTCAGCCTGTGCCGTGGCCGCCCCAGGTCCTACTGCTGCCCTCAGCCTGTGCCGTGGCCGCCCCAGGTCCTGCTCCTGCCCTCAGCCTGTGCCGTGGCCGCCCCAGGTCCTGCTCCTGCCCTCAGCCTGTGCCGTGGCCGAGCCAGGTCCTGCTCCTGCCCTCAGCCTGTGCCGTGGCCGCCCCAGGTCCTACTGCTGCCCTCAGCCTGTGCCGTGGCCGCCCCAGGTCCGCTCCTGCCCTCAGCCTGTGCCGTGGCCGCCCCAGGTCCTACTGCTGCCCTCAGCCTGTGCCGTGGCCGGGCCAGGTCCTGCTCCTGCCCTCAGCCTGTGCCGTGGCCGCCCCAGGTCCTACTGCTGCCCTCAGCCTGTGCCGTGGCCAAGCCAGGTCCTGCTCCTGCCCTCAGCCTGTGCCGTGGCCGCCCCAGGTCCGCTCCTGCCCTCAGCCTGTGCCGTGGCCGCCCCAGGTCCTGCTCCTGCCCTCAGCCTGTGCCGTGGCCGAGCCAGGTCCTGCTCCTGCCCTCAGCCTGTGCCGTGGCCGCCCCAGGTCCTGCTCCTGCCCTCAGCCTGTGCCGTGGCCGGGCCAGGTCCTGCTCCTGCCCTCAGCCTGTGCCGTGGCCGCCCCAGGTCCTGCTCCTGCCCTCAGCCTGTGCCGTGGCCGCCCCAGGTCCTACTGCTGCCCTCAGCCTGTGCCGTGGCCGAGCCAGGTCCTGCTCCTGCCCTCAGCCTGTGCCGTGGCCGCCCCAGGTCCTACTGCTGCCCTCAGCCTGTGCCGTGGCCGGGCCAGGTCCTGCTCCTGCCCTCAGCCTGTGCCGTGGCCGCCCCAGGTCCTGCTCCTGCCCTCAGCCTGTGCCGTGGCCACCCCACGCCTCCTGCGTGCCCTCCAGTCCTCAGCACATGCGGTTGTGGTCATGGTCACGTGCCATGAGCTTTGTCTGAGCTGAGCAGGGGAGGTCCGGTTTGGCCTTCCTGAACAAGAGGACCCTGGAAAACCTGCATGGGGTGACTTTGGAGAAGCCAGGAAGTAGGGTGTGTGGGGGTGGATGGCACCTTGAGGTCAAGACCGCAAGTTTGCTGGCAGGCAGCCGTCATACCTGCTGTACCCAGACGGGGCCAGGCCTTGGGTGAGACCTGGCCAGGTGTGGGGGACCTGGCCCCTCATTCTGGGGCTGCATTTCCCACTGGAGGAGAGGGGAAAGTCTCACTGCTGGGGGGTCGTGTGGGTGCTGCTGGCCCAGGGCAAGCCTTGGCACAGCAGGCTAAGTCAGTTGCACACTGCGTCTCTGGGGCTCCATGTCAGGCAGACAGACCTGCGCTGGCCTGCTGGTGTCTGGGCTGCTGCCAGGCCTGCCAGGTGGGCGCAGCAATCAGGTGCTGGCAGGTTCTGCTCGGGATTCCTCAGTAAACTTGGGACTGTGCCTGCCAAGCTCTCAGGACAAGACGGCTCCAGCCTCAGTGGCCCCGAGGCCCTACGGGGCTCCCAGGGACAGTGGCCTCCTTCTTGTCAACAGGCACTGCACTGGGCCTTCAGGTGGGCTGACCACAGCAGCACAGCCCTGTCGGGACTCCTGGGTGCCCGCTTGGGGTCCCCAAGGCTCACCTGGCAGCACTTGCTTTGCAGGGCTCCCTGCGGACTGCCGCGGCCGCTGGGAGAGCTTTGTGGAAGAGACCCTGGTGGAGACCAACCGCAGGAACACCATGGATCTGGTGAGGGGCTCGGCTGCGCCCGCGGCCATGGCCTAGAACGCCTCCCCCTGCAGCTCAGGCTGAGGGAGGCCTGAAGGCAGCTCTGCTCTGGGCCACACCTCCGTGCCTGCCTCATGTGCACGTGTCCACGTGTGCCCCGGAGAGTGGTGCAGCCACTACCCATGTCCATAGCACGGCCCCCACCCTCCCTCATCAGGAGCTGTTACTGCCCTGGGGAGCCTGGGCTTTCCCTCGGCCTTGACCTCACCTGGGCACCTCCTTCCATGCCCAGAGATCTGACAAGCACCAGGCTGGACTAGGCAAGACCCCTGGGGCACTGGGCCATGCTGGGTGTGGTCTGGGGTGCCAGTGGCTCACATGCCCACCCTGTCTGGCCTGTTTTAGGTGGGCACTCACCACCTTCACTCCTCAAGCGAGGACGAGGACATTGAGGGCGCTTTCCCTAACGAGCTGTCCCTTCAGCAGGTGAGGGCGTGGCCGGCACTCTGCACCCTGCCGGGCCCTTCCCACGCCGTGTGCACTCAGCAGTGCTCCATCCTCTAGGCTTGGCCTAGTGGCATCTCGCTCCTCCCCCAGCACATGTCGGGGAGAGGAGGATCTGGGGGAGACCCCCAGAGTCACTGTACCTTGAAGAGACTATTGGGGTGCACAGTGCACACACACGAGTTTGCCCAGAATCTCTGAACGTCAGAACCCGGAACCCACTGTGCTGGAAGGAAGCTCCCTGGCTTGCCCAGGGGCAGCCTCAGGTCTCAGGCTGCTCCTGACGGGCCCTGCCCTCCCAGGCCTTCTCCGAGTACCAGATACAGCAGATGACGGCCAACTTCGTGGATCAATTCGGCTTCAACGATGAGGAGTTTGCAGACCAGGACGACAACATCAGGTGAGTCCAGCCAGACCCCCGGGCCAAGGCATGATTTCCTGTGCCACTCAGGTCCCTGGAGTCAGCTGCCTATGGTCCTGCCCTGGGTCCCTAAGGGGACAGCATATGTTGCCCAGTCCCGTGAGGCTGGAAGGAGGCTAACAGGGTCCCCTTGCTCTTGTAGCGCCCCGTTCGACAGGATTGCAGAGATCAACTTCAGCATCGACGCTGAGGAGGACAGTGTGAGTGCGTGTGTGCCCAGACAGCTAGGTGGTGTCCCTGGCTGGTGAGAGGTGGACGGGGGGCACGGGGAGCCCTGAGCCAGCAGGGCAGGTGTAGCAGGGCTGGACGTGCCCCTCCTCGGGAGTCCAGGACGGCGCCGCCTACCTTGCCTTCCCACCCTGCCCTCCCACCAGCTAGAGGTTCTGTGTCCTTGAGCCAAGGCCTCTAGAAACCACGTGGAGCCAGGGCCTCCCACCTCCCAGAAACCAGCCTCCACGTTCTGTCTTGCAGCCCAGCGCGGCTCTGTTTGAGGCCTGCTGTGGTGACCGCATCCAGCCCTTTGATGACGATGAGGAGGAGGACATCTGGGAGGATCAAGAGACTCGCGGTGCCACCCGGGTGATGGCCAGAGCCAGGTGTGGGGCCCTCCTGTCCCCTGGGGCCTGTGCTGAGGGGTGCAGCCGCCCTGCTGTGCTGCTCACGCCGGCTCCAGGGGAGTTCGGGGGCCTGCAGAGGCATGGGACCCTTCCTGTGGAGGCGGGGCCATCACTGGCTCTCCAGTGTCCGCTGTCCATCCTGGACACCAAGCGTGTCACTGCGTGTCCTCCAGGTTTGGTGCCCCCCTCGCCGCAGACAGCTGCTCCAAGAAGGATCTGGAGCACAGAGGCCGAGAGAGGAAGGTGGACTGGGAAGCAGATGGGGACGCACCTGCGGCAGGCACTGCCTCGGCCCCTGCCCCTGCACAAAACAAAGGCCTCCCCCTGCAGGGTGACTCAGAAGGTAGTGCTGGGAGCTCGGTGGGCGGGGGCAGGGGTGTTGGGACAGGACGTGGTGTCCTGGCCTGTGCATTGCAGGGATTTCATGGGCATGGATGGATGCGTCTTGGATGGGCTGTGGCCTGGAGCCTGCAGCCACCTGCACTTGGCTCCACGCAGACACTGCTGGAGGGAGCGGCTCTCCCAGCTGTGCTGGATGGGCTGCACTTCCCCACCCCAGCCATAGCTGACAGCCCCCCAGTTTCTTTTCCTTTTTTTTTTTTAATTATTTTATTTATTTGAGGGGCCGGTGTCGTGGCTTACTTGGCTAATCCTCCACCTGCGGTGCCGGCATCCCATATGGCACTGAGTTCTAGTCCCGGTTGCTCCTCTTCTAGTCCAGCTCTCTGTTGTGGCCCAGGAGGGCAGTGGAGGATGGCCTAAGTGCTTGGGTGCCTGCACCTGCGTGGGAGACCAGGAGGAAGCACCTAGCTCCTGGCTTCGGATCGGCACAGCGCTGGCTGTAGCGGCCATTAGGGGAGTAAACCAAGGGAAGGAAGACCGTTCTCTCTCTCTCTGTCACTGTCTATAACTCTCTCTGTGTATCCCTCTCTCACTGTCTAAGTCTTCCTGGCAAAAAAAAAAAAAAAAAAAAAAAAAAATTTCATTTATTTGAATGTCAGAGTTACACAGAGAGAGGAGAGGCAGAGAGAGAGGTCTTCTGTTCACTGGTTCACTCCCCAACTGGCCACAATGGCCAGAGCTGAGCTGATCCGAAGCCAGGAGCCAGGAGCTGCTTCTGGGTCTCCCATGTGGGTGCAGGGGCCCAAGGACTTGGGCATCTTCCACTGCTTTCCCAGGCCATAGCAGAGAGCTGGATGGCAAATGGAGCAGCCGGACTCAAACCGGTGCCTGTATGGGATGCTGGCACTGCAGGTGCCGGCTTCACCTGCTACGCCACCATGCTGGCCCCTTCCCAGTTCCCACCGGGGAGGTTTGTCTCCACAGCCTGGCCATCCCCAGTGCAGCCCACCCCACACCTTCCACCTCGGGAGACCCTTGCTCACCTCAGTCCTGGGGTGGTGCCAGGCCCTCAGGCCACATGGAGAGCTGTGTGGCCAAACCAGGAGGGCAGCCATGCATGAGGCCAGGGAAGGGGCAGTGGTGCCTGGCCAGCTGCCCCGCCTTAGCCGTTCAGTCCTGGATCAGGACGGATGGGGCAGGGTGTGCAGCCGCTGCCATAACATGAATGTCAGTGGTGCGGAAGCCAGAGGAGGGTTTGCCCACAAGTGCCTGACCGAGCTCCACATCAGAAGGCACCCAGCGAATCCACCCTTGACCGCTGCATCCCTCCAGCAGGCACAGCGTGGATGGCGGTGTTCGATGAGCCCGCGGCCCCAGGAGTGGCGCGAGACGTGGGTTCCAGCGTGTGGGCAGCCGGCGCTGCAGCTCCAGAGGAGAAAGGCTGGGCCAAGTTTGCTGACTTCCAGCCTTTCTGCTGGTAACGGATGCATTCAGGGGTCGCCCTGTAGCACAGCTGAGGTCAGGCAGCCGCGTCCCTCAGAGCTCAGCCTGTCCTTGTCCTCTTTGCAGCTCCGAGTCGGGGCCTCGGTGCAGCTCTCCCGTGGACACGAACCACAGCTGTGCTGAGGGCGCCAAGAGCCAGGGCCAGGAGCAAGCCTGTGAGTAGGGGCGGCTCCAGCAGGGGTCCTAGCCTCGCCCAGGCCGGCCCCACCGTGGGGACAGGGGGAGGAGGCAGCCAAGGCCCTAGATGTGACCGTGTCACCATGATGATGGGGGTTTGTGTGCATGTGTGCACTTGAGGCTGGAGCAGCCATGTGCAACTAGGGCGACTCCCCCAACCCGGGGGATGCACAGGAAGGGCAGCAAGCCATTGGTCTGTCCAGGCTCACGGCCAGGTGTGCAGCCTGCATCTTGGACAGCAGCATTAGGGTTCTAGTGAGGAGTGCGTGGACAGGCCATCAGCATGTGCACACTTCCGTTCCAGTGTTGGGGTCCTTTGGGCTTGAAGGTGCCTATGGTAGGGCCACAGAGGCAGAGGGGCCCCTCTGAGAACAGAGCATGGCTGCCATCTTGTGGGGTGGGCACCCCAGGTGTGAGAGCCCATCCTGCCGGCTCCACGTGTGCAGGCAACAACACGCGGCAGGTGCCACACACGGACCCACGCCAGTCTGGGGGACTGCACCGCTGCCCTCGCCCACTGTTGAAGGCCTCTCTGTCTGCTGCAGTCAGCCCGGCGTCCCCGTGCGCCTGGAACGTGTGTATCCCCAGGAAGGGCCCCCTGATGGCCTCTGACAGCAGCTCCTCGGGCTCCAGCGGCGAGGACAAGCAGCAGAAGGCGATTGGTGTCGTGGAAGCCGCGAGCACGGGCCCTGGCTGGGAGACCTCCTTACTGCCCAGGACAGAGGCGGCTGCTGTTGGCAGGTGTGCAGGGGCGTGGCAAGCCCGCCCAGGGCCCCTGAGTGCACAGAGGAGGTTTCCAGGCTGCGGGCAGCTGGCTCATCCCTAGCTCTTGGCTCCCCTGGGAGCGAGCTGGGGCTCTGACTGCCGCCTGGTGGCCTGTGAGCTGCACACGTGGCTCTAGAGAGTGACACACACAGTGGAGGCTGTGGGGAGGGAGGAGGAAGGGCTCCTTCCGTGGACACTCTGGAGTGGTGCAGGAGACAGCTCCCACCACACAAGCCCTGACTGCCAAGGACAAGCCCAGCTCTGGGGGTAGGTTGGGCTGAGCCACCCAGAACGGGGTTCCCCTGGATGGTGCAGGGAGGAGCACCCCATGGTCTTTGACTTCATTGTCCAGCAGGCTGTCTGGTGGGCTTGCCCAGGCTCGGTCTTGCCGATCCCTTAACCCAGACACCTAGGAAACACCCGTTGAGCTTGGGCCAGGGAACACACACCATCTGAGGACTATGCTATGGCACCCAAACCTCAGCTGGGAGCTGGGGGCAGCTTCACAGGTGGGCAGAGGCCAGTCTTGCCCAAGAGCCAATCTGTGGGGGCGCAGAGGCTGGGGCCTGCTGGTCCCTGATACAGGCCCCTCGCAGGCAGAGGGTGGGTGAGCATCAGGAGCTGGGTGCCGGAGACAGGAAGTTGTTTGCAGGAGGGCAGGTTGGCTGAGGTGGGTGTCAGGGTCAGAGACAGCTGAGGAGACGGTGAGACTGGGGGCTGAAGGGGTGGAGAGGGTGTACCTGGCAGGCTCAGAGTGAGGACACCTGTCTGTCCTGGACCCCACAGAGCACGAGGTGTCAGCCACACAGGTATGTCCAGGGAAAACACTGCATCCATGCTGGTGAACGGCACCTGTGGGCTCTTGAGCCATCGTCCCTGAGTGCACCTGGCTGAGGTCTGGAAGGCTCTAGAAGGGGTGCGAGGGTGCCTGTCACCTAGTGTGACCCTGCCCTCGTGGGCGGGGAAGGCCCTGCTTACTCGTCTTGCCCCGTGGTACTGGAGCTACAGGGGTCTCCCCAGCCAGCCTTCATGCTCATCACCCAGCTGGACGCGTCCTGGCCAGCAGTCCAGCTTGGGCTCACATTCTCACCACCTGGGCTTGCCACTTGGCGCGGGGCCCAGGCTTAGAGCCCATGTTGCAGGAGCCCGACAGGGCATGGCCTGTGTGGCCACCGACAGCCCAGGGGAGGCGAGCTGAGGCCCCAGTCTCCCTTGACACTGGGTCGGTGAGACGATGACGGGGACCCGGGCCACAGCCCCTTGGGTCCAGCGTGCGGGAGGCTCCCGAGTGGGCTGGGAACCCCTGGCGTTCCTGGGCCTTTGCGCTCTCCCTAAGTATTTCAAGAACAGCTCAGCTCCGGTCCATAAAGCAGATCCTGTTCTGCCAAGTGCGCAGACTTCTCCCACAGGCAACTGCACAGAACCACAGCCGACCTGGCGGTGAGCCCCTCCCCAGGCCGCACGTCTTGTGCCCTTGTCCTACAGCAGGCCAGCGGCCCCGGCTTGCTGGCGGTGGCTAGCCTGCACCTTTGGGTGTCTGACCACTCCCAGAGCAGACCGCCTAAATGCCAGCAGGTCCCCCACTGAGTTGAGATCACAGCAGAAGTAGCCCAGGCCCTCAGAGAATGACCAGGTGCTCTCTGGCAGGTGGCTGGAGGTCCGCTTGTCCTGGCGTTGGCCAGTTGGGTGGCACAGCCGCCTGGCTGGGCATAGCGCCGCGGCCACCTCCCAAGGGCAGGAGCAGGAAGGTGCCACGGGCAGTGCTCCCAGGCCACTTCTGGACCAACCCCCTTGCCGTCCTCATGCTCCAGAGGTTGGCTGGCATTGACCAGAGCCCACGTCTGTCACGCAGGACCCAGTGTGTCGACAGCAGACCGCCAGACCCCACGTGCCCTGCACCCGTGGAGATAACCAGGGCCCCAGCTGTGGCTGCCCCAACTGTCTCTTCTGCAATGGCTGTGGTGGTCACCACAGCAGCCCCAGCAGTGGCGGCTGACCTGGGGACAGTGACAAAGGACAGGTGAGCAGGTTGGGCAAGGAGGGCACGATGGGGCTGGACGCAGGCCCCGGTAGTTCCAACCCTGCTCCCGTTCCTGCAGGGAGACAGACACCCCGCCCGAGGGAGCTGCCTTGAACGGGCCCGTGTGACGCTGCTGTCGCCCGGCCAGGGCCAGCCCTTGGTCAGGCTGAATCCTTAATCAAGAAAACTACCTGGTGATGCAATTTTTTAATTTAATTTAACTTTAAAATAAATGCTGCATTGGTGAAACTGGTGGTTGGAGCCAGTAAGACCCAACTTTCGTCTTTTCTACCTGACCCTGAGTAGGGCCTTAGGAGGACAGGATGGACCTGGTCACCCCCAGCCCAGGCCCCGAGCACAGCAATAAGGTCTTAAGGAGTTGGGAGCCAGGGGTCGTGACCACAGGCACCACCAGGACCCAAGGGCGGCAGAGGCATGGGCCGCAAGGTTCCGTTCACTTTTCTTTTTTAAATAAGCAAATACAGGAAGAGCTGGATTTTCTGCGCTTTGTACCGACTTGTAGCCGGGGTCTCCCCTGGCTCAGAGCAGAGGTAAGAGAAGGTTGGGAAGGGCCAGGACCCACAATCAGAGCTGGTTTGGCCTTGTGGGGTCAGACTGTGGGCTGCAGTTGTCCTGAGGCCCTGGGAGCTGGCCCTGAACCAGAATGCAAAACTCGACTGCCTTAACAAAAACAGGCCCTGGAGGCCTACTGGGGGCACCACCCAGGTCAGGCAGACATGCTTGGGTGGGTGGGTGCGTGGTGGTACCTGGCAAGAGGGGATGCAGTACTGTCTTAGTCGTGCCGGGCAGGGCACTGTCTCCCGGAGGGTCTGAGTGGTCATTTTATGTTGAGTCCATTCCTAATGTGCTCGTCTGACAGGGCAAGCCCCCAACTCCCAATAAAAGCTGTCATTCGCACAACCTGTGTATGGTTAAGGTGAAGCGGCAGGCAGGCCCTGGAGGCCCAGCCAAGCTGAGGGGTGGGGCTATCTCCTCCAGCCCCTTTGCTGCACCCCCCTCCACCCCCCACCCCTGCCGACACATCCCTGGTCACAAGGGAATGAGTCTAATTTCTGAAAGAAGCTGAACTCTTCTCTATGCAGAAAGAAACGCCTGAACCTTAGGAGCCAAGTGCATCCCCAGAGAGCAGGTGCAGCCGAGGGCGCTGTCCCCAGGGCTCCACCCCCCCATGCAGCTCCCTTCTGCTCTTGGAACTCCAGAACCATCGTGTGCCCTGACTAGGCGAGAGGGACAGGGGGACACCGGACCCACGGGAGGGGCTCCTTCCTGCCATCCTCTGTGGGTCCCACACGCCCCCAGCTCTTCTCCCCCGACATCGGGAAGGCAGTCAGGGTTCTCCTCCTCACTGCAGATGTCATGGGTGCTGGGAGCCTGGGTCAGCGCCCAGCCACGTAGGCTGCAGGGAGACCACTCCCGCACGACAGCCACAGGACAGCGCTGGAGCTCATGGGAGTTCAGGGTCATTGTTGGCTCCAGCCGCCCAACAGCTAAGGCTCAGAGACCTCCCCTTCGTGCCCCCAGGCCAGTCAGCAGCTGCCCTCCCCTCGTCCATGCCTGCTCAGCCCTGCTGCAGAGGTCAGCCTGCAGCTGCATGTCCCACACTGACAGGTCCTGTCTGGCTAGTTCCCCAGCGGCCACCCAGCACCTGTCCTAGGTGAAGCCTAGTCCTGGGTGGGCTCACATCAAGGAGGGCAGTCACAGCCACAGAAACCACAAGGGCACCCCGAGAACCGGAACCCCGTCAGGTTGCCACGGGCATCACCCCGAGCTCTGCCAGGCACCCCCATGCCGCGAGGAACCTCTCCCCACCACTCCCTGGGAACCAAGCAAGCCTCCCACCAGCTCACTTGTCTGACCAGGGACCAGCCAGCTCCACGACCTGCATGCTGAACTGCCCCCCCCCACGACCCCCTGTGGCTTCCCTGACGCCAGCTTCCACCCTAGAGGCCGTCCCCTCCATCCCTGTCAGGCCCGGAGGAATGAGGTGGCCATGCAGGCTGGGGAGATGGGTGGGTCCAGGTAGCAGGGAAGGCCCATGGGGACGACATCACCTTTCTGGGCAGACTGAAGACTTGCAGGGCCACAGGCTCACGGAGGGGCGGGGGACGTGGGTGAGGCAGGCACGGGAACACATCGTTAGTTCTCTTTATATAGACTCTGGTTCTAGAAACAGTTCACCTGCGGCCGGCCGGCCGGGGCCAGCACACTGACAGGGCTGGGCTGGGTGGACTATTTACAGGCCCGTCTTGGGGCTGTACCATGGCTGCCTCTCGCACAACACTCAGCCACAATGCCTCAATAAGTTAGCGCCGGCCGGGCGGTGGGGGGCTCCTGGAGGGGGAGGGGACTGTACACACAAGTGCTGGGGGCTCGGGGCCTCAATACTGTCGAGGGCCGGGGCTGTAAACATGGCCGGGGCGGCCCTGCCCACCCCTAGTGGTCTGTAACGACTGGAAGCAGAGCAGCCCGGGCAGGGCCGGGAGGATCAGGCGTCTGACAGGCAGCTCTGGATCCGGTCCACCCACTGCTGGGCCGAGGGCACGTCCTGGGCACAGAAGTTGTAAACGCGACGCGTCGTCTTCACCTGGGGAGGGGCGGGTCGCTGACTCCACGGCCCCCCCGCACCATGGACAGCCCCTCCCCCTCCACCCCCGGCCCCAGCCTGGGCTCACGTCAAAGAAGGCCTTCTCATCCACGGTCTTGGGGGCGCCCATGGTGGGCGTGCCAGGCGCCACAGCCTCCACTTCGGCCAGGTCAATGACACCCTTGCACTCCGTGTCCACGCGGTGGTCGTAGTAGCGCAGCTGGGGGGGGGGGGTGGAGTCAGGGTGGCCCATCCCCCACCTGCCTCCCCCTCTCCCTACTGGGCACTTACCTGGTGCTTGGTTTTGTCCAGCACAAACCAGCGGGCCTTCCAGGGCTTCATGAAGGCCCCCTTCTTGTACAGGGTGCCCTCGTAGGACCTGTGTCGGCAGCAGAACCCGCCCCAGGCCGGCCATCAGGGAGCAGCCAGGCCAAGGCGGTCCCTGGGCTACAGGCTTCCCCACAGGTCAGAGGGTAAAGGGTGTCCCACACCACGGCCAGAGGAGGCACACACAGCAGACGACCAGGACGGCACAGCCCTCTTCAGGCTCAAGGGGTCGAACGGGTCCTGCTGGGCTTGGCCTCAGCTACCGCCTGCCCTGGCCTCATGGGTACCCCACAGCCCCGTGCCTCTGCTCCTCCAGCCACTGCAGCCTGGCTGTGATCACCAGTTCTGGATCCCAATCCCAAGCGTTTGCTCACGCTTGGGCCTCGGCCATGGCCTTCCCCACAGATCTGTCCACCCTCAGAAATGACCAGAGCACCCTAAAGGCACCCGTGCCCCCAACCTGGGGAGTGCCAAGGCCCCAGGCCCTCGGCTCAGAAGCGTCCGTGCAGCGGTGGCAGGCTCCCCACCTGTTCTCACTCTCAGCTGTCTGGAACTGGCTGTACAGGGTGCTGGTGCTGCGGCGGGCGGCCTGCCGGGAACTTGATGCAGTTGAGCCACTGCTCTGGTCACTGTCCAGGCTGAGGCTCAAGGTGGAGCCCACAGGCCCCTCCTGCAGGTACACACCCAGCGAGCGGCGGTGGTGGGGCACACTGGACACCAGCAGGGAGCTGGGGGTGGCCTGGGGACGGGAGGGTGGGGTCTGGGTCAGGGCTGGGCAACCTCTGCGGCCACTCTGGGACACACCCACCCTGTCTGCCCCGCCCCCACTCACACGCCCATCTGGGCGGCCTTCAAGGCGCTGTGCAGCCTTCACGCGGTCCCAGGTGTCCTTCCAGCGCTCAGGGGAGCGGCCCAGCTCCGTCTCCAGCCGCTGCAGCTCCTGGGAGAAAACGGGAACCACAGGTTATTCACAAGAAAACAGCTAGAGGGGAACACGAAGACAGGAGGCCAGAAAGCAACAGAAAAGAGATTCAATGAATATGTGTTAACTGGAGTGTAGACAGCAAGAGTGAGGTTAAGAGAAGTCGAGAAACTGCCCAAACCAGGCGCTGGTGCTGTGGCGTTGATAAAGCCACCGTCTGCAGTGCCGGCATCCCATATGGGCACTGGTTCGAGACCCAGCTGCTCCACTCCTGATCCCACTGTCTGCTATGGCCTGGGAAAGCAGAAGATGGCCCAAGTGCTTGGGCCCCTGCACCCACGTGGGAGACCCGAAGAAGCTCCTGGCTTCAGATCGGCGCAGCTCTGGCCATTGCGGCCATCTGGGCAGTGAACCAGCAGATGGAAGACCTCTCTGTCTCTCCCTCTCTGTAACTCTGCCTTTCAAATAAATAAGTTTTACCAAAAAAAAAAAAAAAAAAAGAACTCTTAAGAAACATTCCCCAAACCAGATGTGTCAAATGACATTGTACAGACCCTAACAGGCCGGTCAGCGGACACACACACACACACACACACACACACACACGTTTCAGGAAAACCAAACAGAAGTAAAAAGACACATTCTCTCCCAAAGAACAAATGGGAAACTGGGGGACAGATCGCTGACTTGTCTCCACACGCAGCCAGGACCGACGTGAGCAGGAAGCAGCTGTCTCAGGACCACGCAGGTAAGCCCTACAACCGCCCGGCACCCTGTCTGGGGCCCTGCTGAGTGAGAGGGCAGAGGTGTGAGCTTAGGGACACCTCGCAGGCAGGTCACAAGGCAGCGCTAGAAACCCACAGGAGGCCCAGTGAAGCTGCCGGGTGCGGGCAGCAAGGCCTGGAGAGGACAGGCGGCTCCACGATGCTGGAAGGTGAGGAGTCCCAGACAGCCAGAGCCACAGCCGTGCGGTGAGGGTCCCCCCTCCACTGTGAGGCGCCGGGGGGTGAGCTGGGGCAGCACGGCAGGTTACGCTGCCGCCCACACAGCTGCTCCACGGTGATCCCGCTCCCTGCAAAGGAGCCCCGGGAACCAGCGGAAGGTGGCCCGGTGCTTGGGCCCCTGCCGTCCACGTGGGAGACTCCAGCCTGGCCCCGCCCTGGCCATTGCACCACTGGGGAGTGAATGAGCAGACTGGAGACTCTCTCCCTCTCTGTAACTTCCTTTTAAATTAAAAAAAAAGAAAAAAAAATGGTGGGAATTTCATCTGACAAACGGGGGCCTTTGGGAGGCGATCGGACCAGGTGGGCCCTTGGGGCTGGCGCCGTGGCACGTCCCCTCCGTGCCCCTCCCTGCTGACGTGCCCAGGGGGCAGCAGACGGGTGCCCAAGGACTCAGGGTAAACTGAGAGTCTGGGTGGATAGCTGCCGTGGCCATCTGGATAGTGCCCAGCAAACGGAACATTCGCTCCCCCGTCCCCTCTCTGACACACAAAATCAGAATTTCACATATACCAATCAATCTTTGGAGGGAAAGAAGCAGAGACAGGAGACGTGCATGGCCCATTATCTTCTGTGTGATGCCCTGGGCTGCCTTGGGACTCCACCAGCAAGGGCACCGGCACACAGGCGCTCAGCCTTGCACCTGACCCGGGAGCCAAGGTAAACCCTTGCCCGGCCTCGGGTCCCTGGAAATGGCAACTTCGACTGCAACCCTGCAGGCGCTCTGCCTTAGGAGTGCTCCTCACAGAGCTCAGAAGCCTGGCAAAGACCACCCTAAAGGACGCAGGGCGCGCACGGTCCAGCTTACAGCAACTGACCAGAGAAGCAAAGCGGCAGGCACACGTTAAGACACAGACCCAGAAATGAAGCACACAGCACACACAGGAAATTTGCAACAGTCACTATCCATGTGTGTTTCAAGACTTAAAGATGAACATAAGGATTAAATGAAGAATTTTTACAGAATTTTTTAAAGATTTTATTTACTTGAGAGGTAGAGTTACAGACGGGGAAAGACACAGAGAAAGATCTTTCATCTGCAGGTTCACTCCCCAAATGACCGCAACAGCAGGAGCTGGGCCAGTCAGAAGCCAGGAGCTGCTTCTGGGCCTCTCACACGGGTGCAGGGGCCCAAGCACTTCTACTGCCTTCCCAGGCCACAGCAGAGCTGGATCAGAAGAAGAGCAGCTGGGACAGGAACCAGCACCCACATGGGATGCCAGTGCCACAGGGGTTGGCTCAGCCCCCTACACCACAGTGCCAGCCCCCAAAACTATTTTTAAATAGAACAAATAGGGGCTGGCAGGGTAGGCTATGCCTTGTGATGCCAGTGTATCATACCAGACGGCCAGTTCAAGTCCCAGCTGCCCCACTTCCAATCCAGCTCCCTGCTAATGCTCCAGGGAAAGCAGTGGATGAGGGTACAAGTCCTTGGGCCCCTGCACCCACATAGGAGGCCTGGAAGAAGCTCCTGGTTTCTGGCTTCAATCTGGCCTAGCCCTGGCCGTTTTGGGGAGTGAACCACCTCTCCCTCTCTAACTCTGCCTTTCTAATAAATTAAATAAATAAATAAGAGTACAATTAATACATTTTCAGAGAACAAAAGCTGAGGAATCTGTGCCGCAAACCTGCGTTGTAAGAAAAACATTTTAAAATTTATTTATTGGGGCCAGTGCTGTGGTACAGCGGGTAAAGCTACTGCCTGCAGTGCCGGCCTCCCATTTGGGTGCCAGTTTGAGTCCCGGCTGCTCCATTCCGATCCAGCTCTCTGCTGTGGCCTGGGAAAGCAGTGGAGGATGGCCCAAGTCCTTGGGTCCTTGCACCCGCGTGGGGAGACCCCAAGAGACTCCTGGCTCCTGATCAGCGCAGCTCCAGCCATTGCGGTCAACTGGGGAATGAACCAGTGGATGGAAGACCTCTCTCTCTCTCTTTGCAGCTCCTTCTCTTTGTAACTCTGCCTTTCAAATAAATAAATAAATAAATCTTTTTTAAAAATCATTTATCTATTTGGAAAGAGAATGCAGAGAAAGAGAGTTCTCCCATTTCATGGCCGTAACAGCCAGAGCTGGCCCAGGCCAAAGCAAGAAGCCAGAAACGCCGTCCTCCTCCTGGCGTGGGGAGGCCCTGCAGTGCATGGCGCCGTCACTTGCTGCTCCCACACCAGCCCGAGAGTGTGACAGGTGTTCGGTGCAGGTGTGAGATGCCGGGCGGGACGCCCACATTCCAAACTGGAGTGCCCGGGTTCAAGTCCCGGCTCTGCTTGATCCCAGCTCCAGCTGAGCCACCTTGGCCCTGCCACCCACGAGGGAGACCCGGACGGTGTTCCTGGCTCCTGGCTCTACCGTGGGCATTCGGCAGTGGAAGCTCCCTCCCGACACAAGTACACGCTGTAAGTTCTCGTGTGTGAACTGCTGTGTTGAAAATAAACTACAATTGCCGTCCCGGGAGACCACTAGGAAAACAGCAAACACAGAGGTACTGCTCAAAGTACATAAGACTGAGTACCAACAACACAATTTCAGACAGAAAAAGGGGGAAAAGGAGCAAAAAATAAATGGGTGAAATCAACAAGGTGCTATCCTTAAGCCCAACCCTATCAACAACTACATTAATTGTAATTCAACTAAAAATCCTAAGACAATCAGATTAGGCAAAAAGAAGACCCAAATCCTGTTACAAAGACCCAGACGAGTCAAAAACAGAAGTATCGGCACCGACAGGCTGCGCGGATGCTGTCCTGGGAAAGCTGACCCAGCCTCGCAGGCCAGCAGCACCAGAGACAGAGGGACTTGTGGGTGCCTGTGGGCCACCCTCAGGCACAAAACCACGACCCCATGCTCCCCCAAACCCCTGGATGCTCAGTGCCTCTGGGCCTGGCCCCACGCCGCGCCATCAAAATACGTTCCACCTCCCGCAAGGCATCAGTCAGCACCCCCGCTGCCCACACCAGCGAACAGAAGCCCTGAGGCCCTCAGATGACGGCCAAGGCCACACAGCCAGCGTCAGGGAGCGGAGCACAGACCCTGCTGAGCTCTGCACCTGGGGACCGACCGCGCAGGTACAGAAGGGGCACCCTCTCAACGGCAACACACACCAGCACCAAATAGCCCTGCACTGGGCTCCTCTGCTTCCCAGGGGTCTCCTGATTCCGGAGCCTGAGCAGACGCGCCCACCACCGCCCGCAGGGCGAGAGCCCACCACCGCCCGCAGGGCGAGAGCTCACCACCGCCCGCAGGGCGAGAGCCCACCACCGCCCGGAGGGCGAGAGCCCACCACCACCCGCAGGGCGAGAGGCCACCACCGCCCACAGGGCGAGAATCCACCACCGCCCGCAGGGCGAGAGCCCACCACCGCCCGCAAGCTGCCAGGACAAGCGCCCAGAAGCACAGCGGCTCACGTGGAGGGGTGGGGGTGGTTCTGGGAGATCCGTGCTCCCTCGGGGCTGAACCCAGGGTGGTGCCTGGGCCTCTGAGAGCCAGAGCAGAGGGGCATCCCGCGTGACCCTGCACACACCCACCCAGCCGGCCCTGGCCGCCCGCCGTGCTGACACCGGAACGCGCCCCACCCACGCCATCTGGTCCACACGTTACCTCCAGCAGGCGTGAGATGGCATCGGGCTGGGCACGGGGGCGGCTGTCGTAGCACGGCCACACCACACGGCGCCTGCTCTGGGGAGCGCTTCCGTCAGGCCGTTCCTCCTCGGGGGGCTCGGGGGGGCCCTGGGCCAGTTCCCAGTCATAGGGCGGGCCCTCAGCCAGTGTCTCCTCCGTGTAGAAGTCCCACACCTTCAGGTTGGACACGTTGCTGTAGGGCCGCAGGACCTGGGGGCAGGGCTGGCACTGAGCACCCGGGGCACCAACGGCCGGCCAGCCGCCCTGCCCGACCGGGCCCCGGCTCACCTCCGTGTCCTCAGGCGCGTACATGTAGTTGTAGAACACGGGTGTCCTCTTGCTGAGTCGCTCCACGTACTCCCACACGGACCTGCAGGCCAGCTGGCCCCTGCGCTCCCCCTTCTCCTCGTACAGCAGCCCTGCAGGGGGCAGCGCTGAGCCCGAGCCCTGCCAACCAGCCGCCGTCCCAGGTCCCGCCCACATACCCAGCTCAATGCGCTCGTAGTCCGAGTCCAGCAGGAAGGTGCGGAAGCGCCGGGAGGTGTGGTGGTAGCCGAGGAACTTGAGGTAGAACTGGCTGAACTCAAACTCCATGGGGAACTGCAGGTGAACCTGGCACACGGGAGTCGGCGGTCAGGGGCAGCGCACGGCCACCCGCCCGCCCCCTCGGCCGCCTGCCAACCTGGTGGACGCAGTCCAGGAACTGCAGGAAGACGGGCGTGAAGCCGCTGCTCTGCCCGGCCAGGGTGTGGGCCCCTCGGTGGCTGAAGCGATGACCAAACGACAGCCACTCCTTCTCCACCAGCAGGCGGAAGCCCTCCAGCGTGCGGTAGAAGGGGTCTGACAGCAGCTGCACCAAGGACACCACCTGGCACAGAACAGGCGCCAGCTGCCAGCGGGCCGGAGGGGCGGCCTGGGAGCCCTGGTCCCCGCCCCGGGCAGCCACACACCTGCGTGGTGATGTCCCAGCCGTCCTCCAGGCTCACCAGCACAGAGGAGCCAGAGTCCAGCAGCTCCACCACCAGCACCGACACCTGCAGCAGCTTGTGGATCTGCAGGACAGGCAACTCTGACCCTGGCACCAGGCCCGGAGACCACGCGTCCGCAGCGCCCCGTGAGGCTGCGCGGCGGGGCCGCTGTGCTCCTGCTGACCGTCAGCTTCAGCTCCCCCTCCCTCGGGGTGCCAGGGCCCCCCTCCTCAGCCCTCCGGCACGCACTCACCCGGGCACCTGGGCCCAGGAGGCCACCCCCGACCCGCATCCCAGCCCTGGCCACTCTCACTGCCGACCTGTCCCCGGGGGGAAGTGGCCTGTGCTGCCCCAGCACCAGGCAGGCAGAGGGGCGGGGCAGGGCAGGACCTGGGTCAGCCACTCCGAGTCCTCCAGAGAGCGCAGGAAGGAGGCGGGGCCGGGCTCAGCAGCAGGGCAGCCGGGCACACAGGCTTTCAGCAGCTTCTTGAAACTGGCCTTCACCTGCCTGACCTCGAAGACCTCGATGGGCACCAGCTCCCACTGCTGCAGGGGGTCGGGCCGCACACCCTGGAGGGAGCCCAGGCACGGTTGAGACGTGTTCAGTCTCACGCCCCACCTCCCGCCCCCCAGTGCCGGCCCCCACCCCCATCACCTTGAGCTGGGCTTTGTCCCCAATGATGTAGAGGGCTGCACGCTGGGGCCGCAGAAAGCCTGGCTCAGGAGGGGCCCCATTGGCCTGGGGGGGCCCCAGCGCATCTCTGCCGGCGAGCCGGGAGCCCACGTCGGTGCCGAGCCCACTGCTGCGCCCGCTGGCCCGGACGCTGCCCCACTTACCTGCGGAGGAAAGACCAGCTGAGCCCCCCAGCCCTTGGGGGGCATCACTTACCTGGGGCCGGCAGGGCCTGGCTTCCAGGGAGGGGGCAGCAGGGAGGGAGGGGCTGGCGCACAAGGAAGCCCAGAGACACATGGGAGTGGCCTGTGTTAGTGTGTGCAGCAGGACCCAGTGAGAGGCAGGTTAGGAACCCGCGCCGAGGGAGGGGGCCGTTAGTGTTCCGTGTGGAGGTTAGTGCCCAGGGCACCTCGGTACAGGCTGAGGGAGGGCCGGCCTGTGCGGGCCAGGTACGGTACCTCGGGGCGCGGTCCGTCTGGAGGCCGAGGCCGCCATGGGGTTGGACAGCGTGGTGACCCTGGCTCTGGGGCTGGGCACTGGGGGTACAGCAGAGAGAAGGCTCAGGCCTGGCCCCAGGCCGGGGGTGTGCACAGCTTGGCAGGGGAGGGGGACGAACAGGCCAGATTCCCAAAGGCCGCGCCAGAGGCAGCAGGGCTCATGACAAGTCCCTAGTCTCAGAGGAACACCCAGAGCTGCGTCTGGGGCCAGACAAGAGTCCCATATGGCGAGGAGGGGCAGGGTCTCTGGGCTGTCCCCAGACGCGTCCTCTCCCCACTCAGGTCACTCGGGGCAACCTGGTCCTCAGCACCTCCTGCACACGCCGCCCCCCACCAAGACCCCCGCTCCCAGACTCCTGCACACGCCGCCCCCCACCAAGACCCCTCCCTCCCAGACTCCTGCACACGCCACCCCCCCAAGACCCCTCCCTCCCAGATCCTGCACACGCCGCCCCCCCACCAAGACCCCCCCCTCCCAGACTCCTGCACACACCACCCCCCCACCAAGACCCCTCCCTCCCAGACTCCTGCACACGCCACCCCCCCAAGACCCCTCCCTCCCAGATCCTGCACACGCCGCCCCCCCACCAAGACCCCCCCCTCCCAGACTCCTGCACATGCCGCCCCCCCACCAAGACCCCTCCCTCCCAGACTCCTGCACACACCGCCCCCCCCAAGACCCCTCCCTCCCAGACTCCTGCACACGCCGCCCCCCCACCAAGACCCCTCCCTCCCAGACTCCTGCACACGCCACCCCCCCAAGACCCCTCCCTCCCAGATCCTGCACACGCCGCCCCCCACCAGGACCCCTCCCTCCCAGACTCCTGCACACGCCGCCCCCCACCAAGACCCCTCCCTCCCAGACTCCTGCACACGCCGCCCCCCACCAAGACCCCTCCCTCCCAGACTCCTGCACACGCCGCCCCCCACCAAGACCCCTCCCTCCCAGATCCTGCACACGCCGCCCCCCACCAAGACCCCTCCCTCCCAGACTCCTGCACACACCACCCCCCACTAAGACCCCTCCCTCCCAGACTCCTGCACACGCCGCCCCCCCACCAAGACCCCTCCCTCCCAGAATCCTGCACACACCGCCCCCCACCAAGACCCCTCCCTCCCAGACTCCTGCACACGCCACCCCCCCAAGACCCCTCCCTCCCAGACTCCTGCACACGCCGCCCCCCCACCAAGACCCCTCCCTCCCAGAATCCTGCACACACCGCCCCCCACCAAGACCCCTCCCTCCCAGACTCCTGCACACGCCACCCCCCCAAGACCCCTCCCTCCCAGACTCCTGCACACGCCGCCCCCCACCAGGATCCCTCCCTCCCAGACTCCTGCACACGCCACCCCCCCCCAAGACCCCTCCCTCCCAGACTCCTGCACACGCCGCCCCCCCAAGACCCCTCCCTCCCAGACTCCTGCACACACCGCCCCTGCACCAAGACGCCTCCCTCCCAGACGCCTCCCCTGCCCGGGTGCTTCTCCGTATGGGGCCAGGAAGTGGCCTCCACCCAGGATGCACAGCAGCGTCTGCAGGAAGGGAAGTCCGGAGACTTCTGAAGGTGGAGGACAGGAGGACGCTCAGCCTGGTCCCAGGCAGACCTGGGTCTGCTGGAACAAGGTGTCCTGGAGGTGTGGCCGTGGGACCTGAGAGGCCTGACCCTGGTGGCCAGGCGGCACCTGAGCTCCCGTGGCGGTCTCCAAGCACCCAGCCCTGCCTGCGTACAGCTCCCTGCAGAGCCCACGGGGGACACGAGAGGGCCGTGAGGCCACATCTGCCGCCTGCCACAGCCGGCATCCTCTGATGCTGCCCCTGAGGACTGGCGCCGACCTGAGACATGGCCAGGACCTGGCACGTCCTTAGGAAGAGGAGGACAAGACACAGCCGAGAGGAGCCACAGCTCTGCCTGTCAAAGGCGGCCCCACTCCCTCAACTGGGGGGACACTGAATCTGAGCCTGGAGGCAGTGCCGGCTCAGAATAGAAACGGTCGGAGATGTCCAAGGGACACTCGCGGAAGGTACAGGCCTGGGCGGCTGACAGACCCGAGGCGTCCCTGCAGGCACCACTCGGACCCTCTGAACCAGAGGGCACAGGGACCCTGGCAGGGAGAGGAGCGCCTCCTGCAGCCCCCCGCCCTGTTCTGGGCCCCCCCGCCCAGCGGTCAGCACCCGTAACAAGAGACACAGACAGCCGAGGGGTGGGCACGTGGCAGAGCTTGGGACACCCCCATCCCGCATCAGAGTGCCTGGGTTCAAGTCCCAGCTCCTCTCCTGAGTCCAGCTTCCTAATGCAGACCCCGGGACAGCAGATGGCTCGAGCAGTTGGGCCCCTGAAGCCCATGTGGGAGACCTGGGTTCAGTTCCCGGCTCCCAGCTGATGTGGACATCCGGCGCGTGGGCCGGAAGGGAGCCATCTACCTCTGCCTTTCTCAAATAAACAGTCAAATTACGGGGAGCACACGTGTTCAGAAAGACACAGCAGGGGGTTAGGCCACTGGTTGTTGTGGTGTTTTTTGTTGTTGTTGTTGTTTTTTTTTTTTTTTTTTTACACAGTTAGACAGTGAAGAGAGACAGAGAGAAAGGTCTTCCTTCTATTGGTTCACCCCCCAAATGGCTGCTACAGCCAGAACTATGCCAATCCGAAGCCAGGAGCCAGGTGCTTCCTCCTGGGCTCCCATGTGGTGCAGGGCCCAAGCAGGGCCATCCTCCACTGCCCTCCCGGGCCACAGCAGAGAGCTGGACTGGAAGAGGAGCAACTGGGACTAGAACCAGGGCCCACATGGGGCCCGTATGGGGTGCCGGCACCGCAGGCAGAGGAATAACCAAGTGAGCCACGGCGCCAGCCCCAGGCCACTGCTCTTGACACATGCAGGTTCAAGTTCCGGCTGCCGGGCTTCCAATCCAGGGAAGGCAGCCAAGATGATCCAAGTACCTGCGTGCCTGCCACCCATGTGGGAGACCAGGGTGGAGCTCCTGACACCTGGTTCGGGCCTGGCTCGGGCCTGGCTCGGGCCTGGCTGTTGCAGCCACTTAGGGAGTGAAGAACAAACGTTAAGACCTTGCTCTGTCTTTAAAAGAGAAAACTCCTCGCGCAGGGGCCCGTGTGGGGCACAGGCACAGGTGAGGGCTGCAGGTGAGCATAGTGAGCACGCGGGGCAGGGGGCTTCACCTCCTGTCACAGCGAGCACGCGGGGCAGGGGGCTCACCTCCTGTCACAGCTCCCACAGCTCTCAGGGCAGGGGGCTTCACCTCCTGTCACAGTGAGCACGCAGGGCAGGGGGCTTCACCTCCTGTCACAGCGAGCACGCGGGGCAGGGGGCTTCACCTCCTGTCATAGCTCCCACAGCTCTCAGGGCAGGGGGCTTCACCTCCTGTCACAGCGAGCACGCAGGGCAGGGGGCTTCACCTCCTGTCACAGCGAGCACGCGGGGCAGGGGGCTTCACCTCCTGTCACAGCTCCCACAGCTCTCAGGGCAGGGGGCTTCACCTCCTGTCACAGCTCCCACAGCTCTCAGGGCAGGGGGCTTCACCTCCTGTCACAGCGAGCACGCAGGGCAGGGGGCTTCACCTCCTGTCACAGCGAGCACGCAGGGCAGGGGGCTTCACCTCCTGTCACAGTGAGCACGTGGGGCAGGGGGCTCACCTCCTGTCACAGCGAGCACGCGGGGCAGGGGGCTTCACCTCCTGTCACAGTGAGCACGCGGGGCAGGGGGCTTCACCTCCTGTCACAGCTTCCACAGCTCTCAGGGCTGTGCACCCCATGTTGGGGGCAGAGCTACAGATGCGCCTGCTCCCTGCACCCTGAGCCCAGGGCCAGCCTGAAACACAGGACTCCAGGCCCCACCTCACAGGGACGAGGCGGGACGGCCCGGCTCCAGGGCCGAAGGCCAGCCTGGACCCTCTCAGCATGTGCAGGTGCTCAGAGGTGTGTGGCAGGTAGGGACAGTGATGGGGAGGCCAGCAGACAAGGACAGATGAGGACAGAGGCTCAGCGGGGGAGGGAGTGATGGGAAGGAGCAGGGGGGGTCTCGAGGGCTGCAGCCAACTCCCAGGCCCCAGAGACCCAGACAGAGAGATGGAGAGGCAGGCTGGTCACGGCCGCAGGGCCCCGGGACACTTACCTGGCCAGCCAGGCTTTCTGCCCCAGCACCACCAGCACCCAGAGGGACCCCCTCCTTGCTCTACACCCAGTCACTCCCGCCCCTTCCTGGCAAGTCGGCCATAAACGCCCCAAAGTCCTCCCCGCCCACCCCAGCCCCGAGGGCACTCACCGTGACTGCCCATGTGGGCCGAAGAGAAGCCGCTGAGCGTGTTGCGTCCAGACGCATCCGCGTAGCGGGGCATGGAGCTGACCACGGCCTGCAGGTACTTCTCCTGCTCCAAACTGCTCGAGTCCGCCTGGGACTGTCCTGGGGAAGAGGGTAGGGCTGGGGCCGGGGCTGGGCAGGGCAGAGTGGGGCAGGGCAGCAGCCCAGGCTGGGAACAGGGCCGGTACCTGGAGAAGGGGCGTTCTGGGCCTTGAAGAGGCCGACCACGCCCTTGCCATGCAGGCCGCCGGAGCGCAGCAGCACGGCCTTGGAGCGCCCGCTGCGCCAGCACACCACAGGAAAGCGGTTCTGGCGGTAGCAGCGGGACACGCGCTGCAGGGCGTTGTCCTGGACGCTCTGGGGAACAATCAGCAGCCCCGGGTAGCTGCAAGGGGGTAGAGACGTGAGGGCCGCCAGAGGCCGTGCCCCAGGCCCAGCCACGGGCCCCACACCACCTGCGCTCCCCACGCCCCGGCGGCCAGCTCACCTGCGGCAGATGGCGTACATGCGGTTGACCGGCGAGATGCGGAAGGGCTCGGACTTGGCCCGGCTCAGGCTGCTGCTCAGGGTGCCGAGGCCGAGGCGCTGGTAGTCACGGCAACACGCCCGCTCCACCAGGCTGCTCATGGTCATGCGGTCTGAGGGCTTCAGGGCTGAGGCCGGGGTCAGCGTGCTGGGCTCCAGCTCCTCCGACACTGCACAGGCCGGCACGTGGGCGCGTCACACGGAGCACCGGCCCGCCTGGTCCTTCCCGGGGCATCCTCGCCCGCGCCGCCCCGCCGGCCCCCACCTGAGATCTCGTCGTCCTGGTCCTCTGCGGGGGGCTGTGCCCGGTGCTCCCACCCAGGGGGGCTGTACTTCTTGCGGGTGACGTGCTGCCGCCCGATGGTCTTCTTGGCGTTCTTCACCAGGTTCCGGGACAGGGTTCTGCACGCGCAGCGCCAGCACCGTGAGACGGGGGCGGGGAACCAGGGCACGGGGTCGCCCACAGCTGGGGCCTGGCTGCCCAGCCCTGGGACCCCCCTTCCATACCTGAGAGAAGGGCCCTTCTCCTTGGCACCCCGGGGCGGCCGGCCGGGCGTGTGGGCGGAGCCCAGGGTGAAGGCAAAGGTGCCCCGGATGTCTGGCGGGTACCGCAGCTTGTGCAGCTGCTTCCGGAAAAGCTCGGCGCTCTCAGACCCCACCTCCTCGTCGAAGGCCATCTTCAGCAGCTGCGAGAGGCGGGGCAGCCCTCAAGGGTCTGGGCAGCCCCCAGGGCCCCGCCCGACCCTGGTACTTCTGGGTGCAGAAGCAGCCGAGCCGCAAGGGAAGGCCCCACGCTCGTGTCACGGTAAGCACCGCGCGAACCGCGGCAACCTCAGTGGCAGGACCCATGCGAGGCTCCCACCTGGAAGGTGCAGGAGCGCAGCTGGAGCCCGTCCTGCAGGAGCTGGTCCACGGGGGCCTGCACGCTGATGCGCTTCTCCTTGGTCAGCGCGGCCACGGGGAAGGAGCGGACCACCACCTGCTCCCCCACTGACCACAGGCCAGGCAGTCAGAAGCAAGGAAGAGGAAGGGCCCGCAGACCCGCAGGGAACCAGGCTGGGGAGTCCCGGGGAGGGAGGAGGAGCAGACCCCGGCCACCTCCCCAGCAAGGTAGCCCACCCCAGAGAGCTGGCTGGGGCGGGGAGGGCTGCAGGCTCACCCAGGGGGTCGGTGGGCATCCCCGTGAAGATGACGCGGTACGTGGTGAGGAAAACAGCACCCTCAGCGGGGAGCAGCGCGGGCCCCCCCCCACTGCCCCCTGCCCCCTCCTCACGGCCGTCGGGCAGCAGGTAGACGCGCAGGCCGTCCAGCACGCACTCCTCGCCGGGCAGCAGGCGCGGCCGCAGCAGTTTGGGCTGCTCGGGGGACAGGGGCGGGGCCTCAGGAGGAAGCCCCGCCCCCTGCCCCCGGCCCCCCAGCCTTGCCAGCCCCACGCACCTTCTGGATGGGGGGCAGCCTCTTGCTCTCCCGGTGCACGGCCTCCAGCGTCTCGATGTGCATCTGCACGATGTCTAGGGGAGACCAGGGCTCACACCCGGGGCCCTGCAGCTCCCCCCACCCCGAGCAAGTGTCCCCACATCTCAGCCCCCATACCTGGCACCATGACATGCAGCCCCTTGAGGTGGTCGCTGGTGACCCCGCTCTCGGTGCAGACCTTGTCCACGAAGCGGTTGATGAAGCGGACCACGGCCCCGGCCACGTCGCAGGTCTCTGCGTCCTCAAAACCACTCTCCGTGTCGTAGCTCTCAGCCACGCTGCCCGCCATGCTGGGCCAGGGAGGGGACCGTGGGCACAGGCCGCGGCCCCAGCCCCGGCCCTCGGCGCAAGGCCCCGCCCCGGCCCTGCCCCCACCTGTTGGTGACCAGGCTGTTGCTGGCGCTCTCCAGGTCCCCCAGCCCCGGCCGCTCCCGCAGCAGGCGGCTCTTGCTGCTGTCCAGCGGCAGCAGCAGGTAGCTCATGCGGTTGGCATAGTGGATGGCCTGGCTGAACACCGTGCTCTCCTCCTTCTGCACCAGCTCCTGCTGCTTCTCGCGACTCAGCGTCGGCCACAGGCGCCGCTGCTCGGAAGCCACGTCCAGGGCCGAGCGCTCGTCCTCCTGGGACGGCGCCTCCCCGACCTCCTGCAGAGCACACAGCACGTGAGCCAGGGGCACACAGGCCTGGGCCCTGCCCCACGCCCCGGCAGTCCTGCACACCTGGGAAGGGGCGCGGTCCTCAGCTGGCTCCAGGTAGAGGGCCCGGATGTGGGTCTGCACGTCCCCATAGAACATGGCTTCCCAGAACTGCGGGGTGCTCCACACCACGTGCTCCTGCACGCAGCTGTACGCAAACTGCGTCACTCCTGGGCTCAGCTTCTGCAGAGGCCGGGTGAGGGCTGCAGGTCATCCAGAGCTGCCGGCCAGAGCCAGGAGGACACCCGGGGCCAGCCCAGCACTCACCCGGCAAAAGGCCGTGACCAGGGGCAGCAGGGCGGCTGCGATGCCGTGCTCATCCAGGGAGGTGCAGTCCTGTGGGCAGAGCGCTGAGCCCACTGGGACCCTTCCCCTCTCACAGAACGTCCCTGTCCGCCTGCAGCCACCATGTGCCCCGGGGTCGCCCGGGCAGGGCGAGGACAGGGTGTCTCCCGACCCCCCACCCAAAGCCCAGGGTCCCAGCCTCCAGTGTCTCCCGACCCCCCACCCACAGCCCAGGGCCCCAGCCTCCAGTGTCTCCCGACCTCCCACCCAAAGCCCAGAGCCCCAGCCTCCAGTGTCTCCCGACCCCCCACCCAAAGCCCAGGGCCCCAGCCTCCGGTGTCTCCCGACCCCCCACCCACAGCCCAGGGCCCCAGCCTCCAGTGTCTCCCGACCCCCCACCCAAAGCCCAGGGCCCCAGCCTCCAGTGTCTCCCGACCCCCCACCCAAAGCCCAGGGCCCCAGCCTCCGGTGTCTCCCGACCCCCCACCCAAAGCCCAGGTTCCTGCGCCCGGTGTCTCCCGACCCCCCACCCAAAGCCCAGGGCCCAGCCTCACCTGCAGGCAGCAGTTCATCATGCGGACGACGAAGTCAAACTGCTGGTGGTCCAGGACCGCGCGGTTCTGCTGCACGTGCAGGTGCAGCTCCTGGGCGAGGCAGCGGCGGGCGGCACGTCCCTTCAGGGCCCTCAGCACGGCCGGGAGCAGCTGGGGGCAGGGACGAGTGGGGCACAGGGCTGAGGGCAAATGGAGCGACGAGGGGTGGCCGGCAGGTGGCCAGAGCACTGGTTCGAGCACAGAGGGACCCAAAGCCAAGCACACAGCGAGTATGGGCCCAGAGCCGGGGCTTCCCGACCAGCCCAGACAGGAAGGCAGACGTGCGGACGCGTGGGCGAGTGTCCCGCCCAGGCTGCGGCGCCCACAGGCTCGCAGGCCTGGAGCTACCTGGGGGCTCAGATCTGGACGGCGTGAGCCTGAGCGGCTCAGGGGCCCCACGTGCCTCCTGACAGCCGGGAGCTGCACGGGGACACCACGACACGGGAGACCCACGGGAGAGCGTTTAGAGCCTCTTCCACAGGCCGGGGTGAGATCCCTGACGGGCTCTCCAGCCGCTGAGACCAGGGAAGACGCCAGCCCAGCCACCTCCAGCGGTCGGGCAGTGCCCGGGCGAGAGCCGAGCCTCCTGAAGGCCACTGGCCAGGCCTCACCTTCTTGGCCTCGAGCATCTTGCCCTCGAACACGTAGGAGATGCAGTTACGCACCACCTCCAGCCGGCGGGCGCTGTTGGCGTGCAGCCCGCTGCACCGCTCCAGGATGGCCGCTGCGGAGACAGGACACGCTGGCCTGCCCGTGCCCCACCCCACCGAGGGCCTGGCCCGTCCCCCCCTCCTGCGTACGCACTCATGGGGGGTCCCGAGGGCACAGTGGTTCTCCGCTCAGCCTTCACGGCAGGGGGCGCGCCCTGCATCTTGGCGGCCGCCTGGTCCACGATCCACTGCACGGTGCCCTCGTCCAGACGGGGGAAGGGCCGGGGTGCCCGCCGCAGGTGACTGGCCTCCCCTGGCCTCTGCACCTTGTGCATGGCCACGGCCGGGTATGGGTTCTCCTGGGGGCGGAGGGGTGGGCGTGGGCAGCAGGCCGGGCTGGGCAGCAGACGCCCCGCCCACACCGCCCACGGGCTTACGTTCTTGTACAGCTGCTCTGCCAGCTCCTGGACGTGGCGCAGCACGCGCTGAGGGTGGCTCTCGTCCGCACGCATGCGCGCCACCTCGTGGGCCACCAGCTGGGGGGGCAGGAGGCAGGTGAGGCGGGCCACAGCAGCCAGCAGGGGTGGGGGGGTGGGCAGGCAGAGCAGGGCGGGCACACCTCGTCAAACAGGTCTGTGGAGCGGTAGGGGACCCCGCGCTCGGACACGAAGCCCGCAAAGGCCATGCCTTCCAGCACCTTCATCAGGAAGTCGTCTTCCACCAGCCCTCGCTGGCCCAGGAAGGCTGCCTAGGGGAGCAGGTGCAGGTCAGCCCGGGCCCCCAGGGGCTGCACCTGCCACCGCCCCTGCCGCGCCCTGGCAGCCACCTTGTGGAAGCGGATGACGGGCTCCGGGTGGATCCGCACGATGTGCAGGCACCAGCGGTAGCCCTGGAGGAGCTGAGCGAAGAGCCGCAGGAAGACAGCACGCAGCTCCTTGTCCTGGGGGCACAGTAAGAGCCAGGTCCACCAGCCCAGCCCTGCCCGTCCGCCTCCTCCACTCAGAGCCCAGTGGCACCTCCGGAACTCTGCGGGCAGGCTGCTGGTCCTTGGACCCTTGGAGCCGGCCCAGTCCCTCCTCAGGCTCCCTGCAGCCTTGCCACAACCACCACACCTCGTAGCTTGCAATTCCTCTGCTCCTGGGCCCCTTGCTGTCTGCTCTACAGGAGCCTGAGGCCCGAGGAGGTGGGGCCGCAGTATTCGGGGCACCAGCAGCCCGGCCATGGGCCAGCAGACCTACGTGAGAGGGTGCAAGGCACAGGGGACCCCACCTGCATCTTCAGGGAAGAGGTGGACGCTGTGGGTGGGGGGAAGGCCAGGTCAGCCAGCTCCAGCTCTGGATCCAGGACCTGCAGACACAGGGGGGACGGGGCAGCTGCATGGCCAGCCTCGGGTCCTGGGACTCCCCCTGCAGCCAGACAGGGGCATCCCACAAGCCCGGGGCACCAGCCGTCCCTCGCACCATGCTCAGGACACTGTGGGTCTGGCTCTGCAGAGGCTCCGGCAGGGGTGGGACGTGCACACACTCGGGGACGGTCACCGTGCCTCCATCGAGGTCCGCAATAATCACATCCAGCTACGGACCACAAGAACAGGCAGTCAGGGCCCCGCAGGCCCGGGGTGAGGCAGACCACGCCACAGCCCTCACCAGCTCCTGCGTCTCGGCCTGGAAGGCGGCGTTGACCCCGATGATGAAGGGCGTGGGCGTGCTGAGGACCTCCAGCAGCTGTGCCGGCAGGATGGGCACGTAGGTGAAGCTGCGGACCCCAGAGGACATGGTGAGCCCACACAGGGGCCAGGCAGGGGGCGGGGTGCTGGGCAGTCAGGCACCTGTATCTGAGAGGAAACAGCAGTGCCAGGAGGCCCCGGCAAGCATCGGCGAGCCGCTGGTAGCTCCGGGACAGGAAGAGGACCTTGTGCTCCGTGAGGGCGGCACAGAATAACGACAGCACGTTGGTGATGCCTAAAGGAGAACAGGCGTGGTGAGGCGGAGCCACGGCGAGAACCCACACCGGTGACGCACCAGAGCCGGGAAGGGCGGCAGGGACGGGACAGGCAGGCTCACCCAGCTGGCGGAAGAGCAGGGCCACGCTGCAACGGCTGATGGGCAGCGAGTCGGCCAGCGGGGTCTGGATGACCTGCCGGTCACCGGCCCCTAAAGAGATGGTTCTCTAGAGGAAGAAGGGTCAGCACTGAGCAGCGTGACCAGAGCTGAGGCCCCTGGAGCTCTGGAGGCCTGAGACCCTGACATGGAGCTGGCTGGGGCAAGCCCTGCCTCTGTCTGCCGAGCAGTGCTACAGAAAAGCTCATGGCAGGAGGCGGCTGCCTCTGACCTGGGACAGGAACAGGGCCTGGGAGGGCAGAAGAAACAAAGAATCCATACCGCTCCTTCCTCAACAGAGTCCAGCTGCACGGGACAGACAGGCAGAGAGACACGGTTAGACACCCAGCACACAAGGCAGGGAGCAGACAGGAGGACACCGACAGCAGAGACAGGCACACACCCACGGAGCGAGAGGACAGAGACCAGACCAAAGGGTGCCAGGCCCAAGGTGCAGAGTCAGGAGCCAGAGGAGCAGGCAGGGCCAAGGCAAGACTGCACGACAGCAGCTCTAAGACAGGAGGGGCGCCCAAGGCCTCAGGCAGCGCCCCGCCCGGCTGGACCCAAACACCTAGCAGCGAGACCCACCTGTGAGCCCCCGGCCAGGGGGACGGTGCAGGTCAGCAGGTTCCCAACCACATTCTCCAGGCACACGTTCAGGCCCTCCACGTGGATGGCGTAAATGAGACCAAGGCTGTTCTGCACGACCAGATCGGGGAATGGCAGTACAGCCGACGGCAGCACGCCACAGCCTGCCTCACCGCCCTGGCTGCCCACCTCACCCTGAACACCTCGGCGTGGTCCAGTCGTGACACCAGCACCAGTGTCTTTGGAGCAAACAGCTGGCCCGGCTGGGCCGGCACCGCGGGCGACAGTTGCACGAGCCCTCCGTCCTCGGCCTCCTCCTCCCTTTCCACAGTGTGCTCGGCGCACGCCGCCTCCTACAGACACAAGTTCGTCTCACCAGCCCAGGCCGGCCAGCCCTCCAGGAACTCGGGCCTCCGGGGGTAGGAGATAGCCCCAGAGGCAGAAGCAAGGGCAGGGGTCCGGCCTCACACGCGATGCACCCCAGAACCTGCCGGCCTCACACACGATACACCCCGGAACCTGCCGGCCTCACACGCGATGCACCCCAGAACCTGCCGGCCTCACACACAGTGCACCCCGGAACCTGCCGGCCTCACATGCAGTGCACCCCGGAACCTGCCAGCCTCACATACAGTGCACCCTGGAACCTGCCGGCCTCACACGCAGTGCACCCCGGAACCTGCCAGCCTCACATACAGTGCACCCCGGAACCTGCCGGCCTCACATGCAGTGCACCCCAGAACCTGCCGGCCTCACACACGATACACCCCGGAACCTGCCGGCCTCACACGCGATGCACCCCAGAACCTGCCGGCCTCACACACAGTGCACCCCGGAACCTGCCGGCCTCACACGCAGTGCACCCCAGAACCTGCCGGCCTCACACACAATGTACCCCAGAACCCGCCGGCCTCACACACAATGTACCCCGAAACCTGCCAGCTGACCTGCGTGGGCTCCACCGGCTCCCAGAAGGTCAAGCAGGCGCAGTAGTGCCGCTCAGAGTTGATGTCAGTGAGGACAGCAACGAAGAAGGTGGGTGGGCTCCTCTCGGGACACAGCTGCCACCCGCTGGGCTGGCAGAACTGCAGGGCCAGCAGTCAGCTGCCTGCACCCGCACCTGCAGGGGAACAGCCACCTGCCCCCGCCCAACCTGCCCTCCGGCATCTGCACTGCCGGCAGCCAGAGGTTCCCGACTACATGCAGCACCTGGCTCTGCAGCCCTGGGGACCCTGGGCCCCGGGGCCAGAGGGGCAGCCTCTGGTCACACCGTCCCCACTGCTGTGACCAAGTCCCAGCAGGACACGGCACCAGCCAGGCCCCCCATGGTGGCAGCAGGAGCTGGGTGCTGCAGAGGCTCCTCCCCACGCCAGGCCGGAGTGCAGGTGCTCCTACTCACCAGCTCGATGCCCTGGGGGAAGGGGTTGTCCTCCCAGTCCTTCTCCGGGAAACGCTGCAGGATCTGGCCCTGGCCTTCCCCACTCCCTGTGGACAGAGCACGTGTTCAGGGGCCAGTGCCGCAAAGCCGCCACCTGCGATGCTGGCATCTCATAATGGGCGCCCGCTCAAGTCCCAGCTGCTCCGCTTCTGATCCAGGTCCCTGCTAACACGCCTGGGAAAGCAGTGGAAGATGGCCCAAGCCCTTGGGCCCCTGCACTCACATGGGAGACCCGGAAGAAGCTCCTGGGTCCTGGCTTCCAGCTGGCCCAGCCCCAGTCATTACAGCCATTAGGGGAGGGAACCAGTGGATGGAAAATCTGTCTGTCTGTTTCTCTGTGTTTAACTCTCACCTTCAAATAAATAAATCAATCTTAAAAGGAGAGGGGCAACTGTTCAGTGCATTCTCCCACCTCCCCCTCCTGCGCCCACCACTGGCACAGGCCTCTGGACCCAAGTGGAGACTCCCAGCTCCCCAGGTCTCCACCTGGCACCAGCCTAGGCTTAGCTCTCAGGTCCACCAGTTCCCTAGAAATACTTCTGTGTGGAGGGACTGCCCGGCAACCAGGACCTCAGAGCCACCACAGGCCAGGCCCTGTCCCTGTGAGCACCACACACCAGGCCCTCCTCCCTCCTCCTTCCTCCCTCCACAGGCCAGGCCCTGTCCCTGTGAGCACCACACACCAGGCCCTCCCCCCTCCTCCCTCCTCCCTCCACAGGCCAGGCCCTGTCCCTGTGAGCACCACACACCAGGCCCTCCTCCCTCCTCCCTCCTCCCTCCACAGGCCAGGCCCTGTCCCTGTGAGCACCGCACACCAGGGCCCTCCTCCCTCCTCCCTCCACAGGCCAGGCCCTGTCCCTGTGAGCACCGCACACCAGGGCCCTCTCCCTCCCGCTCACTCTCACAGAACAGGGCCCCTCCCCTGGGGCCGGCAGTTCTGGCTCCTGCACAGCCCCCTTAGCCTCTGCCCCCAGAGCCGACCTCCGACACAGGCCCTCAGCCCCTGGTGCCCCCACAGCCGCAGGGCGCGAGCGCCATCAGCAAGGGCACAGGTCTGGCCTACAGGACGCACTCAAGAGCTCCCTGTCACCAGTAAACCTGGGCCACAGCATGTGCACAGAGGACTCACCCCTGTGGCGGGTTCAAGAGGCCTCTGCCACCACCCGCTCCTGTAGGGGGCGTCCACGTGGCTCACAGTCCCCAGGCCACCCCAGAGACAGGCCCCGACAGGTCCGGCGCCAGGTCCAGCACGTGCTGCTGTGCACATCACATCTCACAGCCAGCACGTCAAGATCTCAAGGTGCCCAAGGAGCCGTCCCCCACCGCGTGTCCTGTGTGTGTCCCCTTTGTCCTGGGACACGGGGCACAGCTGGAAAAGGGGCTGTCCTCCCGCGATGCACAGGCGTGGGGAACCTGGTGCTAAACCATTGGAGGACCACCTGCTTCGAGGCTGGGGCTTCGTACGCAGCAGAGCAGCTGCCTCACTGCGGTCTGTTGAAAGTCAGCCCTCGACACAAGGGTTTGAAGGAAAAAAGATGCCCAAGGAAGGTGCCCGCACAGCCTCTGCCCACCGGGGCAGGGGTGCGGCAGGTCTCAGAGGAACACGAGACGGTGGTGGCAAAGGGCCTGCACCCAGCCCGCACAGGCCACAGGGGAGCACACTGAGCTCTGCCCCAGGTCCCTTGGGCCAGGAAGAAAGGCTGGGGGTGGGGGTGGGGTGGGGGAGGGGCTGGAGGGAGGCCAGGAACTCCTTCTACTCCTTGAAACCCCAAAGCCCGCTGCAGCCTCACATCCAGACAGCTCAGTCCATCTGGGCACATGACCAACCCCAGTGACCCGACAGCACACACTCCCAGCTCCCCTGAAGGCACAGGTGCCAGGCCACAGCCTCACGGGACAGCCGGGGCCCAGGACGTCAGCACCGGCAGGCTGCTGTTCAGCTGGGAGCGACGGGGAGCAGAGGGGCTGACTCTTGACTCACAAAACCTCAGCTTCCTGCTCCCCTCCCCCATCTCCACAGCCACCCCACAGGGGACAGGTGTCGGGGCGGGGGGGCTGCAGGTGTCTGCTGGGGCTGCACCTACCTACACACACCTATGGGCTACCCCACTGTGGGTCTCTTCAGTCCCACCCCCAAGGACCATCCTCAACAGGCCCAGGCCAGCTCATATGCGCACACTCCCTACGCTGTGGCTCCTCCCCCCACCCACTCCACCAAGGGCCTCCTTGTGCTCAGCCCTAAACCACCATCTGGGCCCAGCCCTGGCTGGCACCCAGGGCTCACCCAGTTCTTGCCACGAGGCAGCAGGCGGAGAAAGGAGGAGAGAGTATGCAGCCAGGGACAGCAGCCTCTGCTGATGGCCTCCCCGAGGCCAGGCGGAGCAGGTGGCCATCAGAGGGCTGCTCCCAGCAGCCTCTCATCCCAACAGAGTGGGCACAGAGGAGGAGACCACTGTCCACACCACCCTCCCCCCCACTCCTCAGCTTCAAGGGCTCTGCAGGGGTCCACTGCCCTGGAGCTGCAGCTGCCCACCCCGGGGTAGCCAGTGACCCAGCGGGCGGGCCTCTCTGCCTGAGCTCCTCCTCTGGGCCCCAGCGGCCCCAGACCTGCCCTACCCATCTCACAGCGCCCCTCCTCTGGGAAGCTCTCTCCCGAGCCAGGTCTTGGAGGAGGAGCCCGGCAACTGCCTTTTCTCCACCGAGTCTGCCGTGACGACAGGTGCACCTGCCGGCTGGCTGTGCCGGACGGCGAGTGCCGGTGCCTGGCGCAGACCACAGCCTGATTAGGGCTGGTTGAAGGCTCACCGCTGGCTACAAGCAAACAGCTTCCAGAGCGCAGCCTGGGGGTAACTCCCCCTCACCCCTCTGAGACCCCAGATGCACCTCAGCTCCACACTCCCAGGAGGCAGGCCGCGGCCAGGCTCTGCCACGTCACCCCAGCGTCCTCTGCAGGGACCTGCACAGCCGAGCACCTCTCAGGGCCGCCAGGAGGGAGGGCAGCTTCTCTTCCCGTGCAAACAGCACAGCTGTGTGGCTCGCGGTACTCTCTGGGGGGCTGGAAAAGGGGCGGCGAGGTTCCCTGAGGCACACCCCAGGGGAAAAGCCAGGGCCCTGTCCTCAAAGTCCCTCCCGGAGCACTGTCCTGCAGCCACACCCCACAGTCAGCCCCGCGTGGGCAGCAGGCCTGAAAGGGGGGCTGGCCAGGGGGACAACTCAGAGTGCACACCCTGTCATCTCCTGGCAACACCTCGTCCCAGTGCCAGGCTCCGACGCCCAGAGCCTGGCCTCGCCAGCACACGCTGTGGGGTGGCAAGGGAAGGAAGCAGCCTCCTCGTCTGCCAGGCTGTGCGCCCGAGAGGACCCTGGGCGGCACTGGCAGGTCCACTGCCTCCTCCTCCTGTGAGGACACTGGGCAGCCCCACTGCCTCGTCTGCCAGGCCTCGCACCCGTGAGGACGCTGGGCGGCACTGGCAGCCCCACGGCCCGGCCCAAGCCCGGCTGTAGGAAGAGAAGGAAAAAGCAGCAGCAGCAGCAGGTTCCTGCAGCCCCCCCCCCCTCACTCCCCAGTCCTCCTCCCACCCCAGTCAGACCACTGCGGCTCTGACCCAAAGCTTTCGACCCCTTAGGTTGCTAGGGTGGGGGCTGGGAGGCAGCTGAGGCCAACCCAGACAGCCCCAACCTGCTTGAGAGGGAGGACGGGAACGTGGGTGGGGACAGCAGGCGGCCGAGAACGCAGCCAGCTCATCGAGCGTCAGGTGTGAGAGAGGCAAGGCCTGGGGTGAAAGGTCTGCTTCTCGGGTGCCGGGGCCAGCCCCACCTCTGACCCACGCACGTGGCCTCTGCAGCACCAGGGCTGCCAGCCAGGTCATGGTCAGGTCAAGAGTGTCTCCTTGAGTGTCCCAAAGACGCCTTAGCACTGGCTAGGTTGTGTTACATCAGCGGACCACCGCCCAGGCCTTCCTGGCCCCGAGGCCGGCAGGGTGGTCCGTCTGGTCCTTGAGCTGACCCGAGACAGGACCAGGACGCAGAAGGTGCTCTCCAGCGGCAGGGCCTGCAGGTGGGCGGGGCCAGCCGCCCGCACCCACGTCAGCCCAGACGCTTACCTTCGTGGCTTCTCCATGCCCCTCGAGTGATCACCAAGACGCTGCCTCAGACCTCAGACCCAACACAGGCAGCTGAGCCAAAGGCTTAGCACCCAGGTCCTGCACCCAGCAACTCGAGACAGGAAGCGCAGACCCAGGTCAAATACAAACTCTGCTACCCCAACCAGCCCCCCAACTCAAAACCTTGCACAGCTGCCCAGATGGCCTGGGCCTGCCAGGCCCTGGGAGCCTCCGCCTTCCTTAGGCACCTGTCGGGGCTGCGCCTAGAGATGTTCCCCACGTGCCCTGTCGTCAGCAGGACACTCCTGGAGCCTCCTGGTGCCGCTACACAGCCCAGGCGGTGAGTGCGCCCTCTCACCTCCAGACACAGCCAGGCCGGATCACCGACCTCACGGCTTCAGGGACCGTCTGGCTCCCTCACTGCAGCCTGAGCCCCTGGCCCGGGCCCCGTGTCAGCTTGTCCCTCCCAGGAATGCAGGAGGCAGGCAGCCGGCAGATGACCAGCTCCAGCCAGCTCCGGGGCTCCCTTGCCGCCAGTGCGGCGGGCAGCCCGGGAGTCACTCACTCCTCCCCGCCACGCAGGGTGAGCGGCACCTCAGGCTCCCGCCTGCTACCTTGTCCAGCTCAAAGGCTACACGTGCCAGAGGTGACCGCCCCCACGCAGCTCCCGCCACAAACACAAAGCATCCCGGAGTCCACGCATGTCTCCGCTCACCCACCGTCACTACCGCCACCCCCCAGCCCGGCTTCTGCTCCCGCCCCTGCCCCAGCCAAGGTCCCCACACCGGGGCAGCCCTCGGCTGGCCTCACCTCCCTGGACCCATGCACGGCTCTGCACCAGGCGGCGGGTGGGGCCTCCCCACTGCCCACCACACGTGCCTGGGAGCAGACGGCGCTCCCCTGCGGGCCAGCACAGCACTGACAGCGAGCCTGCGGGCACGGAGGACGGGTGACCGGCACGCCGTGGTCCTCCCCTGCGAGAACTCTGAAGACAGATGCTCCCGACTGACGGTGCCAGCAGCCGCGCGCTCGCATAGACGGCAGCAGAGAGGAGGAGCGGGCACTGAGCTGAGTGTGCAGGGGAGGGACACACCAAGAAATCACGCCGGGTCCAGCAGGTGGGGGTGGACACACGGACAGTGCAAACGGAGGCTCAGCAGAGCGGCCAGTCCTGCGCTGGGTGTGACGGCAGCAGCTGGACTGGCAGGAGGGCTCAGCCTCAGCTCCAGGTCCAGCCCCAGCCTGATGTCAGAGCCGAGCTGGACGACACCCTGCCCCCGCGCGCCGGCCTGGAGCGGGCGCTCACCCTCTCCGCGCCTCACTCCGCGCCCGCGACAGAGGAGGGCACCATCAGGCAACCTGGGTGGGCTGCTGGGTGGAGGAAGCGCACATCATGCACACAAAGGGCTGTGCAGGGCCTGGCACTCCAAGGACGCCGGCCAATGCTGATGTCATCGTCAGGCTCCGTCTCCTCCTGCCCCCTGGGCTGAGGGCTCTCGGACACAGGTGCTGAGCGCAGACACGGACCCCCCACACGGGCCCCCACCCGGGGCTTGGCTGACACGGGCCGCACAGCAGGCCCTTCGCCAGCAAAGTGCTCGCCCGCTCCCGGCACTTCCTCCTGCAACCCTCGCAGCCCCAGCTCGAACACACCTCTCCGCGAGGAGGCTCCCGAACCCCATCCCCTCGCCGGCACCCCACCAAGCCTGCTCGAGGCTTCAGACCCAGCATCGGGGCAGAGGAGGCGCCGGCAGAGAACCACCCATGCCCCCGGCAGCCGGCCAAGGCGCACGGCCCATCCCACCCCACGCGGAGTCCGGGAGGCTGAGCCGCCCCGGGGCCCTCCCACTTCCCCGGTCGCCGCCGGAGCACTCGCCCCCATCACGCGGTCCCTGCCCACCGCCCCGGCACAGCCGCAGGTGCCCCGGCCGGCCTCGCGCGGGCCCAGCGGCCGCAGCACCTCGCCGACGGCCCGGGGCCAGGGCTCCCAGGCGCCGGCCCTCAGCTCCAGCTCCCAGCCGGCCTCCGGCCCCCGGGCCCGGGCCCCCGGCCCTCAGCCGCGGCACTTACCGCGCGGGTGCGGCCCGAACGCCACCAGCACGAAGTAGTCCGCGAGCCGCGCCATGGCGAGGGGCGCGGGGCGGACCCAGGGGCGCGGGCGGGCTCCGCGGCTCGGGGACTCGAGGGCAGCGCGCTCATGGCCCGGCCCCGGCTCTGGACCGCGCACCCCGGATACCCCGGGCCCGCTCCGCGGCGGCAGCGGTGGCCAGGACTTCCGCCGCCATCTTCCCAGCCAGCCGGCCCGCCCGGCCACGCCGTGCGCCTGCGCACCCTCGGCCCGCCCCCCCCAGTGGGCGGGGCGCGAGACAACAAACGCCATTGGTCGACCATTCGTGGGGGCGGATCCCGGAAGCGATGGCCCGCCCATCGTCTCCCGCCCCGGGGCCTCGGTGCAGACCCTCCGACCGGTCAGCGGCCCTGGTTGAGCCCCCCGTTGGGAGGCGCTTCAGGCTGAGGGAAGGCGGGAGGGACGTGGGCCCGGCCGGAGGACGGAGGAGGCCGAGGCCGTCACCTCAGGGGGGCACCCAAGCCCCACCTTTGGGGGCTCTGGGTTCGAGAAAGGCTGGGCCTGCCCTTGGGGGTCCCCGCGGAGGCGAGGGAGATCCAAACACCCGGCCCAGGGACACCCGCCGCCCCCAAGTGCTGGGGCTGGTCAGGCCCTCCCCAGCAGCGGCCCAGCGATGGTCAAGGGAGACATGGCCCTCAAGGGCAGGGTGCCTGCAAGGAGCTGGCTCTGCGGAAGCTGATGGCAGCCATGTCCCATCTGCCCCAGGAGTGGCCAGAGAGAATGAGAGGCAAGCTCAGAGACAGCTGAGGGGGGGCCCAGCCCATCTCCGCCCTGCTGGTGGACGGTGGCACAGCCACAGCCGCCCTCAGCCACTCCCGGGTTGACCAAGGCTGAGGAACCCTTTTTGTCTAAGCCGGCTTGAGTTGATTTCCAGCACATGTACCCAGAAAGGAGCCCCTCCACCCCTATTAGCACTCCGGGGTTTGTGTGTGGGCAGCAGCAGCCCTGGACACATCCTGCCAGGGGCTACCCCACACCCGCTTCCCTGCCCTTAGGCCTCCCACCAGGCCCATGTCAATGCCCAGGTCTGTGTCCCCAGCCTCAGGGGCCTGTCCCTTCCAGGCTGCCCTAACCCTGCAAGGCTCCTGCCGCTGAGTCTCGGGTCCTGCCCGTGGCACCCTCAGCAGTGCCTGCGTCCACCCAAGCCGCCTCTCCCCCGCTGACAGAGAGAGGTCGTCCATCCACTGTTCCATCCACTGATCCACTCTCCAGATGGCTGCAACAGCCAGAGCCGAGCTGATCCGAAGCTGGGAACTTCCTCTGGGTCTCCCACGCAGATTTAGGGCCCCAAGTACTTGGGCCATCTTCCACCGCTTTCCCAGAGCAGAAGCAGAGAGCTGGATCGGAAGAGGAGCAGCTGGGACTAGAACTGGCGCCCACAGGGGATGCCAGCGCCACAGACGGAGGCTCAGCCCACTGCAGGGTCACAGCGCCGGCCCCTCTGGCCCCCATCTGGCCAAACTCCAGGGCCATCCACACCCCTCACCTGCCGCTCACCATACAGGGTGAGTGGCCTGTGGTGACACCCACTGCCCAGCCTGCTGCTGTCTGGGCAGCTGTCTCCAGTCCGCAGCTCTTCCAGCTGCTGCCCCTTCCTCACATAGAAACAGAAGCCACCAGGTGGGAGACCCCCAGCCGGCATCCCCCCCACCACGTACCCACAGAGCCTCTGCCTGCTGCTGGCCGGCCATGCCCTCACCACACCCTCTCTTCCTCCTTCTGGCTCCAGCTTCATCTCGGCTCTCAAAACCTCCCTTGGCGGTCGCCACGCTCGCTGTCTGCTGCACTCCCACTTCTCTAAAGCTCTCCCCACTGCCGTCAGCACACCCAGCCCTCCCGCAGCCCGGGCCTGGCTGGCCTGCCTTTCACCCGTCTCCGCCGTGGACACTGCTCCAGGGCAGCCGCCCCATCGCGCCCCAGGGGCAGCTCCTCAACTGAGGAAGAACGGAGGCCCAGGGCCTCCCCTTGAAGAGTGTGGGGACACTTCTGTGGGCTCGCCAGTGGGAGAGGCAGCCAGGCTGATGCCTGAGGGTCAGAGGACCCCCCCAGCGCCGTCAACCGTGGGCTCTGGGCAATGGGACCACGGTCTGATGGAGGTAGTGATTGTTCAGTCGTCCCAGGGTCTGAAAGAAAGAAGGCAGTGGGCTTCTGGCCCGCCCACCCCCAGACCTACCACCACCTGTCCCAGATTAAAACGTCCCTACTGGCAAGGTGGACAAACCATGTTTGTGTCTGGAACGATGGTGCTTCCACAGTGTGGAAGATGACACTGCAGGACGAGTGCCCTCCTCGGCCCTCTGCCCACACCTCCCTACACCACCTTCTTCCCTCTGCCTGCTCTGTGGACGGTGTCCCTCCACCTGCCAGGGCCCGACCACCTCGAAATCCTGCCCTGTCTTCAGCCCTCGCTCACAGCACCGAAGGCTGAGCCGACACCTCCGTGTGGGTGACCCACGGGTGGCTCAGAAGGCAGAAAGGCTGTGCCGGGAGCCAGGAGCCCGTGTGTGCAGCACCCTGTCCCCCATGTCCCCATGGGCCCCGCTCCTGCTGGACTCCCCAGGCCTGTGCTCCTGACACAAACACACGACCCCTCTCAGGCCTGGCTGGTAGGAATGGACAAGCAGGTGACTGCTGGAGCCCCCCACCCTTCTCAGAGGTAGGCCAGGCTCAACACTCATGAACTTAATCATCCAGCAAATGTTTACTGAGCGCCCATGGTGTGCTCAGCAGGAGGGACAGAGTGGCCACAGGGGGTATGAGGAGGGGCAGGTAATCGGAGAAACCTCTGGTAGGAGGCGGATGAGATCATGGCTGCCTCTCAGATGGACAAAGAAGCCGAGAGCTGCCGAGGCCTTCATCTGTGGACAGTGGTGGGCACCAGGTTTGTGGAGAACAGGTTAGCACCGTTGCTGTCCAGTGGAGACCGCGCAGGGTTCTCGTGGCCACTGATGAAGGATTGGTTAAATCAATCACAGGACACCAACTATGGAGCTGGGCCGGGTCTACTTTCCATTCGACGTGCTTGTGTGTGAGGTACAGGGAAGCAGAACCTGGCCCCACAGTGGGCACTGTGCAGGGATCTTGCCTGGCACCTAGGTTTGAGTTTCTTACAAAACGAGGTTCTAGGAAAAAGGCCGCCTGGGAACGGCCTCCCTGGGACCCGACAGACCCTCCGCCATCTGTTCTGCGCGGGATCCTGAGCCAGCGCTGCCCGGGGCCCACCCTCTGGCTTGAGAGCCCAGCCATGACTCCCCAGGCTCTGGACTGTGCAGCGACCCGAGCCCTGGCAGGGCGCGGCAGCCCGGGGTTCCCGCGCAGTTGCCCAGCGCTGCTGTCCCGCGCCTTCTCCTTGAAGCCACAAGGGTCCCAGGCGAGGCCGCGTCCGGTGCCGTCCTCCCCCCGCCCCCCCCCGCCCCCGCCCCGCCCCCCGGCGCGCCAGCTCCGCCCCTGCGGGAGAGGCTATTTAGCTCTAGGGGCGCCGCCAGGGCCGGCGCTCGGTCCCCCCGCAGCACCCAAGGCCTCTGGCTGACTAAGACTTCCCCCACCTGCTCTGCCCGCCACCTGCCGACGGAACCCGGACCAGTCGGCCCGCTCCCCTCCGGAGGTCCGCGCGCCGGTCGGCTGGCAGGAACCCAACTTGCCCACGCCACGCCTGGCGCCCCCAGGTGGCAGGGGCCCCACCGTGCGGACTTGGGGGCTGGCCTGAGGCCCAGGCCGCCCCCGACCCGGCAGGCAGTCCGCGGCTCTCTCTACTCAGCGTGGGTGCCATGGCCCGGCTCCTGGCTGTCATCCTGGGTTGCGTCAGCCTTGTGTACCTGCAGCTGCCCGGTGCGCTGTCCAGCGGCCCGCTCGGGGGCCCACGGCCCCTTCGGCCCAGGTGAGCAGGACGACAGGTCTCAGACCAACCCCGATCCCTGTCCCTCGAGGGTAACCAGGGTACCACGGGATGCACTGTCCCCTCCCTCACCTCCTCATCTCCAGCCCCACCCCCCACCTCCCAAATTGAGGACCAGTGCAACCCCAGAGGCCTCTCTTTCTCTGCCTCCCTCCCAAGGCGGGTATCCACACCCTATGAGGGGGATGCCTGTTGGGGGCTCCTCAGGCCTGTCTCTCCTAAGGGAGAGAGGGGCTGCGGGGACATCACCCACAGTCCTGGGCCTGGTGCCCAGGGTGCCCTTTGCCCCGGGGAGGTGCTGTTGATGGGACACGTGACCTGGGCCACAAGATGACTATGTGTTCAGAAGGGGCTATGGGCTTCCCCTGGCCACACACCAGGCTGTCGGGGAAGCTGTGGACTTCCCGTGCCAGTGACCCCTGCCCCGAGTGGGGGTGAGGGGATTCTGAAGGGCTCAGCTGTCAAGTTCACGTCCTCCGTTGCCTCTGCAGAGAGCCCCCGGCCCGGACCCCTTCCGGCAGTCTGCAGCCCCGACACCCTGCACCCTGGGCAGTGGTCTGGAAGCCCCGTCAGGTTCCTCAGCCATACAGGAGGGCCAGCCAGGCCCCCACGATGGGCCAGCGTCTCCGGGACAGCGGCCAGAGACACCCCGGCCCCCGCAGGACCCAAGCCCAGCTCCTGCGGGTGGGCTGTGTGCTGGGCACCTGCCAAGTACAGAACCTCAGCCACCGGCTTTGGCAGCTCGTGAGGCCAGCGGGCCGCCAGGACTCCGCTCCCATCGACCCCAGCAGCCCCCACAGTTATGGCTGAGGTGGGACAGGACCACACCCCTGCCTGTCCCTTCCGGGCAGGGGAGCTGTGCCTGGATTCCAGAGGTGCGGCTAACCCCACAGCCCCGGCCAGGGCCCCTGGAGTTCCTGCAGACAACAGGGCCTGAGTGGCCGTGGACACGGAGAGTCATGGGTGTATATAGACCCAGGAGGGTCTTCACGCTGGGTCTGCACACCTAGGACCTGTGTACCCCACGGGTGTGCACACTCAGGGAGCCGTCACAGGCAGAGGTGGTGGGCAGCATCGAACGCCGAGAAGGGCCTCTGAGGAGAGAGGTTTGGCCAACATCAGGGAGCAGTCACCCAGGTTCCAAACCCACGGGGTCACCTCTGAGCAAAGGCGGGGGGTGACGCTGAGCCCCTTCCCACTTGGGCATGCCTGTGCCCGACCCTTCCCCTCCCAGTGCCCTGTGATGCTGTGACTCCAGGATCAGCTGAGTAGGGACAGGTCACAAAGGAGCCTTGGCAGCTCTGACTGGCAATCCTGGAACCCAGGCCAGCTGGCCATGGTTACCCCACCCCAATTGCGGGCAGCTACGGAATAGGGCCATAGGGGCCATTCTAGGGCAGAGCAAGGATGCTCCCTTCTTCCTACCCAGGGCAACTAAGGAACCCCCCCCCCCAGGGAGGCAAGCACAGCCAAGCAAGAGCTCCCAGGACCTCCCCCCCCACACACACACACAGTGTAGGGGCCTCACAGGACCAGGCCTGGGGACAGCGGGAGGCTGGGAAGACTTGCTTCTCTGCACCCACTAAGAGCCCAGGGAGGAGCAAGCAGCCTCAAAATGATAAGGAGAATGAGAGCCACAGCTGGTGTGTGCAGGGTCCTGCGTGTCCACCTGGGGCTGGGTCTTCACACATGTCCTGTCACCCACGCTTCGATGCAGTCCTGACCGGCGGAGCCTGGAGGTGCGGAAATGGTAGTTTCTGTCCATTAGAAACACACACGGCACTCCACCCACCAGCATTTGCCACTGTCAATTACCCCCCCAGAGGCAGAGCAGGAGGGCAGAGCTGTGGCCACCACCTGGGAGGGTGCCTGGGCCCCGGGCTGGTGCCTTCTTTGGGGGCTCCTGGCACACAGGGGACCAGGCTGAGACCTCCGTGCCCAGGGAGGCAGACGAAGAATCAGCAGCAGGTGGTTGAGGGGCCGCCTGCAGGAAGGGTGCGTGAGATTTGAGCCACCAAGGCCCCCCTCGCACGGGAGCTGTGTCTGCAGCACTGGCTAGGAGAGACTGGGGGAGGGGCCAGCGGCCTGGGCCTGAGTCAGGGGTGATGCCCACGTGGCAGTGAGGACCGAGCAGGGAAGGGGAACAAGGCAGAGGAGGGGTCTGGGGCAAACCGGTGAGAGGAGTTCAGTTTTCACAACTCAGCTCCTGGGGCAGGGGCAAGGTCCATCCCCGCGCCCGCCTGGCCTGGGTGTTGTTTCCTCTGCCAGGGATGCTGCCCTCCCCCACACCCCTCTTCTCGAGTGGGCCCTGCGCCCTGGGGGGCTGAAGCACAGACTTTGCCCCCTGCACCAGTCCCCCCGCCAACCTGCCCCGTAGCCCCCACCTTGTGGCTCTTCCGTTGCCCTCCGACATCTGGGCAGTGTCAGAAGGTTTCCTGCCACCACCCACAGCCGGCAGCGGTGTGAAGTCACCTGATGCCCCCACAGCCTGCTGAGTTCCCGCCCCCAGTGCCTTCCCCAGCCACACCGCATCCCAGGCCCACGAGGCCCCACAAGAAGCCTCCAGGGGCCTGATCTCCCTCTGCATGGACAGCGACGGGCAGCTCACGGCATTGGCCGCACCGGTGTCTGTCCTTGACTCTCGTCCGAGAGCCCAGACAGACTGCCCGAGCCCAGTCTCCTCCGGACTTGACCTTGGCCCTGCCTTGCCTAGCACCGGGTTAGCAAGAATCCGGTCAGCTCTCGGGCCTCCCCCACCCTCCATATCTGATGGAATTCCTCATCTCCCACCCTTGACTTCTGAGAGCTGCTGCCTCCAGCCCTCAACCTGCTTTGTCCCATCTGCACGGATCCTCCACTCCACTCCCCGGCAGTGGGTCTCCAGCCCCCTTGGTGGTTTGCGGCTTGGGCCCTATCCCTTTGCCCTAGTGTGCTGTATTGAATAAAGCGTTCAATGCCATTTTCACAGTTTTAAAAGAGTTAGCTTTTCCTTAGGAAGCCCCTGCCCCACCCAGAGCCATAGAGCCTGGAGCCCAAGCTTTCACTCCCAGAGACCCGGGGTGGGGGCAGAGGGGCGGGGTCCAGGGTCTGTACCACCTGTGGGGAGGGGCCGCCTGAGGTGGTGGCAGAGGTGTTTAAAGGCCGGGGCAGGTTGGGGGGTTGTGGAGCAGTGCCTGGAACGAGAAGCAGGTCAGTTCCTCTGGGGTCAGGGAGGCTGAGGTCAGGGCAAGGGGGCTGAGGCTTTGCCTGCGCTGACACATTAACTCGCTGTGGCAGGAGGGGGCAGATGGTCACTCATTACCGAGGGCCAAGGCCAAGGGGCTGGGTGGTGTCTGGTCACTTATGTAACCTGTGGGCATATATAGGGGCACCTGAGCCCACGGGATTCTGGCCCACCCGAGATCCACTGACCTCAGGATGAAGGTGGCTGTGGTAAGTACTGCAGACCTGCTGGGAAAGGGGCCCCCCTGCCCCCTTCCCTGCCGGCTAGCCTTCCCTGGGGGAAAAGGCAGCAGCTCCTGCCCACCCAGGCCTCTTCCTGCTGGTCCAACTGCAGCAGGGTCAGCAGACCCCTGCCTCCCCGCGGACTCGGGTCTCCCGCGTCTGCGAGGAGGTGGAGCAGGGCGGTTCCTAGCCCTCACGGCATCCCTGGTGTTGGGCACATACATCTGCCTGGCTGGTGAGCATACCAGGTGTCCGAGGCCAGTGCAGGCCCAGCTGACGGCGTGGGGGAGGCCGTGTCCTCAGGTGCCCGCCAGCAGCCTTGAGCAGGTCCCAGGCTCGGTGTCTCCAGCCCTGTGGGGATGGCCTGACAGTGACATGGATCAAATCCCCCATGCGCCCAGGGCCCAGACCCTTCCCTGACCTACCGACCTGATGCAGACCCAGAGACAGCCAAAGACAAGAGCACCTTCCGGAACTACACGGTGAGGACCTGGCCCTGGGGGGAGGCTCTGCTCCCACCTGTGGGGCCCGGCCTGGGGGAGGGGCGGCCGCGTGAGGCACATGGCCTCTGCTGACTGTCTGGCTTGCAGTCGGGCCCCCTCCTGGATCGCGTCTTCAACACCTACAAGCTCATGCACTCACAGCAGACGGTGGACTTCGTCAGGAGGAAGGTCAGCGCCGCCCCTTGGCCCAGCCCCAGCCCCAGCCCCAGCCCCAGCTCTCCGGCCGGGACGGGCGCTGAGCTGACTCGGCCCGCCCTCCCACCCAGCATGCCCAGTTCGGCAGCTTCTCCTACACGAAGATGACCGTCCTGGAGGCTGTGGGCGCACTGGACGCGCTGGTGGACGAGTCGGACCCCGACGTGGACTTCCCCAATTCCTTCCATGCCTTTCAGACGGCAGAGGGCATCCGGAGGGCGCACCCCGACAAGGGTGCGCTGAGCCAGCTGTGTGGTGGGGGTGGGGTGTGCGAGGGGCACCCCAGCAGCCGGGGCCATCCTGGCTCTCCGCCCCCACACCAACCCTCCTGCCCTGTGTGCCTCCCTCCTAGACTGGTTCCATCTTGTTGGGCTCCTGCATGACCTCGGGAAGGTCCTGGCTCTGTGGGGGGAGCCCCAGGTGAGAGCCAGGGAAGCTAGGGAGGGGGGACACTAATGTGGGGGGCCCTACCCACCCAGCCTTTGCCCTGCAGTGGGCGGTCGTTGGAGACACCTTCCCCGTCGGCTGCCGACCCCAGGCCTCTGTGGTTTTCCGTGACTCCACTTTCCAGGACAACCCTGACATGCAGCATCCCCAGTACAGGTGCCACCCTCCCCCCAACCCTGGCCAGCCCTCCCCTCCCCGGCCCACAGCAGCCCCTCACTCTGCGCTCTCTCTGCAGCACGGAGCTGGGCATGTACCAGCCGCATTGCGGGCTGGAGAACGTCCTCATGTCCTGGGGCCACGATGGTGAGCCGCGGGGCGGGCGGGGCGCGGGCCGCCTGGGGGTGGGGGCGGGAGGGCCGCCCGCTGCAAGCCTGCAGCTGATGCGCCCGCCCCCGCCCGCAGAGTACATGTACCAGATGATGAAGTTCAACAAGTTCTCCCTGCCTGAGGAGGTAGGTGGGGGAGGGGCAGGCCTGGGAGCCCCGCCCGGGCCAGCCCCCGCCGGGCAGGGAGCATGCTGGGTGTGGCCCTCTCCACAGGCCTTCTACATGATCCGGTTTCACTCCTTCTACCCGTGGCACACCGGCGGCGACTACCGGCACCTGTGTAGCCAGCGGGACCTGGACATGCTGCCCTGGGTGCAGGAGTTCAAGTAAGCCCGGGCCTGTGGGGGGCTGGGGTGAGGACAAGGCCGATGGCCAGGGCGGGGCCCTCATGATCTCTCTGCCCCTCCCTGCTACAGCAAGTTCGACCTGTACACGAAGTGCCCCGACCTGCCCGACGTGGACAAGCTGCGCCCGTACTACCAGGGGCTCATTGACAAGTACTGCCCCGGCGTCCTGTGCTGGTGACCAGCCTGCCCCTCTGAGCCAGCCCACAGGCCCGGTGGGGTGTCCTGGGGAGCCCGGGGAGGCCCAGCACAGGGAGGATCCGCCTCGGCCTCAGGAGAGGCTCTGGACCCGCCCGTCCCCCCCTCATGGCCACTGGCGCCTGGTGACAATAAAGACGTGAAGTTCTGCCGTGCCTGACTCTTCAGTGGGACGGGGCAGCCTGGGAGGGCCCTGCCTGGTGTGAGCACCTTGGCAACTGCCCAGCTCCAGCGTGGGGGGGACGACAACTGACCTCACCCCTTTTAAACAGCCACCACATCCTCTGGGCTCGGTGTGGTGTGAGTGTGCTACGTGTCGTGTGTCACGAGTGTGTGTGGTGTATGTGTGGTGTGTGAGTGTGTGAGTGCTGTGTGTGGTCTGGGTGTGTGTGGTGTGATATGTGTCATGTGTGGTATGTGTCGCGTGTGTGGTGTGTGTAAATGTGTGGTGTGTGTGTTGATGTTGTATGTGCCATGTAGTGTGTGTGAATGTGTGGTGTGTGTGTGTGGTGTGGTATGTGTCATGTGTATGTGGTGTGTGTGTGGTGTAGTGTGTGGTATGTGTCATGTGTGTGGTGTACGTGTCGTGTGTCATGTGTGTGGTGTGGTGTGTGTCGTGTGTGTGGTGTATGTGTCGTGTGTCATGTGTGTGGTGCGGTGGTGTGTGTGGTGTGGTGTGTGTCGTGTGTGTGTGTGTGTGTGGGGTGTGTGTTGATGTTGTATGTGCCATGTAGTGTGTGTGAATGTGTGGTGTGTGTGTGTGGTGTGGTATGTGTCATGTGTATGTGGTGTGTGTGTGTGGTGTAGTGTGTGGTATGTGTCATGTGTGTGGTGTATGTGTCGTGTGTCATGTGTGTGGTGTGGTGTGTGTCGTGTGTGTGGTGTATGTGTCGTGTGTCATGTGTGTGGTGCGGTGGTGTGTGTGGTGTGGTGTGTGTCGTGTGTGTGTGTGTGTGTGGGGTGTGTGTTGATGTTGTATGTGCCATGTAGTGTGTGTGAATGTGTGGTGTGTGTGTGTGGTGTGGTATGTGTCATGTGTATGTGGTGTGTGTGTGTGGTGTAGTGTGTGGTATGTGTCATGTGTGTGGTGTGTGTGTGGTGTAGTGTGTGGTATGTGTCATGTGTGTGGTGTATGTGTCGTGTGTCGTGTGTGGTGCGGTGGTGTGTGTCGCGTGTGTGGTGTGTGTAAATGTGTGGTGTGTGTGTTGATGTTGTATGTGCCATGTAGTGTGTGTGAATGTGTGGTGTGTGTGTGTGGTGTAGTGTGTGGTATGTGTCATGTGTGTGGTGTATGTGTCGTGTGTCATGTGTGTGTCGTGTGTGTGTGTGTGTGGCAGGAGCCAGCGCAAGTTCTCGGCCCAGCAGGCAAGCAGCCTCACCCCATAGCTGATACCTGAGCCGGGGTCCCAGCTCTCCACTGCACACCTGGAAGCAGAGGTGACGGCCCAAGCCTGGGTCCCTTCCACCCACATCAGAACCTGGATGGAGATCCAGGCTCCTGGTTCCGGCCTGACACAGCCCCTGCTGCTCAGGCATTTGGGGAGTGAACAGGCAGATGGGAAAGCTCTTTTCAAACAAATTGAAAATAAATAAAAACTCCTAAACCCCCAATAGCTAAAAGGATACACCCACAGAAGACAAACTCAGGGGTTAAGTGCTACAGAGTGAGTGCCTGTGAGCCACCCTTGGAGGGCAGCCGCCCCAGGCTCCGCCCATCACCTGCACAATATCTGCCTGCTTCCGCTGTCCAAGCTGCCTCCTCCAGCGCCACACCTTAGCTTGCCAGCGTGGCCTCCATCTGCGCCACGGGTCTCATTTCCTCTGAATTCACAAGGTTCAGGTCTGGCTTGTCGGGGTGAAGGTGCTCTCCAGGGGCAGCTCCAGTTTCCCTGTGCTGGTGTCAGGCTCGCCACAGCCCCCACTCTGCAGGGTGTGCCGCAGGGGTGTGCCTGCTCCAATCCCTTCTGCACGCACCTTTGGAACAGGTCATCTGGTCACCTGCGGCCCCGCTGGTACAGGGGAGACCTGCCCTCAGTCGGCAGTGTGTGTGTGTTGTGTAGACCTGCACATACCCAGTGTGTGTGTCTGTGTGTGTGTGTGAAGGTTGTGTAGACCTGCACATACCCAGTGTGTGTGTCTGTGTGTGTGTGTGAAGGTTGTGTAGACCTGCACATACCCAGTGTGTGTGTGTGTGTGTGTGAAGGTTGTGCAGACCTGCACATATCCAGTGTGTGTGTGTGGGGGGGGGAAGGTTGTGTAGACCTGCACATATCCAGTGTGTGTGTCTGTGTGTGTGTGTGTGAAGGTTGTGCAGACCTGCACATATCCAGTGTGTGTGTGTGTATCTGTGTGTGGGAAGGTTGTGTAGACCTGCACATATCCAGTGTGTGTGTGTGTATCTGTGTGTGGGAAGGTTGTGCAGACCTGCACATATCCAGTGTGTGTGTGTGTGTGTGTGGGAAGGTTGTGTAGACCTGCAAATATCCAGTGTGTGTGTCTGTGTCTGTGTGTGGGAAGGCTGTGCAGACCTGCACATATCCAGTGTGTGTGTGTGTGTGTGTGTGTGGAAGGTTGTGTAGACCTGCACATATCCAGTGTGTGTGTGTGTATCTGTGTGTGGGAAGGTTGTGTAGACCTGCACATATCCAGTGTGTGTGTGTGTGTGTGTGAAGGTTGTGTAGACCTGCACATATCCAGTGTGTGTGTGTGTGTGTGGAAGGTTGTGTAGACCTGCACATATCCAGTGTGTGTGTGTGGGGGGGGGAAGGTTGTGTAGACCTGCACATATCCAGTGTGTGTGTGTGTTGGGGGGAAGGTTGTGTAGACCTGCACATATCTGGTGTGTGTGTGTATGTGGGAAGGCTGTGTAGACCTGCACATATCCAGTGTGTGTGTGTGTATCTGTGTGTGGGAAGGTTGTGTAGACCTGCACATATCCAGTGTGTGTGTGTGGGGGGGGGAAGGTTGTGTAGACCTGCACATATCCAGTGTGTGTGTGTGGGAAGGTTGTGCACACCTGCACATACCCAGTGTGTGTGTGTGTGGGGGGGAAGGTTGTGCAGACCTGCACATATCTGGTGTGTGTGTGTGTATCTGTGTGTGTGAAGGTTGTGTAGACCTGCACATATCCAGTGTGTGTGTGTGTGTGTGTGTGGGAAGGTTGTGTAGACCTGCATATATCCAGTGTGTATGTCTGTGTGTGTGTGAAGGTTGTGTAGACCTGCACATATCCAGTGTGTGTGTGTGTGTGTGTGTGTGTGAAGGTTGTGCAGATCTGCACATATCCAGTGTGTGTGTGTGTGTGTGTGTGTGGGAAGGTTGTGCAGATCTGCACATATCCCGCGTGCTCTGGTTCCTTCATTCTCCTTCCCTAGGGCTCATGTGGCTGGGTGGGTGGGGCCCCTGCGTCCTCCTTGGAGTCTGGTGAGAACACACTCAGACTGCTAGTTTCCTGTGACTGCCAAAACAAATCACCACAAATTTAGAGGCTTAAAACAACAGAAAGTCCACAGAAGAATTGCTAGAAATAATAAGCAAATTCAGTGAAACTGCAGACTATAAAACCAATTTTCAAAAATCAGTAGTGTTTCTATACATCAACAACAAGCTATTTGAAAACATGAATAAAATAATTCCATTTATAATAGCTATCGAAAAAGGAATAAATTTAACCATTGTAGTGAAAGACCTGTACAATGAACAATATAAATATTGAAGATGAAAAAGACACAGATAAATGGAAATAGATCCCATGTCATGGACTGGAAGAATCAGCATGATTAAAATGTCCACATTACCCAAAGCCAACTGCAGACTCCATGCAATCCCAATCAAAATGCCAATGGTTTTCACAGAAATAGAAAAAAAAATCTAAAATCCATATGAAGCCCAAGAAAGACCCCAAAGAGCCAAAGTGACCATAGCAGAAAGAACAGAGCCAGAAAGTATAAATGAAACCTGATCCAAAACATGCTACAGTGAGGCCAGTATCCTGGTCCAGTCAGGCCACTTCCGGCCACACCAGCATCCCTAGTGGGCACTGGTTCGTCCCAGCTGCTCCACTTAAAAAAAAAAAAAAATTATTTATGTGAAAGAGTTACACAGAGAGGAAGAGAGGCAGAGAGAGAGGGAGGGAGAGTGGGAGGTCTTCCATCCGCTGGTTCACTCCCCGATTGGCCACAACGGCTGGAGCTGAACTGATCCGAAGCCAGGATCCAGGAGCTTCTTCCGGGTCTCCCATGTGCGTGCAGGGGTGCAAGGACTTGGGACACCTTTTACTGCCTTCCCAGGCCATAGCAGAGAGCTGGATCTGAAGTGGCGCAGCTGGGATATGAACTGGTGCCCACACGGGATGCCGGCACTGCAGGCGGTGGCCTTATCGGCTCTGCGACAGCACTGGTCCTGCTGCTCCACTTCTGATCCGGCTCCCAGCTAATGTGCTGTGGAAAGAGCAGTGGAAAATGGTCCAAGTCCTTGAGCCCCTGAACCCACACGGGAGACGAGGATGGAGTTCTAGGATCCTGACTTTGGCCTGATCCAGCCTTGGCCATTTCAGCCATTTGGGGAGTGAACCAACCTATGCAAGATTGATCCCCCCACCCCCACCCCATCTCTCCTTCTCTCTGTAACTCTACCTTTCAAGTAAATAAATAAATTAAAAAAAAAAAAACAACACGGTACAAAGCTATGGTAACCAACACAGCAAGGCCTGCCATACAAGAAGACACCCAGACCCACGGGACGGAACTGAGAGTTCATAAATGAACCACCAATTTACAGCCAGCTGATTTGCAGCAGAGATGGCAAGGACATACTTTTGGGAAAGCCAGATATCCACAGGTGGAGTGAGATTAGCCCCTACCTGACATTACGTACAAAAACCAACTCAACATGGGGTGAAGACATCCTTGAAACCAAGGGGTATTAGCAGGGAGCTGGACCAGAAGTGGAGCAGCTTGAACTGGCTTCCAGACAGGGTGCTGGCATCACAGGCAGCAACTTAACTCACCGTGCCACAATGCCAGCCTATGGCTGCCCCACCTTCTGTTTTGTTTTTTCAGTAAATGCTAGAACCCCAGTCTCATTTTATTTTTTTTAAAGATTTATTTATTTATTTGAAAGTCAGAATTAGAGAGAGAAGGAGAGGCAGAGAGAGAGAGAGAGAGGTCTTCCATCCGCTGGTTCATTCCTTAATTGGCTGCAACGGCCGGAGCTGGGCTGATCCAAAGCCAGGAGCCAGGAGCTTCTTCCTGGTCTCCCACATGGGTGCAGGGGCCCAAGGACCTGGGCCATCTTCCACTCTTTCCCAGGCCACAGCAGAGCTGGATAGGAAGTGGAGCAGCTGGGTCTCGAACCAGCGCCCATATGGGATGATGGCACTGCGATGGCAGCTTTACCTGCTAAGGCACAGCACTGGCCCCTCATTTATCTTCAGTACCTACTTTAGTTGAAAGGAAGAATTACAGAGATCCTCCACCCACTGGTTCACTCCCCAGATGACCCAACAGCCAGGACTGGGCCAAGCCGAAGCCAGGAGCTTCAGTCAGTCTGCCAAGTGGGTTCAGGGGCCCAAGCACTTGGACCATCTTCTGTTGCTTCCCCAGGAGCATCAGCAGGGAGCTGAGTCAGAGGTGGAGCAGCCGGGACTCGAACCAGCGCCCACACGGGATGCTGGTGTCACAAGTGGCAGCTTTGCTTGCTATGCCACAACACGCGCCCCACTTGCTCCATTTCTGACCCAGCTCCCTGCTAATGCATCTGAGAGAGCAGAAGACGGCCCCAGTGCTCGGCCCCTGACACCCACGTGGGCGACGCCGATGGAGGCCTGGGCTGCTGGCTTCTGCCAGACCCAGACCCAGCTGTGTGGGCACATGGGGGTGAACCAGCTGAGGGACGATCTGTAACTCTTTCAAGTAGATCAAATAAGAAGCATTAAAAAAGTTAATAATCTGAGCATGCAGGCCCAAGAACAGGCTTTGGAATCTTAGACGTACCTGCTGTCTTGGGCCAAAGCAGACTGCTTTGTTAGCAGGAGCTCCCTGGATGCCCCTGGAGCACAGTGCTCCTGTATGGGCCAGAGCAGGCTCCGTGGACTTCAGGGAGGGGCTGTCTCCTGGGGTCTGACAGTGCAGGTGTGTGCTGCAAACTCCCAGGGCAGGAGATCGGCCACAAGCCCAGACGGCCTCTTCCAGGTCAGAGGCCGGGGCTGGACGAGCCTTCCCCTCTTCCCTCCCACCCTGGTCTACTCTGACCCTCTGTCCTGCCCTGAGCGTGGGAAGCAGAGGCCGTGTCCTGGCTCCATACACACCACACTCTGCCAGCCCAAGGTTCCTCTGGGGTCAGGTGCTCAAAATTAACTTCCATAGGAAGAAACTCCATTTTTATTCCATTTGAAAGGCAGACACCCTACACAAAGCTCTTCCACCTGCTGGGTCACTCCCCAGACGCCTGCAACAGCACACAGCTGGGGCTGGGCCAGGCTGAAGTCAGGCGCCCGGACTCCAGCCTGGTCTCCCCTGGGCCAGGGGCTCACGTACTTGAGCCATCCCCTGCTGTGTCCCAGCAAGACGCTGTGTTGGAAGCAGTGTAGGGACTTGAGCCAGGTGCTCTACTAGGGGACATGGACTGCTGTGCCCCGCGCCCGCTCCTCAAACCCACTTAACAGAGAGCACTGAGCGCAGTGTGGAGACCAACTTCAGGCCTCCCCAGCGGGAGGGAAACACAGGCAAACAGCCAGCACTCAGGACGCCTTTATTGGTGCACGGATCCTCAGGACACTGCTGATAACCACCCTGGAGAGTCAGCCTGGCGCCCACGCTGGGCCCACGCTGGGCTCCAGGCTCAGACCTCAACAGCCTGGGGAGGGTCCTGAGCTGGCTGAGCTGGGTCACGCGGCCATCTCCTGGGCCAACTGTGGAGGCAGCAGGGCAGCCCTGGGGAGGGACGCTGTTGGTGTGAGGGACTGGTGGGCCCTCAAAGTAGCACCCTGCATCAGAGGGCAGCACCCTAGCCTGCATCTGCTTGGCAGGGTGGCGAAGGCACGGTGGGTGGGGCCACGCCTGCTGCAGGTCAGAGCTGAGAAGGGACCGGCCCTCTGGAAGCTACTTTTTCCGCCGAGAGGCCCGAGAGGTGCTGCTACAGTTGCTGGGGGCTGGGGCAGCCTGTCCACGGGCAGCTCCCCCGTCTTTCTTGGGAGCTGGCTTGTGCTTCTCCCCATTGGCTAGCGGGAAGGACCGGAGTACCCAGGGGGCCAGCAGCGTCTGCATGATTCTGATGGTGCCTACAGCCACAAGGAGCCCCCAGAGCAGCGTGGGGGCCTCCAGGGGAGACAGCTGAGCGCGCACCCAGTGGAGGGCCTGGGCCAGGATGCTGGAGCCACGGGCCCGGGGTGGGCTCTTGTCCTGTGGAGGCAAGACAGAGGAAGGCCCACAGAGGTCATCCCAGCACTGGGGGGCCATCCTCCCCCACCCCCTGCACTGCCGCCCTCCTACCTGAAGCCCAAACTGTTGGAGCAGGGTCTCCAGGCTCGGGTCCCCCAGGGACACGGGTGGGAAGAACTCTTCCACCCACTGGCGTCGCCACCACCGGCTGCAACAGGGCTAGAGTTCAGTGCGTGGCCTGAGCCCAGGGCCTCCCGACCCGGCCTGCTGCCCCACCCTTACCTCTGCTCCCCAGGCTGTGAGAACCAGTACTTGTACCGCTGGGCGCGGATATAGGTGGGTGGCTGCTTGTGGAAGGGGTACCTGCTGACCTGGTTCTGGATCAGGCGGATCACTGTGGGGGAGGAGGGGCTCAGCACCACCCCCACACGCCCCCAACCCTGCTCCTCCCTCGGCCCCACCCCACCAGGCCTCACCAGGCTCCTTTCCCTGTAGCAAGCGGAGCACCAGGCTCGTGAACCATGGGCTGTGTGTGTGTGGGCCCAGGGCTGCAAACCACATCTGCCAATCCAGGCGTGGCTGATGGGGGACCACGACGGGGGGCGGCTGGCTCATGTTCCCGGGTTTGTACATGAACTCGATCTCCTGCCCAGTGGGGCCAAGGTTAGCTGGGCCAGGCAGACTGGCCCCTGCCACCCCAAGCTTATGACAGGGCTGGCCATCCAGGGACATCTGGGGCCAGCTAGACATGGTCTCCACTGCCCCCCGAGCCGACGGGAAGCTCACCGTCCAGTGACGTCCATCGTAGCTGCCTTCCAGCACCACCTCAGGCCGCCCACCCAGACCCGTCATCCGGCGGAAGAGGCCATAAGAGTTGGCTAGCTGCAGGTGCTCCACAGCCCCAAACAGGCGGTGCGTCCCAGCCCAGAGGCGCCCGTGGGTCTCGGGCTCCATGTAGGAGTAGGGTACCTGTGAGCAGGGGAGCAGAGGCTCAGCGCTGTCCCTCCAGCCCCGCCCGGCCTCCACCCGCTGCCCCTGCGGTGCCACCCACCAGGCTGATCAGGAACATGACCACTGTGGCACCGCCCCAGACGGACAGCTCCACCGAAGCACACAGCTTCCGCAGCCAGCCCTGCACCTGCGTCCACCTGTGGGCAGGGGGTCCCAGCTGTGAGTCCTGAGCTCTGCCCAGAAAGCCGCCCCCTCCCGCCCTCTCTGGGCTGCGCACCTCCAGAGGGCAGTGAGTAGCTCCCAGGTGAGGGAGGCTGCGCCCAGCCACATGGTGGGCAGGGTCACCGTCTTCAGCCACTGGGAGAACTGGTGGAAGGTGAAGGCTGCAGAGAGAGGGGTGTGAGGAAGGCCGGGCTGGCTCCCGCCCTCCGGCCCCGAAGCCGGCACTCACTGGTTCTGGAGTGGACGGTGTGCTGCTGCCAGTTGACCTCCAGGCCAAAGTAGTGCATGGTGCCATAGGCCAGCAGCCCGTAGACGGCCAGTTCCAGCAGCAGGGCCAGTGTGGCCAGCAGGGCCTCGGACCGGGCTGTGGAGCAGGACAGTCGCAGATTGGTGGAGAGTCTGAGGCCAGGAGGAGGGGGCGCAGCCAGAGAGAAGCAGACAGCAGGGATGCAGGCGGCCGCTCACCGGGGGGCGTCTTCCTGCGCTGGCCCCGGCCAGCTGCCAAGTGCCGGTCGTCCAGGAGCGCGGTGGTGAGCACCAGCGTCAGCAGGTTGAAGAAGTTGTAGTTCCCCGTGATGATGATCAGGACCTGCAGCAGCACCTGGGGCGGGGGCTGTTCTCAGAGCAGGGCGGGCAGCCCAGGGCCCCGCCAACCCGAACGCCTGCCCTTCCCTGGGCCCACCCTCCACACCTGGAGTGCCTTCCCGACAGCAGCTGCCGCACCCCCAGGGCTGAAGAAGACCATGCATGCCTGAGCCCCACCGCCCCACCTGGGAGTAGAAGGCGGCCAGGCGCAGGCGGCGAATGGGGGCGAAGAACAGAGGAGGGACCGCGATCTCGATGACGAAGGTGCCCACCGCGCTGAGCCTGTGCAGCCAGACGGGCAGGTGGTGGGCGAACCAGGCGGCCGGTGTGGGGATGCACTGTGTCTCATAGTGGTAGGTGAGCGCTGCAGGGAACGGGGGGGGGGCGGTCAGAGCTGGGCCGAGCCCCCAGCCCACCCCAGGCCAGGCCGCGACCCTCACCAGTGAGCCCCCACCACGCAGGGCAGCGGCTGGTCAGCTTGACTACGCCTGAGGCGAACATGAGGCGAAACAGCAGCCAGCGCACCAGCCAGAAGGGGAGGCCCTCGTGGGGTGAGGCCCCCTCCGACCGGCCCTGGGGGGCCTGCTTGCGGCGTCGGCAGAGGGGCCACCCCAGCGGGGCCACCAGCACAGCCAGGAAGCCCGTCTCCAGCAACAGGGAATCCCTGCGGGGACACCAAACAGCACAAAGGACCCTTCCCCATCAAGACTGTGCCCGAGGAACAAACCCCCCACTCTGCCCAGCCCCCTTGCCCAGCAGCCACTCACCACTGGAAATAAAGGAACACCTGGCCCACCTGCGGGGAGAAGAGGTGTCAGGGGCAGGCGTGTGCGTCTGCGCAGTGCGGGGCGGGGCGGGCTGCAGTGGTCGCGCGATGCCCCCCCCCCCCCCCCCCCGTGCGGCAGGGCGGCCAGCAGCCCCACTTGCCTGGTAGGCCGACAGGTAGGCGGCCCACAGAAGCAGGTAGACCAGGAGGTGGCGCAGCGGGCGCAGCAGCAGGGCACCCAGGGCCAGCAGCGTGCCCAGCAGGCTGAGCAGTTCCAGGCCCTGGGCGGTGTCCAGCCCCAGCACGGGAGCCTCCCACAGCAGCGTCGGGGTCTCCCACAGCTGCTGCAGGCGCCCCTTGCCCTGTGGGCGCAGCGTCCTCCGCGCGGGCAGGATGCCCTCGGGGCCGTACAAGCCTGTGGGAAGGCGCGTCAGGCCGAACCCGCCCGCTCCGGGGCCCCCGGCCAGCCCTCCCCAGCCGAGGTCCGCGGGGGCGGCCCCCCGGCCCCCGCCCCCACGGGGCCCCCGTCCTCATCCGCCGGCCAGAGCCCGGTCCGCACCGAGGCCACCGGCGCCCGCTCCGGGTGGCGTCACGCCCACGGCGCGTCTTGCGGCCCCGCGGGACGCCCACCGCTGCCTCTACCCCTCGCGCAAGGCCGGACCCTCCCCCGCCTGCGGACGGCGCGGGAGAGGAGCGGGCGAGAGGACCCGCGCGCCCTCGGCTCCCTCACCCGGGATCTGCATGTACAGGGAGGCGAAGGCGAACATGAAGATCGCCGCCACGCCCTGCAGAAAGAGCTGCCGCGGGAGCCGGGAGCCCGCCATGTCCGCTACGCGGCCCGCTGGAGCAGAGCCCACGCCGGCCCGGCCCGGCCCGGCCCCGCCCCGCCCCGCCCCGCCCCGCGCGCCCCGCGGCCCTCCCTGGGCGTTTCCGCCACCCGGCGCCGGAGTTCCCCGCGCGGAGCGCCAGCCGCGGTGACGTCATAAGCACGCGCCGCGCCGCGCACGCGTACTTCCTGGGCGGGAAACAGCAAAATGGCGCCAGAACTAGTGGCGGGCTGAGGACGCGGGCCCCCCTCGGACGCCCGCCCTGTGGCCTTCGGGCCGCCCGGCCCCCTCCCGGACATGGAGGACGTGGAGGCGCGCTTCGCCCACCTCCTGCAGCCCATCCGCGACCTCACCAAGAACTGGGAGGTGGACGTGGCGGCCCAGCTGGGCGAGTACTTGGAGGAGGTGAGGGCGGCGGGGGAATGGCGCGGGGCGGCGACGCGGACCGGGGGCCGCCGGGGACCCCGCTGCCTCCGCGTCCGTGGCCGCGCTCGGCCTCAGGCTTGCTGTGGCGCCCCGCCCCCCCGTTCCTCTGTCAATGCACCCGGAGCTGCTACTGCTGGGAGCTGTGGAACCGGTTCGGTAGGCGGCGGCCGCCGTCGGGAGGGAGGAGGCGAGAGGGCTGCGGCGTTCTCGGGGTTCTGTGCCTGGGGCGGGTCGCCTGCCGGGACCCCGCCGCTTCACCCGCGCTCGGGTCCTGACGTCAGCGCCCGCAGGGTCCTCGCCCAGCAGCTCCCTCCGCCTTGAAACAGCGGCGACGAAGGTTTCTTCCTATTTTTGTGCTTGTTTTTCTCCGGAGTGTTGAGATCCCGGGGGAGGGGGCGGCTCGGGTCCCCTTCTGGCACGTTTTCCTGCAGTCTCATTTCGGTGGTTGTATTTCCACTTTATTCGAAAGGCAGAGAGACCGTTTTCATTCTCTGGTTTGCTTCCCGAATACCCACAGCAGCCAGAGATGGGCTGAAGCCAGGAGCCCAGAACTCGATCCGGGGCACCCAGGTGCTTGGCCACCATCTGGTGCGGAGCGTGCTTCGGCAGGAAGCAGAGGAGCCAGGACTCAAGCCCGGCCCTGTGGCGGGGCCCAGGCTTCCTGTCGCCCTGGACGCCCGCCGGCTTTCCATGGCTGTAAATACTGCCTGGCGGTCAGCGTTGTGGCCCCAGGAGTCGCGGCTGCTCCACTTCGGAGCCGGTTTCCCGCTGAGGAACCTGGGAGAGAAGTGGAAGATGGCTCGGTTGCTTTGTCCCCTGCACCCGCCTGGGAGACCTGGATGGAGTTCCAGGCTTCAGCTTGGCCCAGGCCCACCGTCACCACCTGGGGAGTGCAGGTGGAAGTTACCTTCTCTCTGTTACTCTGCCTTTTGGATAAGTACATTTTTTAAAAGTTGCCTTTTTTTCCAAAGACTTTATTTATTTGAGAGTCAGAGTGACAGAGACAGAGAGAGAGGTCTTCCATCCACTCGTTCACTCCGCAAATGGCTGGAGCTGTGCTGATCAGGAGCTTCTTCCAGGTCTCCCTCATGGGTGCAGGGCCCAAGGACTTGGGCCATCCTCTGCTGCTTTCCCAGGCCATAGCGGAGAGCTGGATCGGAAGAGGGGCAGCTGGGACACGAACTCACGCCCGTATGGGATGATAGTGCCACAGGCAGAGGCTTAGCCTGCTATGCCACAGTGCCACAGTGCTGGCCCCGATAAATCTTTAAAAGAAAAGAGTAGTTCCGGCCGGCGCCGCGGCTCACTAGGCTAATCCTCCGCCTGCGGCGCCGGCACCCCGGGTTCTAGTCCCGGTCGGGGCGCCGGATTCTGTCCCGGTTGCCCCTCTTCCAGGCCAGCTCTCTGCTGTGGCCAGGGAGTGCAGTGGAGGATGGCCCAGGTGCTTGGGCCCTGCACCCCATGGGAGACCAGGAGAAGCACCTGGCTCCTGGCTCCTGCCATCAGATCAGTGCGGTGCGGCGGCCATTGGAGGGTGAACCAACGGCAAGGGAAGACCTTTCTCTCTGTCTCTCTCTCTCACTATCCACTCTGCCTGTAAAAAAAAAAAAAAAAAAAAAGAGTTCCCTGCCTAAAACCCCTCGTGTGTTTTCCTGCACTCAGGTTAAAATCCAGAGTTCCTCCCTCCGTCTGTTTCAGCCTCGCTGTGACCTGTCCTCAGCCTGCGAAGCTGGGAACTCGGTCCGGCTGTCCCGTGCGGGTGGCGGGCACCCAGTTGTTTGAGCTCTCGCGGCTGCATTCCTGCAGGGGCAGGGGCAGGGGCTGGAGCTGGGACCAGACCCACGCTCTCTGCTGCGGGACACGGGCACCTGAGCTGCTCGGCCGGACGCCTGCCCCCAGGCCTGGTCGTCCAGGTGGAGGGAGCCTGTGTCTGAAGGTTCTGGGGTGGGAGGGTGCCCGGTGCAGGGGGCCCTGTGGGACTGCCATGCGGTGAGCAGGGTAGGGGTGCTCGGAGAGGGAGGTGCTTGCCGAGTGTGCCGGGAGCCGGTAGGCGTCTGAGTGGAGCAGCGTGAGTACTGCTGGTGGGTGCAGTGAGGGAGCAGAGCAGCAGGAACACTGGCGTGCAGAGGCCCTCCCGGGAGGGGGACGTGGAATTGGCAGGGGTTGGTGGGGTGAGAGGAGCTGCTCGAGCGTCTGGGTGTGGGTGGGCGGGGCATCGGGTTCAGCTGCACTTGTTCCGTAGGCGTCCGGTGTGGTGTTGAAGGAGGCACTGGGTGTGGGGTCCTGGGAGCAGGTGTGCTGGCGGGGCTGGGGTCACAGCAGGAGGGCTGCTTGATTGTCCTGTCCTGCTCCTGTGTCCTCGTCCGGCGGCTGACCCAGGCGCCCTTGTTGTTCATCGTCAGTGGAAGCAGCTCCTCCCCTCTGGGTGCTGCCGTGGTGCCCGGGAGGCTCACTCCCCAGAGCTGGGTCCTGCCTCTGCCGACGCCTCGGTGCACGGTGGTGGCTCCTCACCTGCCTGCTGTGTTCCATCCGTTTCCCAGGCTGCGCTTTGATATCACGGCTGGTTCTGTTCCCCGATGGTTGTTGGGACCAGCATCCGGCACTGAGCTAGAGCCTGGGACCACGGATGCTGCTCAGCGTCTGTAAGGTGCTCACAGCCCACCAGGGTCACCTGACGGGTGCAGGAGGCCCAGGCCCACACTGAGGGGTGCAGGAGGCCCCAGGCCCACACTGAGGGGGTACAGGAGGCCCCAGGCCCACACTGACAGGTGCAGGAGGCCCCAGGCCCGCACTGACGGGTGCAGGAGGCCCAGGCCCACACTGAGGGGTACAGGAGGCCCCAGGCCCACACTGAGGGGGTACAGGAGGCCCCAGGCCCACCAGGGTCACCTGACGGGTGCAGGAGGCCCCAGGCCCACACTGACGGGTGCAGGAGGCCCCAGGCCCGCACTGACGGGTGCAGGAGGCCCCAGGCCCGCGCTGACAGGTGCAGAAGGCCCCAGGCCCACACTGAGGGGGTACAGGAGGCCCCAGGCCCCACACTGAGGGGTGCAGGAGGCCCCAGGCCCACACTGATAGGTGCAGAAGGCCCCAGGCCCACACTGACAGGTGCAGGAGGCCCCAGGCCCTGGGGACACTGCAGGAGGCTCTGCACTGTGGACAGCTGGGGCAGGCGTTCCAGTGGGTGGCGCACACGGGAGCTTTAGGTGGTATTTGCTGAGAGGGGTGGGAGGGCAGTGGGCAGGGAAGGTCTCTGCAGAGATGAGACGTCTCTGGAGACCCTCAGTGGGCAGCTGTAGACGCGGGCCTGAGGCTCAGGACAGCTGGTCTGGAGCTGGTTCTGGGAACCACTGGCCTGGGGCAGAGGGTGTGCCGTGGGAGAAGACGGAGAGGGCTGAGCTGCCAGCGCGCTGGTGTTTAAGGGGAGGTGGGGCCTGGGGAGGGTGAAGAGGGTTACAGCGCTGGCACCGTTGCCCGGTTCCCTGTCTGAAGGGTAGCGGCCTCACTGCTTTGTCTTCTCCACCCCGGACGTGGCGTCTTCCTCTCTCGGGGTGAGGGGCTTCCTGCTGGCGTCTCAGGGCTGGCCGTGGTGCGGGTGGGTGCAGCGTGGTGCGCCTTCTGGAGGGAGCTCTGTGCCGCTCTGACATACCGTGGTCCGTGTGTTCTGGGGACCTACCCCTTCCAAACTCTAGGCCTCAGGTTACAGGAAGTGAGGATGCTTGCAGAGACCTGTTTCCTCCCAGAAAGCAACCAGGGACGGCCAGAGAGCCCTGCAGAGCTGGGGCCGTCAGTCCGGGCTGCTCTCTGGTGCTTGGAGGCAGTGAGCACACATGGCCGCAGCACCCCTGTCCTGGTGTCATTTCTTGCAGCTGGACCAGATCTGCATTTCTTTTGATGAAGGCAAAACCACAATGAACTTCATTGAGGCAGCATTGCTGATCCAGGGTTCAGCGTGCGTCTACAGCAAGAAGGTGGGCCCCGCCACTGCGCCCGGCTTGAAGCACCAGTGGCCCACAGGCAGGGTCGGCCCTGCTCTGGCTCATCCCGTCTGTGACCTGCCTCCCCAGCGCCTCACCCCTGTTCCTCACACATTTTAACGAATGGCCAGGAGGGGCTGTCCCAGTGCTGCTGGGCTGTGGTGGCCCAAGGGTGCTCATGCACACAGGCCCCCCCCCCCCCACCTGGTGGATGCTTGGTCACAATTTTGGAAATCCCCAGTTCTTACACCCATGGTTGTGTGGAAGAGGTGGGCGAGAAGTGGGGGAGGGCGCCGTGCTGGCTCCTTGGTGTGGTCTGGGAGTTGGGGCGGCAGAACACCAGCCATGGTGCCTGGGAGCCCTGGGGGAGCCTGGTCTGCAGGGCCCGGCTGCCAGGGCCGTGCGAGGTCTCACCGTGCAATGTCCAGGCTGTGCTGTGAGCGTTTAACTTGAGGATTATTTTTGTGGACAGCATTGGCAGGGTGTGTGCGGGAGGTTTGCAGGTGATGGCTGGGCTTGTTGCAGTGTCAGGGGAGCCTCGGAGGAGGGCCTGGACCACTGGGGGCCTCCTTTCCACCTCATGGCCCGCCTCTCATTGCCAGGTGGAATACCTGTACTCGCTGGTCTACCAGGCCCTTGATTTCATCTCTGGCAAGAGGTGAGTGCCGCGCCTGGCTTCCGTCTTCACGGCCCTGCCCTTCTGGCCGCTCAGGAGGTGCACGGCCTCCTGGGATGCCCATTGGACCCTCCTGTGTCTCAGGCGAGCCAAGCAGCTCTCTTCAGTGCAGGAAGATGGGGCCAGTGGGGACACCGGCTCCAGGGCCCCCCAGGAGGCAGAGGACGAGGTGTGTTCCTTGGGCTTGTGGCCCCTGCCCTCTGAGTGCCTGCTTGGGCTCGGTGCCATGAGCTCTGTCTCCCCACAGTTCCTGTCGCTGGACGACTTCCCCGACTCCCGGGCTAACGTGGATCTGAAGAACGACCAGGCACCCAGTGTGCGTGTCCAGAGCGCTGGGTGGCGTGGGCTTGGCACTGCCCTTGGTGCTTGGTGCGCTGCTGGGCCCTGGGAGGGAGGCTTGCGCTGTGCGCTTACCACCCTGCTCCCTGTGCAGGAAGTGATCATTGTCCCTCTGCTGCCCATGGCCCTGGTGGCCCCTGATGAGATAGAGAAGAACCACCACCCCCTATACAGGTATGGGCCTGAGCCCGGGACTGGGGAGGCCTCCTGGGCAGGGTCTCTGTAGCGGGTATGTTTTTTGCCAGCACAGCCGTCAGGGTGAGATCCTGGCCAGCCGGAAGGATTTCAGGATGAATACGTGCATCCCCCACCCCCAGGGGGCCTTCATGTTGGAGCCGGTGGGCGTGTCCCCCTTGGAGCCAGGGGGCTCATTCCCCATGGCGAGGAACCAGAAGGGTGAGGGCCTGGGTACTGGGTTCTGGTGGGAAGGAACAGAGGGTCTCTCGGTATGGACTGCCTGCTGTGGCCTTGCCCCCCGCTGCCCAGTGCCTGTCCTGTGGGGGACAGCAGCTGAAGCTGTCCTCCCACGCTGCGGTGCCGTGGCTGTGTGGGCCGTCTCGGTGCTGGGGCTTGGTTCCTGATCCTAACCCTGCCCGATCCCTGTCTCTCCCAGAGGCCGGGAGGGCTGAGCAGCAGCCAATGGAAGTCTCTGAGAGCAGGAGCCCTGTCCCCGTGCCCAGCTTCTCCCAGCAGCCAGGTGAGAGGCTGGGCCCTGCAGGACCCACAGAGCTGAGGGCCCCAGGGAGTGGGGGTTGGTGGGTGGGGCTACTCTGTGGCCTGGAGGGTAGTGAGGCACAGCCACAGCCTTGGAGCCAGTGCCCCTGCAGTCAGGCCCCCACCTCCCCGAGCCCTGGCCTGACCTGGTTCAGTGCCTGCCCCCCGACCCTCCTCCTGGGCCTTCTCTCCGAGCAGACAGGTGGCAGCATTTAAAGAGGAACACTTGCTAAGAAATCAGATGAACAAAGCGCAGCAGTGTGAGGAGAGTGAGGGGCTCCCTGCCGAAGCCCCTGACGAGAGAGTGGCCTGTTTGCTCCCCATCTCCTGTCTGGTCTCTCGCTCCCTGCCCAGGCTCCTCTCCAGAAGGCCCAGCGCCCAGCGGTGGGGGTGACGACGACGACGCCCAGGAGGCCGCAGAGATCCCAGAGGCTGTCGCCCCCAAGGCTGCCCAGGAGCCCAGGAGCCCCGAGGTGGGGTCCCATGTAAGCTGAGGGCCCAAGCTGCCCACCGCAGGTGGCCACCTCACACCAGACTGCTGGTCTCTGCTCACAATGCGCGGGGGGCTGCCCCAGCCAGTTCTGACACAGCTGTGGCTCAGGGACAGCTGGTCTCCCAGGCTGGCTCCTCTGGCTGGCTGGAGGCCTCGCTGGCCCTCCCTCAACCCCCAAGGGTCAGCTGTCCAGCAGAGAGCTCAGCCTGCCCTGGTGTGGGCGGGAGAGCAGGGTGCCGGTTTTTTTCCTGAGCAGTAGATGGCGTGGGTTACGTGTATTCTCTTTCACGATCACTACTTTGTATGATCTGAGTTTTTAAAAGATTTTTGTTTTACTTTTTTTTTTTTTAGTCCTGGAACTCTTGGAACTTCCTGTTCCCAAAGAGGGTCAATTTTTTTTTTTTTTAAAGATTTGTTTATTTGAAAGGCAGAATTATAGTGAGGCAGAGGAAGGGACAGAGAGAGAGGTCTTCCATCTGCTGGTTCACTCCCCAAATGGCCTCAACGGTGAGGGCTGGGCCAGGCTGAGGCCAGGAACCAGGAGCTGCACCCAGGTTTCCCGTGTGGGCGGCAGGGACTCCTACTGTCTGCTGTCTCAGCCATACTAGCAGGGAGCTGGGCTGCAAGCAGAGTACTGGGCTCTGAACCAGCACTCCAGTACAAGATACCTGTGCCCAAGCAGCAGAGAGCCTGCTGTGGTGCTGTGTCCACAACATATTTGAAAGAGTTACACAGAGAGGAGAGGCGGTGCAGGGCGGGGGTCCTTCTATCCGCTGATTCACTCCCCAGTTTGCCGCAACGGCCCCGGGGCTCCCCTGCAGGTGCAGGGCCCAAGGACTTGGCCATATTCCCCTGCTTTCTCAGGCCATGCAGAGAGCTGGATTGGAAGTGGAGCAGCTGGGTCTCCAACCAGCTCCTGTATGGGATGCTGGTACTTCAGGCCAGGGCGTTAACCCTGGCCCTGGGGTGGGGTGGGGTTCTTGACACTGCTGGGGTACCCAGAGGCCTGGGTGCAGAAGGCGAGGAGACAGGGCCCTGTGGGCTGTGTCTTTGCAGAGCCCCACGCTGCCCAGGAGGTACATGCTGCGTGACCGAGAGCGGGCCCCACAGCCCCCACCCCAACCTAAGGTGAGGCTTTGCCCCACCCCTGTGTCTGCTCCTGCTGGCCTGGGTGCCTCTGAGCTCCCAGTCTGTGGCCCTTCAAACTTGATTGTTTAAGGAGTTTTCCAGAAATAAAAAGTCCTCCCTCTTCTACAGCTCTGGGGCTCCTGTCCCTTGCTTGCCTGTGTGTCTGCCATCCCTACCCCCCGATCTGTGATCCTGGATCCAATGTTAGCTGTCAGCCCCTTCCCCACACCCTCGTCTGTGGTCCTGGGCCCTGTGTGTCAGTCACTTCTTGATGTTAGGGCTTTGGGAAGGGGGTTGTGTGTCTCCCAGCTCCTGAGTGGTGGTGCTCTGTTCTCAGGAGACTCCAGACCCCTGGCAGAGCCTGGACCCCTTCAACTCCTTGGACTCTAAGCCCTTCAAGAAAGGTACTCTGGTGGGGACAGTGCCAGTCAGGCACCTCTGGCCGGGTCTAGAGCCCAGGGTACGATGGTAGGGGGTGATGTGTCCCACCCCATAGCCGCCCCGTCTGCCCCCAGGTAGGCCCTACTCTGTGCCTGTGTGTGTGGAGGAAGCCCCGGGACAGAAGCGCAAGCGGAAGGGCCCGGCCAAGCTGCAGGACTTCCACCAGTGGTACCTGGCCGCCTGTGAGTGGAAGTGTGCACACCCCGGGAGCCGGGAGGCAGGTGGTGCCCGCGGAGTCAGAGCGCCCTCTGGCCAAAGCTGGGGCAGCTCAGGGCCTTGGCTCAGCTCCTGCTGACTGAGCGTCTCACAGATGCTGACCATGACGATAGTGGGAGGTCCCGGCGAAAGGGTCCAAGCTTTGCAGGTGAGGCCAGGTCCGCTGCACTCCTCACCCCACCCCACGGGTCTCAAGGGCCGCGGGGGGTGCCGGCAGGGCCTGGGAGGGACGGAGGAGTCCCTCACAGTCTCTGTCCAGACATGGAGGTCCTGTACTGGAGGCACGTGAAGGAGCAGCTGGAGACCCTGCGGAGGCTGCAGAGGAGGGAGGTGAGTGCCGCCCACCGCCACGGGCTGCTGGGAGGTGGCCGCGCCCTCACGGATGCTCTCTGCAGATGGCCGAACGCTGGCTGCCAAGGGCCGAGGAGGAGCTGTGGCCTGCAGAGGACGACCGCCTGGAGGGCTCCCTGGAGGACCTGGGGGCGGCAGGTGGGCACCTGTGGGGGCCAGCTGAGGGCTCAGAAGCTGCTTCCAGCCAAGTGGCTACCCCAGGGCTTCTCGTGTCTCCCAGCAGATGACCTGGAGGCTGATGGGTGTGTGGAGGCTGAGGACGAAAGGCCTGGGGAAGCCACTGGCCTGGGTAGGTCGGAGTGGGCAGCTGACCAGCGTGGGCGGGAAGGGTGAGGTTCTACAGCTTCAACAGTGTCCGCCTGCCCCTTCCCCAGATGCAGAGGCCCTGCCTGCCTCCCTGAGCTATGAGGAGCTGGTTCGAAGGAATGTGGTAGGCCTGCGTAGGGGTGGCTGTGGGGGTGGGGGGGCCGCCCCTGGGCTCCACCTGTGAGGTGATGGCCCCCTGGTCCCTCCCCAGGAGCTCTTCATCGCCACCTCCCAGAAGTTTGTCCAGGAAACGGAGCTGAGCCAGCGCATCAGGGACTGGGAGGACACCATCCAGCCCCTGCTGCAGGAGCAGGTGAGCTGGGGCCTGGGAGCTGCTGCCGGCCCAGGGCCTGTCCAAGGCCCGGCCCAGGCCAGAGGTCAGCGTGCCCCTCTCCATGCAGGAGCAGCACGTGCCCTTTGACATCCACACCTACGGGGACCAGGTGGTGTCACGGTTCCCCCAGCTCAACGAGTGGTGTCCATTTGCAGAGCTGGTGGCCGGCCAGCCTGCCTTTGAGGTCTGTCGCTCCATGCTGGCCTCCCTGCAGCTGGTGAGTGGCCAGGACGCGAGGGAGGGGGAGAGGGTCCCTGGACTCTGCTAATGCCCAACTCTTACAGGCCAACGACTACACAGTGGAGATCACCCAGCAGCCGGGGTTGGAGGCGGCTGTGGACACCATGTCCCTGAGACTGCTCACGCACCAGCGTGCCCACAAACGCTTCCAGACCTACGCCGCGCCCTCCATGGCCCAGCCCTGAGTGGGGGTGGATGAGGCGTAGCTTGGGAGCCCTGTCCCCAGCATGTGGTCCCTCCAGTACCTCCACCTGGCTGGCCCAGCCTAATAAAGTCGCGTCACCACACCACCTGCTCCTGACGTCGCCTCAGCGCCTGCCCTAGAGGAAGGGCTGCCTGGCCACACGCACTGCGGGCACTCTGTTTAATGGTCGGGCAGGATGCTGCGGAAGGTGGCCATGTGCCGCCGGACGCTGTCCGCGATCTGCTCGGCAGACCTGCCCCTGCCGTAGTAGTCAGTGAAGAGCCCGTCGGGGCTGAGCAGGTAGATGGCGATGGAGTGATCCACAATGTAGTCCTGGTCCTCGTCCTTGGGGCCGGCACTGTAGTACACGCGGTAGCTGCGGCTGACCTGGGCCACTTGCTCCGCTGAGCCCGTCAGACCCAGCAGCCGCGGATGGAAGTCCTGCACGTACCGGGCCATGGCTGAGACGTCGTCCCGCTCGGGGTCCACGGTGATGAAGACGGGCTGCACCGCGGGCAGGCCGGGCTCGGCCTCCAGCCGCCGCACCACCTGCACCAGCTTCTCCAGCTCGTCCGGGCAGATGTCTGGGCAGTGAGTGAAGCCGAAGTACACCAGCACCCACTGGCCCCGGAAGTCGGCCTTGCAGCGGGCGCGGCCGTGGTGGTCCAGCAGGTGGAAGTCGCCCTGGCCCACGGCCGCCTGGCGCAGGGCCTCTGTCCGCCGCTGCTGCTGCCGCTGCTGCTTCTCAGCCCGCAGCGCCAGCCAGGCGCCGCCCAGCCCAGCCCCAAGCAGACCCGTGACCAGCAGCCTGGTGCGAAGCCCAGGGCCCCGGGGCTGGCCCTGCCCGCCTGGCTCTGCAGGGCGCTGCCTTGAGAAGGGCCGGGGCCTCGCACACTGGACCTGACTTCCCCCGGTCCTCAGCTGGGAGAGCCTGGGCCATGCCCTGGACGGGGCCCGCAGCAGCATGGATCCGGTGCTCCTGCAAGAGAGGAGAGGTGCTGGCACCCGGCGCGGGGGCACCTCGGCGCTGGCCGGAAGTAGCCCCGCCGCACAGCTCTGAGCTCAGGGCTGCACCTGCAGGGCGCTCATCTGTGCCCGCACCTCAGCGCTGGCCGGAAGTAGCCCCGCCGCCTGCCTCGCCGGGGTCCCCGAGCACGTGGCCCTGTGCAGCGAGCCCATTCCTTGTCAGGAGGTGGGCGGCACCCCTCCCCCGCAACCCACTCCCGCCATCTCCCGGGCCGCGGGGCCCCTCCGCACTGAACCATGCCCGGCCGCATTCCCGCCCCGGTCTCGGGCCTCGTACCTCCTCACGGGACCCGGACGGCGCGCCAGGCGCGGGCCGCGCGGCTTCCCCTGCGGGCGGCGCTCAGCTTGGGGCCGCTGCAGGGGCGCAGGCGCCACGGAGAAGTCGCGCGCGAGGAAGCTCTCACCAGGTCCGGCGCGGCCGAGGCTTCGCCGGCTCCAGCAACTGCACCGCACTTGCCGCTTCCCCGCGCGCGAGCTCTGCTTGCTAGTCTAGGGCGGCGCGAAGCGCATGCGCCGATACGGGCGCGCGTGCGCAGTTGCGGCCGGCTCGCCGGTGGTCACGTGTCCCGGCCCCTCCCACCCCGAGCCCAGGCCTGCTGGGACCCAGGCGGCCTCACTGTCGGCCTTTTTTTTTTTTTTTTTTTTTTAATAAGGATTTATTTGGAAGCGTTACAGAGAGCGGGAGAGACGGGGCGAGGTTTTGCATTCTCTGGTTCTCCGCAAGTGGCGGCAGCAGCCGCAGCCAGGAGCTTCATCCGCGCCCCAACGCGCCGCAGCTGTACTCAAACCCGCGGCCTCGGAGGCGCCGGCGTCTGCCAGGCCGCGCTAGTGCGCCGCGGGCGGCGGGAGGACGAGCTCGGCGAAGGGGGAGGGGGCGACGAAGGGCTCGCGGCCGGAGAGCACGAGCGCCCCCTGCAGGGCGCGGCGCTGCGGGCCGCCGAGCGCGGGCTGGTCCAGGTGCACGCGGAGCCAGGGCGTCCCTGCGGGTGGGGGGCGATCAGGCGGGGCGGGGTGGGCGCACTGGGGGCCCGTCCCTGCAGGGCGCGGGCCGGTCGAGGCGCCCTGCGGGTGGGGGCACCAGCGCGGGGCGCGCGGGACAGGGACCGGAGCCGAGGCGGGACGCTCACCGCGGCGCAGCCTCTGTCCCACGGTGACCAGCAGTTCGGCACCCACGCCGTGCCGGAGAGGCTGCCCCGCGCGGCTGCGTCCGGCCCCCAGCTCGTGCAGCACGCGCGCCAGCGCCAGCGCCCGGATGCGCTCCACGGTGCCTGCGGGAAGAGGGCGTCGTGCGGGCGCGAGCCTCGGGGAGCGGCGGGGTTGGGGCTGGGCGCGGGGACCGGGGTCGCCGACGCTCACCGTCCGCGGGCGAGCACAGCTCCTCCTGGTGCTGGGCGCAGGGCAGCAGCTGCCGGCGCTGAGCCGGGGTCCCAGAACACAGGGCTTGGGCCAGACCCGCGTCCACGCCCTGGCCCGCGAGCATCCGCTCGAAGCGGTCACGGGCCGAGCCGTCGTCCAGCGCCGCGGCCACCCGCGCGGCGCCCTCGGCCTGCGCCTCGGCCTGCCCGCTGAGCCAGAGCAGTGCGCCCCCTGCCAGCGGGGTGGGGCTTAGGCGCGGCGGGGCGAGGGTGCCCCCGCAGCCCCGCGGCCGCACCCTCACGGTCCTCACCGAGCCTCGTGACCAGGTCTCGCAGGTCTGGCGGCCCCAGACCGTCCAGGCAGAGCAGCGCCTCCTCCACCTCCAGGGTGTGGCCCACGTTGCGGCCCAGGGGGTTGTCCATGGCGGTCAGGGCTGCGGCTACCCGGAGCCCCAGGCCTGCCCCCACGCCCACCTGCCGACAGAGGTCCTCCTGCAGCCCCTGCTGCGCCCCGGGTTCCCAGGCCCCCAGGATGAGGTCGTGCAGGGCTCCGGTGGCGACTAGGAGCTGGCCGTGTGCCAGCCTTCCGCGGCGGAGGTGGCCATGGAGGACTAACCCAGGCCTAGGGCGGGGTCAACCTGGATGGGTCAGACCCAAGGGAGTGGGGTATGCGGTGACGTTCGGTGGGACTGTGGGCTGGGAACGGACGATGGGACGGGTGGGGGAGGTTGGGCCCCTGTGGAGAGACCCAGCCCGGCAGAGGCCACTGCTGCAGGAAGCCAGGGGGCCCCAGCAGGCGCAGGGGCTCACCAGCGCCCTCGCCAGCTCCCGGGCTTGCTCCTGGCTGGGGAAGACGGCAGCCTCTCCAAACTTGACGTCCACCACCAGAGCGGACAGTCCCTCCACAGCTTTCTTACTGAGGATGGAGGCTGTGAGGGGAGACGGGGGGCTGGGTCAGAGGGGCCACGGCCCTGTGATGGGGGTGACAGTGCCTCAGAGGTCAGCCCGTGAGCTCACGGCCGGGCGTCGTGACGGGCGGGCCCTGGCAGGGGTCAGCGAGATCGTGTGTGACCCCGGGAGGTCACCTGTGATGAGCGGCAGGCTGTCCACGGTGGCCGTCACGTCCCTCGCTGCGTACAGGATCCCATCCGCGGGGACCAGCTGCTCGCTCTGGCCCACGATGCAGCAGCCCACTCCCTCCAGCAACGCTTGCATCTGGCCGGACACCCGCCCTCTGTGACCTCTGACCCCAATCAAGGACCGCAGCAGCAGTAGCAGCAGCAGCGGCCTTGACAAAGTGCGGAGCCGTGGCCCGGGACCCGTGAGGGATTCTGGGTAGTGCCCAGCAGTGGTTGTGCCCTTTGGACAGGCAGGGAGCCCAGGAAGTGATCAGTCCCGGATCAAGGCTCCAGCGATGACTCTGACCCAAGTCCAGTGATTGTCAGTGGCCCCGGAGTAATCAAGATCCTCATTAGTGACCTGATTAGCGACCCGTCAGAGTTCCTCAGAGATTATGGCTGGTGTGCCCAGCGACCCAGCCGTACCTGCTCCGGGCTCTGGAGGACACTGAATCCAGGAATAGACTCTAGCTTATCCAGGGTGCCCCCTGTGTGTCCCAGACCACGTCCACTGATCATTGGCACCTGGTGGGCAGGGATGCTGAGCACGGCAGCACCCCCCACCACGGCCCCGCATGTCCCCTGGCCACCCCGGCTAGGACAGCTGCAGTGGGTGCTCAGCCCGTGGAGAGGGAATGGGACAACGGAGGAGGTGCGTACACATCCCTGGGGCCCCATCTGGGGTACAGAGAACGTGGAGGGGCTGCACTCCAGGCGTGGGACCTCAGGAAGCCCAGGTCCTGTCTCTGGGGGCTTCTGTCAGGGCCAAGCTTGAGGCTGGGAGCTGCGGGGTCAGATTCCAGCGCGGAGGGGCGTGGTCTCTAACCTTGCAGCCGCAGGCAGCCAGCGCTGGTGCCAGGACCAGGCTGACCTTGTCACCCACGCCCCCTGTGGAGTGCTTGTCCACCAGCTGCTGGTGCCAGGCCTCTGGCCACTCCAGTTGCTGCCCAGACTTGGCCAGGGCCTGGGTCAGTGCCGAGGTCTCTTCCAGATCCATGCCCTGCAGCCGGATGGCCATCAGCATGGCCCCTAGGTGTGGGGTATGGTGGTGTAGGCAGGTAGGCGCGGCGTCCCCACCCACTGGGGTCAGTGAGGGCGCAGGGTGCGTCGGTCGACCCCCGGGCCGGGTCAGGCGAGCCCAGCCCTCCCCGGCACAGGCCCCCGACGCACCGATCTGCGCATCCTGTGCGCTGCGGTCCACCACGGCGCGCACGAAGCCCCCGATGTCCGCCTCGGTCAGGCGGCCTCCGTCTCGCTTGGTGCGGATCAGCTCCGGGAGCTGCCTGGGCTCCGGCGGGGCTTCAGCAGGGCCCCCGCCCCCTCCCGCAGCGGGGTCCCCGGGCGCTCCTGGGGTCTCAGGGGTCGTCATTGCTGCGGGGACGCCATGGACGCCTGGCTGCCGCGGCCCGCGCCCGGCGTCCGCCCCCGCGCGCCGCTCCCACCCGCCTCCCGCGCGCCGCTGGGTCCGCGCCTCCGTGCGGTGTCTGTCAGTATCCGTGTCCGCATCGCCCGCCCGCGTCCGACACCCGCCTCTCGGCCTCGCGACGTGGCCCGGGCCCTACCTACGCCGCGCGGCGGCCCTGCCCCCTTCTGTCCCGGATGCGGTGTGGCGCGGGTTCGGACCCGCGGCGACGAGCGCTCTTCTCAGACTGCCGCGGGCAGGGACCGCGGCTGTCAGGCCACTCCCGCAGTGACCGCGGAGCGCGGACTTCCGGGACCCGGAGGGCCCGGGGCGTGCGGCAGGTGCGGTCGCGCAGCGTGCCCTCCCCGCCCCCGCGTCGCCGGCGCAGCACAGAGGGACAGGAGGCGGGCAAATGGCTGGCGCGGGAAGCTTTAAGTGGACGATCAGGACTGGTCAGGTGTCCAGGTCGGCCAGGGCCGAGGCCAGATACTCGGAGTGCCGTATCCCGAAGCTCCAGCCGCGAGGCTTCCGGGGCTGCGGGGCCGGGAGACGCCGCTGACACGCAGGGCCGGCCGCGAGCGGGCGCTTTGGCGTCTCCCGGGACACTCTCTCGAGGGCCCTCACCCCCGCCCCGCCCCTCGCCCCGTGCGCCGGACCACCTGGTCCACGTTGTAGGCCGCGGGCCCGGGCTTCCGAGTGCTGTCTTGCGGGATGGACGTCCGCGCCAGCATCGAGAACTGCGGGGCCCTGGACTTGTAGACCCCGGGGCTCACGACGTGGTAGGCGCAGGGGCCTGGGGTCTGCGGGGCGGCAGGAGCTCAGGGTCGGCCTCTGTCGGCCCCGCCCCCGCTCTCCGCCGGCCGCCCCCGCCCGAGGCCCACCTTGCTGAGGTCCTCGAAGCAGCTGCCCACGGCGCTGCGCCCGTAGATGGAGTAGGTCGGGGCCGAGGCTTTGCCGATGACGCGCGGGCCAAGGAGGGAGGGCACCGTGTAGGCCCCGGGGCCTGCGCGGGAGCCCGTGGGCGGTCGGTGGGGCCTGCGCACAGGCTCGGGGTCTCCCGTCCCAGAGTGCGGGGCCGGGCAGGTGCTCACCTGGGGTTTGCTGCTGGGTGCGGACACCCCAGTTCCGGGGCGCGATGGTGTGGCGGGGCGCGCAGGGGTACGTCGCGTTCCCTGCACGCTCCGGAAAGTACCTGCCTGCGGGGCGGACCACGGGCGTCGGTCTGGTGGGAGTCGGAGCCCCGCGCGGGGCTAGGGGCTGCGGGTTTGGGGACCCGGACGCTGGAGCTCCGGTTATGGGGGTTCAGGGGGCTCGGAGCTCGGGGCGGGGGGGCGGTTCCAGGGGTCCTGACCAGGTCCCGGAGTGAGGAAGGGCGCCGAGTGGCGCGGGCGGCCGTAGATGGAATAGGCGGGGGCGCAGTCCAGGCCGCGCGCGGTCATGCGGGCGGGCACCAGGTAGCCGGGTCCCGGGCCGCATGTGGTCAGCTGAGTCTGGAGCCGCGCGCCGAAGGAGTAGGCGGGGGCCCGAGGCCGGGACGGGTCGTGCAGGAGGTAGCCTGCGGGGATCCAGCGTCACCTTCTCGCGCGCCCTGCCGCGCCCACCGACCCGCCTCCCTCCCGCCCGCAGCCCCTGCTACCGGTGTTGGGCGGCAGCTGGTACTTAGGCCCAGGACCGCTGTAGAGCGCCGCGATGGGGCCGCGCGGCCGGTGCGGTCGCCAGGGCCCTACCCAGACGTCCGAGCCCATGGCGTGGCCGGGAGGCGCTCAGGGCGCTCGGCACCTGCGGACAGAAGGGGGCGGCCACGGCCCCTCCACCTGCAGTTCGCGGGGAGCAGCCTTATCCTGCTCCCCCGGCGACCCGCACCGCCAAGGCGGGCGCGGCCGGGGTCCCGGGCTCTGGGCCGGCGAGCAAGAGGTGCTGCCCCGCTCCGTGGGGGCCATCTCTGACCCCTGCCCTCGCGGGGGCTCCGTCCCAGCTCGCGGGAAGGGATTCCCTGGGGGTGGGGGCGCGGGCGATTTGGGGGCGTCGGGAAGGGCTGGGGAGGGCCCCGGGCGCACTGACCTGCTACGCTGGCTCCTGGCTCACGACGGCACAAGCAGGGAGGCTGGACGCGCCGCTCCCAGCTCCCGGGGCCCATTGTGTCTCTGCTCGCTTCCTGGCAACCGCACGGGCTGCCCCCTCCGCGCCCGCACCCAGCAGGCCTCTGGCTGCAGACTGCTGGGCAGGCCTGGCCCTGTGGTGCACCGGCCGGAGTCGGACACCTCTGCGGACTGAACGCCAAGTGTGAGGGGAAAGGAATGGCCCCCAGCGGCGGCCGCGGGCCCAGTCTGGTCAGGAATGCGGTTGCTGGTGGGATATTTGCCAAGCGCTGGGTGCTGAGCCACCGCGGGGCCATGCCTCGGTCCGCAGGTGTGACCAGGCGCTGGCTCGGTCACAGTGGCTGTTTGATCATGAGTCGGCTCCCTGGCCTGAGCGGGTGTTGAAGCCCCAGAGCCCTGAGTTGCTGTTACTGGACACCGGGTCCCTGGGGGGGGGGGTCTCAGGTCCCTGGGGGCTGCTCTGGGGATGTGGCTCTGCAGGCCCAGTGCCCTCCCTGCTTCCTGTCACTCTGCTCTGGAGCCAGCGGTTAGGGTCACAACCCCAGCCAGGTGCTGCGGGGCGGTCGGTGGGTCTGCGCACAGGCTCGGGGTCTCCCGTCCCAGAGTGCAAGGCTGGGCCACGCCATGCAAAGCCGGCGTCCCACGTCCAAGTGTGGCTTCCTGCCCATGCACCTGGGAAAGCCGCAGAGGATGGCCCGAGTGCTTGGGCCCCTGCACCCGGGGCGGAGACCCAGAAGAAGCTGCTGGCTCCTGGCTTCAGCCTGACCCAGCTCTGGCTGTTGTGGACATTTGGGGAGTGAACCAGTGGGTGGAAGCTCTCTCCATCTTTTGAATAAAAATAGATGCACAAATGAGAGAAAGGAAGTCCCCTCACTGGCCTGAGGAGCCAAAGGGATGCACAGAACATTAAAAAAAAGGGGGGGGGGGCGGCGGCGCTGTGGCGCAGCGGGTTAACACCCTGGCCCGAAGCTCCGGCATCCCATATGGGCACTGGTTCTAGTCCTGGCCGCTCCTCTTCTGATCCAGCTCCCTGCTGTGGCCTGGGAAAGCAGTGGAGGATGGCCCAAGTCCTTGGGCCCCTGCACCCATGTGGGAGACCTGGAGAAGCTCCTGGCTCCTGGCTCCAGATCAGTGCAGTTCTGGCCATTGCAGCCATTTGGAGAGTGAACCATCGGATGGAAGACCTCTCTCTCTCTCTCTCTCTCTGTAACTCGCTTTCAAATAAATAAAATAAATCTTTTTTTTTAAAGGAAGAAGAAAAGGGAGAAACAAGAAATTATATGTGGAGTGACAACTTTCCACCCCCAAGCAAACAACATGAAGCCCCAGGCAGCTGACCGAACATCAGGAGGACGAAGCAGCAAGGGCACCGCCGGCCAGAGCTGCCTGCAGCCCGTGTGTGGCAGGAGGCCCTGCCCGTAACCTCAGAACCTCAGGACCTTGCAGTTCTGGCTACGACTGCGTCACAGGCCTCTGCTCAACGTTCAGAAGTAATTTCTGGCCGGCACCGCGGCTCACTAGGCTAATCCTCCACCTATGGCGCCGGCACACCGGGTTCTAGTCCCGGTTGGGGCGCTGGATTCTGTCCCGGTTGCCCCTCTTCCAGGCCAGCTCTCTGCTGTGGCCTGGGGGTGCAGTGGCAGATGGCCCAAGTCCTTGGGCCCTGCACCCCATGGGAGACCAGGAGAAGCACCTGGCTCCTGGCTTCTGCCATCGGATCAGCGTGGTGCGCCGGCCGCAGCGCCCCGGCCGCGGCGGCCATTGGAGGGTGAACCAACGGCAAAGGAAGACCTTTGTCTCCATCTCTCTCTCACTGTCCACTCTGCCTGTCAAAAAAAAAAAAAAAAAAAAAAGAAAAAAAAAAGAAGTAATTTCTGGCTTGGGCCACTTGGGCCACTGCTGATGAAAATCTGGGGTCAGAGGAGGAGCTTACAAAGGTCAAGGGGCTTCACGTGTGCCTTCCCCTCTTGGAGCACGGGCAGGGCGGGGCGGGGGCAGGGCATGGACCCCACTCCCCCCGCACGGCTTGCCAGTGAAGTGTTTCCGTGGTCCTGTTGGCCAACGACGGCACCCATGAGGGGCTCCCTGGCACCCCCACTTTACAGCTGGCGGTCAGAAGGTCCTTCATCTGCGGGGTCTGCATTAACTGGGCAGGCAGTGCGGGGACTAAGCTGAACTGCTGGAGAATCAGGGACAAAACCCACACAGTTGGTGTCCAAAGTACTATGTGAATAGAGAAACAGGGTTTTCTTTCTTATTTAAAAATTATTTAATTTGGGTCAGGGGCTGTGGCACAGCGGATAAAGCCGCCACCTGCAGTGCCAGCATCCCATATGGGTGCCCTTTTGAGACCCAGCTGCTCCACTTCCCATCCAGCTCTCTGCTGTGGCCTGGGAAGGCAGTGGAAGATGGCCCAAGTCCTTGGGCCCCTGCACCTGTGTGGGAGACCCGGAAGAAGCTCCTGGCTCCTGGCTTCAGATCGGGGCAGCTCTGGCTGTTGAGGCCATTTGGGGAGTGAACTAGCAGATGGAAGACCCCGCTCCCCCCCGCCTTTCCTTCTCTCTGTGTGTAACTCTGACTTTCAAATAAGTAAATGAATCTTTAAAAATTATTTTATTTATTAGAGAAAGAGAAAGAAATCTGCCATTCCCCAAATGCCTGCAACAGTCAGAGCTGGACTAGACTGGACACGGGAACCTGGAACTCCCATCCGGCCTCCCATGTGAGTGGCAGGGTGAGCACTCGGGCCGTCCTCTGCTGCTTTCCCAGGTGCATTAGCAGGGAGCTGGCTCGGAAGTGGAGCAGCAGGGACTTGAACCAGCACTTTAATATGGATTGCTGGTGTTGCAGGCTGTGGCTGGACTTGCTGCACCAAAACATCGGCCTCTAAGAAATCTTTTCACTTAGTTAAGGGAGGGAGGGAGGGAGGGAGAGAGGGGCAGAGAGGAGAGAGAGAGAGACAGACAGACAGACAGACCCCATCTGCTGATTCACTCCCTAAATGCCCACACCAGCTGGGGCTGGGCCTGGAATCCAGTCTGAGTCTCCCATGTGAGTGACAGGGCTCAGTATCTGAGCCATCGCCTGCTGCCTCCCCGGTGTGCACCAACAGGAAGCTGGAGTCGGCAATGGAGCTGGGCCAGACCCAGGCACCGCACTGAGGGATGCCATGACCCAAGCCACATGCCGGCCCCTGGAGCTGGGAAGTCTCTGCTGCCTGGTGATGTCATAGCTCGGTGGTCACTCACAGCCGCCCTGCCTGTCGTGTCCGGCTGCACACACGCACAGCTGTAGAGGCCCCGAGACTTGGCAGTGCTCAGGAGTGGCTGTCACCGGTCTTCCTGTTCACCGTGGTTTCGGAGTTCTCTAGCTCTCCTCGTTAAGAAGATCGACTTGCTAGTGCGTTTTTTTCTCTCGTGCTTGACCTCACCGCTCGTTCTTGCTTGCGGTGGTCCTGGGCTCTGCGGTTGCCGGGTGTGCGAGGCTCACCACCTTCTAGGACACTAAGATGCCAAACAGCAGCAAAATCCCCTCACAGAGCCCTCCTGGGCTGTGTCTCTGTGCTGCAAAATAAGAGAAAGCTGACCTTGCTCTTGGACGCCGCCCTGGGCCGGGCTTGCCAAGGTGCTGGGCAGAGCCGGCTTGCAGGATGCACAAGCCCCTCCCTCAGCTGCAGTGTGAATGCCCCGTGCCTGCCCTGTGTTCCCCAGCTGGACTCGCAGCAAGATGTCCAGGGCTCTGCGGAGCTTGCTGCTGGGTCCTGGATGCCTGGGACAGATCTGGGGCTGCTAAACAGCCAACTCGTCACCCCCTCTGCTGGGGCTGAGACCCGAACCTCAGACACACCTGCAAGTGAGCGTTGTGATGGCTAAGAAAATGTGATAAGGTTGCAAGTTATGAGATTATTTATTTACCTGAAAGCCAGAGTCACACAGCAATGAGGGAGGGAGAGAGAGAGAGAGAGAGAGAGAGAGAGAGAGAGAGAGCAACAGACAGACAGAGATTTTCCATCTACTGGTTCACTCCCCAAATGATCACAACAGCCAGGGCTGGGCCAAGCTGAAGACGGGAGCCAGGAACTCCATCCAGGTCTCCCACATGGACCATCTCCTGCTGGTTTCCCAGGCAGATTAGTTACAGAGAGAGAGAAAGAGAGAGAGAGAGGTCCTACATCTACTTCTTCACTCCCCACATGGCTGCAATGGCCAGAGCTGGGCTGATCTGCAGCCAAGAACCTGGAGTTTCTTCCAGGTCTCCCATGCAGGTGCAGGGCCCAAGCACTTGGGCCGTCCTCCACTGCCTTCCCAGGCCACAGCAGGGAGCTGGATCAGAAGTGGGGCGGCCTGGATGTGAACCGGCGCCCAGGGGATGCCGGCGTCACGGGCGGCTGCGTAGCCGGCTGCACCACAGCCACAGCCGCGGCCTCACTGCCTGTTTCTCTAAAGGTGTATTGGAACGCAGCCACACTCACGCATTTCCTGTTTTCTGTGGCTGCTTTCGGACAACGGGGGCAGGGCGGAGTGGGACTTGCCAGGCAGAAAGTAGCTGAAATCCGGCCCTCTGCAGAGGAGCCACGTGGGCACCCGACAAGGGGCTCAGGCTGCAGGGCCGCGCGGAGGTCCTGGGTGTGAGGCATCAGGCAGTGGGCGAGGGCGGGGCTTCGCCTCAGCATCCAGGCCCTGGCAGGTGGCAGTGACTGTGAGATCGCCTGGTGCCGCCCAAGTCCAGGTTCCTGGTGTGACTTCTTTCTACGTGCCGGGGCCACCTGGCTGCCCTGCCTGCAGGCTACAGCAAGGACCAGGGACCTCATGGGATGGCACTGCGACCACCGTCAGGGCCGCTGCAAGGCTTGGGCGGGACTGGCCTGAGCAGGCCCGGGCGCGTTTCCAGCAGTGAGGTGCAGTGTGGTGCCCCGCGGCTGAGCTGAGAGAGCATAAAGAGCCCGGAACCCTGAGATGCCCGTGCTGGCCAGTTTCACGAGGCTGAGGAAGTGGGAGCCCAGGTTCCTGAACTGAAGAATGATAAGAGCGTGTGTGAAAAGATGAACGCGGCCACAGACACCCTGACAACACCCCCACCCACCCACCCAGACACCCTGACAACACCCCCACCCACCCACCACAGACACCCTGACAACACCCACACCCACACAGACACCCTGACCACACCCACACCCACCCATCCAGACACCCTGACAACACCTCCACCCACCCACGCAGACACCCTGACAACACCCCCACCCATGCAGACACTGACAACAACCACACCCACATGCAAACACCCTGACAACACTCACACACACCCTGACAACACCCACCCACCCACACAGACACCCTGACAACACCCCTACCCTCCCAAACAGACACCCTGACAACACCCAGACCCAGACACCCTGACAACACCCACACCCACATGCAGACACCCTGACAACACCCCCACCCACCCACAGACACCCTGACAACACCCCCACCCACCCAGACACCCTGACCACACCCACACCCACCCACCCAGACACCCTGACAACACCCACAGCCACCCACAGACACCCTGACAACACCCACACCCACCCACCCACCCAGACACCCTGACAACACCCCTACCCACTCACACAGACACCCTGACAACACTCACACACAGACACCCAGACACCCTGGCAACACACCCACAGACACCCTGACAACACCTCCACCCACCCACCCACAGACACCCTGACAACACCCACACCAACCCACACAAGGCACCCTGACAACACCCACACCCACCCACCCAGACACCCTGACAACATCCCCACTCACCCACCCAGACACCCTGACAACACCCACACCCACCCACAGACACCCTGACAACACCCACACCCACAAAGACACCAAAACACCCACAAACACATGCAGACACCCTCACAACACTCACACACAGACACCCTGACAACACCACCCACCCACCCACAGACACCCTAACAACACCCCCACCCTTCCACCCACAGATACCCTGACAACACCCCCACCCACCCACCCAGACACCCTGACAACACCCCCACCCACGCAGACACTAACAACACCCACACCCACACGCAAACACCCTGAAAACACCCACACCCAGACACCCTGACAACACCTCCACCCACCCACCACAGACACCCTGACAACACCCACACCCACAGACACCCTGACAACACCCCCACCCACCCACAGACACCCTGACAACACCCCCACCCACCCAGACACCCTGACCACACCCACACCCACCCACCCAGACACCCTGACAACACCCACAGCCACCCACAGACACCCTGACAACACCCACACCCACCCACCCACCCAGACACCCTGACAACACCCCTACCCACTCACACAGACACCCTGACAACACTCACACACAGACACCCAGACACCCTGGCAACACACCCACAGACACCCTGACAACACCTCCACCCACCCACCCACAGACACCCTGACAACACCCACACCAACCCACACAAGGCACCCTGACAACACCCACACCCACCCACCCAGACACCCTGACAACATCCCCACTCACCCACCCAGACACCCTGACAACACCCACACCCACCCACAGACACCCTGACAACACCCACACCCACAAAGACACCAAAACACCCACAAACACATGCAGACACCCTCACAACACTCACACACAGACACCCTGACAACACCACCCACCCACCCACAGACACCCTAACAACACCCCCACCCTTCCACCCACAGATACCCTGACAACACCCCCACCCACCCACCCAGACACCCTGACAACACCCCCACCCACGCAGACACTAACAACACCCACACCCACACGCAAACACCCTGAAAACACCCACACCCAGACACCCTGACAACACCTCCACCCACCCACCACAGACACCCTGACAACACCCACACCCACAGACACCCTGACAACACCCCCACCCACCCACCCAGACACCCTGACAACACCCCCACCCACGCAGACATTGACAACACCCACACCCACATGCAGACACCCTGACAACACCTCCACCCATGCAGACACCGACAACACCCACACCCACATGCAGACACCCTGACAACACTCACACCCAGACACCCTGACAACACCTCCACCCACCCACCACAGACACCCTGACAACACCCACACCCACACCCAGACACCCTGGCAACACCCACACACACAGACACCCTGGCAACACCCACACCCACACCCACACAGACACCCTGACAACACCCACCCACACCCACCCACAGACACCCTGACAACACCCCCACCCACGCAACACAGACACCTTGACAACACCCCCACCCACGCACACACAGACACCCTGACAACACCCACACCCATGCACACACACCCTGACAACACCCACACCCACAGACACCCTGGCAACACCCACACAGACACCCTGACAACACCCCCACCCACACCCACAGACACCCTGGCAACACCCACACAGACACCCTGACAACACCCCCACCCACGCACACACAGACACCCTGACAACACCCACACCCCCACACACACAGACACCCTGACAACACCCACACCCACGCCCACACAGACACACTGACAACACCCCCACCCCCCCCCACAGACACCCTGGCAACACCCACACCCACACCCACGCAGACACTGACAACACCCCCACCCACGCACACAAAGCTAAATGCTGACAGGTTTTCAACCTGCAGGACCTGAGCCGCGGGGCAGAGCGGTCACGGCTGGAGCCTGAACTCAGCGCAGAGGAAAGCAGAGGTGCAGAATGCGAGCCACAGCTCGAGGCGGGGCCGGGCACAGGTGTCCCGGAGGGGAGGACCCGGCAGGGCGCTGAGCTCGGGGCGGACAGACCTGCGCCGGCCGAGCCGGGCGGCCGGGAAAGAGAAGACGGTTACTCGGTTCAGACAAGGACATCACAGCTCCTAGGGAGAAACCACTCAAGGAGGAAGTGGGGGCAGCCCAGCGACCACACCCTGCACCCGCGGACTCTCGGGAGAGGGGAGGAGGACGCCGGTCCCCTCACCCACATGCCCAGGGCCCTAAGAGGGCTCACGCATCCCTCCAGCCCCGGACTTGCAAGACTGAGAGGCTGAGGGCAGAGGGGGTGGTGGCCGAGGTTCAGTCCGGGGAGGGGGCGTGGGGTCTGCTTCAGAGCGCAGGGCGGACGAAGTGCAGGAGAGACTCCGAAGTCAAAGGGAGGGGCGGAGAAATGAGCAGAAACGCCCAGATGCCCCCCAGGGCAGAGGGATGGGTGTGACCCAGGCAGAGGGCAGGGGGAGAACTGAAGGAGAAAGACCCCGGTAAGTCTCCCGCCTTCCTGGAGCCCGGATGTGCGTGGGGCGTGTGGGAGGAGGCGCGTGGGGCGTGGGGGAGGAGGCGCGTGGGGGAGGAGGCGCGTGGGGCGTGGGGGAGGAGGCGCGTGGGGCGTGGGAGAGGAGGGGCGTGGGGCGTGGGGGAGGAGGCGCGTGGGGGAGGAGGCGCGTGGGGCGTGGGGGAGGATGTGCGTGGGGTGTGGGAGGAGGCGCGTGGGGCGTGGGGGAGGAGGCGCGTGGGGGAGGAGGCGCGTGGGGCGTGGGGGAGGAGGCGCGCTGCCGTCCCCTCACGGCCCGTCTGGGCGTGCCTGTCCCTGCACACACTTGCGGGGGGGGGGCTGCCGCAGTTTCTGGGCTGTGGATTTGGAAGCAGGAAGTCTTGCTTTCTGGTGGCCAGTCCCCCTTTGTTCTAGCAGGCGTGGGCCCAGCGTCCTGACCCTGTCAGCTTCCTCGGGGAGCTCAGAGGAGCCGGAAATGCAGGGAAGCTGGTCCTGGGTCCTGGTGGGGAGACCGCCCTGGAGGTGAGGGCTTCACGTAGGCTCGGGAGGCACCTGCGCACCGGCTGCACCCCGACTCAGGAACCTTTGCTTCCAGGTCGCCTTCCTAAGCAGCGAGGCTGCCTCAGCCTGCAATCCCAGGAGCGCTTAGTTACGGCTTCTCCCTGCGCGTGGTGTCTGTGGTGTCTGGGAGCTGGCTACTTGCAACCTGAGACCACTGGCTCGGAATCCGCGGTGCTGTGTCGCAGGCGCCTGTGGGTGCTGTGCTGGGACTGGAGCGCAGGTTCTTTCTTCCAAGACGCCGCCGGCTGCTTCCGGAGAGGCTGTGCGCCTCTGCACTCCCACCTCGCTGCCCTTAGAATCAGCGCTGGGCTCCGTCGCAGTCCACTCACTTTCCATTTACCAGGAAACACGTCTGCGAAGGAAGCACGCTGGGTGTCACGAGTGGGTTCGGGTGTGCCCTCGGTGTCTGTCAGGGAGACAATATTGAATCCTGGTTTGTTTGCAGAAGCGTGGGGAGTTTGACAACCGCTGGCCTACCCTTGAGCGCTTCCTGGGGCGCCTGAGCGGCGGCGGACCTCGCGCATGGCACCCACCACCAGAGGGCGCTCTGCAGCGCTGCGCCCACTGCTCGCTGTCTACAGTCCAAGCTAGAATGCACCCTCAGTGAAACTCTTATATTTGCCAAAGAAGAGATGTTATTTCTTCTCAATTTCTTTAGTTCTCATTTATTTTATTTTAAAAATTATCTGGGGGCCGGCGCATAGAGTAGCAGGTAAAGCTGCCGCCTGCAGTGCCAGCATCCCATATGAGTACCGGTTCAAGTACTGGCTGCTCCACTTCCGATCTAGCCCTCTACTACGGCCAGGAAAAGCAGCAGAAGATGGCCCAACTGCCTGGGCCCCTGCACCCGCATAGGAGACCCGGAAGAAGCTCCTGCTTCCTGGCTTCCGATCAGTACAGCTCTGGCAGCGGAAGGCAATTAGGGAATGAACCAACAGATGGAAGACTTTCTCTCTCTCTCTGACTCTCTGTGTAACTCTGACTTTCAAATAAATAAATAATAAATGTCTTGGTGGCTAGGCTAAGAATGGCCTGTCTGGACCGATGGATCAAATGCCTTGGTTGATGTCTCTATGCTGTAACTGAACCCTAACCCTAACCCTAAGCCTAACCCTAAGCCTAACCCTAAGCCTAAGCTGAACCCTAACCCTAACCCTAACCCTAAGCCTAACCCTAAGCCTAAGCTGAACCCTAACCCTAACCCTAAGCCTAAGCCTAACCCTAAGCCTAAGCTGAACCCTAACCCTAACCCTAAGCCTAAGCCTAAGTCTAAGCCTAACCCCAACCCCAACCCTAACCCTAACCCTAACCCCAACCCTAACCCTATCTCCACTCTAGACTCTGCACCTCTGGGCAATGGCACCCCGCTTGCCTCCGTCCAGCACTGAGTAATCTCTGACTTACTTTCTGTATTTTTTTAGAGATTTTATTTATTTATTTGAAAGGCAGAGTTACAGAGAGGCAGAGGCAGAGACGGGGGGGGGGGAGAGATTGAGGAGAGAGGTCTTCCTTCCGCTGGTTCACTCTCCAGATGGCTACAATGGCCAGAGCTGGGCCCATCCGAAGCCAGGAGCCAGGAGCCAGGAGCCAGGAGCTTTCTTCTGGGTCTCCCAGGCGGGTGCACATAAGCAGGGAGCTGAATCAGAAGTGAATGGGGGGAGCGTATGGCGCTGTGGTGTAGTGGGTAAAGCTGCTGCCTACAGTGCCGGCATCCCATATGGGCACTGCTTCAAGTCCACTGAAGTGGTTGCTCCACTTCCAATGCAGCTCCTTGCCCATGCACGTGGGAAAGCAGCAGAAGATGCCCGAGTGCTTGGGCCCCTGCACCCACGTGGGAGACCCGGAAGAAGCTCCTGGCTCCTGACTTCGGATCAGTCCAGCTCTGACCATTGCAGCTATTTGGGGAGTAAACCAGCAGATGGAAGATCTCTCTCTCTCTCTCTCTCTCTGCCTCTCTGTAACTCTGCCTTTCAAATAAACAAATCTTTAAAAAAAAAAAGTGAATGGGGAATTGGATCCCATGCTTAACCACTGTCCCACGATGCCTGCCTCATCAAATACAGTATTTTATGGCACAAGTATTTTAAATTTTGTTGAAGCCTAATTTATCTTTGTTATTCAGTTCTATTGTTATGTCTACAAGTATTTTGCCAAATCTAAAGCCACGAAAATTTATGCCTCTGTTTTCTTCTAAGAGTTTTATAATTTTATCTCTTGTCTATAGATAATTGATCCATTTTGAGTCAATGTTTTTTAAAGATTTATTTATTTATTTGGAAGTCAGAATTACATAGAGAAGGAGAGAGAGGTCTTCCATCCACTGGTTTACTTGCCAAATGGCCACAACAGCTGGAGCTGCACTGATCCGAAGCCAGGAGCCAGGAGCTTCTTCCAGGTCTCCCACATGGGTGCAGGGGCCCAAGCACTTGGGCCATCTTCTACTGCCTTCCCGGGCCACAGCAGAGAGCTGGATCAGAAGTGGAGCAGTTGGGACTTAAACTGGAGCCCATATGGGATGCCGGCACTGCAGGTGGTGGCTTTACCCACTACACCACAGCGCCGGCCCCCTCATTTTTTTTTAATGCAGTGTGAAGTAAAGGTCCAACTTCATTCCTTTGCTTGTGGATGTGCAGTAGTCCTGTTGAAGAGGCTGCTCGTCCTCCATGAAACGGTTGTAGCACCCTTGTCAAAAGTCAGGTGGGCATAGACTTGTGGATTTATTTCTGGGTCATCAGATCTATTCCATTTGTCTCTATATCCAGCCTTAAGCCAGTGCCTACCATTTTTTACAGTTTATTTACTGGTCTATTTGAAAGGCAGAGAGTCAGAGAGAGATCTTCCATCTGCTGGTTTACTCCTGAGATATCTGCATCAGCTGGGGCTGGGCCAGACCAAAGATTGAGCTGGGAACTCCATCCGGGTCTCTCACATGGATGGCAGGGACCCAGGTGCCTGAGCCATCCTCCCGGGGTGCTCATGGACAGGAAACTGGAATTGGAAGAGAGGGGGGCTAGAACGCAGGCACCTGGGTGTGGCCTGCAGGCATTCCAATTTCTGTGCCGCACCCCCACCTCGGGTACCACACTGCTTTGAATGAACACTTCATAGTGAGGTTTGAGATTGTGAAGAGCCAGCCCTTGTCATGATTGCTCTAGGCATCTGGGACCTCCTGCCACTCCACGCAGGTGTGAGGACTGCATTTTCCATTTCTGCAAAAGGCCGCTGGAACTTTGACAGAGCTGGTGTTGAGTCTGCGGGTCCTCGTGGGTAGCACTAACATCTTGACAATGCTGAACCTCTGCGCCCCAGGTACGGGCTATCTTCTCTCCATTTAAATGTTATTGTAAATGGAACTGCTTTCTTAATTTCCTTTTCAGAAAATTAAATTCCTTTTTGGTGCTGGTGTGTAGAAACACAGTTGAATTCTGTGTGTTGGTCTCGAAGTTTGAAACTGTACTGCTCTCTTTAGTAGCTGTAGCTGCTTTTTTGTAGTTTCCTTGTGAGTTTGTATGTTTTAGATCATGACATCTGAGAATCTTTGTCTTTCTTTCCAATCTGGATACCTTTTATTTCTTTTCTTTAAAATTGTTTTGATTGTGATCAGTTTCAGTTCATAATTGATCATAATGATAGGATTGAGTGTCAAAGGGATCACAGAAACAAGACTAGTGTCTGCTAATACTAATTGGTAGAATTAAAAAGGAGAGAACGATCCAACAAGGGAAGCGGAATACACAGCAGACTCATAGAACGGCAGATGTCCTAAACAGCACTCTGGCCTCAGAATCAGCCCTTAAGGCATTTGGATCCGGCTAAAAAGCCCATGAGAGTTTCGCAGGCATGGAAAGCCAAGACACTGTGGCAAAAAACAAACAAACAAACAAACAAACAAAAACACCTAAATGAAGGAGGTACCTTTCTCTGAAGGGAGGAGAGAACTTCCACTTTGACTCTGGCCTTGTCTAAATAAGATCAGAGTTTGTGAACTCAAGAAGCTTCCATAGTCTTGGCAGCTCATGACAAGAGCTTCGGGTGATTACTGACGTCATAAATAAGAGTGTCAGTTGTTAAATCAACAACGGGAGTCACTATACACTTGCTCCCCATGTAGGATCTCTGTCCTTAATGTGTTGTACTATCCAATTTTTTTTTTTTAATTTATTTGACAGGTAGAGTTATAGACAGTGAGAGAGACAGACAGAAAGGTCTTCCATCCGCTGGTTCGCTCCCAAAATGGCCGCAATAGCTGGAGCTATGCCCATCCGAAGCCAGGAGCCAGGCGCTTCCTCCTGGTCTCCCGTGCGGGTGCAGGGGCCCAAGCACCTGGGCCATCCTCCACTGCCTTCCTGGGCCACAGCAGAGAGCTGGACTGGAAGAGGAGCAACTGGGACTAGAACCTGGCGCCTACATGGGATGCTGGTGCCGCAGGCGGAGGATTAACCAAGTGAGCCACGGTGCAGGCCCCTGGACTATGTAAATTAACGGTAAAACTACTACTCAAACAGTATTTTATACTTTGTGTTTCTGTGTAGGTGCAAACTGTTGAAATCTTAGTATATACCAAGTTGATCTCTATATAAAGATAATTGAAAATGAATCTTGATGAAGAATGGGATGGGAGAGGGGGTGGGAGATGGGATGGTTGTGGGTGGGAGGGAGGTTATGGGGGGAAAAGCCACTATAATCCAAAAGTTGTATTTTTGAAATTTATATTTATTAAATAAAAGTTTAAGCCAGCGCCGTGGCTCACTAGGCTAATCCTCCGCCTGTGGCGCCAGCACACCAGGTTCTAGTCCCGGTAGGGGCGCCAGATTCTGTCCCGGTTGTTCCTCTTCCAGTCCAGCTCTCTGCTGTGGCCCGGGAGTGTAGTGGAGGATGGCCCAGGTCCTTAGGCCCTGCACCAGCCTGGGAGACCAGGAGGAAGCACCTGGCTCCTGGCTTCGGATCAGTGCAGCATGCCAGCCGTAGCCCATCTGGGGGCTGAACCAACAGAAAGAAGACCTTTCTCTCTGTCTCTGTCTCTCTTTCACTGTCTAACTCTGCCTATAAAAAAAAGTTTAAAAGAAACAAATAAAAAATAAAATAGTTTTGATTATTATTTTCCATCTAAATTTCTATTTATTTTCAAATCTGCTATGTTGAGCTTTTATTTGTTGTTTTTATTGCTTCGGGCATGGTTGTTCATGTTCTTTACTTGATAATGGCCATAGTCCAGGTCTTTGCCAATCTCTTCTGCTGTCTGCTTTTCTACTGGTTCTTGGTTATTGTGTGTGTGTGTGACCTGGAAATTTGGTGTGAAAATATCGGTAGGAATAATTTGGGGTCAGCCTGCTGGTGTCTTCCCTGCACGGGGATTGGTCAGGACCTGGTCAGGACTGGGCTGAACCACTCTGACTCAAGGACTGAGTTCCCGGATCACCAGGTCTCACATCCGTGTGGCCTGGTTTTTATTTGCTCCCGAGGGCATCGTTCTTCACAGCTGTGGCTCAGAAAGGAGGGGCTTGCCAGACCCCAGCCAGGTGGGCTCTGCTTTGTCCCTTTGCCCCGTGAGGTCGAAAACCACAGGCAGCCCACCGTTCCTATTCTGGATCTTCCAACCTCTGCAGACAAACGCAGCGCATGGGGGCCTGGGCCTTCCTTGCTGGCGCCTCCGCTCCTGCCCTAGATTTTGTCTAAAGCCCTCTGGTGCTGTCACCAACATGTGCCTTTCAGTGTTTTAGTTTAGCGTCTTTACTTTTCCTTAGCAGGCAGATTAGTGCTAATTCCCACCACTGGAGTTCCATGTACTTGTAGAGTCTCTCCCCCACAACCTTACACACACGCTGAGCACGCAGCTAGAATTTCCACTGAAGTGAAGTTGACTCTGTAGATGAATTTAGGGACAGCTGACATCTTCAAGACATGAAGTTTTCCAATTCATTAGAGTCGCAAACATCTACTTTAAAATTTTTCTTAAACGTTAAGCTTACCTTTGAACTATTTAGCAATTGTTCTTTCTTTTTTTTTTTTTTTTTTTTTTTTGACAGGTAGAGTGGACAGTGAGAGAGAGAGACAGAGAGAAAGGTCTTCCTTTGCCGTTGGTTCACCCTCCAATGGCCGCCGCGGCCGGCGCACCACGCTGATCCGATGGCAGGAGCCAGGTGCTTCTCCTGGTCTCCCATGGGGTGCAGGGCCCAAGCACCTGGGCCATCCTCCACTGCACTCCCTGGCCACAGCAGAGAGCTGGCCTGGAAGAGGGGCAACCGGGACAGAATCTGGCGCCCCTACCGGGACTAGAACCCGGTGTGCCGGTGCCGCAAGGCGGAGGATTAGCCTAGTGAGCCGCGGTGCCGGCAGCAATTATTCTTGAGAATTGCAGAGTTTGTTCTCCATCCTGCTTTATCTCTTCCTCCTCATACTTGGTTCTTATTTTGAAATTTTATTTTTGGGGCCAGCGCTGTGGCATAGTAGATTAAGCCTCTGCCTGCAGCACCAGCATCCCATACGGGCGCCAGTTAGAGTCCCAGCTGCTCTACTTCCAACCCAGCTCCCTGCTGATGCCCCTGGGAAGGCAGTGGAGGACGACCCGAGTGCATGGCCCTGCACCCACGTCGGGGACACATTTCTAACAATCACCTGCTGTCTCCCTACTGAGTTAGCAGGAAGCAGTATCAAAATTAAAGTGTCGGGGCCGGCGCTGTGGTGTACCGGGTAAAGCTGCAGCCTGCAGTGCTGGCAGCCCACGTGGGCACCGGTTCAAGTCCTGGCTGCTCCACTTCCTATCCAGCTCTCTGCTATGGCCTGGGACAGCAGTGGAAGATGCCCAAGTCCTTGGGCCTTGCACCCACATGGGAGACCTGGAAGAAGCTCCTGGCTCCGGGCTTTGGATCAGCACAGCTCCGGCCATTGAGGCCAATCAGGGAGTGAACCAGAGGATGGAAGACCTCTCTCTCCCTCCCCCCCCCCCTCTCTCTCTCTCTGTGTGTGTGTATGTAACTCTGACTTTCAAACAAATAAATACATCTTAAAAAAATAAAACAAAGGTTTTATGGCATCAGATAAATTCCTTAAGAGGTATTTCCTGATGTGTATAATTGTTACCATTTTTTAAAAAGAATTACTTTGGAGGCCAGCATTGTGGTTTAGTGGGTAACGCGCTTTCAGCACCATATAGGATGCCGGCTCGAGTCCCGGCTGCTCTGCTTCTGATCCGGCTTCCTGCTAACATGCCTGGAAAGCAGCAGAGGGCCCGAGTGCCCCGTGTGAGAGACCGAGATGAAGCGCCTGGCTCCTGGCTCTGGCCTGGCCCAGCCCTGGCCATTTAGGAAGTGAACCAGTGGATGGAAGACCTCTCTCTCTCTCTCTCTCTCTCTCTCTCTGTCCTCTGTAGAGGCAGAGAAAGGTAACTCTGAATTTCAAAATAAATAAATCTCAAAAAATATTTTATTTTTTTTTTCAAATAAAATTTATCTGAAAGGCAGAAAGAGAGCGCGCGAGCTCTGAAACTTGTCAGCGTCGGAGGGGAGGAGGCCAGCTGCCTCCGCACAGGGTCTGCGCCCTCCCCGACTCACTGTCTGGGTCCTCACCCCCTCCGCTGTGACGTCCTCGGGGGGCGTCCCTGCTGAGCGCTCCTCTTGTTCTCCGACAGCTGTGTGGGGCCCAGGTGGCAGTGGGGTCTTCAGAAGCTGAGGGCATTGCCGATGGGGTGCTGCAGGGCCTTGAAGGAGGTGCTGGGGGGCGGCTGTGCTGGGGGGCGGCTCCATTCTCTGAGGTCTTCGGGTCTCACAGTTAACCTAGATGCAGAGCCTGGGACTGGAACAGAGAAAAAGGCACAACCTCCCCCCCACTTAGAGGTCCACCTTAAGGCCTGGGGCCCACTGCCACCTCTGTCATCTAATAGTCCTGGGGGAAGCTGGAAGGGGACCAGGCTGGGTGAGATACTTGAGGCCTGGTACAGCACAGGCTGGGTGCCAGCAACACGCCTCGGCTGTGTCCTTGCTGCACTGTGCCCCAGAGGAAGAGGAGACCCTACCTCCTAGGGGCCTTGTCGTTGTCCTGCAACCCCACACCCTTCTTCGTGTCTGGGCCCCACCTGGCACCTGTCCCAGGACTCACTCCTGAGATGGCCCGCAGTGAGAGGCAGGTGGGGGGGACCAGCCCCTCTGAGAACCCAGCTGCTCCCGCACGGTGGGAGCGTCCACAGGCGACCTCTCAGGCCCCCGCTGGGCGGGGAGTGGTCTCCAGGGCCAGACGTCGGCCGGGTAAGGGAAGCTGAGGACAGATCGGTGCAGGCTGTGCGGGTGGGGGGGGGGGGGCAGGGCTGCAGAGCCACCTCGGGGTAGCAAGGCAGTCACAGGGTGAAGTCCCTCCTGGAGGTTCCAGTAGATCCACATCGGGTGAAGCAAGCCTGGAGACACAGCTCTCAGGTTGTCTTTGTAAAATGTCCCCCCTTGACTTGAAAACCATCGCATCCGGAGTGTGAGCTCAAGGTAGGCAGAGTCCAGAGGCCGCTGAGCGCAGGTGTGGGCACCTGAGCGCCCACGGCAAACCTCACGCACCCCCCGCTGGGGCCTCACCTCCCCCTGCTGAGAAACACCCAGCCACGTCCCCACGGTCACTGCTGTCCACCTCCCCCAGCCACCCCCCCCCCCGAAAAGCCTCTCGGGTTTCTGGTAATCCATCGGGGCTGCTTCATGTTGCTACAGCCGAGATAGCATCTCCCCAGGTAACCCTTCCCTGCCGGAGCCCCTGCTTGGAGAAGGACCCTGTGTGCCCACGGGTGTGGGGGCGCGGAGGTACCCAGGCTCGAGTCCAGACACACCACCTGTGACACTGGGCCAGCTGCTGGACCCTGAGGGGTCTCCCTCCCTCCCACCTCGGGGCCTGGGTTCAGGCAAGGACCCCAGCCCTCTCAGGCCCTGGAGAACAGGTTCACCTTAACTGGGCAGCCCTGGGCGTGGTGCCGGCCGTGCCCTCTGCGCAGACCACGGGCCGGCAGTATGTGCACCCGCCACTCACGCGCCATGAGCCAGGGCACTTTGGAAGCTGGCGGCCCCCTCTGGGGCTGGGATTGGGACGGTGACGATGACTGGGAAGGAGCTGTGCTGGCCCTGCTGGCCCTGGCTGTGGTGGCCGCCACAGCGCTGGCTTTGCACTGGTTTGGCCCCGGGCAGGATCAGCAGGCAGCAAGACCGGAGTCCTCAGCCCCCGGGACCCAGCCTGCCCAGGCGGGAGGAGCCAGGCCGACTCTGCACCCAAAGCCCAAGGTCAGTGGTGGCCACGAGGGACAGAGCCCAGGGCAGGGGAAGCCAGGTCCTCTGGGATGTGGCCATGGGGGCCAGGCTGCGGCAGGAGCCCAGGGCTGCGAACCCTCTGGAGGTGGGGACCTACACCCCAAAGCCAGGCTTCTGCCCAAGACCCCGGGCGAGGCGCTCGGCAGAGGGACCTTGGGACAGCAGCATGGCGGCGCCACCCCAGAAGCCCCCGGAGGTAGAAGAAGGGAGCCCCTGGAGCTAAGCACTGCCCTCTTGGGTGGGAGCCAAGCAGGGGGCGCGCCTGCCCCGGTCGTGATCCACTTCACCCCGCGAAGTCCTGGCAGCGAAGCCGATGTGCAGCCGGAGGTGGGACGCGTCAGCACCAAGGGCCCAGAGCACCGGGACTCCAGCCGCTGGCAGCTGGGTGCGGGGCTTCCTGGAGCACCAGAGCGAGGCCGGGGCAGCCGGCGGCGGCACAGGGACGCAGGCTCCGGGGACAGAACCCGCCACCGCCCGAAGCCCGACCCACGCCGTCTGGGCACGGTGGCCAGCGTGTGGGACGCAGTGGATGCGGCGTCTGCTGCTGCCGACTCTGGCGCTCACGCTCGCAGCCCCTGCGCTCAGCGCCCTGCAGTCCAGGAGCTGTCTCCGGGCCGCGCCCCGTACACTGGATCTGGGTCCGACAGCCCGGAGGGCAGACGAGGGAAGAGCAGCCGCCAGCCAGCCCCAGCCCCAGGTCTGCGCTCAGGGGCTGAGGCTGCTGACAGCGAGGACACCGCGTCCGCCGTCCCCGGGGAAGGCTGGCCCTGGGCCTGGAGGGAGGTCCCGGGCTCCTTGGAGGGGCCGTCCTGGGGCCGCCTGCTCTCGTCCCAAGGGCCGGGGGTCACGGGTGCTTGCCCGGCGGGCATAGCCCAGGCTAACGGCTCCAGAGAGGATCGCCTGTCGCTCGGCCAAGGGCCCGCCGGCGCAGAGAAGCCAGGGGCCGGCCACGTCGTCGCAGAAGGTAGGGCGTCGGGGCAAGGCCAAGGCGGGCTGGGCGGTCGCGGCGCCTCTGGGGCGGGAGGCAGCCGCACCCAGCCCCTGCCCAGTGCTGCCACGCCTCCGCCTCGCGGCCCTAAGGCTCGCCAGCGCCAGGGCCTCCAGCCTGCAACCGCGACCCCCTCTCCTAACTCTTTGCTGCTAGGAGTTAACCAGGGTCCTGATGGCGAACATCTCAGAGCAGCGCCAGCCCCATTGTCAGCCCCAGTTACAGCCCCAGCCCAAGCCTTAACCTCAGCTCCATCAGCAGTCCAAACCCTAACCCTGACCCCAACCCCAGCCTCACCCCCACCCCCAACTCCAACTTCTTCTCCAGCCTCAGTCCCAGCTCCAATCTCACCTCCAGCCTCAGGCTCAACTCTATCCCCAACCCCAGCCCTAAGCCCAACACCAAGCCCAGCCCCAGCCCCAACACCAAGCCCAGCCCCAGCCCCAACACCAACACCAAGCCCAGCTCCCACCGCAGCCCCAACACCAGCCCCAGCCCCGACACCAACACCCAGCCCAGCCCCAGCCCCAACACCAAGCCCAGCCCCTACCGCAGCCCCAGCCCCAACACCAAGCCCAGCCCCCACCGCAGTCCCAGCCCCAGTCCCAGCCCCCACCGCAGCCCCAGCCCCAGCCCCAGCCCCAGCTCCCACTGCAGCCCCTGCCAGTGGGCCAAGGCCTGTGTCGCAGGAGCCCAGGGTGGCTCTTTCCGGGGGCTACCAGGAGAGGCAGATCTCCACCAGCTGGGGCAGTCTCATAGCCATGGTTCTCAGAAGCCATCCCTTCCCCAGGCAAGCGAGGCCCCCAGGACGTGCCCCAAGGACAGCCCCTGGACCCCCTGCGCCTCTCAGCGTTTCCACACCCTCTGAGGACGGCCAGCCAGCTTCTGCCTCTCAGGGGGCCGTGCTTTCATTAGGGATGGCCACAGAGGCAGGCGCAGGGGGCTTGGCTGGAAGCTTTGAGAGCAACGGGGCCCCCACCCCTGGCTCAGCCCCAGGCCCAAGGGAAGATGTAGCTGAGAAGGAAAGTCTAGACTCACTGCCCCCAGCTGCAGTGCCCAGGGCCCCCTCCCAACCTGTGGCACCGTCCCAGCAGGGCCCTGCACCATCCCCTGCCGTGAGGTGCGGGTCACAGCCAGTGCCCAGGCCTCGGAAGCGCAGCCTCTGTGAAGTAGCCCAGAGTTTTGAGCGGGAGGAAGTTGGGCAAGGGCAGCTTGCTCCCCCAGGGCAGCGTGGGGGGGAGGCGGCGGGGCAGGGGACCAGCCCCTCAGGCAGCGGGGTGCTCCTCACAGAGAGGCAGAAAGAGACCCGCAAGCTCATGGCTTTCCTGCAGAGGCCTGGGAGCTGGGGGGTGGTGGAGGGGGCCAGGAAGCCCCGCTCCTGGGCCCTGGAGCCAGCCAAGGCAGTGGCCCTGAGGCGGCAGCTGGACCTGGGCAGCTGCCTGGATGTGCTGGCCTTTGCCCAGAGGCATGGGGAAGCCGGCCTGGCCCAGGAGACCTACACCTTGATGAGCAACAACCTGCTGCATGTGCTGGGAGACCCGGACCTCTACCGGCAGCTGAGCGGGGCTGACCGTGAGCGTATCCTGGGCCTGCGGACTGGTCAGGGCCAGGCGGTGCTGGGGGTCCTTGTGCTGCCCAGCCTCTACCAGGTGAGCCGCTCGGGCTCTCGTGGCGAGGAGGCTCCTCCATCCGGACCTCCGCTCTTGCCTCCTCCTACGCACCTGCACGTGTTCAACCCCCAAGAGAACACATGGTGGCCCCTGACTCAGGTGCCAGAGGAAGCCCCGCTCCGGGGCTGCGGTCTCTGTACCATGCACAACTATCTGTTCCTGGCGGGGGGCATCCGTGGCTCTGGTGCCAAGGCTGTCTGCTCCAATGAGGTCTTCTGTTACAACCCTCTGACCAACATCTGGAGCCAGGTCCGGCCCATGCAGCAGGCCCGAGCCCAGCTCAAGCTAGTGGCCCTGGACGGGCTGCTGTATGCCATTGGAGGCGAATGCCTGTACAGTATGGAGTGCTACGACCCACGCACAGACGCCTGGACCTCGCGGGCCCCCCTCCCCGCAGGCACCTTCCCCGTGGCCCACGAGGCCGTGGCCTGTCGTGGCGACATCTACGTCACAGGAGGCCACCTCTTCTACCGCCTGCTCAGATACAGCCCCGTGAAGGACGTGTGGGACGAGTGCCCCTACAGTGCCACCCATCGGCGCTCCAGTGACATGGTGGCGCTCGGGGGCTTCCTGTACCGCTTCGACCTGCTGCGGGGCGTGGGTGCTGCCGTGATGCGCTACAACACAGTGACAGGTTCCTGGAGCCGGGCTGCCTCCCTGCCCCTGCCCGACCCCGCCCCGCTGCGCTGCGCTGTGCTGGGCAACACCATTTACTGCCTCAACCACCAGGTCACGGCCACGTTCACCGTCTCCGAGGGGACGGCCCTGTTCCAGGCCAAGGAGCTGCAGCCCTTTCCCCTGGGGAGGAAGGGGGTCCTCAGCCCGTTCGTCCTGACCCTGCCCTCTGAGGGTCCTCTGCAGACCTCCCTGTGAGCCCTGCAGGAAGCGTGGGAAGCAGCGGGATCAGACGCTCTGCTCTCGCTTCCGGGACAACCTCCCCTTCCCGGTAGACTGTCTCTGCCTTGAGGACTGTCACGCATTGTTGGAGCGAGAGTTCTTCCCCTGGAGCCCAGACCCCTTCAGCTTCCCTGCTCTGTCCCACCACGCCTCGACCGTCTCCAGCCCCGACTCCTTGCCCAGTTGCCTGCGGGTCCCTCCTCTGTGCGGGCACCTTGGTTCCCTGCGTCAGGGACGGGAGCTTCCCCAGGGACAAGGACGTGGCTCAAGGAAGGAGACGGCAGGGAGCGCATGGTACTTCCATGCCTACCTAGGGGAAGAGGGAGCAAAGAGGCGCCCAGGAAGTGGCCTTGTCTGAGAGATGCCTGTCTCTCCTCGGGCAGCCCTCCTGGCCTTTGGCACTTGGCTCCTTGAGGGCCTGGAGCCCTTGTCTGTGAAGCCGGCTTAGATTGGTGCCATCCTGCCATCGCAGCGCCTGCCCATGACTGGGCCAGACTGGGCTCGTGCCCCTCTGCGGCATCGCAGGTCTGCCCCAGCCCCTCCAGAAGCACATCCCACAGCCCTTCTACCTCTCCTCTCAGTGAGAACTGTGTTCCCCCTCGTCTGCCCTTAGGGGCTGTGTGGACTTGGAGAAGATCATCAACTTCCCTTTTCACTGTCTAAGATGAGATAATGGACTTCGGTCCTCAGGAGCTGTGGGAGGACGCAAGATCGCAGACATGGGCACCTGGTGCGGGGCCAGGACACAGAGCTGGGGATGTGACGCGTCTTCTCCCCACACCCACTCTGGAACCCGGATTTAGTTACTCCGATGGAATGCTGCTGCCTGCCCAACCTCTTGCCTCCCCTGTTTCTGTCTGAGAACTTTTTTGCTTTTGATACTCTGCTTAGCGCAGTTGGCACCAAATACACGTTTGACTCCGTGGAAGCATCTGCATTGCCAGTCATGTTTTGTTCACAAGGCTGATGCACTGCTGGGTAGGGCTCAACACAGCACAGAAAGGGACCTGCAGCCATGCTTGAAAATAGGTTTATTGGGCAATAACACTCTGATACAACTGCACACCTGGGACGCCGGCTCTCCACCCAGGCAGCAGGGGAGGGTGGCTGTGGGGCCGGGCGGGGGGGGTCTACTGCTTGGGCTTGGTCTCTCTGAGCATCTCTTGCCAGTTCTTCTCCATCTCCTCCTTGCAGTTGAGGAAGGCGTCTTCCAGCCGGCGCATGGACTCTGCCAGCGTGGGGTTGGTGCGCATCACCACCATGTCATAGGCCATCCAGGTCGCCTGCACTGTAACGACCAGACAGGCCCGGTCAGGCTACAGGGAGGGGCTGGAGCTCCGGGACACCCTGGAGGGTCGGGGAATCTGTGCTCGGCATTCGGGGGCCAGACCTTGCAGAGGCACGATCACTCTAAGGAAAAAAAGCTGGGAGGCCCCCTGTGGTGGGATTCATCACGATTCCTATGAAAAACTCCTCCTGCAGTGGGCACTCGGCCTAGTGGGTAAGATGTCTCCCATCTGAGTGCCTGAGTTCAACACCTGGCTCTGGCTGCTGACTCGGTCAAGTGACTGCGTTCCTGTCCCGGATCCAGTTCTCAGCTGGCCCAGCCCCGGCCACATACAGGCATTTGAGGAGTGAACCAGCAGATGGAAGATCTCTTTCTGTCCCTACACCCCTTTAGTCTGCCTTTCAAATACGGAAATAAATCGTTTGGAAAAGGAAGACTTTATAGAGACAACACAGAAGTTACATGAGCAGAACATTAGTAGAAGCCATTCTGGTGAGGTCTCAGGTGGGAGTGAACAGATTACTGGAGACGAGAGGAAAGTAGGCCCTTGTTATACAGTGGCCAAATCCCTGGCTGTGTTGTGTCCAGTGCTTTGTGGAGGTAGAACGTGCAAGGGATGAAATGGGAGGTGGAGATTGCTTGACAGAGGTGAAAACAAGGAACAACTGAAGTGCTCAGGGCAAAGTGGGTAAGAATCTAAAATGCAGGGGAAACAGCATAGAAATGACTCCTCCAGTCCCACACGGCAGCTGAGTTTCTAGTAAGCGATCAAAACAAAAGCAAATCCACTGTTTAGAGCCCCTTTACCTGAAGGCAGCATTTCCCACTGGCACTTCTTCCTGGAAGGTGTGCAATGGAGATGAGCACGGCCTTGATGCCACCCCTGCTTTGCAAGCAGGCGGCTCTTCTGTGTCTGCAGTCGTCATCTCTGAGAGCTGGCAGCACAGCACAGAAGGAAACTGAGACAGCAGTGCCTAGCCCTCTCCTCGTCTGGCCAAGGATAGATTCCAGGAAGGACTTGCGACCATCCAAACACGCTGAGTGCTACAGGCATTCCTCCCGCAGTCAGTGGACTCTACCTTGTGCGGTGTTTTGCTGAGGCAGCCCTGGTGATACCGCACTTGCTGTGTGACAGGGTACGCCACACCCTGCCCCTCAAGTGTCCACACCACTTGCATGTGAGATGACTACTGACCGTGAAAGACGCTGTGTAGGAAAGGAGCCACGTCTGCTGCCAGGGAGAAGTAGGCTGGGAGGAGCCTTATTTGAGACATCTGTAAGGGACTGAGGTTGCGGCACAGTGGGTAAAATCTTTGCTTGCATCCCAGCTGGAGTGCTTGTTCGAGTCCTGGCTGCTCCACTTCTGATCTAGCTCCTTGCTAATGTGCCTGAGATTCACCAGATGATGGTCCAAGTACTTAGGCCCCCCCCCCCCATGTGGGAGACCTGAATGGAGTTCCTGGCTTAGGCCTAGCCCAGGCCCAGCCATTGAGGCCATTTGGGGAATAAACCAGTGGGTGAAAGATCTCTCTTTCTCTTTCTCTCCACCCTTGCTCTCTGTTATTCTGCCTTTCAAATAAATAAATAAATAAATATACCTGGACCATCCTCCAGTGCTTTCCCAGGTCATTAGCAGGGAGCTGGATTGGAAATGGAGCAGCTGGAATTTGAACCAGCGACCATAGGGTGTGCCGGCATCACAGGCGAAGGCTTTACCCACTATGCCACACTGCCAATATATGTTTATTTCTTCATTAGGTTATAAGCAACTTGATTGCAGGATTTGGCTTAGGTGGTCATTCAAAAAGTATTCTTAGGGGCCAGCATTGTGGTCTAGCAGGTTAAGCCACTGCCGATGACACCTGCAACCCATATGAATGCCAGTTCAAGCCCTGGCTGCTCCACGTCTGATCAGTTCTCTGCTAATGCACCCAGAAAAACAGTGGAAAACAGTCTAAGCACTTGGGCCCCAGCCACCCATGTGGGAGATCCTGATGGGATTCCAGAATCCTGGCTTTGGCCTGGCCCAGCCCTGCTCATTGCAGTCATTTGGAGAATGAACCAGTGGGTAAAAGATTCTCTTCCTCTGTAACTCTGCCTTTTAAATAAATAAATGAATAAATCTTTTTTTTTAAATTTTGACAGGCAGAGTTAAACAGTGAGAGAGACAGAGAGAAAGGTCTTCCTTCCATTGGTTCATCCCCCAAATGGCTGCCAGGGCTGGCGCGCTGCACCAATCTGAAGCCAGGAGCCAGGTGCCTCCTCCTGGTCTCCCGTGTGGGTGCAGGGCCCAAGCACCTGGGCCATCCTCCACTGCCCTCCCGGGCCACAGCAGAGAGCTGGACTGGAAGAGGGGCAACTGGGACAGAATCTGGTGCCCTGACTGGGACTAGAACCTGGGGTGCTGGCACCACAGGCAGAGGATTAGCCTAGTGAGCCGTGGTGCTGTCCGAATAAATCTTTTTTTAAAGCATTTTTAAGGACTAGCATTACGGCACAACAGGTTCAGCTGTTGCCTGTGATGCCGACATCTCATATGAGAGCCAATTTGAGTCTCAGTTGTTCCACTTCTGATCCAGCTCCCTGCTAATGTGCCAGAGAAATCAGTGGAAGATGATCCAAGTGCTTGGGCCCCTGTTACCCAAGAGGGAGACCTGAATGGAGTTCCCAGCTCCTGGATTCAGTCTGGTCCAGCCCTGGCCATTGCGGCCCTTTGGGGAGTGAACCAAAGGAAGGAAGACCTCTCAACCTCTCCCTCTCTGTAACTGCCTTTCAGATAAATAAAACAAATCTTATTTTAAAATTTTATTTTATTTATTTTTTATTTTTATTTTTTGACAGGCAGAGTGGACAGTGAGAGAGAGAGAGACAGAGAGAAAGGTCTTCCTTTGCTGTTGGTTCACCTTCCAATGGCTGCTGCGGCCGGCCCGCGCACTGCACTGATCCAAAGGCAGGAGCCAGGTGCTTATCCTGGTCTCCCATGGGGTGCAGGGCCCAAGCATCTGGGCCATCCTCCACTGCACTCCCTGGCCACAGCAGAGAGCTGGCCTGGAAGAGGGGCAACCGAGACAGAATCCGGCGCCCTGACCGGGACTAGAACCCGACTGGGACTAGAACTCGGTGTGCCGGCGCCACAGGTGGAAGATTAGCCTAGTGAGCCACAGCGCCGGCCTAAAATTTTTAAATGAATAAATAAATGGTGCTTTAAAACTCTCCAGTCTTGATATTTCTTTAAGCTCTGGGATACTCTTTTCGACAGTGTGTAGCACACTGCCACCTCTGTCTTGTTGGTACACGCCACTCAACATTTCTATAAACTGAACTCACTTTTCCCCACCTGTTTCCAGTCTTCTCTCTGTATTTTCCCAATCTCTCATCTCTCCATTTTCCAGTTGTGTCTTTTTTTTTAAGATTTATTTATTTGTTTTAAAGTCAGAGTTACACAGAGAGAGGAGAGGCAGAGAGAGAGAGAGAGAGAGAGAGAGAGAGAGAGAGAGGTCTTCCATTCACTGGTTCACTCCCCAATTGGCCGCAACGGCCAGAACTGCACCAATCCGAAGCCAGGAGCCAGGAGCTTCTTCCAGGTCTCCCATGCAGGTGTAGGGGCCCAAGGACTTGGGCCATCTTCCACTGCTTTTCTCAGCAGAGAGCTGGATTGGAAGTGGAGCAGCTGGGTCTCGAACCGGCACCCATATGGGATGCCAGCGCTTTAGGCCAGGGCATTAACCCACTGCGCCACAGTGCCAGCCCCCCCAGTTGTGCCTTTTATTCAGATAATTATATTCACATTTTAGTCTTAGCTGAGAAGTCCTTATCCCAAGTCCATATGGGATGCTGGCACTGCAGGAGGCAGCTTTACACGATACACCACAGCACCAGCCCTGGTAAGATTCCTGTTTAATGAAAGTCTGTCTTTGAAACAAATGACCTCTCCTCCATGTATTTGTCTCATTCTATCTGCACATAGAGAGACCTGAAATAGCATTCACCACTGTTAACAGCAGTTAATTCTGGGAGGCTGGATTCTGATAATTGTAAACTTTCTCTACACTTTTCTATTTTGATTGAATTCTACTTTGATTGCATTTTAAAATGAACATGCAACATTTAAGAAACCATAATGAGCCGGCGCCGTGGCTCAATAGGCTAATCCTCCGCCTTGCGGCGCCGGCACACCGGGTTCTAGTCCCGGTCGGGGCGCCGGATTCTGTCCCGGTTGCCCCTCTTCCAGGCCAGCTCTCTGCTATGGCCAGGGAGTGCAGTGGAGGATGGCCCAGGTGCTTGGGCCCTGCACCCCATGGGAGACCAGGAAAAGCACCTGGCTCCTGGCTCCTGCCATCGGATCAGCGCGGTGCGCCGGCTGCAGCGGCGGCCATTGGAGGGTGAACCAACGGCAAAGGAAGACCTTTCTCTCTCTGTCTCTCTCTCTCACTGTCCACTCTGCCTGTCAAAAATTAAAAAAAAAAAAAAAAAAAAAAAAAAGAAACCATAATGATTTATCTGATAACTATAAACATAATAATTATTTATTTGTAAATATACAGTAGCACGCTAATAAATTGCAAAATAGGGGAATGGGCATTGTGGTATAGCAATGGTTAAATGCTTGGAAAGCCTGCTTCCCATATCACACGAATGCCTAGGATAGAGTTCCGCCTCTGCTTCCCGTCCACCCTCCTGCTGATACACGTGGGAGGCAGCAGATGATGCACTTGGGCTCCTACCACCCAAGTGGGAAATCAGGGTAGACTTCCCGGCTCCTGGCTTTGGCCTGGCCCAGTCCTGGCTGTTGCAGATTTCTAGGGAGTGAACCAGTGGATGGATGGATCTCTCTCTCTCTCTCTCTCTCTCTCTCTCTTTTGTTTTTCTGCCTTTCAAATAAATAAATAAATCTTTAAAAAATAAATTAGAAAATATTGATAACATGATTTGGGAGGAAATATGAAATGCTCAAGCTGACACAACTTTAACAAAGCAGTTACCGAAGAAGAAACTGAAAATATTATGAAAAGTTATCTATTATGGCTTAGCTATTCAAAAAACAGTTGCTTCCAAGCGTTATACATATTTTCAGAGGACAGAAATCAGAACACTCTGGAGATTGAGCAGACCAAAGGACCTCTGACCAGGCTGCTTACATTCTCTAAGCTCTGGTTTCCTCATCTGTAAAACAAGGACTATAATACTGTGTCCCTGCAAGTTTGCTGTGAGGAATAAAGGGGCAAGCGTATGTAAAGTACACGGTAGAGAGACCAGTACTCGGCAAACAACAAATACAACCTGTTGCTATCATTAATAACATCAGCAGGGTACCAAACACCCAAAAACCTACTGTTTCCTGCACCCTAAAATCACTTATTTAGCAAATGCTCATACATGTAAAGACTTCTCATTCGTAATGGAAACAAACACAGAAGTATATGTGTTGAAAAATATTTAGAAAACAGTTGCAAAATTCTTTGAGACATCTTGATGAACATTTGAATAATTGCAGAGACACACCGTATTCCCGAGTGAGAACACTCAGTGTTGAAAAGGTTTCATTCTTCCTCATTAGTGGGAAGGCTCTGATGAGAGTGCAGAGGGCTGGGGGAGATCTGAGCTTTTACAATGACGGGGACGGTACCCTGCCTGAGAAAACGTTCTACCTGAGATCTTCTCCATCTCTTCCAACAGCTTTTCCAAGTCCTTATTCAGATCTGAGAGCATTTTCAGCATGTTGTCGTAGTTTCTTTCCCCAGGGTCAGAATCAGCCATCTAGGCGTGCACAGAAAGAGGCAGATCGACATTTCAATTCCAGCTGCACTGCTGACAGCTAGCTCAGTGATTCTTCTAAAGAACTTCCTAGATGTGGACAAGGCCACCTGCTTCCTAGTGCTGTTGATGGCTTAAATGAGAGTGCCCAGGAAGGGCCCAGCGGTGTTTGGCACTGTTAGCTGTCCCACCCCTCCCTTCTTTTCTTGCCATACTAAACAACTCAAGCATAGCTGAGCGCTGGAATGATTACAGTGAAAGACAATTTTATCTGTCGGAGGGGGAAAAATCTTCACCATGATGGTGATAGTAGAATTTACTTTTGCAAGTATGCTCTAAAAGGTTTATTTATTTGAAAGACAGAGCAAGAAACAGAAGGGGAGACAGAGAGACTTTCCATCTGCTTAAATGTCTACAACAATCAGGGCAACACCAGGAACCTAAACTGCTGTGCCACAGTGCCCACCCTGGCAACAATGTTTTGCCTACTAAAGTAGCCCATGTGGGATGTCAGCATCGCAGGTGGTGGCTTAACCCCCTATGCCATATGTCAGCCCCTCATTTCATATCTTAAAATTAACCTTACCCTCCTCCAGGTTGTCAAAGCTTCATATCTGTTTTTATTAACAACTATCTACATATCTACTGTGGTATTTTTCATGTTCTGGTTTGTCATACGATATATATGATATTACACTGAACAGTCCTTAGATGCAGGGAATGTATCTCCATACCACACCAGCACAGAAAATCTGCAGAATAAAAGAAATGATTATAGCTGAACTTTCCAGGACGACTCTCACAGAAACTGAGTCCTGACTCCAGCAGAAATGCCTGTGTTCAAAGCTTGGCTCTTGTACATGTTAGCTATGTTACTTAGAACAACTCACTTGTCTCTTTGACAATACAGTTTTGTAATTTTTGTAAAAAAGGTTTTTATTTATTTCAAAGTCAGAGTTAGAGAGAGAGAGAGAGAGAGAGAGGAATCTTTCATCCACTGGCCCACTCCCCAAATGGCTGCAATGGCCAAGGCTGGGCCAAGCAGAAGTCAGGAGCCAGGAGCTTCAGTAGGGTCTCCCACATGGGTAGCATGGACCTAAGCACTTGGGTCATCTTCTGCCAGGACTTGAACCAGTGCCCATATGGGATGCTAGCATTGCAGGTGGCAGCTTAATCTGCTGTGCCATAGCACCGGTCCCCAACAATATACTGTAATTTTTAAAAGATAATTATTGGGGGGCTGGCGCTGTGGCACAGTAGGTTAATCCTCTGCCTACAGCCCCGGTTATAGTCCTGGCTGTTCCTCTTCTGATCCAGCTCTCTGCTATGGCCTGGGAAAACAGTAGAAGATGGCCCAAGTCCTTGGGCCCCTGCACCCATGTGGGAGACCTGGAGGAAGCTCCTGGCTCCTGGCTTCGGATTGGCCCAACTCCGGCTGTCACAGCCATTTGGGGAGTGAACCAGAGGATGGAAAACCTTTTGCTCTGTCTTTAACTCTCACTGTCTGCAACTCTGTCAAATAAATACATAAAATCTTTAAAAGAGAGAGAGAGAGAGAATTATTGGGGTGGACGTTTGGCACAGTGGTTGAGATGCCATTTTGGAGTTCCGCATCTCATATCAGAGTACCTGGTTTCAAGTCCCTGTTCTACTCTTCTTTCTACTGTGTGCCCTGGAAGGTAGGAGGCGAAGACTCAAGTTCTTGGGTCCCTGTCTCCCATGGGGGACAAGCAGATTGAGTTCCTGACCCCTCACTTTGGCCTGGTCCAGCTCCAGCTGTTGCAGGTTTTTGGAGAGGGAACCTCTAGATGGGAAATCTCTATCTCCCTACCTTTCAAATAAATAAAAATTTTAGAAAAGAGAATTATTAATATTACCTATATCTTACAGGGTTTTTGTGAGGTTTAAGTGATTAAGTGATATGCTATTCAACTCAGTATGTGCCATAATAAGAACCTCACAAATCATACCTATTGCTCTTTGAAGCTGTGGACTGTAACTGAATCACCCAGATCTTCTCTGATCTTTATCAATTACATTAATTCATTCCATGATTTGCCTATTTAACTACAAGGCACTGGACTAGTTAAGATGGGAGGGAATAGATGAGTAAGGCTGTGGAGCTGCTGGAATGTATGACCTCAGGAGGTGAGGCCGTGAGCCAGGCGAGCACAAGGCTAGGAGGGATGTGGTTTTATGCTCCCTGAGCACTTGGATGTGTGGGGACTGCTTCCCCTTTGCTGCAGAGCTACAGGCCTCCACCTGGTTCTTCCTGTGGCTCCCTGGACTCCCCCGTCGTGGCACCTGCCAGCTCCAACCAGACGAGGAGGTTCTGGGGAGCAGGGGCTGTCTTTCAGGGAACTGTTTCTGGTGTCCAGCTCAGCGTTAGGAAAATAGCAAATGTTCAACGAATGTGGACTGAATCGAGGAAGCAAGGAGTGCCTTGTCAAGTGCTGATTCTGAAAGAGAGTCCAGTCTTTCCCCTCCTGCCGGCCTCCCTGTTGAGGGCCAGGATTCTGAGGGAGGGGCCGAGAGCCCCCACTAGTAGACCAGAGGCAGATCTGAGAACCTAGGGCGCAGGAGCCCCACACACGGCTTTCGGGATCTGTAAATGAGCTATTTCACATTTGAAGACTCCATCCTTCCTGCTGGTTTTTTTTTTTTTTTCCCTAAGTAGGAAGAGTTTGACAGAAGTGAGTGGGGAGGTGCAAACAGGGGGCAGGGCAGGAGGCTAAGAATGGGTGACAGGGGTTGGTGGCACTGTGGCATAGTAGGTAAAGCCGCTGCCTGCAGTGCCAGCATCCCATATGGGCACCAGTTCAAGTCTTGGCTGCTCCACTTTTGATCCAGCTCTCTGCTATGGCCTGGGAAAGCAGTAGAAGATGGCCCAAGTCCTTGGGCCCCTGCACCCGCGTGGGAGACCTGGAGAAGCTCCTGGCTCCTGGCTTTAGATCGCCCCAGCTCTGGCAGTTGCAGCCATTTGGGGAGTGAACCAGCAGATCTCTCTCTCTCTGCCTCTGCCTTTCTGTTAACTGTCTTTCAAATAAATAAATATTTTTTAAAAAAAGATGGGGAGAATTGTCTGGAACACCTTTCTTGACTCAGTCTCATGCTCACTCCCTTTCCCTGCCAGGCCTCCTCACACATTTGCCTGCCTGTGGGTTCTACTTCCTCACCCCACCTGTCACCTGGTATTTCTCAGCCACTAACGAAAACTGCTCTTAGCACAGTCTTAGCTGGCAGGCCCAGAGCACGTTCTGTGTCCCAGCTGTCCGGAACCTTTCGGCAGCACCTGGCGGTTGGCCTTTTCTCCTGCTCAAAAGCCCCCCTTGGGGTTTTAGCCTTGTTTTCCCGAAACTCTTCCCACCTCTCTGTAGCTCCTGACCGCAGTGTCAATGAGGATCCTCTCAGCCCTTTCTCTCTATACCACACAGGCCCGATGCTGACGCCCTCTCTGCTCTCGGCCTCACGGCCTGGTACGCTGAGGACCCCTAAACATATACCCCAGTTCAGTCTTCGCTCCTAAACTCAGTTTGGCCGCCTGCTGCTGCAATTCCCCTGTGGAACGTCCCGCAGCATTCAAAGCTCTACAACCGGAGCCACAGATCCTATTTCTCTTTCCCAGATCTGCTGCTCCTTCTTCATTCTGCAGTCCAGTGAACGGCACCACCACTCACCCTGTAGCCTGGGCAGAAACCAGAGGTCATTTTTAAATCCTCCCCACCTTATCTTTCTGAACTAAGGGGTCACTGAAACTCTCTAATTTGATCTGCCCATAGAATGAATATTTAATCATACATGGTCCAGAAAGCCAAGTGCTTGGGAGCTGCCAGGGTACTGAAGCCCGCACTGGGGAGCTCACTGCCTGGCCAAGCCCTGTCCTTCCCATTGTCCAAGGTTACTGCTTTCCCCGAGGTCCATCCCGCCACCCACGATTGATTCTACAGGCACTGAGTAGCTACTGTGGCTCTGCAGACAGTGCAGTGTATCTTTGGATCCAGACAGACAAAACCCATGTTCTCATAGAGCTGCTGTTCCAGGGGAAGACAGAGAATAAACAAGTACCAAGATTCAGAAACACCTTCAGTGCGCAGTAACTGCTACACAAAAATTAAATCGGGTGGCATAACAGAGGATCTTCCGTGGGGAAGGGGGCGCTTTAGTTTGTGAAATCGGGAGCCCACTTTCATGAAGTGACATTTGAATGATATTTGAATGGCACAAGGGCTGGCCATGAGAAGGTCAAGGTCAAGGAGTCTAGACAGAGGAAGGTGCTCAAGAAAAGTGGGTGTGGCCCTGGTGTGTTTTGAGAAATAGAAAAAAAACGTAGACTGGTGCTGAGTAAAGCAGTAGATGAGATCAGTTAGGTAAGAATTTTGCTTATTCGGAGCGTGAGGGGATGCCTGGAGAGGTTGAGGAGTGCAGGGTATGACGGGATTATGTTCTGAGACGAGACGTTGGCTGCTGTTTGGAAAAGGAACTCCAGCAGATGGCTGGGAAGAGCAAGAGCAGGGTGGCCAGTTAGGGGAGTGTGGCAGTGGTCTGCAGGGGACAGTGGCTTGGACTGGCAGTGATGACATAAATATGAGAAGCACAAAGGCGTGGAATATATTCTGAAAGCCGAGCCAACAGAATTTGGTAGAGGATTTGATGGGTCTGGGTTTGCAGGGGTAAGTGAGGGACAGGGATGACTTCTAATTTTGGTGGTATTATTAATCGAAATGGGGAATTTCATCTGTAGGCTAATACCCCCCACATTCCTGTTGTGCCCATTCTCTCTCCTGAATTCATTTATCCAGCTGCCTACTTGGCTATGTTATGTTACGGAAGTCAGGTTCTAGAAGTCGAGTCCAGATTCCCAGAGGGCTCAGGGCCTTCCAGCCAATGCTCCCTGGTCATCACTGAGCTTCATGGAGCTAAGGTAACTCTAAACAGTCTAAGAGAGAGGAACTTGAAAACTTGTATGGGATGATATAAGTGCTTCCTAAATGAGTGAGCGACTAAAAGCCCCAGGAAGGGAGGGAAGATGGCAAGGGTTTACAAGCACATCAAAAAACAAAACAAAACAACCCAAGAATTACTGTGACTATTTGGCATTTGTATGTTTAAGAGAATTTGTTCTATTAGAGTGATAGGACAGTTTTTGCCACTGAAATTTAAAATTATAATTGGTATAATTTAAACCAAAATCTTAGCATGTTTATACAGTTTTAGGTCATTTAAAAGAACTCAAGTTCACTCTGTAACTTTGACATGGTATTTATAAGAATTATGAAGGGGGGGCCGGTGCTGTGGCATAGTGGGTTAAGCCACTGCCTGCAGTGCTGGCATCCCATACAGGCGCCAGTTCAAGACCTGACTGCTCCTCTTCTGATCCAGCTCTCCGCTAATGTGCTAGGAATGCAGCAGAAGATGGCCCAGGCACTTGGGCCCCTGCACCCACATGGGAGACCCAGATGAAGCTCCCGGCTCCTGGTTTTGGCCTGGCCCAGTCCTGGTCATTGTGGCCATTTGGGGAGTGAACCAGCAGATGGACAACCTTTCTCTCTCTGTCTCTAACTCTGCCCTTCAACTAAATAAAAGCAAAAAAAAGAATAAGATTTATAAATTATACTTGAGACCTGGATTTTCAAGTTTAATAAAATAAAGATTAATTTTAAAATATTTATTTTTACTTAATTTTTTAAATCATTATTTGAGAGACAGAGACAGAAACTGAGATACAAACTGTTTCCTTTTAGTTTTTTTCTCCAAATACTTTCAACTGCCAGGCTCGGCCAACTTGAACCTGGGAACTAGAAACTCAACCCAGTTCTCTCCCCTCATGAATAGCAGGAACCTGATCATCTAAGCCATACTTGCTGCCTCCCCAGATCCATATTAGCAGGAAGCTGGAGCCAGGAACTGGAGCCAGGAATAGAACCCAGGTACTCTGATGCAGGATGCAGTATCTCAACTGCTAGGCCACATGACCACCCCAAATATTAATCTTAAAAACCAAAGCAAACAATAAAATGGTTTTCTTTTTTTTCCCAAGTCCATTTCACTTTAAAAATTTTTTTTAAATTTATTTGACAGGTAGAGTTATAGACAGTGAGAGACAGAGAGACAGAGAGAAAGGTCTTCCTTCCGTTGGTTCACTCCCTAAATGGCCGCCACAGCCAGTGCTGCGCCAATCTGAAGCCAGGAGCCAGGTGCTTCCTCCTGGTCTCCCATGCGGGTGCAGGGGCCCAAGCACTTGGGCCATCCTCCACTGCCCTCCCGGGCCACAGCAGAGAGCCGGACTGGAAGAGGAGCAACCGGGACTAGAACCCAGTGTCCATATGGGATGCTGGCACTGCAGGCGGAGGATTAACCAAGTGAGCCACGGCGCTGGCCCCAATTTCACTTTTTTTTTTTTAAATGGTTTTCTTTCCACCCAAAAAAATGCCTTTAGTGGCATCACAGCTCATATCTGTCATTATCTAGCCATGTCCTCTCTATACTCTAACCTTTGGCCATACCAATTATTTACTTTGGTAAATTTCTTGCCTGCTATAAGCCAAGTACTATTACAGAAGTTTGGGGTTAAAAAAATTAAATAGCCGGCGCCGTGGCTCACTAGGCTAATCCTCCGCCTAGCGGCGACGGCACATCTGGTTCTAGTCCCGGTCGGGGCGCCGGATTCTGTCCCGGTTGCCCCTCTTCCAGGCCAGCCCTCTGCTGTGGCCAGGGAGTGCAGTGGAGGATGGCCCAGGTGCTTGGGCCCTGCACCCCATGGGAGACCAGGAAAAGCACCTGGCTCCTGGCTCCTGCCATCGGATCAGCGCGGTGCGCCGGCCGCGGTGGCCATTGGAGGGTGAACCAACGGCAAAAAGGAAGACCTTTCTCTCCGTCTCTCTCTCTCACTGTCCACTCTGCCTGTCAAAAAAATAAAATAAAAAAAAATTAAATAAACACACATTCCCTTCCATCAAGGAATCATTTGGCAAAAACAAACTTGTTGTACAAGATTCTCTGGAGATCAATAGCCATGCAATCCAAATGTCTTAATGCAGTTTCTTTCTTTTTCTCTCTTCCTTCCTTCCTTCTTTTAGATTTTATTTATTTACTTGAAAGGCAGAGTTACAGAGAGGAGAGACAGAAAGAGAGAGAGAGAGAGAGAGAGATCTTCCATCTGCCGATTCACCCCCCCCCCCCAAATGGCTACAACGGTTGGAGCTGGGCCTATCCGAAGCCAGGAGCTTCTTCTGGGTCTCTCATGTGGGTGCAGGGGTCTAAGCACTTGGGCCATCCTCCACTGCCTTCCCGGGCCACAGCAGAGAGCTGGATCAGAAGAGGAGCAGCTGGGACACAAACCAGCACCATATGGGATGCTGGTCCCACAGGTGGAGACTTAGCCTACTACGCCACAACACCACCCCCTTTATGCGCTTGCAAGTCAACGTCTGCTCAGGTAAGATGGCTCTTACAGCCATATCATCTGGAAACCCTGGAAGCATCCCTGGATTCTCTCTTGCCTCTGTGGCTTTATGTACATCATCATTCTGCTGCCTGAAACGCTATTTTTCTTAAAAAGATTTATTTATTTTACTTGAAAGGCAGAGTTACAGAGAGGCAGAGGCAGAGAGAGAGAGAGATGCTGGTTCATCTGCCACAGCGCCGGCCCCGCTACTGTTTTTTAAGATTCAGCTCAAGGATCATTTCCTCTTGAAGCCTGCCTTTATGTTTCCCATCAGTCAGCTACCAAGGTCAATCTACACCTTTCTGATGTTTCCACAGCTCCTGAACTACTTCCAGCCAGACACGGTTCTAAACATCTTTTTTTTTTTGAAAGACAGTCAAGGAGGGGGGGCACAGAGAGAGAGAGAGAGAGGGAGGGAGGGAGGTTCTCTATCCATCGGCTCACCCCTCAAATGGCCTCAACAGCTGGTGATGAGCTGATCTGAAGCCAGGAGCCAATAGCCTCCCCCGGGCTCCCCATGCAGGCGCAGGGGCCGAAGGACCTAGGCCATCCTCTGCCAGTCTCCCAGGCCATAGCAGAGAGCTAGATGGGAAGTGGAGCAGCCGGGACCCGAACTGGCACCCACAAAGCCCTAACCTGCCATGCCACAGCACCAGCTCCTGTTCTAAAAATTTTATAATAAAGAAAGTACTATTATTATCCCAACTCATAGATGAGAAAAACGAGTCTCAGGGAAGTTAACTAAGTTGCAAACAAACAGAGTTGAGAATTGGATCCTGGCCGGCCAGCTCCAGCTCATGTTCTCACACACTATAGCGCTGGTACTCAAGGAATTCTAGATGAGAACGTGAGTTAAAAGAGCTGACAAAATGCAGTAAGAAACTGGAGAAAGTTTCCGTACACCCAGAAAGCCTGGGTTGGTAACCCCAGTTCTGTAGCTGACCGCTGTAAGATCTCGGAAGGCTATACAATCTGTTTAAACCTAGCTTCCTTCTCCATACAACGGACATGAGCCATCCTTTGCCGGTTGTTGTGAAGATCGACCCAGCTTGATATAATAGTCACCCAAAACTCGTCAAATTGAATGGAGTGGCTACACGTGTCCCTATCTACAGAGAGAGACACAGTAATTGCTTGGGAAATACTTTACTGTGATCAGAACCTGATTGAGATATGAATCAAATAATAAAGAACTTGTTTCATTTTGAAGTACCAGGAGCTGTCTAAGTTCTTAACAAGCATTCAGCTGATTTCATTCCCATAATACCACTACTAAGTAAGTGCTGTTCTTCTCCCTGCTGCACATATGAGGAAACCAAGGGTTCCAGCAGTCAAACAGTCGAGACTGGCGCAGTGCCGCAGCGGGTTATCACCCTGGCCTGAAGCGCCGGCATCCCATTTGGGTGCCAGTTCAAGTCCCGGCTGTTCCTCTTCTGATCCAGTTCTCTGCTGTGGCCTGGGAAAGCAGTAGAAGATGGGCCAAGTCCTTGGGCCCCTGCACCCATGTGGGAGACCTTGAAGAAACTCCTGGTTCCTGGCTTTGGATCAGCGCAACTCCAGCCATTGCAGCCATCTAGGGAGTGAACCAGCGGATGGAAGACCTCTCTCTGTCTTTCAAATCAATAAAATAAATCTTTTTAAAAATGTTTTTAAAACATTTATTTATTTATTTATTTGAAAAGCAGAGTTACAGAGATAGAGAGAGAAGTCTTCCATTCACCGGTTCACTCCCCAAATGGCCATAATGGCTGGAGCTGGGCCAATCCGAAGCCAGGAGCTGGGAGCTTCCTCTGGATCTCCAAAACGAGCACAGGTGCCCAAGAACCTGGGCCACCCACTGCTTTCCCAGGCCACAGCAGGGAGCTAGATTGGGAGCAGGGTAGCTGGGACTTGAACCGTTGCCCACATGGGACGCTGGGCGCTGCAGGCGAAGGCTTAGCCCACTGTGCCACAGCGCCAGCCCCAATAAAATAAATCTTTTTTTTTTTTTTTTTTGATAGGCAGAGTGGACAGTGAGAGAGAGAGACAGAGAGAGAAAGGTCTTCCTTTGCCGTTGGTTCACCCTCCAATGGCCGCCGCTGCAGCCGGCGCACCGCACTGATCCGATGGCAGGAGCCAGGATCCAGGTGCTTTTTCCTGGTCTCCCATGGGGTGCAGGGCCCAAGCACCTGGGCCATCCTCCACTGCACTCCCTGGCCATAGCAGAGAGCTGGCCTGGAAGAGGGGCAACCGGGACAGAATCTGGCGCCCTGACCGGGACTAGAACCCGGTGTGCCGGCGCCGCAAGGTGGAGGATTAGCCTATTGAGCCACGGCGCCGGCTCAAATAAAATAAATCTTTAAAAAAAAAAAGTCAGTCTAACCAAGTTCACACAGCTAAGCAGTAGCAAGGCTGGACCCAGACTTGTCTTATTCTAGAGTGGAACTCCTCAGCACTGTGTCTTTTCACAAGGCCTCTGAAAATACAGTGTTGACCTGTCAGAGTAGATGGAGCGCAGGAGAAAGCATGTGAGTGAGGGATGGCATGGGAAAGCAAAGTTCAAGTTGAGGCAGTGTGAATGGGCTCATCTACTTGTGACGCCAGCGTTCCGTGCTGGAGCGCCAGTGTGAGTGCCGGCTGCTCTGTTTCCAGTCTAACTCCCTACCAATGCAGCTGGGGAGGCAGTGAACGGCCGAAATTCTTGGGCCCCTGCCGCCCCGTGGGAGACCTGGAATGAGCCTAGCTGCTTCGGCTTGGCCCAGCCCTAGCAGTTGTGGCCATTTCAGGAGTGAACCAGTGAAAATTCTCCCCCACTCTCTGCCACTGAAACAAATAAATATATCTTTAACAAAAAACTGGAGGCAGCTTGAATGTGTGGTTGTCTATGGGGTATCAACTGGGTATCAACCTATTGGGTACACGTGGTGCGGCAGGTTAAGCCCACATCCCGTAGCAGACGGCAGGGCTGAGCCATGGCTCCTCTTCTGTCCACTTTCCAGCTAGTGCATCCTGGGAGGTGGCAGGTGACGGCTCAAGTGCTTGGGTCCCTGGTACCCATGTGGGAGACCAGGATGGAGTTCCAGGCCTCTGACTTGGGCTTGAGGAGTAAACCAGAGTATGCAAGATTTCTCTCTGCCTCCCTCTCTTTCCTGCCTTTCAAGATGAAAACAAAACAAAACAAAACAAACAAAAAAAAAAAAACAACCAAAAATCCCAAGCAGTTGAAATACAGATCTAGAGCCCTGGAAAGAGACTACGGTGAAAACAAAGACTTGATAGTCCTTTAAATTATAAGAGATTAAATCAGTCATGGTGAATGTCTAAAATGCAGTAGGAAGGAACCCTGAAAAAAAATCAGGATTTAAAGAACAAAAGGAAACACATAAAGTGGGCAGAGAAGCAGTCAGAAATGCAGGGAACCAGAGAGAGTATAGGAGTAACGTCGACAGAAGAGGAAGGAGTGGCCAGTTTATTCAGTCAACAAACGCTGAGTGCGAGGCACTGTTCAGGTGCTAGGAATCCATCAGCAAACACAACAGACAACCCCATCCCAGTCAGGGGAAATGGGCACCAAACACACAGACACGTGAGATGTCACGTGACTGCAGGGTGAAGGGACGACATGAGGGGTGAGGACAGCAGTCCACACAGGGCGGGCAGGAAAGCTCAGACGAGAACCAGAGCGAGCATGGAGCCCTGAGGGTCTTAGGAAGCGCTTCTGTGCAGAAGGACCAGCAGAAAGAAAAGCTGTGGGGGCCGGCGCTGTGGTGTAGCGGGTAAAGCCGCTGCCTACAGTGCTGGCACCACATATGAGTGCCGGTTCAAGTCCTGGCTGCTCCTCTTCCCATCCAGCTCTCTGCTGTGGCCTGGGAAAGCAGTGGAAGATGGCCCAAGTCCTTGGGCCTCTGCACCCGCATGGGAGACCCGGAAGAAGCTCCTGGCTCCTGGCTTCAGAATGGCACAGCTCCAGCCGTTGTGGCCAATTGGGGAGTGAACCAGCGGATGGACGACCTCTCTCTTGCTCACTGCCTCTCCTTCTCTCTCTGTGTAACTCTTTCAAATAAATAAATAAATAAATAAATCTTAAAAAAATAAAAAATAAAAAGTCGTGTGGCTAAGTGTCCTTGGTGTGGCTGAGGAAGGAGGAGCTAGTAGGACTTTGGCAGATTTGACAGGGGTGACGTGGTTTGAAAAGTCATTTAGAGGGTTCACTCTGCCTGCACTGCTGGGAACAGAGGGCACTTCAAAAGGTTCACAGAAAACTGAAATAAACGAAACGTTTATTTTGGTGCGAAGATTCAAATCCATGCATCACTTTTTTCATGCTATGCATTTCCATGGACTTTTTGAAGACCCCTTGGTCCCTAGGGTGGGGAGAGAGGAGCAGGCGGATTAGTTAGGCGGCTGCTGCGGAACGCCAGGTGAGGGGTGACGGGGTTTGGGCCACAGTTAGACGTGCAGGGAGAAGCCCCAGAATGTGCATCCGCTGTGAGAACAGGCCAACAGCACTTGCTGACATAAGTGCAAGAAGAACCAGGGACTCAGCTCAGACGGGCAGAGTCCTGACCCCATGAAAGTAAGGAGGTACGGAGCCAGGGAGGAGGTGGGCAGGGGCCAGTGGGGACGGCGGGAAGGCAGCGGCCACGAATGCCAGTGGAGTTTTCTTCCATCTTGGTTTGAGGTGGATGGTCAAGATCTGGCAAAGCTCCACGCCCGGAGGCAGGCGTGCCACAGCGAGGTAACGGTGGTGAGTAGGCCGCAGTCTGCGGCGTCCTCAGGACTCTAGGACACTGGGTGGTGCTGGGGGCAGTGTGAGAGGCTGATGCACGGAAGGGCGAGATGATGGCATAGGGCGGAGCACAGGCACAAAACCACGCGGCTCCAAGTACGGGGCCCAGGCAGACTGGGGGAGAGGCAGGGGACGGCAGGGGACGGCAGGGGACGGCAGGGGGATGCAGGCTCCCGCCGGAGTGGTGTGGGGTCTCTGAGGAGGGTGGATCTGGAAGGAAGGGGGAGGGGGAGAGGGGAGGAGGAGGGGGAGAGAGGTAGAGGGGGCAGGGAGGGAGGGAGGGGAGTCCTGGCGTTTAGGGTCCCAAAGGTCTCGGCTCACTCCCGGCAGGGACGCGAGGCGATCTGCAGGGGTCTCGGGGGGGTCCCGGGACGGACTCAGCTCCAGGACACTCGGTCAGAGCGAGGTGAGCGGGAGGACGCGGGGTGGACAGGAGGAAAGCGGTCAGGGGTCTCGGGGGGTCCCGGGACGGACTCAGCTCCAGGACACTCGGTCAGAGCGAGGTGGGCGGGAGGACGCGGGGTGGACGGGAGGAAAGCGGTCAGGGGTCAGGACCGACTGAGGGGCGGGAGAGGTCGGGACCGGGGGTCAGCGCCTGAGGTAAAACGTGAGCCGTCGGGAAGTACAGGTCCGGATGAGGGTCCCGGTGCGCACTGCGGGCGGCCGAGGGTGGGTGAGGAGGCGGGCCACGGCTCTGGTGCGACGGCCCTGCTCACCTTCGGCGGACCGGCGCTCCGGTCGACTCCGCTGCCCGCCGAGGCCGCCCGAGGCAGGAAGCGGCTCCCGCGCACGACGCCCCGCCCCTTTCCGTCACCAGGCCCGCCCCCGGAACGTGCCTCTCGCCCTCACTGGCTGGCTCAGAGCGGAAGGGGCGGTGCTTCCGCCGAGTCTCTGCCGGACGGAGCCCCGCGAGGAGGAAGCTGCGAGGCTGGGGGAGCAGAGCGCCGAGCCGAGACCCTCGACCTGGGGCTCCGGGGCCTCCGCGGCGCTCGTCTCCTCGGCTCCGTGTTGGGGGTGAAGCCGGTACACAGGCCCCTGGCTGCCGTCCACCGTGTCGCTGCAGTGCGGGGACGGTGCCGAGCGAGTGGCTGCATGCCGTGGACTGTCCGGCCCCGGACCGGGGCAGAAGCGAGGCTCGGCGCACACAGGTGCCGCAGGCCGGGAGTGCTGAGCCCCGACTGCAGCCCAGTCCACGCACGGGTCGCCTCGCAAGGCCGGCAGCAGGCCGCCCGGCGCCAGGCTGGACGAGGCTGGCCCCTGCGCGGTCTTTGTTCCCAGCGCAGCGGCACCCTGGATGTGGAGCAGAGGAGCGGCCGGCGCAGAGTTCGGCCCGGCTGCTGCAGGCAGGGCGGCGGCGGAGCCGTCTGAGGCTGCTGGTTCAGGTGTGGACAGGAGAAATGAAGGGAGGTGTGACGGGGCTCGGGAAGCCGGGAGGGGAGGTGATTGGAGGGCGACACACTTGGAAAGGACGGGCAAGTCTGGAAGGCTGGTAACTGGACTTCAACACTTGCGTTTGAGGCTCTTCACCAACCTGAGGCCCACGGAGTTTTTTTTTTAGATTTATTTATTTTTTTGAAAATCAGAGTGACACAGAGATAGAGAGAGAGAGGTCTTCCATCTGCAGATCTCCCACGTGGGTGCAGGGGCCCAAGCACTTGGGTCACCCTCTGCTGCTCTCCCAGGCCGTAGCAGAGAGCTGGATCAGAACTGAAACAGCCGGGACTTGAACCGGCGCCCATATGCGGTGCCGGCACTGCAGGCGGCGGCTTTACCTGTTATGCCACAGCACCGGCTCCTCTTTCTTTCTTAAGATTTATTTTGTTTGTTTGAAAGAGACACGCACACAGACGGAGAGAGAGAATGTCCGTCTGTGGTTCCCTCTCCGAGTGGCCGCAAGCCGGAAGCCAGGAGCTTCGTCAGGGTCTCCCACGTGGGTAGCTGGGGCTGAAGGACTTGGGCCGTCCTCTGCTGCTTTTCCCAGGCCATAGCAGGAAGCTGGATCCGGAGAGTGAAGAGGCTGACAAGGTCGCCGCAGGAGGTCTGTCTCCACAGGGCGCAGGCGTGGTTGTAGATTTCCTGGGGATCCCTGTATTCTTGGAAATCTGTGAGAAACGACCTCTGCTCAAGATGACCTCACTGACGGTCGAGCTGTGGGATGGACTCGGTCCTCCTAGAGTGATTCAACCCCTCTGATGCTTGTTATCTGCAACAAAGGCCTGGAGGGAAGTGCAGACGTAGGGTATATGGTCTGCAGTCAGACCTGATGCAGGGACGAGAGGGTCCTGGGGAAGCTCTCAGGTCCTGCTGTAACCCACTTGAGGGTGTCTTATCATAGACTGACGACTTGTAAATGAGAGGTAGCAACTCCAGTGGCTGAGAGAAGTACAAACAGTGGTAAATACCTTAGTCTGTGTGGCCTGGTGGAAAGAACATAAAGCAATTATGGAAATCAGTGAGCGAGTCTTAAATGAGCTACTAAAACTAAATCGTGGTGAAGCGTTGTGGAAAGGACGTGCGTAATGCATGGGTTTGTTTGAGCAGGGTGTTGGTTACCAGTAGACTTAAACTCAGAGGTAAATGTTCCAGTGTTATAAGTAGATGTTCGGATTCTCTGCAAAATAACCACTATGTTTTGTAATTGATTATTGTGTAATTTAGCATCACTTGAGTCTCTGTTCTATTGTATCTCAAATATCAAGTAAATCTTTAAAATCAAAGTGTTACATGGCCATGGATTAGGGAGGGGTTGCGCGTAATTCAAGGCCAGTGGTTTAAAGTGATGGGAAACAGACTTTGTTATTGTAAGGAAGAATCATTAACTCTGTAAGGATCACTAATGAGTGGACATTTGCAGAATTTATGAGAACAGTAAAGAATGTGTAAAGTGAACAGCGAATGTAACTCAGGGTGTAAGATAAAGTCATCAGAGCTGGCCGGCGCCGCGGCTCACTAGGCTAATCCTCTGCCTTGCGGCGCCGGCACCCTGGGTTCTAGTACCGGTCGGGGCGCCGGATTCTGTCCCGGTTGCCCCTCTTCCAGGCCAGCTCTCTGCTATGGCCAGGGAGTGCAGTGGAGGATGGCCCAAGTGCTTGGGCCCTGCACCCACATGGGAGACCAGGAGAAGCACCTGGCTCCTGCCATCGGATCAACGCGGTGCACCGGCCGCAGCATGCCGGCCGTGGCGGCCATTGGAGGGTGAACCAACGGCAAAAGGAAGACCTTTCTCTCTGTCTCTCTCTCTCACTGTCCACTCTGCCTGTCAAAAATAAATAAATAAATAAATAAAGTCATCAGAGCCATGCCATCAGCCTTGCTGTCAGCCCTGGACCTGCTGGAGCTGGCCTGCGGCAGAAGTGGAGCAGCCGGGACACAACTGCTGCCCATGTGGGATGCCAGTGTTGCAGGGGACAGCTTTACCCACTATGTCACAAAGCAGCCCCTGAATCAGGATCCCAGAACTCCATCTGGGTTTGCCACGTTGGGTGGCAGGAGCCCAAGCACTCCGGCCATCTTTTGTTGCTTGCCCGGGTATGCATCAGCAGGGGGCTGGATTGGAAGCAGAGCCGCTGGGACTCGAACTGGTGCTCCAGTATGGGATGCTGGCGTTACAGGTGGCGGCTTAGCCTGCTGTGCCACCAGCCCCAGTGTGCCTGTTTGTTGAGGTGACTGATGCCTAACTCACCCCCCCTTTTTATTTAAGATTTTATTTATTTATTTGACAGGTAGAGTTATAGACAGTGAGAGGGAGAAACAGAGAAAGGTCTTCCCTCCGTTGGTTCACTCCCCAAGTGGCCGCTACAGCTGGAGCTGCGGCAGTCTGAAGCCAGCAGCCAGGTGCCTCTTTCTGGTCTCCCGTGTGTGTACAGGGGCCCAAGGACCTGGGCCATCCTCCACCGCTTTCCCAGGCCACAGCAGAGAGCTGGACCAGAAGAGGAGCAGCCGGGACTTGAACTGGTGCCCATATGGGATGCCGGTGCCTCAGGCGGAGGATTAACCTACTGCACCACAGCACCAGCCCCATGACTCACCCTTTCTCCAGGCTGCTTGGCACCTGCCCCTTCAGAGCCTGGAGCTGCCCCCTCCCCTCCCATTGTGAACAGTCCTTAAAACTTCCAGTCATTCTTCCATTCGGGCATCCCAGAGAGACATGAATTAGGAATAACTGATGGGTACTGAAGACAGCCCAGGGGAAGTGTAGGGACACAGGATTCCAGGCAGAGTTGTCCCTCGAGGCCAAATGCAAGGGTGTGAATGAGCCTGCTTCCTTTGGGGAATGCAGAGTGTGGTCAGATCAGCTGGGCTAGAGTGTAAGCGTGCCTGCTCGTGGAGGTAGCGTGCACGACTATGTGTGTGCCTGCTCGTGGAGGTAGCGTGCATGACTATGTGTGTGCCTGCTCGTGGAGGTAGTGTGCACGACTATGTGTGTGCCTGCTCATAGAGGTAGCGTACACGACTATGTGTGTGCCTGCTCGTGGAGGTAGCATGCACGACTGTGTGTGTGCCTGCTCGTGGAGGTAGCGTGCACGACTATGTGTGTGCCTGCTCGTGGAGGTAGCGTGCACGACTGTGTGTGTGCCTGCTCTTGGAGGTAGCGTGCACGACTATGTGCGTGCCTGCTCGTGGAGGTAGTGTGCACGACTATGTGTGTGCCTGCTCATAGAGGTAGCGTGCACGACTATGTGCGTGCCTGCTCGTGGAGGTAGCGTGCACGACTATGTGTGTGCCTGCTCGTGGAGGTAGCGTGCACGACTATGTGTGTGCCTGCTCGTGGAGGTAGCGTGCACGACTATGTGTGTGCCTGCTCGTGGAGGTAGCGTAAATGACTATGTGCGTGCCTGCTCGTGGAGGTAGCGTGCACGACTGTGTGTGTGTGCCTGCTTGTGGAGGTAGCGTGCACGACTATGTGCGTGCCTGCTCGTGGAGGTAGCGTGCACGACTATGTGTGTGCCTGCTCGTGGAGGTAGCGTGCACGACTGTGTGCGTGCCTGCTCGTGGTCGGCCATCTGAGACATGGTGTGGAGCCCAGGCTATGACGATGTCAGCCTGGTCTCTCCATGTCCTTGAGCATCTGAGGCCGACTGTCAGTGAAGGTTTCCATTATGTCCCAGGCACACAGCTGTCGCTCCCCCTCTTCGTGGAGGAACGACACAGGACCCTGCGCTGTTCTTTCGTCTGCTCGGCCCTCCCCGGGTTTGCTGCTGGTTCTTCCCGGGTTGGCTGCTATCCCTTCCACCTCCGTGGAAGGGCAGTTCCCCCTGGCCACATTCCCCACTTCCGCAGGGGAGCGGCACACCGCCGGCCGGCTTTCTCGGGGGCTGCACGGGTTCCCTTAGATGTTCCCCATAGATGTTCCTCGTGCATGCCGTCTCTCTCCTCCTTTATAGTCCTCCTCCGCCAATCCCAACTCGGCTGCCCACACGCCGAGTACGCTGCTCTCCAATCAGGAGCAAGTCCTACAGTTTATTAGCTGAACTGGAGGCAGCTGTGCGGAAGCTGTTTACTTCTCTCCCAGCGCCATATTGTGGGAGAGCAGATGCATAGAATAAGTCTTAATTTCAGTAACTTAGTCCAGTCCGGATTGCTCCCCACAGATCCCCCTTTCTTTTTATTTTTGGCGTTGATACGCGCCTGTCTTCGGTGTCCCGCAGCACACACTCTGCTCTACTTGCTAGAGTTGCCACAGGCTCTTACAAGTCCTATCAATCAGGAAAACCGAATCCGGGTCCTCTCTTCGCCATTGTGAGGAGGTTTTTAGGCGCTGATGCGTGCCTGTGTTCGGTGCCCTGCAGCGCATGCTCTGCTCTGCTAGAACTGCCTGCAGGTGTTTACAAAACCTATCAGGCAAACCGAATCCAAGCCTTCTCATTGCCGTATTGTGGGGGAGACTTATTAGTGTTGGTTTGTGCCTATCTTCGGTGACCTGCAGCTCATACTCTGGTCGAGCTGCTTGCTGGCGCTTACCGCCTTAATCAGGCAGACCGAATCCAAGCCTCCTAATTGTTGTATTGTGGGGAAGCTTTACTGATGTTAATTCGTGCCTGTCTTCGGTGACCTGCAGCGCATAAGCTGCTAGCCGCCCAGGTGCTCATCGCCTCACTAATCGGGCAGACCGAATCCAAACTTTCTCGTTGCCATGTTGAGGGGAGGCCTTTTTATTTCTCTATTTCTCTATCTCCGGGCATTCCTATTTCTCCCATTTTACTTCTGTCTGCCAACATTCCCATTTCTCTCACTCCACTTCCAAACTTCTGTTTCTCTTATCCCCGCAGCTTCCCGCTGCCCGCCCCGAGGCTACTTCTCGGCGGCTTCCCAGCTGAGCTGCTTCAGCCCGCGCCTCTTTCATCTGCGCAGCTTCCCGGCTTTGCGCGGCTTGGCTTCGCGCGCTCCGCGGTCTCCACGCCCTTCGCGTCTGCACCACGGCCTACGCCAGCCCCGTTCCCTATCTATTCACGCCCCGTGCTCTCTCTGCACGCGGCGGCTTCCGCGAGTAACACAGCGTAGCTTGCGTCTCCGCCATTAGCATTCAATCTAAGTTCCCCGGGCTAGCCTGGCGAATTCAACCCAGCGTACGTCTCCGCCCCACGGTTTGGCTTCCCGTCCTTTGCTCCCCGGGCTAATCAGACGGATCCCAACCAGGCTCACGTTTCAGCTTCTGGTTTCAACTTTTCGCCCCCTATTCCCGGGCTAACTTGAGAATCCCAAAGTGGCTTTCGTGTCCGCCTTGGCCTGCCCCCCACGGCTTCAATTTCCCTAACATTTTTCTCTACCCGGTATGTTTCCCTAAGTTTTTCTTCCAACAATATTCCTCCCTCATTTCTCCTGGCCTCTCCCCACAGTCCGTATCCGAGTCTGTTTGTTCTAGCTTTCACTTTCGCTTTCGACCTTAGAGATTTCTCCCAGCTTCCCCCCGTAGTCCGTATCCGAGTCTATGCCTAGGCTTTCAATAGCTTCTTCCGGCTCCTTTTTCGTCCGGCTTTTCCCTAGGCTGTTTCGAGTCTATGCCTAGGCTTTCAATAGCTTCTTCCGGCTCCTTTTTCGTCCGGCTTTTCCCTAGGCTGTTTGCTAGTTTCTCTCTCCGATATTTTCCCTAGTTCTTCCCGTTTCTTCCCGTTTCTTCCCTCCTAAGTTTGCTATCCGTCCTAGGTTTCCTATCCGAGTCACGGCACCATTATGTCGCTCCCCCTCTTCGTGGAGGAACGACACAGGACCCTGCGCTGTTCTTTCGTCTGCTCGGCCCTCCCCGGGTTTGCTGCTGGTTCTTCCCGGGTTGGCTGCTATCCCTTCCACCTCCGTGGAAGGGCAGTTCCCCCTGGCCACATTCCCCACTTCCGCAGGGGAGCGGCACACCGCCGGCCGGCTTTCTCGGGGGCTGCACGGGTTCCCTTAGATGTTCCCCATAGATGTTCCTCGTGCATGCCGTCTCTCTCCTCCTTTATAGTCCTCCTCCGCCAATCCCAACTCGGCTGCCCACACGCCGAGTACGCTGCTCTCCAATCAGGAGCAAGTCCTACAGTTTATTAGCTGAACTGGAGGCAGCTGTGTGGAAGCTGTTTACTTCTCTCCCAGCGCCATATTGTGGGAGAGCAGATGCATAGAATAAGTCTTAATTTCAGTAACTTAGTCCAGTCCGGATTGCTCCCCACACACAGCCAGAATACACTCCCCTGCCTGCCTTGCAATGTGTGTGTGACCAGGAGGAAGTGACTAGGAGGGCTCCGCATCACTCCCAGGCCAAGCCCATCAAAGCCTCTGACCCCATGGACCTGCTCAGTGCTAAAGCCCAAGACCACCTAGGAGCTACCAGCAGAAGGCAGGGCCTTGGGCAGCCTAAGGCCTTAAATAAAGGCCCCCACCTCAGCCAACTGGATTTAAAATACACTCACAGAGTATATATATATGGTGTATACATAGTTGCAGTATATATATGTGTGTATATATACACATAGTATATACAGAGTGAGCATATATGTATATACACACACTGTATATAGTCACAGCATATATAGATGTGTACACACAGTATAGAGTATATATGTATGTACACACACAGTATATATATAGTCAGAGTACAGAGTGAGCATATATGTATGTATACACACACACTGTATATAGTCACAGCATATATAGATGTGTCTATACACACAGTACAGAGTATATATGTATGTACACAAACACACACACAGTATATATATAGTCAGAGTACAGAGTGAGTGGGGGACAGAGATCTTCCATCTGCTGGTTCACTCCCCAGATGGCCACAGTGGCCAGCGCTGGTCCAAGCTGAAACCAGGAGCCTGGAACTCCATCTGAGTCTCCTTTGTGGATGGCAGACTCAAGCACGTGGGCCATCTTCTGCTGCCTCTGCAGGTGCATTAGCAGGGAGCTGGATCGGAAGTGGAGCAGTGTGCTCACGTGGGATGCCAGTGTTGCAGGTAGCCGTCTAACCCACAATACCAGCCTCAGCTAACTGAATCTGACTTGAGCAAAAATTAAACCACTATTCTATTGTTATTAAGCCATTGAGATTTTAGGGTTTATCTGTTACACCTACTAGCCATCACTAATGCAGATTTTCAAACTCACGGGATGTAAAGGAACTTACTTGGGTTTGGGGAGTTCTAAGGTTTATATTCTAGTTATTACTACAGTTTCTCCTCTCACTTTAGGAAGAGATCAGATAAAAGAACTTTAATGAATTTCAGCTTAAAATCAGCTTTTTGTTGTTGTTGTTCTGGTTAAATATTTATTTATTTGAAAGAGTTAGAGAGACAGAGATCTTCTATCTGCTGGTTCACTCCCCAGATGGCCGCAGTGGCTGTGGCTGTGGCTGGGCCAGGCCAAAGCCAGGAGCCAGGAGGTCTCCCGTGTCGTTAGCAGGTGCCCAAGCACTTGAGCCATCTTCCACTGCTTTCCCCAGGACATTAGCAGTGAGCTAGATCAGAAGTGGAGCAGCCAGGACACAAACCTTCACCGTATAGGTGGCAGCTTTACTGGCTGTGCCACAATGCCAAAAAGCCAGCTAACTCTTCACTGCTGTCCCTGTACTGGGTGAGGTGATGTCCCCAGAAGCCTACCAAAACCCAGACCTTTTCCCAGGGCAGGGTACACAAGCACTCTGAGAACTCTGTGAAAACACTTTTGGAAATTGAAGAAAACTGTGACAAGGAATTGTAATATTTTCATATGGAATGCAACATTTTGATATGGAACTGTAATGTTTTGGTGTGGAATTATAATATTTTGATGTTGAACTTTACCTTTTAAAGAATTATTTTGAGTTACAGAAAGAAGTAGAGCCAGAGAGAGAAAGAGGTCTTCCATTCCGCTGGTTCACTCCCCAAATGACTGAAATAGCCAGAGCTGAGTTGATCCAAAGCCAGGAGCTTCATCTGGGTCTCCCATGTGGGTGCAGGGGCCCAAGGACTTGGGCCATCTTCTACTGCTTTCCCAGGCCATAGCAGAGAGCTGGACAGGAAGAGGAGGAGCCAAGACGCGAGCTGGTGCCCATAGGGGATGGCGGCACTGCAGGCAGCAGCTTTACCCGCTACGCCACAGCGCCAGCCCCGACACACACATTTCAGAGTAGCCACACGTCCCTCAGCCCTTCCCTTACCACCTGTCTGGCCCGAGCTGGGATGGAGGGGGCCTTGTAGTCCCCAAACAAAACACAGGGACCTAATGACTGAGAGAATTACACAGCCGTATTTTTATTAGTGTCTACCAAGAAAACAATCAGAATTCCCTCCTGCTCCAACACCATCTCTCCACTGGGACCCTCAGGGAGCAGCTGCTGCCAGAGCCGTCCTTGGAGCTGGGCGCCTGTGCATGGCCACCTCTCGTGTGGGCGCCACCACGCGCCCCTTCCTCACAGCGTGGGGGTGAAAGGGCACCGCCGTTTCCTCTGCCCTCAGCGGTCAGCCTTGGGGACTTGGAAGAGGCCGGCGATGTCCAGAAGGGCTTGGCGGATGTGGTTCCCGAAGCGCTGGGCGTTCTGTAGAAGCAGCGAGCTCAGATGTGCCTTCAGGTGAGCCCCAGCCCTCTGTCCCCGCAAGCAGACAGGCAGTGTGCGCCCGGGCCGCTGCCGGTGGGAGGACGACAGACTTACGGTCTCCGAGCTTGAGAACTTGCTGGAGACGTGGAAGAAGATCGTGTTCTCGCCTGCGATCATGTAGGAGACTCCATAGCCATCATCTGCTACCTGAGGGCGACGGGGGTGGGCGTGGGGGTGACAAGAGCTGAGTCAAGCCTTGGAGAGCGGAAAGCCAAGCTGATGTCACACTTGCTCCTCCCCCAGGACTTGCGGGAAAGGCCCCGAGCTCCAGACACTGCACTTTTCCTGAGGTCAGCACCACTCCCAGGAAACAGTGTGAAAACCAAAGAATGTGGCCCATGCACTTCTGGGCCCTACTCCAGGATCTAGGACCTCCTGTCTCCCTCACACTCTAGGTCGCTCCCCCCACCCCCAAACTAGCTCACCTACAGTGGAACAAGCTGGATCCCTGAGCAAAGGCGCTGCCCCAGACCTGGAAACAGGCCCGAGCATGGCCACGCCCCACAGGGAGGAGTTTGGGAGGGTGTGTCCCAGGTCCCAGGTCCCGCCTGTCTGCCTGCGCTGATGGCGTCCATTCTGCTTCCATGCAGACCTGGCCTGTGCTGGCCTCTGAGGTGCTCCTGCCCTGGTGTGACCTGGTCAGTGCCCTGTACTCTCCACTGAGGCCCCTGCCATGCCGCCCCCCCACCCCCCTTTCGGGGCACTCACAGGGCCAAAGCCACCTCCAGCGCCCAGGTGATTGGGGTACTGGTCTGGGTCGAACATGCGGATCTGGGATTGAGGGATCTGGCTGGTGGAGAGGCGCCAGGGTTCGGAGAGCACCTGCAGCGGGGCAGCCGTGGCCGGTTAGATGCTGCCCATCGGCACACACCTGTCCAGCAGCAGCACCCGAGGCCTATTCAAGCCTGCAGTGTCCTGCTGAGGACGCAGGTGTGAACGTGAGGGCAGGCCCCAGGTCCTCCACAGCCTGTTCCCACCGCAGCCTTGGGGAAGAACCCTCTCTTGCCATAGGAGGCTTGCGTGACCTGCTGGTCCCTCTCTCGGCTCTGTGCCCCCCGCCCTCGTCAGCCTCTCTCCTTTCCGCCCCGGCGCTTGTCTCCACCTCACACGTCACACACGAGACCAAGTCCACACTGCGCTCAGTCCCAGCACCGCAGGCTCAGGCGGGGTGCGGGGCAGGAGAGCCGGCTCCAGCCCCCAGGCAACTTCCCAGGAGCTAGCTACAAGACACAGTCCGAGCCCCGGCACAGGGAGGCACCCCGATGCACCCGTCTCACGGACCTCAGCCAGGAACGGGGAGCTGACCCCCAGGTACTTAGAAACCAGGTAGAGGCAGAAGAGGTGCCTGTCGATCCCAGCCCCCGTCATGGCCAGGCGGTACATGTTCTGGTGCTTTTGCGCAGCTTTCCGGAAGAGATCCTGGAGGTCGGCTTTCTGGAGGCAGGAGAGGAGGGCAAGAGTGGCCTCGGCCCTGAGGCTGACGAGGGGCACCTCGCCCCGACGGGAGAAAGGGGGCTCACCATGTGCGACCCCTCCATCATGGCCTGCACAAAGGCTGTGGACTCGCTGGTACAGGAACGCACGGTCTCAGTCCGTCCCTCCCGGAACATCCTGGTCATCGAGGCCTCGTAGGTCAGGCAGAACTTGCCCTTGTCCTGGGGTACACAGAGGGGTGAATCTGGTAGGCGCCCTCACGCCACCCTGCCCGCTCGCCGCCTGGGGGAGCTCTTACGCGGAAGTGAGCCAGCTGCAGGGCTATCTGCACGAAGGCGTCCGGGCTGGTCCGACACTTCTTGATGAGGCCCTTCCCGAAGGGCAGGAACTGGAAGCAGCACAGCTCCACATCGTCCGCCAGAGCCCTGGCCACCTGGTACGAGCGCTCGATGACTGCCTGACACTGCCAAGACACGGTGGGTCAGAGCCCTCCAGGTGCAACCCTGGGTCACGGCCAGGAGGCAGGGGGTCGTGCTGACGGATGAGGGCCAAAGGGGCCCACGTCTTCAGGAGGAGGGACAGGATGGACAACTCAGGGGTACCGGCCACCGGAGGCCAGGCTGAGCTTGGTGGGAGGAGGGTGGCACCAACAGCTGCCCCACAGATGTGAACTTCACATCTCACACCTTTCTCTAACCACAGATGGCTCACGGTTCTGCTCTCCTGTGGCCAGCCTGGAGCTACACAGGATCCTGTCCCTTCCTGCTGAGGGCTGGGCCGGGTGGTGGGAGGGGCGGGGGAGGCAGAGTGACTCAGATGATTGTCACTCTCCCACCCACCCCGCACCTGCTCGGGAATGTCCCACTGCAGCCGCTGAGGAGGCGCCAGCGTGGAGTTCGGTTTGCCTAGGCAGTGCCCAGTCTCTGTATAGCCCAGGTGGAAGGTGTCAGTGCCCACGACAAACTGCAGGGAGAAGTCAAGCTGAGAACCTGGGCTCCCCCCACCAAGCCTGCCCTGCAGGTGCCCCTCCCAGCCCTGGTACCTCCCAGAGGTGCCCGATGATGGGGGCGTCAGCCCACGCGTGTTCCGTGTTGAGACCCAGCTGGCCATTCTTGAAGGAAATGAGAGTGAAAGACTTGTCGAACCACCTGTGGGAGGAGTGGGCCCAGGGATGACTCAGTCCTGCAGCTTCCCACAGCAGCCTAACCGCGACACTAAACTCGCTATTTCTAGCCCCGGACCCTCACCCTGACCTGAAGCCTATCCCTAGCACGAGCCCGACCCTAACCTGTGCCTCATCCTGACCAGAACCTCAAGCAGACCCCTGGCCCGTGGGCTGTGGCACGCACCTGTTGTAGCAGTTGCCATGCAGCAAGGCCTTGCCGTAGAGGCTGAGGCTGGCCTCGTCCTCGGGGTTGTAGCAGTGGGCCTCCTCATCCAGGGCCACGAAGAAGGCAGCGCGCTCAATGGCGTCCAGAGAGGCCTTGTTCTTGCCCGAGCTGAAATAGGCCTGGCGTGCCTGCGCCCACTCCACCCTGCAGACCAGAGGGCAGGTGAACAGCGGGGCCCCGTGGGCCCTGGGTGAGGGCACCTCCCGAGACCTGGCTGGGCCTGAAAGCAGGGTCTGGTGGGGGCAGCGGATCACGCCCTCTGCGTGCTCGTACCTGGTTGCCAGCCCCTTGAGATGGGATCCACCCGCTGTGCCAGTGCTGGTACCCCCAGTGCTGCTCCCTTGGCTGTGCCTTTGGTCCCTTGGCCTGGGGTCGCAGGAAGGGCCAAGCACCTCCCTGATGGCCCCCGCCCCCGTACCTTCCACCCGCGGTGAGGGCTGCCAGCTTCTCCTCCCCAGGCTGGGGCGGGGAGGGGTCATCCAGGATCCTCTGGAACTGCATCTCCAGTTCCCGGGGCTTGAGCAGGCGCGAGCCCTCATACAGCCACACCTTGTAGAAGCGGCCCTTGTGGTAGACAGCCACGTGCCTGCTGTCCGCGAGGTGCTGCAGCACATCTGAGACAGAGACCAGGTGCAGGCTGAGGCTCGGCCACAGGGAGCCCTTCACTGGACAGCTGATCCTGCCCAGCCCAGCCGCTGCCCGGGCCCTCCTTCCCTTGGGGGCGGGGCCACACAGCTGAGACAGGCCCCACGCTGGGGCTTCCACCACCACTGCTGCGACACCCACAACAGTCCCGGGAGGCAGCTCAAGAAGAGGCCATCGCCGGCGCCGCGGCTCACTTGGCTAATCCTCCACCTGCGGCACCAGCAGCCCGGGTTCTAGTCCCGGTTGGGGTGCTGGATTCTGTCCTGGTTGCCCCTCTTCCAGTCCAGCTCTCTGCTGTGGCCTGGGAGTGCAGTGGAGGATGGCCCAGGTCCTTGGGCCCTGCACCCGCCTGGGAGACCAGGAGGAAGCACCTGGCTCCAGGATTCGGATCGGCACAGCGCGCCAGCCGTAGCAGCCATTTGGGGGGGTGAACCAACGGAAAAGGAAGACCTGTCTCTCTGTCTCTCTCTCTAACTCTGTCAAAAAAAAAAAAAAAAAAAAAAATGGCCGGCGCCATGGCTCAATAGGCTAATCCTCCACCTTGCGGCGCCGGCACACCGGGTTCTAGTCCCGGTTGGGGCGCCGGATTCTGTCCCGGTTGCCCCTCTTCCAGGCCAGCTCTCTGCTATGGCCAGGGAGTGCAGTGGAGGATGGCCCAGGTGCTTGGGCCCTGCACCCCATGGGAGACCAGGAAAAGCACCTGGATCCTGGCTCCTGCCATCGGATCAGCGCGGTGCGCCGGCTGCAGCGGCGGCCATTGGAGGGTGAACCAACGGCAAAGGAAGACCTTTCTCTCTGTCTCTCTCTCTCACTGTCCACTCTGCCTGTCAAAAAAAAAAAAAAAAAAAAAAAAAAAAAAAAAAAAAAAAAAAGAAAGAAAGAAAGGAGAGGCCATCGTGGCCCCTGGAAAAGGGTCAGCATCGCGGTGCAGTGGGTTAGGTTGCTGCCCACGGTGCTGGCATCTCACGAGTGCTGGGCTTCCTGGGAAGGCAGAGGATGATGGCACTGGTGCTTGGGCCCCGTCCCCCATGTGGGAGACGTGGATGGAGTTCCGGGCTCCTGGCTTTGGTCTGGCCCAGCCCTGGCCGTTGCAGTCATTTGGGGAGTAAACCAGATGGAAGATATTTCTGTTTCTCCCTATTCTAAATGAATAAAAAAAAATCTTAAAAAAAAAATGCGCTAGGAAAGTATGCAACTGCCGAGGATGCAGCGTCAGAACCGGGGAGGGCCTGAGCGCACGCCCGCAGCAGCACCTGCGCCGCCACTCTTGGCTCAGATGATGGCCTGCCTGGCACGGTGAGCCTGCAGTGAGAGGCTCTGTCCTGGCCCCCAGGGTCCCAGCGCCAGCGTCACGTCTCCAAGCAGCGGCTGTCTAGTGTCTGTCACACACTGGCTGCTTCTCACAATTCTACAACCCTGAGACACAGGACACTTGGTGCTGAGCAGTGGGTGTGGGCCACGGCTGGAGGGAGGGCCTGTGGGGGCCTGGGGCGGGTGTGGGCCACGGCTGGAGGGAGCCTGGCGGTGTCCTGGAGCAGGTGTGGGCTACGGCTGGAGGGAGGGCCTGGCTGTGGCCTGGAGCGGGTGTGGGCTACGGCAGGAGGGAGGGCCTGGCTGTAGCCTGGAGCGGGTGTGGGCCATGGCTGGAGGGAGGGCCTGTGGTGGCCTGGGGCAGGTGTGGGCCATGGCTGGAGGGAACCTGGCGGTGGCCTGGAGCGGGTGTGGGCCATGGCTGGAGGGAGGGCCTGGCCGTGGCCTGGGGCGGGTGTGGGCCAGGGCTGGAGGGAGCCTGGCCGTGGCCTGGGGCAGGTGTGGGCTATGGCTGGAGGGAGCCTGGCAGTGGTCTGGGGTGGGTGTGGGCCATGGCTGGGAGGGTCTGGCCGTGTCCTGGAGCAGGTGTGGGCCACGGCTGGAGGGAGCCTGGCTGTAGCCTGGGGCGGGTGTGGGCCACGGCTGGGAGGGCCTGGAGTGGGTGTGGGCCATGGCTGGGAGGGCCTGTGGTGGCCTGGGGCAGGTGTGGGCCACGGCTCGGGGGAGGGCCTGTGGTGGCCTGGGGCGGGTGTGGGCTATGGCTAGAGGGAGCCTGGCTGTGGCCTGGGGCGGGTGTGGGCTATGGCTGGAGGGAGCCTGGCTGTGGCCTGGGGCGGGTGTGGGCTATGGTTGGAGGAAGCCTGGCTGTGGCCTGGGGCGGGTGTGGGCTATGGCTGGAGGGAGCCTGGCGGGCCTGGGGCAGCTGTGGGCTATGGCTGGAGGGAGCCTGGCTGTGGCCTGGGGCGGGTGTGGGCTATGGCTGGAGGAAGCCTGGCTGTGGCCTGGGGCGGGTGTGGGCTATGGCTGGAGGGAGCCTGGCGGGCCTGGGGCAGGTGTGGGCTATGGCTGGAGGGAGCCTGGCGGGCCTGGGGCGGGTGTGGGCCATGGCTGGAGGGAGCCTGGCTGTGGCCTGGGGTGGGTGTGGGCTATGGCTGGAGGGAGCCTGGCTGTGGCCTGGGGCGGGTGTGGGCCACGGCTGGAGAGAGCCTGGCTGTGGCCTGGGGCGGGTGTGGGCTATGGCTGGAGGGAGCCTGGCTGTGGCCTGGGGCGGGTGTGGGCTATGGCTGGGAGGGCCTGGCGGGCCTGGGGCAGGTGTGGGCTATGGCTGGAGGGAGCCTGGCGGGCCTGGGGCGGGGGTGGGCCACGGCTGGGAGGGCCTGTGGTGTTCTGGGGTGGGTGTGGGCCACGGCTGGAGGGAGCCTGACTGTGGCCTGGGGCAGGTGTGGGCCATGGCTGGGAGGGCCTGTGGTGGCCTGGGGCGGGTGTGGGCCATGGCTGGGAGGGCCTGTGGTGTTCTGGGGTGGGTGTGGGCCACGGCTGGAGGGAGCCTGACTGTGGCCTGGGGCAGGTGAGGGCCATGGCTGGGAGGGCCTGGCGGTGGCCTGGGGCAGGTGTGGGCTATGACTGGGAGGGCCTGGCTGTGTCCTGGGGTGGGTGTGGGCCACGGCTGGGAGGGCCTGGCTGTGGTGGCAGGAGTAGGTGTGGGCCATGGCTGGAGGGAACCTGGCGGTGGCTGGAGCGGGTGTGGGCCATGGCTGGAGGGCCTGGCTGGGGTGGCTGGTACCTGTCTCCTTGCCCGGGATGCGCGTGGTGTTGAACATCCTCTCCATCTGGTAGCAGCACATGGGCACGATGCCCAGAGCCATCACCTGGGAGACGGCCAGCGTGCTTCACACAGGCTCCTCTCCCCACCCCACCCCACCCCTGCGTGCTTCACACAGGCTCCTCTCCCACCCCACCCCTGCGTGCTTCAGACAGGCTCCTCTCCCCACCCCACCCCTGCGTGCTTCAGACACAGGCTCCTCTCCCCACCCCACCCCACCCCTGCGTGCTTCACACAGGCTCCTCTCCCCACCCCACCCCACCCCTGCGTGCTTCACACAGGCTCCTCTCCCACCCCACCCCTGCGTGCTTCAGACAGGCTCCTCTCCCCACCCCACCCCTGCGTGCTTCAGACACAGGCTCCTCTCCCCACCCCACCCCACCCCTGCGTGCTTCACACAGGCTCCTCTCCCCACCCCACCCCACCCCTGCGTGCTTCACACAGGCTCCTCTCCCCACCCCACCCCTGCGTGCTTCACACAGGCTCCTCTCCCCACCCCACCCCACCCCTGCGTGCTTCAGACAGGCTCCTCTCCCCACCCCACTCCTGCGTGCTTCAGACAGGCTCCTCTCCCCACCCCACCCCTGCGTGCTTCAGACAGGCTCCTCTCCCTACCCCACCCCACCCCTGCGTGCTTCACACAGGCTCCTCTCCCCACCCCACCCCACCCCTGCGTGCTTCACACAGGCTCCTCTCCCCACCCCACCCCTGCGTGCTTCAGACACAGGCTCCTCTCCCCACCCCACCCCTGCGTGCTTCAGACACAGGCTCCTCTCCCCACCCCACCCCTGCGTGCTTCAGACACAGGCTCCTCTCCCCACCCCACCCTCACCCCTGCTGCGACTCACAGGCTTGATCTCCTCACGGTCCAGCTTACGGCGGTACATGATCATGGCGTGGACGGCGTTCCCCACGCGGGCCGCCTGCACATCCGTGTTCTTGACCAGCACGAGGTCCTGTGGAGCAGCAGGGCCGCGGGGGTCACTTCCTAGGCCCCATCTCCTGCACATGCTGCCTGGCCGGACCTCCAGACTCGCCACTCGCCACAGCTCGTCTGCTGCAGCTTCAACGTGAGCTGCTTTACGAAGCTGATTGTACTTGTTCATGCCTTATTCTGCTTTGAGGAAGCGGTTCCACCACCAAAAACCAGCTGAAAATCTCGTATGGACAAGCTGTGGGAGGTTTCTGGAAGGACAGCTTGTGGGGAGGTGGGAAGCCAGCAGGCTGCTCGAGTCTGGCGTGCCTTGGACAGTGGACACTCCAGGATGGGAACGGGGGAGGAGACCCTGGTGGCTGTGCACAGGCATGCTGGAGAGTCAGGACAGGGGCTGGCCACACGGCCCTCGACCTGGGTAATGGCGTCAGCTGGGAGGCCGGGGGTGAACTAGGGGAGAAGCGATTGAGCCTGAGCCTGGTGGGGCAGGGAACTGAGCCAGGCAGCAACAGGCCGCTCGGGACAGCTCTGGGCTCTCCCTTCTCCCTGCCCTCTGCGCCCCACTCACACGTGGAAACTTTCACCCGGGCGCTTGGGTGTCCTCCAGGACCTCTGGCCTGGAGCTGGGGACACGCTGGGCACACTCCAGCTCTTACCATGACATAGTAGTTGCTGTTCACCATGATGGGGCTCCTCCCTCGAAGGTAGACGTACTCTTCCCACCAGTCACTCACCTGTGGGTGGGGGGTGGGAGGCTTGAGCTGGGGAGGGGCAAACACGGTGGGAGAGGATGCGCCCCAGGGACAGCACTCACGTAGTTGGTTGCCCACCAGGACTTGAACACCAGGTATTTCTGCAGCCTGGGGGCCGTCTTGTCCTGGAATTCTTTGGCCAGTGTCTCCATGCGGTAATACTCCTCGTCACCCAGCAAGGGCCTCACGGACTCCAGGTACTGCCAGTGAAGTTACCATTACCGTGGGGGGTCCGACAGCCTTACCCCTCTTCCCAACTCTGCCCTCAGCCCTGCCCTAACCCAGCCCTGCTATTCAGACCCGCCATCTGCAGGGAACAGGCCTTTACAGTCGCACAAGCCCTCTGCATTCAGCCTCCCCCGCCTGCCAGGATGCCCAACCCCGGCCCTCACTCGCTGGATCGTGGCTGGCACACTGGGCACGGGAAGTTTGGGCAGAGACGTCTGGAAGCTGTAGAGCATGGGCCGCCGGCTGGACAGAAGGCGGACACAGATCTAGGGGTAGAAAAGCAGTGTTGGGGTGGCAGCCAGCAGAAGAATGGAAACACCGGCAAACACCCGAGGCCCTCAGAACCGTCCTGCGGGACCCCCCAGACAAACCCACATGCCAAGCACCGGAGCCCTGTCTGCCCCTCCCCTCCAGCGCGGAACCACAAACGAGACCCTCTAGGTCCTCAGATGCCCGAGCCCTTCCGTGGCCTCTGCTCACAGCCCAGATCTTGGTGAAGCGGCTGGTCTTGCCGTGCATCTCAAACATCCACCCGTGGTAGGAGAGAAGCAGCTTCAGGGTTTGGCGGAAGAGAAAGATGCCCGTCACCCAAACCCCCGTGGAGAAGATGGCCATGCTGAGGAGCGCCCTGGTCTGCGGAGTCTGGTAGGGGCCGCACCTGTTGGAGGAGGGGTGAGAGCTACAGGGACCCAGGAGAGGCCAGCCCAGGCAGACCCAGTTGGCTGACAGCTCAGCTGTCTTGTAGGGGTCAGCCTGACAAGGCGACGTGGGGCTGAGGTGCTGGCGGCCCCTGAGGGCTGCCCCTCTGACCACCAATGGCTGCCGTCTGCACCTGCCCACCTCGGGAACCCCACTCTGCTTCTCACCGCTCAGGGAGGTACTTCTGGATGCAACAGACCAGCCCCATGGAGATGTCCACCTTGCAGTAGGAGGAACCCATCGTCGCCATGACGACCACCAGCCAGCTGGTCGGGCTGCCGGGGTACACACCCCTAAGGATGCCATTCTGGGGGGCGGGAAGGTAAGGCGGGTGAAGTCCAGGTCTCCGGGGGTCTGCTCGCTGTGCCCACCCCCCTGCTCCCCCAGACTCTCACCCACCGCCTCCCCCACACCTTGGGCACCCCTCTGGGTCTGCACTGCTGGAGCCTGGGTGTAATGAGGGGCCCTGTCGGAGGCGCAACAGCTGACCCTTGGCCTCCGTCTCCTCCCAGAGCTTTGTTCTGCACCTGCCAGGAGAACCAAGCCCTCGGCGCCCACCTTGATGCGAATCAAGCGCTTCTTCCACGAGTTGATCCCGGACAGGTAGACGTGTTTCAGGGCCTCCCGACTGAGCCGGAAGTCAACCCCGTCCGGGGTCACAGTGAACTGGAAGGCTACTGCCTGGTGTGCTTCCGCCATCCCGGGGGTTGGCCGGCACCTGCGGGGGTGGGGGCGCAGGAGGGGGCGCGGGAGCGCTCAGGCCAGCCCCGCCCAGGGCTCCCCACAGCGTCGAGGCCCCGCCCCGGCCCCGCGCCCACCTGGTGTGCACCCTGGTCCCAGGCCCCCAAAGCCGTAGCGTCTTGGCCACTCCCCATGCCGCGCGCCCGGGCCTGCCCCTCAGACCCCGCCAACCGCCGCGAAACCCTCGCGCTGGGGCCGGGCCTCGCCGCGACTGGGTTTGGAAGGGGGTCGGGGCTTGAAAGCTGCGGGAGCCGCAAGGCGTGGAGGCTGGCGGAAACGGGGACAGGAACCCCCCCACCCCGCCCCAGGAAGCGGAGTCTGCCGGCAAGAGGGTGGGTTCGGACCGCACGGGACCCCGCGCGCGCCTGGGGGCTGAGCCAGGAGGGCCGCCCCGCGCTGGCCCTACTCACAGCTCAGGTTTGCTGCAGTCTGTATGGGGCCAGCCACCCTGGCCCGCGTCCCCACGCCCTTCAGGCCCGGCCGCCCCTGCCCCGCCCTCACCGGGAACCTGACACCCACTCCCAAATTGGGGAGAAACAGATGTGGGGCAGGAACCAGAACCCCCTCCTCTCTGCGGCGGCGGGAGCTGCTGCAAGCTGAAGGTTGCCCAAAGGTCTGGGAGGCTGGGGGGCAGGGGCGGGGCGTGGGTCTCACGTGAGAATCGTGGCATTAGAGCTAAAAATAGCCGAATGTAGGGGAAAGGTCACCAGTGTGTCAGCTGTGCGCCTGGGCCCCTAACCTCTTGCACCCTCACCCCAAGGCCTCTCTGTACCCCACCCCCCAGTGTTCCCCCAAGTCCTCCTCCTGTTTACTCCTAAGGTGGAGCCGGGGAAAGGCGGGGACCCCAAGCGGGCAGGGGTCACTGGTCTTCGTGTCTCACTTGCTGTAGTGCTCTGCGGCTGTGAGAGCCAGGACAGGGTGTGAGGGAAGCAGCTCATTTATTGTCTTAGGGTACACAGCCCAGGGCTCCTGCCCACCACGGGGACCTCAGCCTCACTTGGGGCACAGCCCCACCCCCAGGGCCTCCAGGGTCCCGCCCTGGAGGCTCCAGTGGACTCTGAGGATGGAGGGTGGAGTGTGGGCGGTCAGGACGAGGAGTGGAAGCTGGTCAGCTGGCCCTTCTGCTGGAAGTAGAACTGGAACCGAGACTGGGCGTAGTCCTGGGGAAGGAAGCCACCCGCACAGCGGTGAGAAGGCTGGGGACCAGCACCCCACGCCGGCCGTCTGACCTCGGTCACCCGGAGGATGTGTGCCTCCATGCCCCAGTCCCCCTAACACGCCCACCCCCTGGCTTCCTTACCAAGTAACCAAATTCTATGGTGGACATGGATGCCTGGAGGATGGACCACAGGCCCCAGAAGAAATGGGAAGCCAGCGCATACCTGAGGGCGGGCGGGAAAAGGAGGGGCACTCAGGGGCACGTGGGCTCCCCTCCCCAGGCGGGCCAATCCTTAAGGTGCTAACTTCCACCCCACCGTCCCCCTGTACCGGCCCCCGTATCCCCTCCACTCTGCCTTGCTGCCCCACTGTCCCCTGCCCTGCCCCCGTATCCCCTCCACTCTGCCCTGCTGCCCCGCTGTCCCCCTGCCCTGGCCCCTGTATCCAGTCTACCCTGCCCTGCTGCCCTGCTGTCCCCATATCCTCTCTCTCTTGCTCTGCTGCCCCGTTGTCCCTCTGCCCTGGCCCCCGTATTCCCCTCCACTGTGCCTTGCTGCCCCACTGTCCCCTGCCCTGCCCCCGTATCCCCTCCACTCTGCTTTGCTGCCCCACTGTCCCCTGCCCTAGCCCCTGTATCCAATCTACCTTGCCCTGCTGCCCCGCTGTCCCCTGCCCTAGCCCCTGTATCCAATCTACCCTGCCCTGCTGCCCCGCTGTCCCCTTATCCCGTCTGTCTTGCTCTGCTGCCCCGTTGTCCCTCTTCCCTGGCCCCTGTATCTTCTCCACCCTGCCCTGCTGCCCCACTGTCCCCTGCCCTGGTCCCCGTATCCCCTCCACTCTGCCCTGCTGCCCCGTGTCCCCCTGCCCTGGCCCCCATATCCCTTCCACCCTGCCCTGCTGCCCCGTGTCCCCCTGCCCTGGCCCCTGTATTCCCTCCACTCTGCCTTACTGCCCCGTTGTCCCTCTGCCCTGGCCCCTGTATCTTCTCCACCCTGCCCTGCTGCCCCACTGTCCCCTGCCCTGCCCCCGTATCCCCTCCACCCTGCCCTGCTGCCCCGCTGTCCCCCTGCCCTGGCCCCCGTATCCCCTCCACCCTGCCCTGGCCCCCGTATCCCCTCCACCCTGCCCTGCTGCCCCGTGTCCCCCTGCCCTGGCCCCCGTATCCCCTCCACCCTGCCCTGCTGCCCCGTGCTGCCCCGTGTCCCCCTGCCCTGGCCCCCGTATCCCCTCCACTCTGCCCTGCTGCCCCGTGTCCCCCTGCCCTGGCCCCCGTATCCCCTCCACTCTGCCCTGCTGCCCCGTGTCCCCCTGCCCTGGCCCCCGTATCCCCTCCACCCTGCCCTGCTGCCCCGCTGTCCCCCTGCCCTGGCCCCCGTATCCCCTCCACCCTGCCCTGGCCCCCGTATCCCCTCCACTCTGCCCTGCTGCCCCGTGTCCCCCTGCCCTGACCCCCGTATCCCCTCCACCCTGCCCTGCTGCCCCGTGCTGCCCCGTGTCCCCCTGCCCTGGCCCCCGTATCCCCTCCACTCTGCCCTGCTGCCCCGTGTCCCCCTGCCCTGGCCCCCCTATCCCTTCCACCCTGCCCTGCTGCCCCGCTGTCCCCCTGCCCTGGCCCCCCTATCCCCTCCACCCTGCCCTGCTGCCCCGTGTCCCCCTGCCCTGGCCCCCGTATCCCCTCCACTCTGCCCTGCTGCCCCGCTGTCCCCCTGCCCTGGCCCCCGTATCCCCTCCACCCTGCCCTGGCCCCCGTATCCCCTCCACTCTGCCCTGCTGCCCCGCTGTCCCCCTGCCCTGGCCCCCATATCCCCTCCACTCTGCCCTGCTGCCCCGTGTCCCCCTGCCCTGGCCCCCGTATCCCCTCCACCCTGCCCTGCTGCCCCGTGCTGCCCCGTGTCCCCCTGCCCTGGCCCCCGTATCCCCTCCACTCTGCCCTGCTGCCCCGTGTCCCCCTGCCCTGGCCCCCTATCCCCTCCACCCTGCCCTGCTGCCCCGTGTCCCCCTGCCCTGGCCCCCGTATCCCCTCCACCTGCCCTGCTGCTCCTTCCTCACCGATTAGCCTCTATCAGCAAGTCTTCTTCCAGCTGTCTCTGCTCATCTTGGGAGAGGGTCTCCCCTTTCTTTGCTTCTGCCAGGTAGTGGCGAATAAAGTGGAGCTAGATGAACGGACAGAGTCAGCGCTGGCGAGGCTGCTGGCGCGAGTTCATTCCAGACCTCACCCCCTCGCCTAGAACGGGCTTTGCTTTCCAGCCTCTGGCCCACGTACCTGCTGTTCCCGAGTGGGATAGTCTGTGGGCTGTGCTTTGTAGAAAGGCCATTCCTCGTGAGTATAATCATAAACCCACTCACAAAAATGGTTCCCAATGTCAAAGCCCCTGCGAGAACAAGGTGGACACTCAGTTCCCGAATGCCCTGGGCAGCTGGGAGGCAGAGCTGGAGGCCTGGTCTGTTTTCCATGGCCCAGGGGAAGAGATCCGGGGAGGCCACCCCACCCTCACCTGTAGTTGTAACTGCTGTACTCAAAGTCCACCAGCATGAGGCCGTCAGCGTTCTGTGGCTCTGAGAGCAGCAAGATGTTCCCTAGGGGAGTGGGAGGGGTCTGGTCACCCCAGGCCCTCTGGCCCCTCCACTTGGGGCTGGGAGACTCGTGCCTTCCCCTACCTTCCTGGATGTCATTGTGGCAGAAGACCACCGGGGATGGAGTCGAGTCCAGCAACTTCCTGCAGGGGCACAGGGCACGCAGCCTGAGCAAGGGCGCCCGAGGGAGGCCCAGGGCCACCCGCCTCGGCCAGGCCCTGACCCCGGCCCTCTGAGTCCTGGGTGCCGTCTCCTGCTCTCACCTGAGGTTGCCCATCTCTTCCTTCAGACTGTAGGTGGTCAGCAGGTCCATCAGGGGGAGGCCAGTGTCGGGCAGGTCCTGGATCTGCTTCAGGTACCTGAAGCCCGGAGCATGCGGTACTCACTCTGCTGTCTCCCCAGCTCCCTCGGTCTACACCAGACTCTCGCCCTGCGACTTCTCTTACAGATCCTTGGGGGTCTGTTGTGTGAGCCCGTGCTAGGCACTGGACGTTGTCATGGCCAGGGTCAGCTCAGGAACCCCAAGGAGGCCCGACTCACCGCTCCATGGTCCCAAACAGCCAGTGGGGCTCCTTGGCGAAGGGCATCTCCATGCCATGGAACTGGGCCATCTTGGTGGCGATGGCTGCCGACAGCACTGGCTCTCGAAGCTCTTGGGTTTTCAGTGGCCGGCTCTGCACCCAGGAACCTATCAGGGTGGTGAGGGGGCTGGGGCAGGGGGGGAAGGGGGAGTGGAAGGGGGGTGGTCAGGGTCTTGGGGACAATTCCCTACCTGGGCTGTGAAGGCAGGCACTGGGGGGAGGGGGGAGGAGGTGCTTTGGGGAAGAGGGCTCGTACTGGGATGTACTGTTCCAGCCGGCCCTCCGGAAAGACTCCGTAGAGCTGAGGTCCCAGCGACCGCTCTGCAAGGATGGCGAACATCACGCTTTCCAGGACCAAAGAGTCCACACCCTGAGGGAAGACGGGACAGAGCCCAGTCAGCCGGCACCAGAGGAGGGCCTGCTGTCTCCTCCCTCCACGGCCAGGACTCCCGGTCCTACTGCCTGTAGCTCCCACTCGCAGGTTTCATTTTAAAAGTTTATTTGAGAGAGAAGAGGAAAGAGAGCGAGCTTCCATCTGCTGGTCCACTCCCCAGATGGCCGCTGAGCCCTTCTGAAGCCAGGAGCCAGGAGCTTCATCCAGGCCTCCCAAGTGGTGCAGGGGCCCAGGCCATTGGCAGGGAGCTGGGCAGGAAGTGGAGCAGCCGGGTCTTGAACCGGCGGCGGCAGCTTTCCCTGCGGCTGCCCAGAGCACAGTTCAGCAGGGTAAACGTACTCGGCCCCCGGGGCCTCGGTGTCCTCCACGGGGCAAAGCGAACGCCTAAAGCCACGGTCGCCGCGGCCCCCACGCCCCCCTCACCTGCAGGATGGCCCCATACAGCCGCAGCAGCACCTCCCGGGGCTCGTCGCCAACGCTGGGCAAGTGGTCGGGGAGCGCGCACCGGAACAGCAGGTTACTGAGGCCGCCGCTGCAGACCCACAGCAGGCACTCAGGCGCCGGTGGCCGGCCCCGGCCCGCCTGGCCCCGACCCCTGCCCTGCCCCTGCCCTGCACCTGCCCGGCGAGGCTGACCCTTGACCTCCCACCTCACGGGGTGCACCCTGAGCTCCTCCGGCAGCACTCGGCGCCAGGCCCCGCCCAGGTACTCCCGGCACCATTGGTAGGCTCGGCGCTCGGCGTCACGAGACAGCGACGACGCACGCCGCCGGGCTGGGGCCGCGTCCAGGCGCTGAGGCTGCGGCGAGCCGTCCTTGGCCAGGCAGCCGCCGACGGCCCCGCCTCCGCTCACAGCCGGCTCCTCAGCCGCCATGGCGCGGGCTCCGCGGGGCCCGACGCCCGGCCCAGCTCAGCGCCCGTCGGGCCGGCTCTGCCGCTTCCGGCCGCTCCCGGCTCCGCCCCCGTGCAGGCCGAAAGCCAATGGCGTCCGTCTCCGGGTGCGGCGTGCCCCCGGCACGCCCTCTGCGCTGAAGACGCCTCTGTTTGGACGGTGGCCCGGGCCCAGGAAAATGACGTAGACGAATCAGTGAGCCGTCGGGCGCGTCACGTGGTCGAGGCAGCGCGTCATCCACCCGCGTCCGAACCTAGGTTGGCAGGGGTGCCGTGGGCCTGGGCCGCGAGGGAGGAGGCGCTTCCGCAGGTCGGCGAGCGGCCCCGACGTGGCGGCTGCGTCTCCGGCCCGCGCGCTCCTCCCTTCCCCTGCCCCCGGGAGAGCCTGAGTGTGGTTGAACCTGGAGAAGAGGAACGTACGAGAGGCCCACGTCAGGGGTTCCGAGTGAGGCGTGTGGGCCACGGTGGGGACCGGGGACGCTTGGCGCGATGCTGATGAATCGGGGTATCCGAAACTCCTAGCCGCGGCGGAGGCGCCCTGCAGTGGAAGCGCGAGGCCGCCTTGCTGCAGACGACTTGCCTCCAGCCCCAGGAGCAGACGCCTGCCTGCCGGGTCTGCTCCAGGCACCCACGGCCCGTCTCGTGTCGAGGGCGTCCCACTTTGCGTGCATGCCCCCGCATTTCCGCTTTTGCCCAGGCCAGGGCTGCATCCAGGCAGGCTTGAGCCTCAGGGCTCTGTGACCGGGCGTGCTGCACCGGCGGTGCTCGTTGGGGAAAGGAGACGGGCTTTGATGTGGGCAACCGGGAAGAAACCAAGAGTTGACCAGAAGGCTGATGTCAACAATGGACAACGACTGTGATGTCAACAGTGCTGCAGTGGAGAGTCGCGGTCCCTCGCTCGGTGCAGATCTTGAGCTCGTTCTGAGACCTGGACTCCACGTCCGGGCGGGTGGGGGGGGAGGGGGAGGCGTGCCCTTTTTCAAGGAGGATCCTACACTGGCACCATGAGCGTATACACAAGTCCTTCTCCAGTTAGCCTGGTTTGGACAAGAGACTAGCCGGCCTCTCAAGGGCTGTTCGGTACAGAGTTCGAGCTGACACCTGTGCCAGGGTGCCCGAAGCATGTGGGCCCTCTGGTCTCAGTGTCTGTCCAGCAGTAAGATGGGCTTGTCCTTTGACCCTGGGCCTCTGAAATAGAACTGTATGTGGAAAGAACAAAGTGGAAGCTCCTGAAACTGCCCCCTCCCCAGCCCCAAGCCTTCCAGGGCAGTGCATCAGAGACAGCCCTGTGACCCGGATGATGGCAGTTATTCTGCCTCAAAGACTTAATCGGAGGCCCAACTGCATCCCATAATTCACCTGAACGGCCCCTGGAGAACCCAGAAGGATTCCTGTAAACAACGGAGACCACTACAGACAGCCACAGTGTCCCCAGTTGTGGCAGCTGGAGCCAAGTAACGCACCCTGGGACTTGATCACGTAAGGTTGTGCTGAACATGGTTCCCATTCGGTAGGAAGGTTGCTTTTTTTTTTTTTTTTTTTTTTTTTTGAGAGGTAGCGCTACAGAGCAAGGGAGAGACACAGAGGTCTTCCATCTGCTGGTTTGCTTCTCAAATGGCTGCAACAGCCAAAGGTGGGCTGATCCAGAGCCAGGAGCCAGGAGCTTCTGGATCTCCCACATGGGTGCAGAGGACCAAGCGCTTGGGCCATCCTCTACTGCCTTCCCAGGCCATAGCAGAGCGCTGGATCGGAAGAGGAGCAGCTGGGACACACTGGCGCCTGTATGGGATGCCGGCACAGCAGGCGGAGGCTGAGCCCACCACGCCACAGCGCCGGCCCTGGGAAGGTGGCTTTCTGCCATGTGTTGTTTCAGGGCTGTTTTCACTCTCCTGTCCTGTCATAGCGTAGTCCGTGGGGAGTTACGGTGTTGGTGGCATCATACTGGTTGGACAGGGTGAAGAAGGACGTGACCATGCTGTGGTCTTGAGACAACGCAGGCCAGAGAATGCGAGAGAAATGCCCAGAGATTCTGGGGCCTGACACATCTGTCAGCGTTTAGGGGTGCAGTGTTTTAGGGTGAGAGCATCATGCTAGATAAGAGACTGAGGCAGCCCTGTGCCAGAGGAAGCACAGTACTTGATGATCTGCATTTTGGGGTCCTTAGTACCACACTCGGGAGCAGCATTCTGTTGCATTTTTTGGATAGCTGGAAAAACTTCTTGGAAAGAGGGCTCAGGTGAAGACCTGGAGTGAGGGGTGGGCTCCCCTGCCACTCTGAGAACTGGGGGCTCGAGTTGGGCTTGTTTGTGGTCGGTAGGGGCCCTGTGTGCAGATTCCTAGGGTTCTGGACAAAGACCACGCTTCTGTAGGCACGAGCTACTCAGCAAGTGAGAACAGCAGCTGGGGGCGTGGGTAGGGCAGCTCTGCCAGACTGGGTAAAGCCACCGCCTGCAACACCGGCATCCCGTACGGGTACCAGTTCAAGTCTGGCAGCTCCACTTCCGATCTGTCTCCCTGCTAAGGCCGAGGAGAAGCAGCAGCAGATGGTCCAAGTGTTTGGGCCCCTGCCCCCCACGAGGAGTGGGTGAGACCTGAATGAGGCTCCTGGCTCCCGGTTTCCACCTAGCCCAGCCCTGGCTGTGGCAGCTCTCTGGGGAGTAAGCCAGCATCCGGCTGCCAGGCTCAGATGGAGGCTGAGTGCCTGATTATGGGGCATCAGATGGCCACACAACCAAGTCTGGCATCCGTGTCGATCCACTGAGTCAGGAACGGCGTCCTTGGGATTAGACCCAGGCTTGTCCAAAAAGAGGTGGTCATGGCCCCACGTCTTCCATATTTTTGTACCAGTGCGTCTCACTTAACAGATGGGAAAAAATTCAAATCTGCTTCACAGATGAGTCAGCGTGATGAGTTGATAAGAGGGAAGTGAGCCACTCTGAGCTGCAGTGCCACTCGGTGGCTGTGCGGGGGGAGTCCACGGGCCGAGCGTGAAGCACTCGAACCTCTACCTTGTGTGGAGGAGCAGGCAGAGCAGTGGCATGAGTGGGCAGTCCAGCAGCTTCTGGGTTGTGACAGATGTCTTGCTGGCTGCCCAGGGGCCCAGAAAGAGCAAGAGGGGAAGACTGGAGACAAGCAGCCCCCAGGGAGAAGAAGGGCCTATCGAGTGCTCCCAGGAAGGGCACATCTGTCTGGTCAGCAGCTGTGCAGAGGAGGCACTGAGGAACTAAGTGGACAGTGTGGATGTCAGTCAGCCCTGTCCTTGGCTACCCTCGAGCTTGTGCACTGGACCCTTGAGCGAGTCCTCCTGGTGACAGCAGCGTGAGCACTGTCTCACCAGGGTTAGCCGTTGCTGCTGCTGGGGCGGTGATGTTAGTGCATAAGCTGCTCCCGGGACCCTGACATCCCTGTTGGCACACAAGTGCAGGTCCCAGCTGCTCTGCGTCTGACCCAGCTCCATGCGAAGGTGCCTACCTGCCATCCAGGTAGGAGACCCAGATGGAGTTTCAGTCTCCTGGCTTCAACCTGGCCCAGCCCCAGCCATTGTGGCCATTTGGGGAGTGAACCAGCAGATGGAAGATCTGTCTGTCTCTCCTTCTTCTCTGTTATGGGGCTTTGAAATAAATAAAATAAATCTAAAAATAATTGTTACTGCTGCTAAATGGCCTGTCCTCAGGCAAGGTTGCTACTGAGCACCTGGTGGACCATCCGAGAGGCACCGATGCCTCACTGAGTGGCAGGTTGACGGAGCCGGACCTGCCCAGGAGAGGGCATTGATTCATTCTTGCTGGAAGTGACCCTGGCTCCGGGTACGGACCTGCCTCTCCTAGCCACAGTGTCCTCGGCGAGGATCACCGTCTGGTGAGGCAGAGGACAGAGATGATGAAGACCGGCCCCAGCCTTGGGAGCAGCTGTGGCAGTGGGACTGTGTGTGGTCCCCCAGCCTCTCATGGCGCAGCCTTTGTAGAGGCCGTAGTCAGCCTCGTCCCTGAGAAGCACGTCAGAGTGGACACCGTACAAGTGGACCTGAGGGGTGCAGCAGTTTTTTTATATATATAGACTTATTTCCTATGTTATTTTTTCTTCCTATGTTATTTTTTATTTAAAGATTTGTTTATTTCATCTGATTTATACCTATGACTTTGGTTAGTAGACCACCTGGTCTAAGTTATACCTTGACTTTGGTGATGTGCTCACGATTAAATTGTAACTCAGTCACTGTGGGCTTCCTAAGGCCGCGGTAACAGATCACTGTACACGCAGTGACTCAAATAGCAGAAATGATTGCAACTCGGTCACTGTGGGCTTCCTAAGGCCGCGGTAACAGATCGCTGTACACGCAGTGACTCAAATAGCAGAAATGATTGTAACTCGGTCACTGTGGGCTTCCTAAGGCCGTGGTAACAGATCACTGCACACGCAGTGACCTAAATAGCAGAAATGGGCTGTCTCGTGGGCCTGGAGGTCAGAAGCTTGAACCCAGTGTCAAAAGGGCCCAAGTCGAGGGTTGGTCAGGTGCTCTGGGAGGACCCATTGCTTGTCTCTTCCAGCTGCTGCTGCTGCGTCTTCCTCTTCCTCTGCCTCCTCTCCCTCCTCCTCTCCCCTCTCCTCCTCTTCTTTGTAAAGATTGATTTATCTGAAAGGCAGAGTGACAGGGAGAGACATGAAGGGATCCTCCATCCACTGGCTCAATCCCCAAATGCCCACAACAACCAGGGCCATTCAGACCAAAGCCAGGAGCCAGGAACTCCCCCTGGGTCTCCCACATGGGTGGCAGGAACTAAGTACTTGAGCCTTCATTGGCTGCCCGTCAGGGTGTGCATTAACAGGGTGCTGGATCAGGAAGCAGAGTATCCAAGACTCAAACCAGGCACTCAGGTGAGGGCCGCGGGTGTCCCAAGCGGGCTTCTACCCACTGTGCCACAATGCCCACTTCTCCCAGCGTCTGGTGGCCACGGTGTTCCTCGTTGCTCCCAGATGCCTCTGCAGTCAGACCACCTCCCCCTCTCCCGTGACCTGCTGCCTGTCTTGTGCTCACTTGGGGCCGTCCCTCTCGAGACCCTTCTCCCCCCAGCAGCTTCTCTCTCCCTCGCAGTCCGCTTGCTGCTCCTGTGTCCCAGTTCCTGAGTATTGCATTGGGAAGCTCTGGTGCAGCCTGACTTTTCTGCGTTGGGTGGACTTGAATTTTCTGCCTGAATGCTTGAGGGAGTGTGGCACATGCGTGAGGCAGGACTTAGTTACTCGCTTTCAGGGACAGTACTCCGTTTCGCATTAACACAGCGTCTTACGGAGGACAACTTTTTTTTTTCTTTCTTTTTTTTTTTTTTGACAGAGACAGAGAGAAAGGTCTTCCTTTGCCGTTGGTTCACCCTCCAATGGCCGCCGCGGCCGGCGTGCTGCGGCCGGTGCGCCACGCTGATCCGATGGCAGGAGCCAGGTGCTTCTCCTGGTCTCCCATGGTGTGCAGGGCCCAAGCACTTGGGCCATCCTCCACTGCACTCCCTGGCCACAGCAGAGAGCTGGCCTGGAAGAGGGGCAACCGGGACAGAATCTGGCACCCTGACCGGGACTAGAACCTGGTGTGCCGGCACCGCAAGGCGGAGGATTAGCCTAGTGAGCCGCGGCGCCAGCTGGACAACTGTTTTCTAAAATAAAACTTTAATGAGCACAGTGGCCGCTGTGGCTTGTGCCCCTGAAAAAGCCACAGAAACTCAATCCCCACACAGCCAGATGGGAGGCTTGGCATCACGGGGCGTCATTGCGCGTTGATTAATTCTGTTTCTGAAAGGGTTTGACGCTGTGAGCTCCGTCCCTCCTGCCTCTCCACGGTGCCAGCCCCTCCGTCTCCGGAACTGTGAGCCAAAAGCTGTCACTAAGGCCTCATCTGGGAGTCTGCTACAGCAGCACAGGTTAAGGCGGTCGCATTGTTTTACATTTTTGCAAATGTTTCACTTTTTTTTTTTTTTTTTTTTTGGCAAAGTAGTAAAGTTTTACTGGGGATAGGGCATCGGTCAGAACAGAAGGGACAGAGGGTGCCCAGTCACTCAGACCGGACGAGAGTGAGGTTACATGGTTGAATGGAGAGAATACACCTGGGTAGGCCAGGCGGGCGGCTCAGCAGAGAGCTGAGCATGCATTTTACTTATTTTATATTTATTTATATATTTAAAAGGCAGAGTTACAGAGAGGAAGATACCGCATCTCCTGATTTATTCCCCAAATGGTTGCAAATGGCCGTGACTGGGCCAGGCCAAAGCCCAGACCTGGAACTACATCCAGGTTTCCCATGTGGGTACAGGGGCCCAGATGGAGCCCTGCCACTTTCCCCACTTCCGCGGGGGAGCGGCACACCGCCGGCCGGCTCTCTCGGGGGCTGCACAGGTGTTCCCTTAGATGTTCCTGGTGCATGCCGTCTCTCTCCTCCTTTATAGTCCTCCTCCGCCAATCCCAACTCGGCTGCCCACATGCCGAGTACGCTGCTCTCCTCCAATCAGGAGCAGGTCCTGCTGTTTATTGGTTGAACTGGAGGCAGCTGTGTAGAAGCTGTTTTCTTCTCTCCCAGCGCCATATTGTGGGAGAGCAGATGCATAGAATAAGTCTTAATTCCAGTAACTTAGTCTAGTCCGAGCTGCTCCCCACAGATCCCCCTTTCTTTTTATTTTTGGCGTTGATACGCGCCTGTCTTCGGTATCCCGCGGCACACACTCTGCTCTACTTGCTAGAGTTGCCACAGGTTCTTACAAGTCCTATCAATCAGGCAAATCAAATCCGGGTCCTCTCTTCGCCATGTTGTGAGGAGGTTTTTAGGCGCTGATACATGCCTGTCTTCGGTGACCTGCAGCTCATACTCTGGTCGAGCCGCCTGCTGGTGCTTACCGCCTTACTAATCAGGCAGACCGAATCCAAGCCTTCTCATTGCCGTGTTGTGGGGAGGCCTTATTGATGTTAATTCGTGCCTGTCTTCGGTGACCTGCGGCGCATAAGCTGCTAGCCGCCCGCAGGTGCTCATTGCCTCACTAATCAGGCAGACCGAATCCAAGCCTTCTCATTGCAGTATTGTGGGGAGGCCTTTCTATTCCTCTATTTCTCTATCTCCGGGCATTCCTATTTCTCCCACTTTACTTCTGTCTGCCAACATTCCTATTTCTCTCACTTTACTTCTATCTTCCAGCATTCCTATTTCTCTCATTTTACTTCTAAACTTCTGTTTCTCTTATCCCCGCGGCTTCCCGGCGCCCGCCCCGAGGCTGCTTCTCGGCAGCTTCCCGGCTGTGAGCCGCTCGGCTTCGCGCGCACACTCCGCGGTCTCGCACTAGCCCTTTCGCGTCTGAACCACGGCCTCGCGCCAGCCCCGCGTTCCCTATCTATTCACGCCCCGTGCTCTCTCTGCACGCGGCGGCTTCCGCGAGTCACACAGCGTAGCTTACGTCTCCGCCACTAGCATTCAATCTAAGTTCCCCGGGCTAACCTGGCGAATTCAACCCAGCTCACGTCTCCGCCCCACGATTTGGCTTCCCGTCCTTTGCTCCCCGGGCTAATCAGACGGATCCCAACCGGGCTTACGTTTCCGCTTCTGGTTTTAACTTTTCGCCCCCTATTCCCGGGCTAACTTGAGAATCCCAAAGTGGCTTTCGTCTCCGCCTTGGCCTGCCCCCCGCGGCTTCAATTTCCCTAACACTTTTCTCTACCCGGTATGTTTCCCCAAGCTTTCCTCCAACAATACTCCTCCCTCATTTCTCCTGGCCTCTCCCCACAGTCCGCATCCGAGTCTGTTTGTTCTAGCTTTCACTTTCGCTTTCGACCTTAGAGATTTCTCCCAGCTTCCCCCTGTAGTCCGTATCTGAGTCTATGCCTAGGCTTTCAATAGCTTCTTCCGGCACCTTTTTCATCCGGCTTTTCCCTAGGCTGTTTGCTAGTCTCTCTCTCCGGCATTTTCCTGCTTCTTCCCGTTTCTTCCCTCCTAAGTTTCCTATCCGTCCTAGGTTTCCTATCCGAGTCACGGCACCATTATGTCGCTCCCCCTCTTCGTGGAGGAACGACACAGGATCCTGCGCTGTTCTTTCGTCTGCTCGGCCCTTCCCGGGTTTGCTGCTGGTTCTTCCCGGGTTGGCTACTATCCCTTCCACCTCCGTGGAAGGGCAGTTCCCCCTGGCCACATTCCGCACTTCCGCAGGGGAGCGGCACACCGCCGGCCGGCTCTCTCGGGGGCTGCACAGGTGTTCCCTTAGATGTTCCTGGTGCATGCCGTCTCTCTCCTCCTTTATAGTCCTCCTCTGCCAATCCCAACTCGGCTGCCCACACGCCGAGTACGCTGCTCTCCTCCAATCAGGAGCAAGTCCTACAGTTTATTGGCTGAACTGGAGGCAGCTGTGTAGAAGCTGTTTTCTTCTCTCCCAGCGCCATATTGTGGGAGAGCAGATGCATAGGATAAGTCTTAATTCCAGTAACTCAGTCTAGTCCGAGCTGCTCCCCACAGTGACACAGCAGGTAGTGCCTGCATCCCACGTGGGCGCCAGTTTGAGTCCCGGCTGCTCCACTTGCCATCCAGCTCCCTGCTGATGTGCGTGGGAAAGCAGCAGAGGATGGCCCCTGACCCCGAGTGGGAGACCTGGATGAAGCTCCTGGCTCCTGGCTTTGGCCTGGCCCAGCTTTGGCCAGTGCAGCCATTTGGGGATTGAACCAACAGATGAAAGATCTTTCTCTCTCTCTCCCTCTCTCCCTCTCCCTCTCTCTGTTTCTCCTCTCCCTCTCTCCCTCTCTTTAACTCTGCCTTTCAAATAAATAAATCATTAAAAAAACCACTTTTAAGTGGAGAGAGGGAGAGTGAGCACTGCCACTCGCTGGTCCATGTCCCAGGTGCTCATGATTGCCAGGCTGGGCTGGGCCCACAGCCAGGAGCCGGGAGCTCAACCTGGGTCACCCACGTGGGTGGCAGGAACCCAGGTACACTGCTGCCTCCGGGAGTGTGCATTGTGGAGGCTGGAGTCAGGAGCCAGGCACTGCAGTGTGGGAGGTGGGCCTCTTAACTCGTGGGCTGAACACCTGCTCCCAAGAGATAACTTCTTAAAAGTTAGTTGCCATCTGGAACCCGACAGCACACCACAAGCATTTTCTGCCCTTAGTCTGTCTTGGCACTGAGTGAATCTTTTTTTTTTTTTTTTAAAGATTTTTTATTTATTTATTTAACAGGTAGAGTTACAGACAGAGAGAGACACAGACGGAAAGGTCTTCCATCTGATGGGTCACCCCCAGAAGGCGGCAACGGCCGGAGCTACGCCAATCTGAAGCCAGGAGCCAGGTGCCTCCTCCTGGTCTCCTATGCGGGTGCAGGGCCCAAGCACTTGGGCCATCCTCCACTGCACTCCTGGGCCACAGCAGAGAGCTGGCCTGGAAGAGGAGCAACCGGGACTAGAACTCAGTGCCCATATGGGATGCCGGCACTGCAGGCGGAGGATTAGCCTAGTGCACCACGGTGCCGGCCCCCAAGTGGATCCTTTACATCACTTTTGAACACACAATGGCCTCTTGGAAAATAGTGGTTCTCTGTGCTGGCAGATCTTTCTAACGTTGGCACGTGTATTATATAGCATCAGAAAGAATGCGTGAATGTCATTACCAAGCTCCTCCTCAGATTCCTTCAGTATCGGGGAGTGAAGCTCACGGTGGTGGACACAGGCTTCCCCAAGCTCTGATTTCTGCGTGGAAGGTCAGGTTGTTCCCTGGAAGCGACGTTGTCAGTTTCCGTTGACGGGACCTGCTTCCTTTCTTGAGGAAGTGTCTGCCCAAGCCTGAAGAACCACGATTCGGAAGTTGTTCTTTCGAGTAAAATGGTGCTCCGTGAGAAACTGGCTGGATCCGCTGGCAGGGAAGACTTTCCCGAGAGATGGAGAGCACGGTTGCTCCATGTGCGTGCTCAGGCTTGTTAGGGTCACCTGAATGTTTGCAAGGAGTCAGCACTGAGACAGTCACGGTGACAAGTTCTGAGGTGGAACTGCAGTCCCCTGCAGGCGGCGTGACGAATCCGGTGGCCACTGTCACAGTTTGGTGCCACTGCTCTAGGCTGTGCTAAGAAGACAGGTGTCTCACGGGGGCTGGCGCTGGGGTGCTGCGAGTTAAAGTCCCAGCCTGCAGTGCCTGCATCCCACATGGGCACCGGTTTGAGTCCCGGCTGCTCCTCTTCCAATCCAGCTCTCTGCTAATGAGCCTGGGAAAGCAGTGGAAGATGGCCCCAGTCCTTGGGCCCCTGCACCCATGTGAGAGACCCAGAAGACACTCCTCGCTCCTGGCTTCGGATCGGCGCAGCTCCGGCCGTTGTAGCCATTTGGGGAGTGAACCAGTGGATGGAAGTCCTCTCTCTCTCTCTCTCTCTGGCTCTACCTCTCTCTGTAACTCTTTCAAATAAATAAATCTTAAAAAAAAAAAAAAAGTAGACAGCTGTCTCACCAACCATTGTGGGTTTTTTTTTTTTTTTCCACTATTGATGCAAAGGTCCACAGTATTGTTATAAATAACTTTGGCTTTTCTGATCCCCTTGAAGTGACTTGGGGACTCTAGGAAGCCATGAGAACCGCAGGAATCCTAGCATGATGCATTTTCAGTTTTATTAAGCAATGCTAAATTTATCTCCAAAGTAGTTATCTAGTTTTATACTGTGGCAATTATTTTATTAACTTTTTAAAATATTTATTTATTTGAAAGGCAGACAGATCTGCCCTCCATTGTTCACTCCCAAATGGCCACAGCAGCCAGGTCGGGACCAAGTCAAAGGCAGGAGCCAGGAGCTCCGTGCCAGTCTCCCACTGGGTGGCAGGGCCAAGCGCTTCGGCTGTGCTTGACTGCTTTCCCAGGCACGTTAGCGGGCGCACGTTGGAAGCAGCACAGCCAGGTCTCAAACCAGCCCTCTGCCAGGGGTGCTGGCTTCTCACGCGGCAGCTCAACCTGCTGTGCCACAACTCCAGCCCCTGCTTCATTCATTAGAGACCGAGCTTCGTCTGCTGGCTCACTCAGGTGTGTGGAACGACTGGGTGGAAGCTGTGTGGGAGTCAGCGCAAGTCTCCCATGTGGGTGGCAGGAACCCAGTGAATCTCCCATTGGGTGCTAATGCAGGATCTGCCTTATCGGGAGGCTGATCAGGAACCAAATCGGACTGAGCCCAGGCACTCTGATGGGGGCCTGAACAGCTCCCCGGCCGCCTCGCCCCCGGGTCAGACATCCATCCCTACTTGAGCAGTGTGTGGCCTTCAACTCAGAGACCTGGAATAGCTGTGCTTTATTTATTTTAAAGATCTGTGGTTTTGAAAGTCAGAGTTGCAGAGAGACACAGAGAAAGATCTGCCACCCGCTGCTTCACTCCCCAAGTGGCCGCACTGGCCAGTGCTGGGCCAGGCCAGAGCCAGGAGCTCCACTGAGGTCTCCCACGTGTGCAGCAGGAGCCCGACTCTGCAGCATCTCCTGCTGCTGTTCTAGGCCATTAGCAGCGAGCTGGATTGGAAGTCAAGCTGCCGGGACACCAGCCGGTGCCCATGCGGGAGGCCAGCGCTGCAGGCGGCGGCTTTACCTGCTCCACCACAGCGCTGGCCTCAGTAGCGGTGACTTAAATAAGGGAAATCCGATACTGTGTGTTTGAACACGGGACTGTAGTGAGTGGGAGCCCAGCCTGTGCAACCTTACGTAGTTTGCGTGAGATTATTCTATTTATCTCATGTAGGCATTGAGGTAAGCAAGCCCTGGGCTTGAACGGTGGCTCTGTACCCCAAATATTAGTGTCCCCTAAAATTCATGTTGAAATCTAGTCTCTGATGTGATGGTGTTTGAGGACGGGGCCTCTGGGGGGTGTTTAGGTCACGGGGTGGAGAGAGGCCCAGGGCCGTTGGCCTAGCAGTGGATTCACTGGTCAAGGTACCGTATCTCACATCACAGTTTGCTGGCTTTGGCTGCTGGCTCCCGCGCCTGACTCCAGCTTCAGGCGCACACAGACCCTGGCAGGCAGCAGGGGTGGCTGGAGCGACTGCACTCCTGCCACCCACGTGGGCGAGCCAGCGTGAGCTTTGGATCCGGACTTCTCCAGCCCACCCCAGCTGGAGCAGGTGCGTCTGGGGAGTGACTCAGCAAGTGGAAGCCCCCTGTTGTTTGGGCAGATCTCAGGGAACAGTGACTGTTTAAGACAGCAGTAGCACATCCTTGTGAGTCTTAGGACGAAGAATAAAGCAAACTGGGATTGAAGTTGGGACTCTCCAAGCTGGGTTCCCCGTGCTGTTCCAGAAGCGGTGAAAATGCTGACTGACCGCGTGGGGGCGTCACCATTATGGGATACCTGATGTGGGATTCTTTCAGAAGTGTGAGGAGCTGACTTGGAGGTGTGTGAAGTGCAGGTGGGCGGGGAGGGAGGGAGAGCCGTCCTCCCAGCTACCTGGGCACTGACTGTCCCTGGAGCCCAAGGATGTAGCCCACCAAGGGCACTTTTTGTTAACCGGTGGAGCACGTTTGTGGGCAGAAATGGCCTCCTTCAGCCTACCAGGAGGAGCCACCGTCGCTCCCAACGTCCGTGTATGTGGGGGAGGGGCTGGGGAAAGGCGGAGGCTGTGCCCAGGGACCCCGTCCAGCTGTTCTCCTCTGGGACACTGCTGGGGTCCCTTTGCATGCTCCCGGCGTGGACAGTGCCCTGACTGTCCCTGTGTGGAGACTGTATGACCCTAACCCGTTCTGCATTCAGGAAAACCATCTTTGAGCAAGAAGTTTATATGACGGAGGCTATCGAGACATTCAAAGATTTTTTTTTTTTTTTAATTTGCTGATATGGAGCCGGCGCCGTGGCTCAATAGGCTAATCCTCCACCTTGTGGCGCCGGCACACCGGGTTCTAGTCCCGGTTGGGGCGCCGGATTCTGTCCCGGTTGCCCCTCTTCCAGGCCAGCTCTCTGCTATGGCCAGGGAGTGCAGTGGAGGATGGCCCAGGTGCTTGGGCCCTGCACCCCATGGGAGACCAGGAAAAGCACCTGGATCCTGGCTCCTGCCATCGGATCAGCGCGGTGCGCCGGCTGCAGCGGCGGCCATTGGAGGGTGAACCAACGGCAAAGGAAGACCTTTCTCTCTCTGTCTCTCTCTCTCACTGTCCACTCTGCCTGTCAAAAATTAAAAAAAAAAAATTTGCTGATATGGTGCTGCCTGCAGTGCTGGCATCCCATACGGGCGCCCGTTCATGTTCTGGATGCCCCACTTCCGATTCAGCTCCCTGCTAATGGCCTGGGAAAACAGTGGATGATGGCTCAAGTGCGTGGGCCTCTGCCATCCGTGAGGGAGACCTGGAAGAAGCTCCTGGCTCCTGGCTTTGGCCTGGCCCAGTGCTGGCTGTTTTGGGCATCTGGGAGAATGAACCAGTGTATGGAAGATTTTCTCTCTCTCCCTCTCTCTCCCTCTCTCTGTATGTATGTGTGTGTCTCCCTCTTTCTGTAACTCTTTCAAATAAATTTTTAAGAATAAAAACTTGTTGATAATAGCAACACTTAGTAGTCTTTGATTCATTGACACCATAGTCCTCTGGTTTGGAAGGGAATAATTATTTGTTAGGTTTCGTTTATAAACCTGAAGGACTTTCCTTGCTGTCCTCTGCTTTGAGACTAAATGCTATAAGCCCGTGACTTTGTAAAAAGATGCGGACGTGTTGTTTACTTAACTCTAGATGGTGCATCCTTGATGATGGGGAAAAGACTCAGAAGAGAAGCCCATGAGTTCATTTCACACAAGGAGCTCGAGTGGCCAGTGAGGAACTGGGGGGACTGACGGCCTGCAGCGTGTGGTGGTCTCACAGCACGGTCTCCAAACCCGGGTCTACAGTTCCCGTCTCACGCTGGATGTGCAGGTGTGGTGGGAGTGATGCCAGCTGACGTCCAAGGCTGCAACAGAAAAGGCCATGCAGCTTCCAGCTGGCCCTCCAAGGGAACTCGCTCTGGTGGAAGCCAGCCCTGTGAAAGAAGCCCGACCGGCCCAGGTCCTCCGTGCCCGGGGTGGTCTGGGTGACAGCCCCAACCCAAGCTCCAGCGGGTGCTCCGTATCCGCTGCCAGCTCGTGAGCAAGCAGCTCTGACTGCAAGCAGAGCCCAGCGAAGACCCAGGCAACAGCTCCTCACTGGGGTCCTTCTCAAATTTCATTCTTAAAATCTTTTTTTTTTTTTCCGTTTTATTAGCAAGGCATAGGGCTGGGGGCCAGCACTGTGGCACAGAGAGTTAAAACCCTGGCCTGAAGCGCTGGCATCCCATATGGGGGCTGGTTCTAGTCCCTGCTGCTCCTCTTCCAATCCAGCTCTCTGCTATGGCCTGGGACAGCAGTGGAAGATGCCCAAGTCCTTGGGCCCTGCACCCATGTGGGAGACCCAGAGGAGGCTCCTGGCTCCTGGCTTCGGATCGGCGCAGCTCTGGCTGTTGTGGCCATCTGGGGAGTGAACCAGCGGATGGAAGACCTCTCTGTCTCTGTCTCTGTCTCTGTAACTTTCAAATAAATAAAATGAATCTTTAAAAAAAAAAAAAGCATAGGGACAGAAAGGGAGATTTTCCACCCACTGGTTCACTCCCAAATACTGGCAACAGTCGAGGCTGGGTCAGGGGTCCAGGACTCCATGCAGGTCCCCTGTGTGGGTGGCAGCCACCCAGTGCCTGGGCCATCATTGCTTCACCCGGGGTGCACTAGCAGGAAGCTGGTTCAGAGCAGAGGAGCATTCAGGTGGGATGCCCGCCTCACAGCACTGGCCTGGCCTGCTGTGCCCGTCACATGCTTCTTACAGATCAGAGAATTGTGGGTGTCATGGCAATACAGGAAGAGAGGGGAGAAGTAGGAGGTAATGGTTAGCTGGACGCTAAGACCTATATTCGGGAGGGTTTAGGACTGCATTGCCAACAAGGTATGACTTCTCAGCTTTATAAATATTTCTGTCTGTAGTTTAGCCTTTTACTCTTTTATTTTGTGATTTTAATGCAATACAAATAAAAAAAGAAGATGGATAGTTTGCATTTCTTTTTCTTTTTCTTTTCTTTTTTCTTTTTTTTTCTTTTTTTGACAGGCAAAGTTGGACAGTGAGAAAGAGAGACAGAGAGAAAGGTCTTCTTTCTGTTGGTTCACCCCTCAAATGGCCGCCACTGCTGGAGCGCTGTGCCAATCTGAAGCCAGGAGCCAGGTGCTTCTCCTGGTCTCCCTTGCGGGTACAGAGCCCAAGGACCTGGGCCATCCTCCCTGCCTTCCCGGGCCACAGCAGAGAGCTGGACTGAAGAGGAGCAGCTGGGACAGAATCTGGTGCCCCAACCGGGACTAGAACCTGGGGTGCCGGCGCCACAGGCGGAGGATTAGCCAAGTGAGCTGCAGCGCCGGCCTGCATTTATTTTCTTCAAAAAATGTTTTCAAATTTATTTGGGTGTCAGAGACAAGGTGACAGAGCTCCCACCCACCAGTTCACTCCCAGGACAACGGGGGCTGGGCGGGGGCTGGGCAGGGGCTGAACCTAGGAGCCAGGAGCTCGATCCAGGTTTTCTCAAGTACTCAAGCAATCGCCACTGCCTCCCAGGGTCTGCGTTAGCAGGAATGGGAGTCAGGAGCTGGAGGGGCATCAAACCCAGGTGCTGGGCCAAATGGCCACTCCGTCCTCTGAACTCTGAGAAGTTTGTTGGCAGACGTCCCCTGCTGTTCCGGGGTTGCTGTGGCCAGGATGATGGAACCTGCGCTGCCACTGACGGACCTACAGCAAAGAGGGGTTCACATGGCAGAAGGAAAAAGTCTTTCTGTCACCTGAGAAGGAAAGGGTTCTGGAAGGATACTGGCAGTGGCCAGTCAGGAGCAGTGGCCGCTGTCCACTGCTGCGAAGGGGGGGGGGGGCTGCTGCTGCGGCCTGAGGGCCACGTGGGGCAAAGGTGTCAGTGTGATGAAATGCACACCATGGAAGGAGCACAAGCTCCCTCAGCAGAGACGATCTGAGCTGCACACAGCAGCCCTGGGTTTGGAGGAGCAGAATCCAGTGTGAACAGGAGGGAGCAGAGGGGCGAGTGCTGTGAAGCCGCCGCCTGAGTGCCAGCCTCTCGCATGGGCGCTGGTTCAGGTCCCGGCTGCTGCACTTCCCATCCAGCTCTCTGCTGGGGCCTGGGAAAGCAGTAGAAGGTGGCCCAAGTCCTTGGGTCCTGCACCCATGTAAGAGGCCCTGCAGAAGCTCCTGGCTCCTGGCTTTGGTTGGCGCAGCTCCAGCCATTGTGGCCAATTGGGGAGTGAAGCAGCAGATGGAAGACCTCTCTCTCTCTCTCTCTGCCTCTCTGTTATTCTGCTTTTCAAATAAATAAATATATCTTAAAAAAAAAAAAAAAGAGCAGGGAACAGAGCACTGATAAATGCCTGGGGTTCTCCGGGTTCTAGTCCCGGTCGGGGCGCTGGATTCTATCCCAGTTGCCCCTCTTCCAGGCCAGCTCTCTGCTGTGGTCAGGGAGTGCAGTGGAGGATGGCCCAAGTGCTTGGGCCCTGCACCCCATGGGAGACCAGGAGAAGCACCTGGCTCCTGCCATCGGATCAGCGCGGTGCGCTGGCCGCAGCATGCCGGCCATGGCTGCCATTGGAGGGTGAACCAACGGCAAAAAGAAGACCTTTCTCTCTGCCTCTCTGTTATTCTGCTCTTCAAATAAATAAATATATCTTAAAAAAAAAAAAAGAGCAGGGAACAGAGCACTGATAAATACCTGGGGTTCTCATAGCATCACATAGATGCATAAGCTGAGACCCACAGGGGTTTAGTAATTTGCCTATGTTCAAAACGTGGTGGCAAGACAAAGATTTTAAAATTTTTTATTAATATAAAAAGCATAGGCCGGCGCCGCGGCTCACTAGGCTAATCCTCCGCCTTGCGGCGCCGGCACACCGGGTTCTAGTCCCGGTCGGGGCGCCGGATTCTGTCCCGGTTGCCCCTCTTCCAGGCCAGCTCTCTGCTGTGGCCAGGGAGTGCAGTGGAGGATGGCCCAAGTGCTTGGGCCCTGCACACCATGGGAGACCAGGAGAAGCACCTGGCTCCTGCCATCGGATCAGCGCAGTGCGCCAGCCGCAGCGCACTGGCCACCGCGGCCATTGGAGGGTGAACCAGTGGTAAAGGAAGACCTTTCTCTCTGTCTCTCTCTCTCACTGTCCATGCTGCCTGTAAAAAAAAAAAAAAAAGCATAGGTCTCACGTATTTCATAGGTACAATTCTAAGATGATAATCACATTTCCCTCCCTGCATCTCTCCCTACCTCAACCCCCTCCTTTTCTTTAATTTTGGCAAAACATAATTTCAGTGCACTCTATAATGACAGGCTTAATGCACAACTAACTGTAATGTTCAGCAAATGAAACGTAGAAAGACCACAGTCCACAGGTCCGAGATAAACAAGGCTGTGCTCTGGGAGGCACGATGGGAGCTCCCACCGAGAACATCAGGGAGCTGCCCCAGTCTGTGCTCTGCACACTCCTGGGACCTGGGGTGGTTCTGGTAAGAGGAAACGAAGAAGCAGAGGAGCTAACGAAGGCTCGTGGGAGTCAACTCTGAGGCAGGCACTTGGGGCAGCAAACGTCACTTGGGATCCTGCGTCCATATCCCGCTGCCTGGGTTCTAGTCCTGGCTCCACTTCTCATCTAGCTTCCTGCTACTGCACATGCCAGGGGGACACCTGCATGAGTTCCTGGCTCCTCGGGCTTCCACCTGGCCAAGCCTTGGCTGTTGTGGGCATTTGGGGAATGAAGCAGCACAGGGGAGCTCTCTCTCCACCTGTCTGTCTCTGTCTCTCGCCTTTCAAATACAATGAAAGTAAATAAATACATAAATGGACTCATATTTGAAAGAATTGTTCCTTCCGGGTAGGTGCAATTCTAGCTGAACGCAAATCCCGCAGGCTGCGTACAGAAGTCATTTGAACTGTCAACGGCTGCAGAACTGACCAACCAGATGTTCAGTGTCACCTATGTGTAAATCCAAGTTAACCTTTTAATGACAAGGTTGGGGTCAAAAGGAAATCTGGGTAGTTGAATTCAGAGCTCTGCAAATTCTGGGAAGAGACCTGGAGCTTTATGGGGGAAAGTCAGGCAATGGTTAATATGAAAGCACTTCAAAAAGTTCATGGAGAATGGAAATAAAAAATAAAGTTTGTTTTGGTGCAAAAGCCATGTACTGTTTTTCCATAGCACTTTTTGAAAACCACACGTATGTCCAGATTCCTTGAACCTCAGAAACAGGGAATGTTCTCGGTGCTCCTCAGAGGACAGTGTGACGGTGACATCATGCTCTCGTGCGTTGGCTCATGCATTTGCACCAGGCACTGCGTTTGGAGCCTAGAGGTTCAAAGGAAGATAAGGAAAGCAGCTCTGACCCCTGCAGCTCTCACTCACTGGGGAGGGGAAGATAAACGAGCAAATGCTGTGCTCAGAAAAGTCTTGTAGCCAAGCTGAATTGCGGCTGCAGCACAGCAACAGGTAAGCTGATCAGCCCAGCAGGGAGACTGCCACTCGGGTGACGCTGCCATCCCAGCGGCGTGAGACCCCTCTGCCCTGCAGGTTCCAGGCATCACTCATCTCCATGCCTGGTTCTCCCCACAGAAGTCAGACAAAAAAAATCAGGGCCACGGGAAAAGGGTAAACTACACTGCATTCTTGTTGAAATGCCAGCCTCCTCCTTTGGCCAGATTTCCACAAAGACCCCTAGCTCTGTCTAGCGACTGGTCCCATCAGTCCCTGACCACCCACAGCCACTGCTCGAGCTCCATCCCCATGCAGCACCCCCACCTGGTTCAGCGTGAGGCCAGAGGTGCACTCAGCAGACAGAGCTAGCAGCATGGTGTTCACCCAAGAAACGGTTTCTTCAAAGGCACGAACAGAGCTTTGGCACTGGAACTTTTCCTGGGGCCATTGCTTCCTCTGTCCACAGTGAGTCATGTGCACTGTGCACGGAAGGCGCAGCTCTGCCCCCAGCAGCTCAAAGCCAGGCCTGAGCATTGTCCTGCAGGCAGACGTCCCTGGGGCCAGCACCCTGTGGGGGACGTAGCACCATCAGCACCCTGTGGGGACAGCTCCATCAGCACCCCGGAGTGGACAGCTCCACCAGCACCCTGTGGGGACAGCTCCATCAGCACCCTGTGGGGACAGCTCCATCAGCACCCCGGAGTGGACAGCTCCACCAGCACCCTGTGGGGACAGCTCCATCAGCACCCTGTGGGGACAGCTCCATCAGCACCCCGGAGTGGACAGCTCCACCAGCACTCCAGAGTGGACAGCTCCACCAGCACCCTGTGGGGGACAGCACCACCAACACCCCCGTGGGGGACAGTTTGGCCAAAATTTTCAAGGAGACAGCTCCACCAGCACCCTGTGGGGACAGCTCCACCAGCACCCAGGGGGAACAGCTCCGCCAGCACCCTCGGGGGAACAGCTCCTGCAGTCCTGTCCGTGGGCCGCCCAGGCCGGAATCAGCTCGCATCCGGGCTGGGACCCCCACACTTGCACTCTGAATCCGCAAGCAGCCCCCAAACCCGCGCAGCCCCCTCGAGGTTTGCGGGGCCAGACCCTGTCTGCTTCCACTTCGCCTCCGCAAGCTCCCGCCGGGCTTGCCCTGGGCGCCCCCGCACCTGCAGACCTTCCCGCAGGGACCCCGTGGCCGCCCCACCAGCCCTGGCTCACCTGGGGTTCACCGGAAAAGACCTCGCCCCGCCGGAGCCTCCCCCTCCCCCTCGCCCGGAGCCCGCCCCGCCCGCGCCCCTCCCCTGCGCCCGCTCCCGCGTCCCCGCCGCCCCGCGCCCCGCGCCCCGCTCCCCCTCCCGCGGCGCTGGCGCTGGCGCGGCCGCGGGCCCGGGCAGCCGAGGTGCGCGGCGCGCGGTGTCGCAGGGCGTGTCACGAGGTGAGCGGGTGAGGCCGGGGGAGGGACGCCGAGGCGCGGGGCTCGGCGCCGCGTCCCCGCCCCCGCCGCAGTCGCGGCCTCTCCCGGGGAAGATGGCGGATCGGGCGGAGATGTTTTCGCTGTCCACCTTCCACTCGCTGTCGCCGCCCGGCTGCAGGTAAGCGCCCACCTGCCGCGCCCCTCGCGGCCCGGCCCGGCTCACCCGACCCAGGCTTGCACCCCGCGCCCGCCGCCGCTGCGGACTCAGGCCCGGGCGCCGCCGCCGCGCCCGGCTGCCGCCCGAAGGCCCCGGCTCCCGCTCCCCACCCCCTACCCCTCGGCTCGGAGCCTCCGAGCTGCCCCCATTGCCCACCCCGAGGCCCCCGCCGCTCCCCTTGGCGACCCTGCGCCGCACGCAGGCCGGGCAGCCCCGGGACGGCCGCCCGCTCGGCGGGAGGCTGCGCGCGCGGCCGGCCGGGCTGTGTCCTTTTTGGCCTTGTTGGGCCTTTCGCTGGTGGAGGGCCCTGGCGGCGAGCACGCCGGATCTTTGCCCCACTCCTGCCTCGGGCAGGGGAGGGGGCCAGCGAGCCAGGCTCTCCCGGGGGGCTCGGCCCCTCCCTGTCTACCCGCGCTGCGGTGGCTCCCCTCCCCCTGCCGACTCCCTGGAGACTCAGGCGTGGACGTGGGGAGGGGGGCTGGGAGGAAGGGGCACGGTGGGGGAGGGGTGGCTCCCTGTGCGGCTTGGGTGGGGGAGGGGATCCGCTGCCGGAGCGCAGAGCTTGGGGGTCACGCGGACAGCAGGATGTGGGCCTCGGAGCCCGGAGAATCCCAGGGCCCTCTCCGGGTCCAGCTGCTGGGCAAGGACTCCGAGGCTGGGCCCCCTGACCCCGGCCTCCTCCCCAGGCCTCCCCAGGACATCAGCCTGGAAGAGTTTGACGATGAAGATCTGTCCGAGATCACTGACGACTGTGGCCTGGGCCTCAGCTACGACTCGGACCACTGTGAAAAGGTGGGGAGCACCGCCGGGTGGCCGGGAGCAGCTCGGGAGGGCCTGCGTCCACTCTGCTCTGTGTTCGCGAGCAGATCTAGGGTGGCTCTGGTCTCAGCCTGGGAAGAGGGAACCAGCAGATGGCTCCTTTGCCAGGCGGCCTCCATGTCTCTGACTGCCTCGGGCCCTCCTCTCCGAGGAAGCCCTGCCCTGACCACCAGTGTCCAGGCTGTCCTCAGGTCACTTCCCAGAGAGAGCTCAGCCCTTCCGCCCGGCTCTGCAGCCTCCGTCTCTGTCGCCTGCCCCGGCTCCGTGTTCATTCACTCAAGAACACTTCTGAGCAGCTGCCCTGTGGTGGGCGCTGGGGGCTCCCGGTGCTGGGAACGGAGCCAGCAGCTGTAGCCCGGCTGGAGGGAGGATGTGTGGGACAGTGGCCCCCCAGCACCAGGGCTGGGTCCTCAGGGGACGCAGGATGCCCCGGGGAAGGAGACAGTCCCAGACGCATGTCGGCTGAGGCCCGAGGCCAGCAGGAGCTGGGCAGGTGGGGGGGGAGCGGAGGAGAGGGATTGTAGGCAGAGGCACGGGCTGTGCCAGCAGCCCCGGGGCTGGTGCAAGCTTGGTGCGCGTCCAGCGTGTGCTGTCTCCGCTTATGCAGTCGCCATGAGCCCCGCGGGCTGTTCTTGGGGATGGGTGCCCTGACCTGATGGGGCCTGATGTCTGGTGGGGGTGAGCAAGACCCTCGAGCAGCAGTCGTGCGTGTGCCGGGGTGCCGAGGGAGGCAGAGGCTGGTGTTGCACATGGGGGGGGCGGTGAGGCAGAAGGCGCTGCGTGGAGTTCGGGCCTCCCCGCGTGTCTCAAGCAGATTCACAGCGTCTTCTGTTGCGGGGGGCAAAGGGCACTGAGGGGACGCGCCCCTGATTGGGCCCAACCTTGCTGTCTCCCTCTGCTGCAGGACAGCCTCTCGCTGGGGCGCACGGAGCAGCCCCATCCCATCTGCTCCTTCCAGGACGACTTCCAAGAGTTTGAGATGATCGATGACAACGAAGAGGAGGAGGAGGAGGACGAAGAGGAAGAGGAGGAGGACGACGAGGAGGGCGTCAGGGAGGGCAAGGAGGGAGGTGGCCCTGGCTCCGAGGCCCTTCACCCTGAGCCGCTGATCCCCTCCCCTTCGCTGGAGGAGCCCCACAAGCACCGGCCCAGCACTCTCCACCTGACCACACTGGGAGCCCAGGTGAGGACCTGCGGCAGAGCCGGGTCAGGCACCCGGAACTGTGTGGCTGCCACAGGCGCTGGGGCTGGGCCGTCTCCAGAGGCTCTTTCCTCCTTCTGCCCAGGACTCCCTGAACAACAACGGCGGCTTCGCCCCTGCAGCCCCAGCCTCCTGGCAGGAGACTGTGCCGTGTTCGCCTCCCCAGGAGCCCCTCGGAGGTGAGGGGTGGGGGCAGGGCGGCAGCTGGGGAGGGCGGGTGGTCTGTGCTGGGAGGGAGGGGGCCTGGCCCCGGACCGCGGTGACCCTCCCCCCCTGCACCACAGAGCTCCCCGGCCCCCTCCCGCCCACCGCTGCGGGGCCCTGTGAGGCGCAGGCACCGCTGCCCCCAGGGTGCGACTGTGAAGGGAACCGGCCGCTGGAGCCCCCGGCGCCCGGCGGGGCCTCGCCCGCCTCGGATCCCGGCATCGAGGCCGACCTGAGAAGCCGCTCCAGCGGGGGCCCTGGGGGACGGCGCAGCAGCCAGGAGTTGTCATCGCCGGGCTCCGATTCCGACGAAGCCGGCGCTGCGCGGCTGGGGCGCATGATCTCGTCCATCTCGGAGACGGAGCTGGAACTGAGCAGCGACGGGGGCAGCAGCAGCGGCCGCTCCTCCCACCTCACCAACTCCATCGAGGAGGCCTCGTCGCCTGCCTCGGAGCCCGAGCCGGAGCCGGAGCCCCCTCACGAGCCCCCGCGCCGGCCGGCCTTCCTGCCCGTGGGCCAGGACGACACCAACAGCGAGTATGAGTCGGGGTCCGAGTCGGAGCCGGACCTCAGCGAGGACGCCGACTCGCCCTGGCTGCTCAGCAACCTGGTGAGCCGCATGATCTCCCAGGGTTCCTCGCCCATCCGCTGCCCGGGCCAGTGCCTGTCTCCCTCGCCACGCCAGCCTGGGCCGCCTGGCAGCACCGCTGAGGACTCCCGGGGCCCCGAGGCTGGCACAGGCACAGGTGGCGTGGAGCTGGTGGACATGGAGACGCTGTGCGCACCGCCGCCCCCTGCACCCGCCGCGCCCCGGCCCGACCCCGCGCAGCCGGGGCCCTGCCTCTTCCTGAGCAACCCTACCCACGACACCATCACGCCGCTGTGGGCTGCCCCGGGCCACGCCACCCGCTCAGGCCGCACCTGCTCAGCCGCCTGCTCCGAGGAGGAGGACGAGGAAGACGAGGACGAAGAGGAGGACGAAGACGATGCCGGGGACCCCGCAGGGCGGCCGGGGGGCCGAGGCACAGGCCCTGCGGTGCCGCCGCTGGACGCCTCGCTGGTGTACGACGCGGTCAAGTACACGCTGGTGGTGGACGAGCACACGCAGCTGGAGCTGGTGAGCCTGCGGCGCTGCGCCGGCCTGGGCACGGACAGCGAGGACAGCGGCGGCGAGGCCAGCGAGGAGGAGCCGGGGGCTGCGCTGCTGGTTAGCGATCAGGTGCCCGGGGACGCCTCTCCCGACAGCCCCGACCTCACCTTCTCCAAGAAGTTCCTGAACGTCTTTGTCAACAGCACCTCTCGGTCCTCCAGTGAGTGGTCCCTGGCCCCAGCTGCCCCACCGAGGTCCAGGACAGCCTGGGGGTCTGGGCGTGGCCAGGCCTGAGCACTGCCCTCTTCCAGATGCCCCTTGGGCAGGGAATGGGGTGGGAAGGGCAGCTCCGCCCCCAGCCCGCCCTCCACTCAGGACTCCGATAGGACTGGGGCGGGGCGGGGGTGGCGCCCCCCCAGGGCAGGTCTGGCAGCGCTGTCCCCACCGCCGCCTCCTGTGTCTCAGGCACCGAGTCCTTCGGCCTCTTCTCCTGTGTGGTGAACGGGGAGGAGAGAGAGCAGACTCACCGGGCCGTCTTCAGGTACAGCCTCCCTCCCGGCCACCGGCTCCCTGAGCTCGGGCCACGGATGTCACAGGACGCTGGTGGACGCGGCTCCTCCCCCGCCCACAGGTTCATCCCACGCCACCCGGACGAGCTGGAGCTGGACGTGGACGACCCGGTGCTGGTGGAGGCCGAGGAGGACGACTTCTGGTTCCGAGGCTTCAACATGCGCACGGGAGAGCGTGGTGTGTTCCCCGCCTTCTACGCCCATGCGGTGCCCGGCCCTGCCAAAGACCTGCTGGGTGAGGCCCTGTCCCTGAGGGGGGCGTGTCACCCCGGGCCTCCCCCCACCTCCTGACCTGGGCCCCGTGTGACCCGCAGGGAGCAAGCGGAGCCCCTGCTGGGTGGAGCGCTTCGACGTGCAGTTCCTGGGCTCCGTGGAGGTGCCCTGTCACCAGGGCAACGGCATCCTGTGCGCAGCCATGCAGAAGGTCTGTGGGGGCGGGGCTGCCTCCGGGGAGCCTCAGGGGCTGCTGCAGGGGCAGCGAGGGGCCCAGGGCAGAGCTTGGCAGCTGGCCCCTCACCCCCAGGTCCTTTGGCCCGTCCAGTGGGGCCCTCGCCTTCCGGCCGGCCCCTCCTCTTCCCTTTTGAAAACCAAGCCCAATTCTCGCCCCTTCCCCATGGGTCACTCCCTGACTCAGAGGACACTGAGTGGACACCTGCTCACCCGCACCCCTGGGATTGAGGGCTGCAGGGTCCAGGCGGTGAGGGGCAGGGTGGGGAGCTGCCTGGTGGGAGGGACGGGCGGGGGGATGGGGCAGGCTGGGTGCAGAGGAGGGACTGCCCCCACCCCTACCCTGAGGACTGACCAAACCCCTCTCCCGGCCTCGATGCCAGGAATTTTCAGGTCTAGTCTAGAGAGACTCCACCACAGGCGGAGAGGGAGGCCCTCACAGGCCCTTCACGGCCCGCTTCTCCCCAAATTCTTCCCCAGATTGCCACTGCCCGGAAACTGACCGTCCACCTGCGCCCTCCTGCCTCCTGTGACCTCGAGATCTCTCTGCGAGGGGTCAAGCTGAGTCTGAGTGGAGGAGGGCCTGAGGTGGGCTGGGGGCCTGGGGGAGGCAGGGGGGTCCGGCTGAGGGGCAGGCGGCAGCGCAGCCCTGCCCCCGCGGCCTGACCCGGGCGCCTGCACTGCAGCTCCAGCGCTGCAGCCACTTCTTCCAGATGAAGAACATCTCCTTCTGCGGCTGCCACCCCCGCAACAGCTGGTGAGTCTGCCGCCCAAGTCCCCGCAAACCGGGGGCCACCGTACCCCGGCCCCACCCACCACCTCAGCGCTCCACCTGCACCCCTGGTGCCCACCTGAGCTCCCGGGAGACATGGGCCAGACAGGCTACTGCGTGTGAGGAGCTCGGGGCATGTTGCGTGTCCCAGAGGGGAGCCAAGCCTCAAAGTGGACGAGCAGGTGAAGTGGGCGGGAAGCGGGGCCTCGCAGGGAGCTGGCCAGGCCTGGGTGTAAGTGCAGCAGCTGGAGGGGTCACTGGGAGCCGGGCCTCCTGCTGGCCGTGGAAGGCTGTGACCCAGTCAGGCTGACCAGCTGCCCGTGGCTGCTGTGAACTCACGACTGACCCCGGTCATCCAGGCGCCAGGTCACGATGGGAAGTGTGCACGTGCAGAGGCAGCTAGGAGGGCCGGGAGTGACCCCCGCACAGAGGAGATGGCGAGAGACTGCAACAAGCTGGCATTTGCCAGAGAGACCCTAGGGAAGGCCCGGCCTGGAGCCAGTGGCTGACGGACCGTCAGGAGAAAAGTGGCCAGGCAGGGTGAAGAGGAGGAGCCTCCGGCCTCCCTCCACCTCTGGGTCTCCGCGGTGGAGACCGTGAGAGGAGCCGGGCGGGCGGGGACAAGCGGGGCCACTGGAGGCAGGATTCTGGGAGGACACAGGAGAGTGTCCCGGGTCAGTGGGCCCCACGGTGAGAGCAGGAGGGGACGGTGATGGCGTGCGCCGTGAGGCACTGCTCTGAAGGGTGAGGAGCCAGGGCAGCGTGCAGGGGCAGCCCTGAGACTGGGGCACGTGAGGTGAGCAGGGGAGGCCCGCACTGCGGGAGGGGTGCGGAGGGCGCCTGTTCCTCTCCCAAGGGAGGCTGCGTGCTGGTGACCCAGCTGCAAGTCGGTGCGAGAAGGGGGTGGCCAGGCTGGCGTGGGGGTGGGCGAGGTGGCGGTGCCCATCCCAGCACGGGCCCCTGTGCGTAGCCCACTGAGGCATGGGCCAGTGGTTCTGCTTGGCTACAGTTTTGGGGCCCGGGGGACTGGAGTCTGGTGTGCAGGAGTGGCTGCCCCTCGCCGTGCCCACCGACGGTGACTCAGGTCTTGCATGGGAAGACAGAAGACTCGGGAGAGGGGTGATCGAAGGCAGTGGTGAGGGGGGTGGAGGAGCAGCGGTGGGACTGACGTCTCAGCTGGTGTCCAACCTGTGTCAGGGCTTCGCAGCCTGGCCCAGCAGAGGAGGCCTGAGGGAGCCCGCATCGAGCAGGAGAGGCCAGGGCCAAGGCCTCGCTCAGGCCCTGGGCAGGAAAGAGCATCGGTGGTGAGAGCTGGATGCCCTGGTGGCCGAGGAGCGAGCCCAAGGCAGGCACTGCTGCAGGGTGCCCAGAGCTGGCCTGGCCTGCGACCAGAGAAGGCATCTTTGCTCCTTTGGACAACGCTCATTCACTTCTTTGTATTTATTTTAAGGCAGAGACACAGAGAGGTCTCTGACCCAATGGTTTACTCCCCAGATACCTGCGACACAGGGGGCTGGGCCAGGGCCAGGAGCCCCATCTGGGTCTCCCGATTGGGCGGCGGGGACCCAGGCACTTGAGCCATCACCTGCTGCCTCCCGAGGTGCGCGTCCGCAGGAAGCCGGACAGGAAGCAGAGCTGGGACTCCCGTAGGATGCAGGCATCCCAAGGGGCAGCTTCACCACTGCACCGCACCCCTGTCCCCAAGCCCTTGTCCCTCCTCTTGCTTCCAGATCCCACGGGGTGGCGCAGGTCCTGACGCCCTCCACACCATCTCCCCACAGCTATTTTGGCTTCATCACCAAGCACCCGCTGCTGAGCCGCTTTGCCTGCCATGTCTTCGTCTCACAGGAGTCCATGAGGCCCGTGGCACAGAGTGTGGGGTGAGTGGGTCCCGGGTGGGGTGCTCCGGCTTTGGGCAGGGCTACGAGGATGGGGTGGGGAGCTGAGCAGGTGGGGCAGAAGTCTTGCAGCAGGAGGTCTGGGGAGGGGCCCTGGAGATGGGGAGTGAAGAGGTGGGGGTGGGAGAGCCAGGCGGGAAAGGGCACCAGTGCACAGACAGGGGCTGGCTGGGAGAGCTGCGGACTGGACTGTGGGGTGACATGGCCACGTCCTGTGGGTGGGGGACCGTGGGGGGCTCAAGTGAGGGAGGAAGGGGGGAGAGCCGGTGGGGGGACTTCTGAGACCGTTAGGGGTTGAGGACCCTCTCCCTGCAGCCGCGCCTTCCTGGAGTACTACCAGGAGCACCTGGCCTACGCCTGCCCCACGGAGGACATCTACCTGGAGTAGCCGCCTGCCTTCCCGCCCCTCAGCCTGGGCCCAGCCGGCGGCTTTGGCGAGGACTGGACTGGGGGCACGTGAGGCCTTACGTCTGTGGGAGTCTCGGGGCCGCAGTGCTCGTCCTAGATCCCCGGGGCTGATGGAGCCCCTGTGCCCCCCACTTTTCCTCTGATCGTCCCTCGTCACCCCCTTCCCTCTCTGTGCCTGCAAACCTTGCCCTCTGCTCTTTCCTTTGGGGTCAGAACTTCAGGAGGTGTGGAGGGAGGCAAGGCTCTGTTGGTGCCGGTGACACCAGGCACCCAAATGATCCCCTCCCCCGTGATTTATAAAGGAATTTTAATTTTTATAGTAAATCTCCAGGGGTCATCCCTTCCGTGACCTCGGACAAAGAGAGGCCTCCCCCACCCCACAGGGAGCGCAGGGGAAGCAGGGGTTCCGAGGGAGTGTGGGGCAGCTCGAGTGGCCCCTGCTGCTACCCAGGCCCCGGACTCTGCTGGGAGGGTCCTCCTCCGGCCCCACACCGTCATCCGCTTGCTGCTGCTAACGTGCCCTGCAGCCCAGTGCGCTCCCCACGCAGGCCGCTCGCTGCCGTGGCCTCAATAAACTCTATGCTTGGTGTGACCCTGGCTGTTTGTAAGGGGTGCCCAGGTATGGGGCCAGGTGCCTGGGTGCTGCCCAGGGCAGTGGGGAGGGAGCCCTGCAGGGCTTCCTGAGATTGCACAGGCTCTGCGGTGCTGCCTGGGGCCTCGGCTGAAGCTCCACGGAGGAGGCACCCCAGGGCCTCCCCAGTGCCCCGCTGCTGTCTGCAGAGGGGCTGAGATGGGAGTGCAAGCCTTGGCCACAGATGCGGGCGCCCTGGGCTGGGAGCTGGTGGGGCTCAGAGGAGTGTGCCTGAGTGTGTGTGTGGGGAGAGGCATGAACTTCTTGGAAAACAACCTACTAAATGTTAAAGTTAGAATTAAAAAATTCCTCATGGAAAGCCAGGAGAAAACAGATGAGTCTTTTTGTTAGGCCCTTAGACAACCCAGCAAGGCCCTTGGGACCCCCAGGTGCGCTCCAGGTGGAGCACCTGGTAGCGTGGCAGTCGGTCCCCGAGGGTGGCCTTGGTCCCTCCCCGAGCGCAGGAAGACAGCAGGTGTAGCTGTGGATGGCAGCGTCACAGAGGGAGGCACAGGCAGTCACTGTGCCTCCCCCAGGAGCCCCGTGAGCCGACAGGCAGCGTTGTGGCGCCGGGTCCTGCCAGGCACCACCCGTGCACGCTGGCCAGGGGAGCGAGCTCAGGCTGGCCGGCGTACGGTGGCCATCCAGCTTTTTAACCAGCGTGTCAGAAACTCCTGGAATCACTCTGAAGGAGGATGGGCGTTTGTGAGACCCCTGCCAGTGACAGTAAGTGAAGAGAAGGCCCCTGGCTGTGTCCAGTTGGAACTAAGAGGGGCAGCAGCCGCTCACCTGCCCTTACCCCCTGCCTCTCACTCCATCCACGCTCAGCCGTCCTGGCCCCTGCAGGCGTCTGGTGTTGCCGTCAAGGTGACCTTTCCCACAGGGTGGCCCTGAGGACAGCAGCTGGACATGCCCAGTGCCTGTGTGCCCAGCTCCTCCCACCTCTCCACTTCCTCTCCCGGGCCTCCTGGTTCCCTCCAGGGCCCACCCTGGGCTGGGTCCCGGGTTCTCATGGGCTTTGTCACCGACCCCCCAGACGTGGGAGCGTCTGTGTGCCGAGGGCCCATGCCCCACCCTGTGCTGCACCAACTCCCAGCTGCAGCTGGTCTCAAGGGCCCACCCTGGGCTGGTCTGAGAGCTACCGGGAAGGGTGCTGTGGATGCCAGTGTCACTGCGGCTAAGAGCAGCCCAGCCGGCCCTCGCCCTGCTTGCCCAGTTGTTCCTGAGCTGCTGACCCCGACCCTCATCCTACCTGTTCCGCGCACTCTCCCCCGCTGCCCCACCACCCGCACCCAGTTTCCTCCTGGATCCTTTTTTGTGCCTCTGATGGCCTCCTCCCTGCTCCCACCTCCTCCTGCAAATCCACCTGGGCTTGCCTCCAGCCCAGGAATGCTCCGCAAACGCCCGAGCGGGTCGCTCTGCTCCCCACTGCAGCAGCCTGGCCCCCGGCCCCTGCTTCCGGCGAGCACCTGCTTTGTTGCGCTGGGCGTCCTCCTCGTGGCGTCCGGTGGTCCTGCCCGAAGCTGGTGTCACGCCTGGTCCTTGCCCCGGGACTGACTGCTGGAAATCCACTCCAGGGGTAGCAGCCCCCACACCAAGCTTTCTGTAGGAAAGTTTCGCTGCATTCTTGTCTGAAATGGTGAAAGCGTAGTGAGGAGGTGCGCACCCTGGCAGTGTAGTGCCTGGGCTTGGTGCCGGCTCTGGCTCCGGCTCCAGCTTCCTGCCGATTCAGCCCCTGGAAGGCAGCAGTGATGTCTCAAGTACCTGGGTCCCTGCTGCCCACTTGGGAGACCTGGACTGGGGTCTAGGGTCCTGGCCTCAGCCCAGCCCTGCCTTGGCTGTGTGGGCAGGCGTTTGAGGAGTGAGCCTGCAGAGGGAACGTCTCTCTGTTTCTGTACTTGGCTCTCCACATTTTAAATACAATGAAAGCATAACAGTAATTTAAATATTGACCGAGAGAGTTAACCAAATTAATGTATATTTACCTAACTGAAGCATTAGGCAGATGTGAAAGACAGTGTGCTTGCTAACATTTTGTAGTAATACAGACGTATTATGATGCTATCAGAAATAAACATGTAGACTCGTGCGTCGTGTGCTAGAGACCATGTGCTGGGAACGTGGAGGGGCGTGGCATCGGCAGTCACGGCTGGGGTGGGCGGGGCCAGGTGAGACTCCACCTTCTCTGCAGGGAGGACGTCCTACTTGTAGGCCTCATGGGCTGCTTACCAGAGACTCCAGATGCAAACAGAAACGTGCACAAAGATGAACAAGCAAAGGTGTACGCTCCAAATGCAAGCACAAAAGCCGCCTGGCCACCGTGGAGCACGCGCCTCACGGGTGGCCACAGGGCCACAGGCAGCAGTGCAGTGGCTCTGAGCGCCCCGGAAGGCGCAGGTCCCTGCACATACAGGGCAGCGCGTGGTCGTCGGAGACACCTGGGGACTGCAGGACAGGTTACAACCCAGTGTGGGAAGATGGCCGGTGCTCATATTCTTGTGAGTTCCCAGGCTCCTTTCTGCTTGTGGATTCTGTTCTGTCTGAAGCCGGAGGGAGACCAGGGTGTGCAGGAGGCACTTGAGGCAAAGGTTAGCACGGAGCAGCAGAGGTCACCGGAGCAGTGGGCACACAAAGAACCATGGCCGTCCCACACCCGCCTCCTCGTTGGAGGCGACAGACTGACAGATGTGTGACTCGTGAGCGCAAGGAAAAGGGAAAAATAAAATCCTGGTTTACAATGAGAACAGATTTGAGACATAACTAATAATAAAACAAGCCCGTCTGCATGGTGGGATCGACGTCCTATGGAGCCCCTCGTTCACTTTGGATGTGGACGGAAACACCCCAGCAGTGGTCCTGTCGAGGCCGGGCTGGGCCACGGGGTCTGCAGTGGTTGGCAGGGGACACCTGAGGGGCAGGCTCCTTGCCTCCATCCTGTGCCTCGAGTGAGGACCTGTCCTCAGGATTGCAGGAGGGCTGCTGTGGGCCCAAGCACTGTGCTCAACTTCCAGGCAAGAGGAAGTGCAGGGGCGAGGGGACAGAACGTGCGTGCTGAACGGAGGTGTGGGCAGGAGGAAAAGCTGGTGTGAGGCAGTCCTGAGCCCAAGGGGAAGTGGGGGCGTGCCCCCACTGCTTCTCGGCCCTTGCAGGGCGAGGGCTGCCCCCAGCGTGTTCGCTCTCTGCCGCCCTGAGCCGCTCCCTGTCAGCTGAGGGGGTGAAGACGCTGTGGGGCCGGCGCTCAGCCTGGAGGTTAAGACCCGCGCGCCCTCCCTGCAGTCTGGGCCTGAGGCCTGCTGCCTTCTGATCCCAGGCTGCTACTGCACACCCTTGAAGGCAGCGGTGATGGCTCAAGTCCTTGGGTCCCTAACACCCACACGGGCAACCCCGAGGGAGTTCCTGCCTCTTGGCTTAGACCTGGCCCAGCCCTGACTGTCGTAGGCATTTGTGGAGTGAACCAGTGCAAGGGAAGTCTGCCTGTTCCTCTCTCTCTCAATCTCTCTCTTCCTCCCCACCCCCCATCCCGGGACCACCCATCCCACATCCAAGACCTGTACCCAGGCTTCTGAGCCATCAAAGCCGAGTGGTGGCTCTGATGTCCACAACAGAGGCAGAGAAAGGAACCCGTGGCCAGCGAGCAAGATGTTCTGCTACTGAGTGGGCCACCCAGAGGTCCCCCAGCAGGAGGCGGGTAGTGGGGAAGATGGACGTCAGGAAGCATTGCCCTTGTGCTGAGCCGTGTGGAACACCAGGCACGGCACCCCAGAGGCCACGGCCCTGAGCTGGCCTCCCCTGCTGGGGACAGGTGCCGGTGGAATTGGCATAAAACCCGGCACACAGTCCTTGCCTGCCTGCCTCGTCCTGCAGCCCCCAAGGCCACGCACGCAGTGTCAGCCTGAACCTCGCCCTCTCCCATAGCAGTTCTGAAACACCCCTGCTGCCACTTGAGCTGACGGCCAAAGGACTGCTTTGCCTCGATTTCTTGTTTCCTCTATGCAAATCTGGAGAGAGAGGAGCAGTCGGCCCCTGGTGTTTCCCAGGCCACAGAAGTGACTCTGGGGGTCTCACACCCACCACAACCCCTCACTTCCCTCGGGAACACCTTGGCAAGACATGACGGGGAAGTTCACTCTGGGAGGCGGCTCGGATCGGGGCTGTCCAGTCAGCAGTGACAGGGGAGGAAGGGAGTCAAGTGTCCAGACACAGCCCCTCCCCTGGGAGGGCGTGGCAGGGTGGGCGGGCGGTGTCCCAGGAAGCAGCCTCTGCCTCCAACCCCACGAACTGCAGATCTCTCCGCCGGGTCTGTGGGCCCAACTCTTGTCTCCAGCACACACTTGCTGGGATTAGAGCGTGGGGGTGTTAATATTTATTTTCGTCCTACACCAATGATTCTGTGGTCAGAGCTGACTACAGAAACTGATTCTGGTAAGTTAACCAACAGGAAATTCACTGGAGGATGTGGGGCACTGAAGAGGGGATGTGACAGCCTTGGGAGATGGGTGGGCAGGCTCTGTGGACAGGAACTGACCCCACCCCCTGGGCAGGCTCTGTGGACAGGAACTGACCCCACCCTCGGGCGGTTGTGCTGGCTCTGGGCTCCCAGCCCCATGAGGCTGCCAGGGGCGGGGCAGAGTCCCCGCAGGGAGTCGAGCGCACCTTGAGGAGGGCGGGCTCTGGACACGGCACAGCTGCGGGCGGGCTCTGGACATGGCACAGCTGCGGGCGCTGCTTGTTCCATTTCCTTGCTGTTTCCAAACCGCCAGGAAGGTGTTTCCACGCTGGATGTGGGATCCTGGACACGGGCACCCCAAGCTGCTCCTCCCTCCAGGGCTTGTGGGGAGGTGCCAGGCTCTCCCTGGCTGGAGAGGGACCTGGGGGCTGCCACAGCGGTGCGACGGGTGCCGGAACCCACCAGAGGCAGCCGCCTTAGTGGGGTCTTCACACAAGTGGCTGAGGAGGCTGGGGGGCTTCGTGACTGCTGCCCTCCCGCCCCCGGCCCAGGCCCCAGGGGTGAGGGGACACACGGGACATCCCAAAGCCAGTTTGAGTTGAGCTCAACAGCCAGGGTGAACATGCTCTTTGCAGGCCACAGAGCAGGATGAGGGTGGGGACGCCCAACCCCAGCACAGCTGACCCGAGGCCCAGCGACACCGGCAGTGCCCCGCCGAGAACTTGAGACAGATCTAGGAGGCAGTGCCGTGTGCGCCCCCTTCTGGTCACGGAGAAGTAGGTGAGCGGGTAGGAAAGGGGGGCTCCCCCTGCAGGTGCAGCCAATCACGGCATGACTTGAAGGGAAACCAGGGAGCCGACAAGTCCCTGCCGAAGCTGCTCCGTGGGGACGCCAAGGCACAGGCAGCCTGGCCAGGGTTACTGCAACAGAAAGGTGCTGTTTTTTTTAAATTTAGTTATTTTATTTATTTATTTTTTTTGATAGAGTGGACAGTGAGAGAGAGAGACAGAGAGAAAGGTCTTCCTTCCGTTGGTTCACCCCCCAAATGGCGGCTATGGCTGGCGCACCGCGCTGATCCGAAGGCAGGAGCCAGGTGCTTCTCCTGGTCTCCCATGGGGAGCACTTGGGCCATCCTCCACTGCACTCCCGGGCCACAGCAGAGAGCTGGCCTGGAAGAGGGGCAACCGGGACAGAATCCGGCACCCTGACCGGGACTAGAACCCGGGGTGCCGGCGCCGCAGGTGGAGGATTAGCCTAGTGAGCTGTGGCGCCGGCCTTAATTTACTTTATTGTTGTCAATCTCCTAGAATTGTTATGAGGATGAAGTGAACTGATCGTTGTAAGGTATGTAGAAGACCTCCTGACACATAATGAGAGCTCTACCATATTCTTTTATAAAAAGCATTTTAGGGACCAGCGCTGTGGCGCAGCAGGTTAACACCCTGGCCTGCAGCGCTGGCATATGGGCGCTGGTTTGAGATCTGGCTGCTCCACTTCCCATCCAGCTCTGCTGTGGCCTGGGAAAGAAGTAGAAGATGGCCCAAGTCCTTGGGCCCCTGCACCCGTGTGGGAGACCCGGACGAAGCTCCTGGCTCCTGGCTTCAGATTGGCATAGCTCCAGCCATTACGGCCAATGGGGAGTGAACCAGCAGATGGAAGACCTCTCTCTCCCTTCCTGCCTGTCCTCTCTGTGTAATTATTTCAAATAAATAAATAAATCTTTAAAAAAAAGCATCTTAGTTCAGAATAATTTTAAATTTACAAAACAAGAATTATGAAAGGGGCTGTTTTTAAATCAGCAACAGGGGCTGGCCCAGTGACGTGAGCATCCCTTGTGGGCGCCAGTTCATGTCCCGGCTGCTCCGCTTCTGAGCCATCTCCCCACTAACGCACCTGGGAAAGCAGCAGCAGATGGCTCAAGTGCTCGGACCACTGCACCCACGTGGCAGACCCAGCTGGAGTTCCAGGCTGCTGGCTTTGGCCTGGCCCAGCCTGACCATTGTGGGCATTTAGAGTCATCCAGTGGATGGAAAATCTGTCTCTAACTCTGCCTTTCAAATAAATAAATAATAAATATTTTTAATTTATTTTTTATAAAGATTTATTTATTTATTTGAAAGTCAGAGTTACAGAGAGAGCGAGGTCTTCCATCCGCTGGTTCACTCCCCAATTGGCTGCAACGGCCTGAGCTGAGCTGATCCAAAGCTAGGAGCCAGGAGCTTCTTCCAGGTCTCCCACACGGGTGCACGGGCCCAAGGGCTTGGGCCGTCTTCTACTGCCTTCTCGGGCCACAGCAGAGAGCTGGATCAAAAGTGGAGCAGCCAGGTCTCAAACCGGCGCCAATATGGGATGCTGGCGCTTCAGGCCAGGGCGTTAACCCATTGTACCACAGCCTCGGCCCCAATATAAATATTTTTTTCTTTTCTTTTTTTTTTTTTTTTTTTTTTTTTTTTTTTACAGGCAGAGTGGACAGTGAGAGAGAGAAAGGTCTTCCTTCCATTGGTTCACCCCCCCAAATGGCGGCTATGGCCAGCGTGCTGTGCAGATCCAAAGCCAGGAGCCAGGTACTTATCCTGGTCTCCCATGTGGGTGCAGGGCCCCAGCACCTGGGCCATCCTCCACTGCACTCCCGGGCCACAGCAGAGAACTGGCCTGTAAGAGGGGCAACTGGGACAGAATCTGGTGCCCCGACCGGGACTAGAACCCGGTGTGCCAGTGCCGCAGGCAGAGGATTAGCCTAGTGAGCCGTGGCGCCGGCCATAAATATTTTTTTTAAAAAGCAGCAGCGCAAAGAAAGTGCAGGGTCATAGTAACTGTGTGTCTGCAAATGTGCATGTGTGTGTAGGTGTGTGTGTATCCATGTGCATGCACATCCGTGCGTGTGTGTGCCTTAGGAAATGGGTGCAGGGGCCCGAAACAGCTCAGTGATGAAAAACAAGCATTTTTGCTTGAAAACGGATCACAGCAAAGCCTGAAGAGGAATGGGGAAGTACTTCCCAGTCACGCTCTGCACCACCGGGGCCTCTTCCTTTGGAGCACTCCTCACGGTGCATATGTTTACTGAGACACAAAACGATATCAAATACAGAGAATCCAAGGGTGCAGCCTGAAATCTCTACCTGTGTGTCTTCACCATTACGACGCCCAATGCGGAGGACGTCTGTAGCACTGGTGTCTGTGCACACGCGCTATGCACGCACAGGCCCGGCCCCACAAGAGGCCGTGGCTCCAGCTGAGCCTACGCGCGTCTACATCCCAGGGCGAAGCTCACTGCCCGTGGTGGCCTGCAGGCACTGCAGGAGCAGGGTGGTCTCCCCGTGAGCCCCAGGCCCCGTGCACACTGCCTGAGGAAAGCGGCTGCCTGCAGGCTGCACCTGGCTGGTAGCACTCAGAGTTCTTGCTGGAGGGCTGGTCTTTGGGGTTGTTTTGGAGAAGGCCCAGTGGACAAGAACTGAGAGCCAGTTGCCAGAGGAGGAAGGGCCTAGAGCCTGAAGGAAAGCAGGCAGGCCCAGCTCTGCCCGGGGTCGTTTACTGGGGGTCTTGCACACAGACCCAGCGCTGCCCGGGGTCGTTTACTGGGGGTCTTGCACACAGACCCAGCGCTGCCCGGGGGTGTTTACTGGGGGTCTTGCACGCAGACCCAGTGCTGCCCGGGGGTGTTTGCTGGGGGTCTTGCACGCAGGCAGTCCCAGCACTGCCCGGGGGTGTTTACTGGAGGTCTTGCACGCAGACCCAGCGCTGCCCGGGGGTGTTTACTGGGGGTCTTGCACGCAGACCCAGTGCTGCCCGGGGTTGTTTTTCAGGGGTCTTGCATGCAGGCCCAGCGCTGCACAGGGCTGTTTACTGGGGGTCTTGCAGACAGAAGCGTCCTCTGGGGCACCTGCCACAAGGCAGGAAAACAGACGTTCACAAAGGTGGCCTGTGGCCAACCACAGCACACCTGGGCTTACTCTACCTCTTGAGACATTGGGGCATCAGGTAAGAAGGTTGGGTAGAGCGAAAAGTTAGGTTAAGGACTTCATTTGCCAGTCACAGGACTCAGGCTGACCTCCAGGGGCACCTGGAGGGCAAGACAGCCATCGTACCGAAGACGGCAGTCCCGTCCACGTCCAGGCCGGCTGTGGTTCCGTGAAGCTGAACCCCTACAGCGATACACAGACCCTGCGTGTGCCTCAGGTCCTTCCTGTCCTCACCCTACACCAAGACGCACCTGGGGCCACCCCTCCACTCAGCTCTGACCCCGAGAGCTGTGAGGAACCTGGAGGGGTCTGGGCACTGACAGCAAGGCTCACGCAGGCACATCCACGTCGCCCCTGGCAAGGCAGGCGGTGGAGGCCACGGGCAGCGCTTCTGCAGGCAGACAGCTGGGGACCCTGGCTTAGCAGCTGCAAGACCACCAGTCAGGGCCAATGACTGCTCCAAACCTTCTGACTTGTGCTCACTCCAGGCCCCACCCCAGGACAACTGGCTCAAGCCGGTCACTCACTCCTGCCCATCACTGAGAGAAGCGGTCCATGAGTAAGGCAGGGGCAGCTGTTTGCTTGCCGTGTGGATGTCGTCCAGACAGGGTGCCTGGCCTCAGCTCAGGCGGCTGGACAGAGGTGGCGGTCAGCAGGTGCCCTCCCCAGGGGAAGCCAGAGCCAAGGCAGCACAGCAGGGCACCCAGACACTCTGGGCATAGAGGGGAGTCTGGGGATGTGCAAGGACATCATTTTGCTGGGTGAGAAATGGCAAGTCCTGGGTCAAAGGTGAATCCACGAGACAGGAGGAACGTACTGCCCAATGCAGGCTCAGGGAAGGGTGGAGGCGGCCCTAAAAGGCTCTTGGGAGTGGCTGCTGTGCCTCCAGGCCCCCCCCCCCCAGGAATGTGCCTTCCTTTAGGCAGGTGTGAGAGGAACCCCTGCTCCAGGTCTCCCGCCCACAGGAATACCCCTGCAGAACCCCCGTCAGGGCGCTGTGTCTTTGTGCCCTTCCAACCCCTGGGCCCTCCCGCCTCCCACCCCACCCCACCCCATTCCTGGTGCCCAAGGTCCTGCTCCCTCGAGTGGATGTGTGCAGGGGGCTCCGACACACCGATCACAAGGTGGCGGACAGCTGCGGGGTTTTCCAGCTGAGGGAGCCTAACTACCCCTGTAGCTCTGCGCCTCCCAGAGTTCCTACACAGAGCGCATCCATGGCGACACCTCCAAGTCTCAGCTGTGTTATTTCATCTGTAGGAACAAACGCCCACACAGAGCTGTCCCTTCCCCCTCACCTGCCCGGGCCGGGCCAGGGGACCTGGGCTGGCCTCAAAGGGTCCCCCATGTGGACTTGGCCAGTGCCCTCAGGGCTGGGAGTCGGGGCAGTGGCAGCACACAGGGCGGGGGGTGCAGCTGGGTTGGCAGCAGATCTGCAGAGTGGGGTCTTCACCTCGGGCCATCTGGCTGGTGCCAAAGGTCATGGACGCATCAAACTCAGCCTTGAGCAGCTGGAGATGCTTCATGGCCTGCAGTGCCTCTGCCGGGACCTCGGCCACGCCCTCCAGGAGGTTGTAGTTCTCACCGGGGTCCTCCGACAGGTCGTAGAGCAGTGGTGGCTCATGGGCGGTCAGAGGGCTGGAGGCGTGGCAGGCAGCGTCTGCGGTGGTGTCGCTGTGTGGGGAGCCTGGGGAGAGGGCGGATTCTGTGTGCAGCTCAAGGGCAATGGAGCTGGGGGCCGGGGGGCTGGGGAGAGGGACCAGGGAGAAGTTACCCTGGGTGAAGAAGTGAGCCTTGTACTTCCCACTCCGAACGGCAAAGACTCCGCGCACTTCATCGGGGAAGGCCGAGTAGAAGAAGAGGGAGTTCCGAGGGCTCTGCGGGCACAGTCAAGCCGAGGAGTGGCGAGGGGCCCCGGGCACTGCCCACCCAGAACCGCTGGTCCTGTGCAGGCCCTGGTTGTGCACTTCCCAAACCTGGGTGGGGACAGCACTCAGCGTCGCTCAGCCACGGAGACCTGACGCAGACTCGCAGGCGTCGCCCAAGGGCGCTGAGCAGCTGGAAACAGGGGTCACTGGCTCTACCTTGCCTGTGCCCAGCAGCAGGGGACTGAGGTCAAAGCCATCCAAGGTGACGTTGGGCAGCGGGGCCCCAGCCAGGGATGCCAGCGTGGGCAGCAGGTCCAGGGAGCTGGCCAGCTCGTGGGTCACACCTGGTGCAGAGGAATGGCCAGTTACCCTGTTTTTTATCAAGGCTGGGGAGGCGGGGCCTGGAGTCCACAAGGAGAGAGCTGGAGGACTGACCAGGAGTGATGCGGCCTGGCCAGAAGGCCAAGGCAGGCTCCCGGACGCCTCCCTCGAAGGTCGTGCCCTTCCCGCAGCGCAGGAGGCCAGAGCAGCCGCCGCGGGACATACGCATGGTTTCAGGCCTGGGACACAAAAGGAGGTGGTCAGCGGTGAGGCACCCAGGGCCTCTGACCCTCACTTCTGAGTTCCAACCTTGCCCAGAAATGACCAGAACGTGCCATGGCTCCCCTCAGCTGACCTACCAACACCAGTACCTCTGTGTACCCGTGGCCCCCATGTCCCTGACCACATCTCTGGGTCACTGTCCCTGCCAGTGTGTCCTGAGACCCTAACCCACCACCAAAGAACCCAGACCCTGGCCCCAGCATACCCATTGTCTGCAGTGAAGATGACCAGTGTCTCTCCGAGCAGCCCCAGGTCCCCCACGGCCGTCATCAGGGCCCCCACGGCTGCATCCAGCTCCATCAGGGAGTCCCCAAAGGGCCCACGGCCTGAGTGGCCTGCAAAGCTGTGCCCACTAAACTGGGGGTAGTGGGTGTGCTGGGGGCAGAGACTGGAGTTAGCATTGAGTAGGGGTCACGGGCAGCCAGGAGGGCAGGGCCAGGGTCACTCACGTGGGAAGCGTAGTACAGGAAGAACGGACGGCCCTGGCGCTGGGCGTCGGCCATGAGGTCGCGGGCGAAAGCCACATAGCGGGCTTCCAGTCCAGGCAGCCAGGGGGGCTGTGCCTCCACAGACAGGTTGGCCAACAGTGGGATGGGAACCAGGCCCTGGTCACAGCCACCATCACAGGGAGTGGCCGGTGGGAAGCAGGTCAGGTTCTGGCAGGGGCCCTGGGGGAGAGAGGTCCAGTGAGGGCCCTGGTGGCTCCCTACCTGGTCATGGGTGTAGGGAGAGGGGGCAGGGAGGGCTCCCTACCTGGTCATGGGAGTAGGGACAGGGGGCAGGGAGGGCCCTGGTGGCTCCCTACCTGGCCATGGGTGTAGGGAGAGGGGGCAGGGAGGGCCCTGGTGGCTCCCTACATGGTCATGGGAGTAGGGAGAGGGGGCAGGGAGGGCCCTGGTGGCTCCCTACCTGGTCATGGGTGCAGGGAGAGGGGGCAGGGAGGGCTCCCTACATGGTCATGGGTGTAGGGAGAGGGGGCAGGGAGGGCTCCCTACCTGGCCATAGGTGTAGGGAGAGGGGGCAGGGAGGGCTCCCTACCTGGCCATGGGTGTAGGGAGAGGGGGCAGGGAGGGCCCTGGTGGCTCCCCACCTGGCCATGGGTGCAGGGAGAGGGGGCAGGGAGGGCTCCCTACATGGTCATGGGTGTAGGGAGAGGGGGCAGGGAGGGCTCCCTACCTGGCCATGGGTGTAGGGAGAGGGGGCATGGAGGGCTCCCTACCTGGTCATGGGAGTAGGGACAGGGGGCAGGGAGGGCTCCCTACCTGGTCATGGGTGTAGGGAGAGGTCCAGGGAGGGCCCTGGTGGCTCCCTACCTGGCCATGGGTGTAGGAAGAGGGGGCAGGGAGGGCCCTGGTGGCTCCCTACCTGGCCATGGGAGTAGGGAGAGGGGGCAGGGAGGGCTCCCTACCTGGTCATGGGAGTAGGGGATGCCCAGGAAGCGGTGAAAGCCCTGATGGGGGGGCAGGAAGGCCCCCTCCGGCCCCACCCCAAGGTGCCATTTGCCGGCCATCCCTGTGAGGTAGCCTCGAGCAGACAGGACTTCAGCCAACGTCACCTCCTCCAGGGGCAGGCCGCCCCGGGAGCTGGGCTCCAGGACTCCAGGGTACATGCCCATCCGGACTGGGAGCCGGCCGGTCAGGAGCGCAGCCCTGCAGCACAGGTGAGCTCCGTGAGATAGACTGAGGCAGGCCCCTCCCGCGAAGGCCCTCTTCCTCCCCACCCGCACCAGGGAGCGAATCCGGCAAGAAGCAGACCGGCGGGCGTGGGCCCTGCTCACCGGGAGGGTGTGCACAGAGACACAGGGACGTAGAAGTCTGTGAACCGCAGCCCCCCTGTGGCCAGCTGGTCCAGGTTGGGGGTGGTGGAGCTGGGGTGTCCGTAGGAGCCCAGGTCCCCATAGCCCAGGTCATCAGCAAAGATCAGCACAATGTTAGGGGGGCTGGCAGAGGCCAGGCCCGCAGCCAAGGCCAGAGTGAGAGTCCACAGTGCTCGCATGGCGCGGGACAGGTGGGCTTGTCTGCAGAGACGCCTGGCAGGGAAGACAAGGCTGGTCCGTCGGGCTCTTCCCTAGACCCCGGGGCCCAGGCCCACCCTCCCCTGGACCTCAGACCGCCGTCCAGGAGCTCCAGCGGACCCGACAGAACCCCGGACACCGTGGCCGGGAGGTAACGCCCCCGGGCCCTCAAGGACCGGGACGCCTTCGGATTCCGCGCGGACACCCGACTCTCCTCGCCGACAGGCCCCGGCCCGGCCTCAGCGGCAGAAGTCACATGACAGGGCCCGGCGGAACCGAGCCGAGCAGCGCAGGGTCTCCGACCGCGGCCGCGGCGCCCGCGCTGCGCTTCCGCCTCCGCGCGCCCCGCCCCTCCTCGCCGGCCCCGCCCCTTGACCCCGTGACCCCGCGGCTGGGGCCCCGGGGCTGAGGCGGCTGGGGCGGCGGGGCGCAGCGCAGGGGCCGGAGCCGGGTCAGGCCGGGCGAGGAGGGGCCGGAGCGGGACTCAAGACTCGTCCTGCGCCGACGTGAGGCGGAAGCGGACGGCGGGCGTGGGCGGCGTGCGGAGCGCGAAAGCCCGTGGGCCCCGCCGGCGCCCCGAGGCCGTTGGCGACCGCGCGCGCGGGGCGGGGCCTGGGCGGTGGGGACGGCGCGAGGGGGCGGGGCGACGGGGGCGGGGCGAGCCGGAGGCGGGGGCGCGAGGGGGCGGTGCGCGGCGCGCAGGGGGCGGGGCCTGGTTGGTGGGGACGGCGCGAGGGGCGGGGCGACGTGGGGGCGGGGCGCGGCGCGGCGCGCAGGGGCCTGGGCGGTGGGGACGGCGCGAGGGGGCGGGGCGAGCCGGAGGCGGGGCCGAGAGGGGCGGGGCCTGGGCGGTGGGGACGGCGCGAGGGGGTAAGGGGGCGCGGCCGGAGGCGGGGCGCAGCGCGGCGCGGGAGGCGGGGCCTGAGGAGGGCGCGGCGCGGCGCGGGAGGCGGGACCCGGGCTCCGGAGAGCTGCCCCGCGCTGCTGCCCCCGCCTCGGCGCTTGGTTCCCTGCGTGAGTGGCGCGTCCCCGGGCCTGAGCTCCCCGGGGAGGGGCGGCTTGTGCGCCCCCAGGCTTCCGGCGCTGGGAGATTTGCGGGGCCCTTCTTTAAAAGACCCGGATGTTGGCAGTGTCGCGGGCACCCCGTGAGTGGGCAAATCGGAAGGGTTCGCAATGGACAGCGGCTTTGCCTGCACCTTACCTCGGGCGCCTTTCTTCCGACCCCTTTCCCCCGTATCGGGGGTGTGGGCTGTGACACGTGTGTGTCTGGTGTGGCGTGGTGTGAGGTGTGAGGCGTGTGTGATGTGAGGCACGTGAAGTGTGTGTGTGGTGTGAGACGAGTGTGTTTGTGCAGGTTTGTGGTATGTGAGGTGTGAAGTGTGTGTGAGATGTGTGGTGTGTGAGGTGTGTCTGGTGTGAGGCACGTGAAGTGTGTGTGGTGTGTGAGACATGTGGTTGTGTGTATGGTGTGAGGCGTGTGTGTTTGTGGTGGTTGAGGTGTGGCCAGTGTGAGGTGTGCTTGTGGTGAGGTGTGTGGTTGTGTGTGAGGTGTGTTTGGTGTGTGTTGTGTGCGGTGTGAAATGTGTCTTGTCTGAAGTGTGTGAGGCGTGTGGTGTGTCAGGTATGTGGTGTGTGAGGTGTGTGGTGTGTGAGGTGTGTGTAAGGTTTGGTGTGAAATGTATCTTGTCTGAGGTGGGTGTGGTGTGAGTGTGAGGCTGTGGTGTGTGTTTGTGGTTTGTGTGTGGTGTGGTGTATGTGTGTGGTGTGAAATGAGTCTTGTCCGAGGTGTGTGTGGTGTGTGTGTGTGGTGTGTGAGGCGTGTGCTGTGAGGTGTGTCTGGTTTGTGTGCTGTGGTTTCTGACTAGTGTGTGTGTGTGATGTCTAGTGTGAGACATGTGTTCCGTGTCTGATGTCGCGTGTGATTATGGAGTGTGTGTGTGTGTGTGGTGTGTGAGGTGTGTGCTGTGAGGTGTGTCTGTGGTTTGTGTGCTGTGGTTTCTGACTGGTGTGTGTGTGTGATGTCTAGTGTGAGACGTGTGTTCCGTGTCTGATGTCACATGTGATTATGGAGTGTGTCTGTGTGTGTGTGTGTGGTGTGTGAGGCGTATGCTGTGAGGTGTGTCTGGTTTGTGTGCTGTGGTTTCTGACTGGTGTGTGTGTGTGATGTCTAGTGTGAGACGTGTGTTCTGTGATGTCGCGTGTGATTATGGAGTGTGTGTGTGTGGTGTGTGAGGTGTGTGCTGTGAGGCGTGTGTGTGATTATGGAGTGTGTGTGTGTGTGTGTGGTGTGTGAGGCATGTGCTGTGAGGTGTGTCTGGTTTGTGTGCTGTGGTTTCTGACTGGTGTGTGTGTGTGATGTCTAGTGTGAGACGTGTGTTCTGTGATGTCGCGTGTGATTATGGAGTGTGTGTGTGTGGTGTGTGAGGTGTGTGCTGTGAGGCGTGTGTGTGATTATGGAGTGTGTGTGTGTGTGTGTGGTGTGTGAGGCGTGTGCTGTGAGGTGTGTATGTGATTATGGAGTGTGTGTGTGTTTCCGGCCTGGGTCTGGTCAGCCTCTGGGATACACGAGTCGGGAAGCCTCCGGCTAAGACTCGCCTGGTTCCTAGGCTGTCATTCTGACGCCTGGTACCTCGACCACAAGCAGTGCACTTGCCACGGAGGCGGGCTGTGCGGGTGTTTTACTCAGTGCGCGTGCGTGCACACACACACACACACACACACACCACCGCCGCCATGTGACCCTCTTCAGGAGCTCGTGTTGGGCAGCTCTCTGGCCGTGGCACCCCCTGCACGCTTTGGGCACCTGTCTGGGAGCTCTGACCTCAGGAAGAGCAGGACCTGGGTGCCTGGGTGGGGCGAGTTTCCCCTGCGCACTGACCCTGGCACAGAGTTCGCACCGAGGCCCAGCTTGGCTGGAGAGCTGGCATCTCCCGATGAACCTTGAAAGCCCCGAGGTCAGGGCTGGGGCGGCAGGGATTCCCGACGATGGGACGGGGGAAGGGCTGGGCCCACCTGGCCTCATGGGAGCAGGAGGGAGCAGTCTCCCTGCAGCTTGTCACATTCCAGCCTCCTTTCTGGCCCGTGTGCCGTTGTGCTTCCAGTCCTGAGCCAGGACAGACGCTTCTTTGTGGCCCAGAAATCTTTGAACCTGTAATTGGAGCTATCACAGCTGGTCGGCGCTGTGAGTTGGAGTTTAAAAGCAACCGACCTAAAGCGCGTTCTTCTCTTTGAACAGCAGGCTGGGAAGTACCCCGGGACCTGCCTGTTATTCTGGGGAAGAGCCTGCGTGTGGTGGCAATGTCTTGCACAATGGTGGCACTTTCTCCCAGGGATCTGGGGGCCGCTCAGGTGTGTGCACACGTGCCATCTGACCTCGGGCTGGAGGAGGGGATGTGGTGCCGGCAGCTATGTTTGTTCAAAGCCAGGCTCTGCAGGCTGCCCTGGTCTTTTGGAGATGTGAGTTCTTTTTCTGCATTGACGGAGCCTCAATTGGAGGCAGCCTGCTGGGGTTCAGGAAGCGGCTGTGGACACCTAGGGCACTGCTAATTTGGGACTGACGCCCACAGTTAGGGGAGCGGCCTTGCAGTGAGCAGTGGGTCTTGTCTTTTTGTACCTTGGATAAGGGATGGGAAAGGCCTCTGTGTGTGGAGTTGGTGGGGGAGCGACGGGAATGCAGCTGTATCCGTGGGAACACACTTGGCCTGGATGAAGGAATTCTACAGCTCTTGAGGCGGGCTGAGTGTCCAGGGACATTGAGGACACCTGAGGACCCTGACCCCCACCTCCCCCATCCCTGTCCACCAGCTCCATCCTCCCCGCTGACAGTCATCACCTTCCTGCTGCCCCCACCCCTCCCCAGGCTGCGTTTTTCTCAGCCACCTTGAGGCCCTATGGTTTTCCCCGGTTCCAGAGGGCTGGTCCCGGCTGAGTGGTGCAAGCCTCTTCCAAGGGGGTGTCAGTACTGACTGAAGCTTCTCAGGCCGCCTGTTGGGGTGCAGGGGAAGGCTGGGGGGTTCCCAGGAAGGAGGGTGGGGTTCTGAGCGTGTGCGAGCCGCGCTGCCTCTCCGGCTGCTGGGTGGCACCAAAGATTCTGTGCTTGACCACACTGCAGTCAGGCTCCTGAACCTTCTGGGCCCGTCTGGCACATACTTGTAAAATCCAGGCCTAGCAAGGGCCCTGCTTAGCTTAGCACAAATTTCTGAACCCCCCTCCTTGATCTCCAAATCTGGGGCCTGCATATCTGGACAGGTTCCTCGTCCTCCATCCCCTCGAGAATTTCTCTCCAGCAAGAATCCTGTTGGGTGGGATTGGCTAACATCCCCCTAGCACCTGATGTCTCTTAGTAGTGTTCCATTTCCTGACCCCAACCCATTCCTTGGCTGTAAATGCCTGCTTGCCTGTCTGTGCTGCACCCAGAGCTGGGTCCAGTCTCTGTCCCCTGCTGCAGTCTTTCTCCAGTGGTCGCTACACCTACTGTGGTCCTGATGAAGCTGCCTTGCACCGGGTGACCCACAACACTGTCCCTTAGCCCTCTATCCCTGCCGACTGTAGCCCAGCAAGCATCCTGCAGCCTCAGACCTGGGGCCTTGCTGGTCCTCTCTGGAACTCTTGTCTGGCTCCCGAGGTCCACTGCAGTGTCAGGTTCTCTGTGAGGCCTTCCCTGGCCCCAAACTCTTCGCCCGCCTCCTCTACCCAGGTGTGAGTGGCTTCTCTTTACTCCCAGGTGGGCTGAGTTGGGCAAGTTGCCGTTGCCCTCTCCAGGCCTTGATTTGCCACCTGTAAATGGGGTACAATAGTACCCACTCTGGTGTGTTGGCGGAAGGCACGGATCAGTTAACATAGGCAAGACGCTTTGCTAGGCTGGCCTATGGAAGTCTGTGTTCTGACTTGTCGTCACACAGCTGCTGGTGTTGTGTAGAGCTGGGTGGAGCCACGAGAACTCCAGACAGGGTGAGTCTTCAACACAAGGGGAGCCTTGTGGAGATGATCTGGTTGGCAAGATGAGAGGCCTGTGTGGCACCGCGAGGCATCACACGCCAGGGAGGCCGTGAGAGAACCTTCAAGTCCACTCAGGGACGGGATGAGCCACTATCCGACTAGACGTGGAAACAACCTCTGATTATGGATAACTTGATCCCCTGGATGACAGTCAGCTGCGCAGGTGACCAGGTCCCATCATCCCCAGCCCTTACTGTCATCATATTTCATAAAATTATAGAAAATTGCTTACGCGTTTTACCAGAAACATTACTTTCTTCCCAGGAGGAACTTCTACCCAGGCTGGTCCTTTCCCAGTGTTTCCAAGGGATCAGAGAGAGCTTAGGAGGAGCAGGTTGGCCCCCAAGTGACCAGGACAGCGATCCCGGGTCTGGCATCCATGGCAGCCAGGAGCTCCAGGGCAGGTGTGCCGTTGGCCATGGTGGGTAGGTAGGCATTCAAACGACCTGTGACTGCTGTAAAGTTTACTGTCTGTGGGGGAAGTGGTCATCTCTCCATTTGATTACTGTTTACAGCCCTCGTCTGTATTTTCACTACACCGCAGCCAGGCCCAAGGGCTTGGGCAGTGCAAGCACTGTGAGATGGACCCGTGACTAGGTCATTGTCCAGTCTTCCAGAGCAGGGTGGGGCAGTTCGAAGTGCACTCGGGAAGAGAAGGCTTAGATACCAAAGGAACTGCATCCTTTTGCAGATTTTGTTGAGCAGAATTCCGAGGAAGGAATGTTGGGGGAGGATGGTTCTAAATCAAGAGAAACCGATGCAGTGGCTGGAGGTCAGGGTTGGCAGGGCCGGTGGAACGCCTGGCTATCTGCACTCTAGTCTTTCACCAGGTTAGAGTAGGCACTTGGCCTAGCAATTTGAGTGCCCACACCCTATCTCAGGGTACTGGGTTCCACACCGGCTTCAACTCCTGACTCCAGCTTTGTGCCAGTGCAGACTTTGGGAGGCACGGAGATGGCTCAAGTGATTGGGTTCCTGTCACGTGTGGGAGGCCTGGACTGGGCTCCTGGCCCCGCTTGTTGTGGGCATTTGGGGAGTGGACCAGCAGATGTGTGCTCTGTCTCTCTTTGCCTCACAAATAAATAAAATTTAAAACAAACACCAGCAGGACTGGCACTGTGGCATAGTAGGTTAAGCCTCTGCCTGCAGTGCCGGCATCCCATATGGGCGCCAATATGTGTCCTGGCTGCTCCTCTTCCAATGCAGCTCCCTGATAATGGTTTGGGAAAGCAGTGGAAGATGGCCCAAGTGCTTGGGTCCTGCACCCACGTGGGAGACCCTGAGGAAGTTCCTGGTTCCTGGCTTCGGATTGGCGCAGCTTCGGCCATTGCAGCTATTTGGGGAGTGAACCAGCGGATGGAAGACCTCTCTCTGTCTCTCCTTCTCTCTGTAACTCTGCCTCTCAAATAAAAAGTAAATCTTTATAAAAATATATTATTTCAAAAACTAAAGAAAGAAACAGGGAGGGAGAGAAGAAGGGAATGTCATTATATATTTAGAATTGTATTTATGACCTATATTGAATCTGTCAAAAACTAAAAACAAATAAATAACTAAAGCAGAATAAAGGGGCCGGCACTGTGGCACAGTAGGTTAATCCTCCGCCTTCAGCGCCGGAATCCCATGTGGGCGCCGGTTTGATTCCGGCTGCTCCACTTCCGATCCTCTCTCTGCTGTGGCCTGGGAAAGCAGTGGAAGATGGCCCAAGTGCTTGGGCCCCTGCACCCGCGTGGGAGACCTGGAAGAAGCTTCTGGCTCCTGGCTTTGGATCAGCGCAGCCCTGGTCATTGTGGCCATTTGGGGAGTGAACCAGTGGAAGGAAGACCTTTCTCTCTGTCTCTCCCTTTCACTGTCTGTAACTCTACCTCTCAAATAAATAAATAAAATGTTTAAAAAAATAAAAAAGAAAACCAGGTTTCAATAGGCTATGGGAACAAAGGTGACATATGAGAAATTCCTTGATCTAACCAAGAAAAGGCATCCAGAGACTGGAGGAGCTAGGACGGCATCGTGCGTCACCGGGAGGCCCTGCCTCACCAGGAATTGAGGGCTGTGCCGTGCGACGGGAGAGGAGCAGGAGCACCCACAAGCAGCTAGGGACGCTGGATGCAGGGGCCAAGACATCCTGGGGTGGCAGAAGCCACGTGGCCAACCAGGCAGGCGAGGCCCCTGTGGTGGGCAAGCAGAGTTGTCACCTTCAGAGACCACTGGCCGTGGGGCCAACTTCAGGACAGAAGCAGAGGGCAGCATGGAAGTGAGGGTGTGGGTGGTGGAGAAACCCTGGTCTCAGGAATATGCCTGGCCTGGGTCACAGGGCAGGGGAGCCGAAGTTCCCTTTGCAATTCCTGGATGTGAGTCACTGCCAGACCCGGAGCCTTCTGCTGGACGGACAGGCCTGGTGGGAACACCCAAGGCTGAGCTAAGTCTTCCCAGCCTCCCCAGAGGAAGGTGTGCCTGTCAGCCAGGACGATGCCGCTGCAGGCTCCCAGGGACTCGGCTGACTTTGCTGCCCCACTGTCCACAGGGCAGAGGCGGCTTGGGAGGGCAGATGGGCTGCACTTTGGGCTGCGGTCCATCTCACAGTGGACACACTGGTATGTGAATCCACTCTGGTGTGTTTCCCAGCCGGCATCTGGCTGGGGCAAGGACTCTCAGAGTGAGAGCGGCCTCCCTAAATCGGTTGAGGAAACACCTCCTACTCTGACAGAGCAAACCCTAAATAAACCTAATCAAACCCTAAACTGGCTTAATAGAATGAATAGACATTTACTTTTGGCCCACAGAAAGTTCAGTTTGCAACCTGGGTGGGTGTGGGAGGCTCTCTGTTCTATTTAGTCATTCAGGGTCCCATTTTTGATATCTGGGTTTAAGGCTGTCCCGGAGTTCACAGCAGCCAGCAGGAGGGAAAAGCGTGCACACGGAGGACTGGGCAGGTGTGGCTGTGGCTTACAAATGGGACACATCATTCCCACTCACGCTGATTCTAGAACTCAGCGACGTGACACTGCCTTGACCCCGAAGGGGCTGGGACACAGACTGGCCGAGGTGTGGTGTGTCAGGAGCCAGCAGCTGGGGCGTCTGCGTTCTCACCCTCAGCTGTCCGACCGGCAGACAGAGGGACTCGCCAGGGGCCGTCTGTGGGTGCTGTTTCAGGCAGATTGTATTTCTAGAAGCCAGGCCTCTTCTGTTTCGGTTTCCAACGGTGTTTTGGGCAGCATCTCCCTGTGTTCATTCCCTTTCTGCTCCCTCTAGGTACACAGGAGCCTGTGCTCTCCACCTGGACCCGGGCTGTTACGGTCAGTGAGACAAGGACCTGAGGGGCCACGGGAAGAGACACAGGTGAAGTCAGGAACAGGGCTGCGCAGGCAGCATCTCCTGTCCATCTCTATATTCACTCATGCTCTGCCCAGCAAGCAGTCATTAAAGTGCGCGCGCACACACACACACACACACACGAGTACGAGTGCTCTGCTGAATAAGAAACAGGTTTCCAACAATCTCACATAAAACCCATTTATTACAGAATGCTGGAAATGCTGATCAAAGCATAACAAGCACTGTTGTATGCACAGCCGACCTTGAAAGAAAATGGATGTATGCTCAGAAACACTGAAGAGAAGACGGCCAGTCAGGTAAGAGCATGAAACCCGTGGGACTCTCCCTGCGAGGAACTTGAGTCTTGGGTTTAAGGCCGTGTGGTGGGCAAGAGGGAGGGGCCTGGGCCCACACCACAGACGTTGGAAGGGAGATTCTCACAGAGAAGCAGGGCTTTTGAAGACCCATGGTATCAATGAATGACTAGAAAGACTAGGAAGGGCAGGCACTGTGGTGCAGCGGGTTAACGCCCTGGCCTGAAGCGCTGTCATCCCCTGTGGGCACCGGTTCTAGTCCTGGCTGCTCCTCTTCAATCCAGCTCTCTGCTACGTCCTGGGACAGCAGTGGAAGATGGTCCAAGTCCTTGGGCCCCTGCACCCACGTGGGAAACCTGGAAGAAGCTCCTGGCTCCTGGCTTTGGATTGGCACAGCTCTGGCCATTGTGGCCATCTGGGGAGTGAACCAGTGGATGGAAGACCTCTCTCCTCAATCTCTCTCTCTCTGTAACTCTGTCTTTCAAATAAATAAAATTAATCTAAAAAAAAAAAAAGGACTAGGAAAAATATCTGCCTTCCAGGAAAGAGAAATGAAAGATTTTGTGGTGACCTCAACATCAGATGGAAACCCAGTCTGAGAATTTGTGAGTACAGAATTGGACTTAACTTCATGTGGTGCAAGGCTGAAATACAAGCTGCCTGGGCAGTTTGGGATGGAGTGGAAGTCACTGCAGGGTGACAGCCCTGGGCACTGGTGGGAGAAGGCACCAACCACCTGACTCCCAAGCCCCACGTGCAGGAGCCTGGAGCTCCATCTCGCCTCCCCTGTGGCAGACGGACCCAGATGCTTCAGCGGTCACCTGCTGCCTGCTTCAACAGGAAGCAGAATCAGGAGTGCAGCTGGGACTCAAACCCAGGCACTCTGATATGAGATGTGGGTATCCCGAATGGTGTCTGCACTGCTAGGCCAAATGCCTGCCTGTTATTTGTTTTATGGCAGGTGAAAATTGTATATATATATCATATAGAAAAACATGTTCTTAGTTATATATACATTGTGGAATGGTTAAATAAAGCTATCTGGGGCCGGTGCTGTGGCGTAGTGGGTAAAGCCACTGCCTGCATTGCCAGCATCCCATATGGGCACCGATTCGAGTCCCGGCTGTTGTGGGGAGCAACTCGGACTAGACTGTTACTGGAATTAAGGCTTATTCTATGCATCTGCTCTCCCACAATATGGCGCTGGGAGAGGAGGAAATAGCTTCTACACAGCTGCCTCCAGTTCAACCAATAAACAGCAGGACCTGCTCCTGATTGGAGGAGAGCAGCGTACTCGGCGTGTGGGCAGCAGAGTTGGGATTGGCGGAAGAGGACTACAAAGGAGGAGAGAGACAACATGCACCAGGAACATCTATCTGAAGGAACACCTGTGCAGCCCCCGAGAGAGCCGGCCGGTGGTGTGCCGCTCCCCCGCGGAAGTGGGGAAAGTGGCAGGGGGAACCGCCCTTCCACGGAGGTGGAAGGGTTGGTAGCCAACCCGGGAAGAACCAGCAGAAACCCGGGAAGGGCCGAGCAGACGAAAGAACAGTGCAGGGTCCTGTGTTGTTCCTCCACGAAGAGGGGGAGCGACAGGCTGCTCCACTTCTGATCCAGCTGTCTGCTCTGGCCTGGGAAGGTAGTGGAAGATGGCCCAAGTGCTTGGGCCCTTGTACGTGTGTGGGAGACCCAGAGGAAGATCCTGGCTCCTGGCTTTGGATCAGCCCAGCTCTGGCTGTTGCGGCCATTTGGGGAGTGAATCAGCAGATGGAAGATCTCTCTCTGTCTCTGTGCCTCTGCCTCTCTGTAAACTCTGCCTTTCAAATAAACAAATAAATCTTTAGAGAGAGAGAGAGCGAGTAAGCGAGCAAGCTGGCTTAGCATTTAAAAAAAAATAAAGCTAATCAACAAATTGCATTATCTCATACATTAGTTTTTGTGGTGAGAATGCTTAAGATCTCTCTCAGCAATCATTCTTTTTAAAAATATTTATTTATTTATTTATTTGAAAGTCAGAGTTGGGGCTGTGGCTCACTTGGTTAATCCTCCACCTGTGGCGCTGGCATCCCATATGGGCACCAGTTCTAGTCCCGGCTGCTCTTCTTCCAGTCCAGCTCTCTGCTGTGGCCCGGGAAGGCAGTGGAGGATGGCTCTGGTGCTTGGGCCCTGCACCCAAATGGGAGACCAGGAGGAAGCACCTGGATCCTGGCTTCAGGTCGGCACAGTTCTGGTTGTAGTGGTCATTTGGGGGTGAACCAACGGAAGAAAGACCTTTCTCTCTCTCACTGTCTATAACTCTGTCAAATAAAAAAAAAGAAATGAAAGAGTTACACAGAGAGAGGAGAGACGGGGGGGGGGTGGTCTTCCATCTGATGGTCACGCCCAACTGGCCGCAATGGCTGGAGCTGCACCAGTCTGAAACAAGGAGCCAGGAGCTTCTTCCAGTCTCCCATGTGGGTGCAGGGGCCCAAGCACTTGGGCCACCTTCTACTGCTTTCCACCAGGCCATAGCAGAGAGCTGGATGGGAAGTGGAGCAGCAGGGACTAGAACCAGAGCCCATATGGGATGCCGGTGCTTCAGGCCAGGGTGTTAACCTGCTGCACCACAGCACTGGCCCCAGCAATCATTCTTGTCATTAACTGTGGCCACTGTGTCGTACAGCAGATCTCCCACACACACTGCTCCCTAAATGGAACGTGGTGGCTGGACCAGCATCCTGTGTGTCTCCCCTGGCCCTGCCCCTGGCAACCACGGATTCCTCTCTGCTTCTGTGAGATCAGTGGCATCTGCCTTTCTGTGCCAGACTTATTTCTCTTCACAGAGTCCTCCAGGCTCATTCATGTTGTTGCCAAGGCTGTGCATATATTCTCTCTTTTTCTTTCTTTTTTTTTTTTTGACAGGCAGAGTTAGACAGTGAGAGAGAGATGGAGAGATAGGTCTTCCTTCTGTTGGTTCACTCCCCAAATGGCCGCTATGGCTGGTGCGCTGCGGCCAGCACGCTGTGCCGGTCCGAACCCAGGAGCCAGGCACTTCCTCCTGGTCTTCCATGCAGGTGCAGGGTCCAAGCACTTGGGCCATCCTCTACTGCACTCCTGGGCCACAGCAGAGAGCTGGCCTGGAAGAGGGGCAACCGGGACAGAATCTGGCGCCCCGACCGGGACTAGAACCCGGGGTGCTGGCACTGCAGGCGGAGGATTAGCCAAGTGAGCCGCGGCGCCGGCCAATATTCCGTTTTTCTAATCCATTCATTCACAGATAGGTAGGTTGACTCCGTATCTTGGCTATTGTAAATAATAAATAATTGAAATTTCAATAGGCAGGTTGAGTAGCAGATTAGGCCCAGTGAAAGGGTGACTGAACTGGAAAATGCGTGTGAAGAAATACTCCAGGACACAGAACAGCCTAGGAGATGAGGACTTCTTACAAAAGGCAGAACAAGCAAGTTTAGTACATTTTAAAAATTATCATTTTTATAAGTTTTTTTAAAAAAAGATTTATTTATTTGAAAGGCAGGGTTACAGAGAGGCAGAGGTAGAGGCAGAGAGAATCTTCCATCTGATGGTTCACTCCACAGATGGCCGCAAAGGCCAGAGCTGTGCTGATCTGAAACTAGGAATCAGGAGCTTCTTCCAGGTCTCCCACGTGGGTGCAGGGTCCAAACACTTGGGCCACTTTCCACTGCTTTCCCAGGCCACAGCAAACTGGATTGGAAGTGGAGCAGCCGAGCCTTGACCCTACGCCCATACGGGATGCGGGCACTTCAGGCCGTGGCTTTATCTGCTATACCACAGCATCAGCCCCAAATTATCATCTTTTAAAAAGTTTCAATAATTATATTCACAACCTTTTCATCATCCCAAACGTCAGGTGCTCTCTGTCCTCCCTCTCCCCGCCCTGTAACCTCTGTGTGGTTTCCACCTTCATGACTCACCCACTCTAGATGCTTCATACAAAATCATAGAAATCGTAGAATCTTTGTCTTTTGTGTCTGGCTTATTTCATTTCACATAATGTTTTCAGCATTCATCTGTAAAGCCTCAAATTTTTAAATAGGAGATGCCAAGGAAATAAAATATTCAAAAATATCAGAGAGTTCCCAGATTTCATCAAAGATAGAAATTCTCAGGTTCAGGAATCACAACAAATCTCAAACAGGGTTAGTAAAATTGAAACAATGTCTAGGAAAATCATGTAAAACGACAGGGTCTTAAAAGTCACCGAAAGAACGCATTGCCTACTGGGAGACTGACGACGAGACTGACAGCACTGGATGGGATGGCAGCGACAGGACAGCAGAATAAAGCCCGGGTGCAGTGCCAGTGCTGTGCTGCAGCGGGGGAAGCCACTACCCGCGACGCCGGCATCCCATATAGGCGCCAGTTCAAGTCCTGGCTGCTCTACTTCTGATCCAGCTCCCTGCTAATGCTCCTGGGAAAGCAGTAGAAGATGGCCCAAGTATTTGCGGCCCTGCACCCACGGGGGAGACCCGGAAGAAACTCCCAGCTCCTGGCTTCAGCCTTGTCCAGCTGCAGCCCTGGCCACGTGGCCATTTGGAGAGTAAACCAGTAAATAGAAGCTCTCTCTTAGTGTAGCTCTGCCTTTCAAATAAGGAAATAAATCTTTAAAGCATTAAAATATAATGAGTGCAAATAACTGTCCTGGGTTTATACTTCCAGGGTGACGTTTGCTGCTGCCTTCTGCCTTCTCCCTCGGTAACAGGGTCCTGATTCCGCAAGGGCTGAGCAGTCCCACAAGAAAGCACCGGATTCCCCGGCCCCACTGCAGCCAACGAGATGCACACCGCGTCGCGGGCGAGGTTCCGGGCAAGCTCCTCACGAACTCAGATGTGTGCTCGGATGACGGCTGCAGACGGGACTAAAGAGAACGGACACTGATCGCGAAGTCTACCAGATCCCTTCAGGGACACCACGCTGACCATTTCCCTACAACTGGGAGCCCACCAGGGACGCCTGCGCTCATCACTTCTACACAGCACCTTCTGTGGTTCCAGCCATTGTACATAGGCAAGAAAAAGAAATAAAGGAGGAAGTAAAACTGCCTCTGTTTGCTGATCTGGTTGTTTATGTAGGGTTCTTCCCCTCCCCCCACACTCTCACCCCTCCCTCTCCTGTTCCCATTCTTATTTACTAAGATCTGTTTTCAATTAACTTTATACACACATGATTAATTCTATACTAGGTAAAGAGTTTAACAAGTAGTATGAAACAAACCTGTTCAAAGTCGTTGCATCTCGAAGTGTCACCCTCAGTCCTGCAGGTGGCCTTGCTGGGCGTTACAGATCAGGGAGAACGTGGCGTTTGTTCTCTTGGAGCTGGCTTATTTCACTAAGTGTGATGTTTTCCAGTTTCATCCATTTTGTTGCAAATGACAGAATTTCATTTTTTAACCCCTGTGTAGTATTCCATGTAACACAACATTTTTAGGAATAAATTAAGCAAAAATGTACAAGTAATTTTTAAGATGAGATACCAATTCAATTCTGGTGAATTGTAGTTGGGTATGTAGATGATAAATACCACACAGGAGAGATTGGGTTCTCTAAGCATAAAACTGTTCTTGGTTTCAAGAGAATTAAAGAACAAAGAATAAAAAAAAAAGAAAAAATATACAAGTACTCTACATTGAAAACAATAAACCTCGCTGGGATAAATTAATGAAAACCACAATAAATAATAAATAGTAAATAATAAAAGAGGGGATATACCCTGTTGGTGTGTGGGTAAGTTTATTGCTACAATGTACATTCTCCGCAAGTATTTTTTTTTGTAAAAACTAATAAGCTGGAGCAGGCATTGTGGTATAGTGGGTAGGGCCACTGCTGCCTGCAGTGCCGGCATCCCGTGTGGGCACCAGTTTATGTCCCGGCTGCTCCACTTCCAGTCCAGCTCCCTGCTAATGGCCTGGAAGGCGGTGAAGATGGCACGTGGGCCCCTGCACCCATGTGGGAGACCTGGAAGAAGTTCCTGGCTTCCATCAGGCCCAGCCCTGGCTGTCGTAGCTATCTGTGGAGTGAACCAGCAGATGGAAGACCTGTGTGTGTGTGTGTGTGTGTGTGTCTCCCCTTCTCTCTGTGTAACTCTTTCAAAGAAATGAATAAATATTAATAAAAACTAAAGGGCTGATCATAAAATTTATACAAAAATGAAAATGATCTAGAATAGACAAGAGAATTCAAAAGGAATAAAGTAGTAGGAGTTACACTACCTAATTTCCAGACTTCTTCTTATAAAGTTACAGAAATTAAACAGTGGTATTAAAGAAAGCATGTAAATAAAGATCAAAGGGAGAGGAAGGAGAGAGGGTCCAGAAACAGAGGGCGCATTGTGAGCAGCCCATTTTCTACAAGGGTGCAGAGAAGTTCCGTGGGGCGGCAGTCTTTCCAGGAGAGGGCTGGCACTGGGCGCTGTGGTCACAACCCCGCTTGGGACGCCAGCGTGCGGCATCACAGGGCCTGGGCTGCAGCCCTGGCTCCACTTTGAGTTCCAGCTTTCTGCTGGTGCACATCCTGGGAGGCAGCGGGTGATGGCTCACGGAGGGGCTTCCTGCCACCCACGGGGGCCTCGACTGAGACCCCTGCTCTTGGCTGCAGTCCGGCCCAGCCCCGGTCGTTGTGGACACTGGGGAGTGAACCAGCCGTTGGGAGGCCTCTGTCTCTCTGCTTTTCACATGAGTAAAATTAAGTAACTAGGAACATTTCCACATGGTGCTAGGAGGTGCCTAGAGCAGACAAATGCACGGAGCAGAGTGTACAGCAGTGTCTTCAGTGGGGCTGAAATGACAGGGAATTGGCTCTGGTTTGGGTTTGGTTTGTTCCCCGAAGGTTCAAGGACGGAGCCCTAGCTTTGAGAGGGGTGGGCCCCTGAGTGGGGGCCAGGGAGGACTTGGGTCCCTCAGAGGGAAGCGACCCGCACCCTGCTGTGTGGAAGGGCAGCTTCTGGCTTTGCCCACCTGCTCCCTCCCCACACAGCGGGCTGTCCACTACGGGGCGACACAGCCAGGGGGCCTTGCTGGAGCCAGTGCTGTCCTGCTTGGACTTCCCAGACACCAGAACTGAGCCAAATAAAGCACGTTTATTTTTAAAGTACCCAGCCTTAGGGGTTTGTTGTAGTAACACAAAATAGTTTTAGTTCAAATGACGAGAAGTTCTGGAGATGGGAGGTGGTGAAGACGGTACAACACGAATGTATTAAAGCCACGGAACTGTACACTTAAACTGGTAAAATGGCACACTTTATGTTATGTATATTTCACTACAATAAAAATATTTTTCAAAGGCTCTGGGACAACTGGAGAAATGAGTATCAACCTTTTCTCAATACCAAAAACAGAAGTTAACTTGAAATTAATGAGTTAAAAATGTAAAGGCTAAAACTATAAGTTTTTTATCTTTTCTTTAAAGATTTTTTATTTGAAAGTCAGAGTTACACAGGGAGAGGCAAAGGCAGAGCGAGAAAAAGAGAGAGAGGTCTTCTGTCTGCTGTTCACTCCCCAAAAACAATGGACAGGGCTGGGCCAGGCCGAAGCCAGGAGCCAGGAGCCAGGAGCCTCTTCCGGGTCTCCCACGTGGGTGCAGGGGCCCAAGCACTTGGGCCATCTTCCACTGCTTTCCGAGGCCATAGCAGAGAGCTGGATCAGAAGTGGAGTAGCCAGGTCTCGAACTGGCACCCGTATGGGATGCTGGTGTCAAAGGCAGTTGCTTGGCCAGCGCCGTGGCTCACTTGGCTAATCCTCCACCTGCGGCGCCGGCACCCCGGGGTGCTAGTCCCGGTTGGGGCGCCAGATTCTGTCCCGGTTGCTCCTCTTCCAGTCCAGCTCTCTGCTGTGGCCCGGGAGTTCAGTGGAGATGGTCCAGGTGCTTGGGCCCTGCACCTGCATGGGAGACCAGGAGAAGCACCCGGCTCCTGGCTTCGGATTGGCGCAGTGCACTGGCTGTAGCAGCCATTTGGGGGGTGAACCAACGGAAGGAAGACCTTTTTCTCTGTCTCTCTCTCTCTAACTCTGCCTGTCAAAAACAAACAAACAAAATAAAATAAAAAAAAAGGCAGTTGATTTACCTGCTATACCACAGCAGTAGGCCAAAATTTTTTATCTTGAGGTCGACAAAAGACTTCTTAGCTGGGACCCACAGAATATGAAAGATAAATAAGGTGAAGCTTCACTCACTACACCACAGAGCCAGGGGCCCCGCCTTGCGCTCTCAAACTGTCAAGGCCTTTGCAATGGAAGGGAGGTAAACATATCGTCTATTTTTTTTTTTTTCTTTTTTGGACAGGCAGAGTGGACAGTGAGAGAGAGAGATGGAGAGAAAGATCTTCCTTTGCCGTTGGTTCACCCTCTAATGGCTGCTGTGGCCGGCGCACCGCGCTGATCCAAAGGCAGGAGCCAGGTGCTTCTCCTGGTCTCCCATGGGGTGCAGGGCCCAAGCACTTGGGCCATCCTCCACTGCACTCCCGGGCCACAGCAGAGAGCTGGCCTGGAAGAGGGGCAACCGGGACAGATTCCGGCGCCCCGACCAGGACTAGAACCCGTGTGCCGGCGCCGCAAGGCGGAGGATTAGCCTAGTGAGGCGCGGCGCCAGCAAACACATCATCTTAAATTAAAAGATAACTGGAATCGGAAATATGAGATTAACTAGACAAGTGTGTTTCTCACTTTTAATTTCATATTTCAATGTTAAAATAATATTTTAACTCTAATTCTCTAAGAAAATCAGACGAAGATCTGGTGACCCCACACGGCCACGCTGCTCTCCCTGTGAAGAGCGTCCCATGGAACGCTAACATCCACGGCACACCACACGGCTCTCCACTCGGTCCCTCGGGCCCACACGGTGGCCCAGGAGGTTGTGAGCCGGCCCAGTCCCAGCACTCCAAACAGGGCATGCGTGTGGCCCTAACGATGAGGAAATGAAACAGTTCCCACTATTGTTCTGACTTCACTGAGCAGACACGAGATGCAGGCAGGCCAAGGAGTTTCCTGAGGCCACCTGGGTGTCCAGGGCCCGAGCTGTTCTTCTAATCAAGTCACCTGTTCCAAGTCCAGCCCTTCAACCTCTATTATGTGGACTTTCAACCAAGAAGGGGGAGGGGTTTATTTCCTGCAGAAACATAACTGCAAGAAAAGCAGAAGTGATATCAGATGTCAGGGGCTAAAATTAGACTAAAACCCACTTGGAGTTTCTGTCACCGTCTGCTTGCTCTGAAGGCTGGACCCTGGGTGGCCTGTAGGGGAAGGGTCCACGCTCCTGCCCATCACCACGCCCTCCCTTGTTCCTTTAGACTTCAGTCAAGTGTGTCGAAAATCTAAGTGTTTAGGCCGGCTCTGTGGTGTACTAGGTAAAGCTGCCGCCTGCAGCGCCGCCATTCCAGACGGGTGCTTGTTCAGGTCCCGGCTCCACTTCCAATCCAGCTCTTTGCTGTGGCCTGGGAAAGCAGTAGAAGATGGCCCAAGTCCTTGGGCCCCTGCACCTATGTGGGAGACCTGGAAGAAACTCCTGGCCCCTGGCTTCGGATCGGCCTAACTCCGGCAGCTGCAGCCAATTGAGAAGTGAATCAGCAGTTGGAAGACCTGTCTCTCTCTCTCTCTGCTTCTGCCTCTCTGTAAATCTGCCTTTCAAACCAATCAATCAATCAAAAAAGAAAATCTAAGGTTTTTTTATTGAAAGATTTTATTTATTTATCTGAGAGGTAGAGTTACAGACAGAGAGGTAGAGCCAGATCCAAAGCCAGGAGCAGGGGCTTCTTCCAGGTCTCCCACGCAGGTGCAGGGGCCCCAACCACTTGGGCTATCTTCTACTGCGTTCTCAGGCCATAGCAGAGAGCTGGATCAGAAGAGGAGCAGCAGGACTCAAACTGGCAGCCATTTGAGATGTTGGTGCCAAGCTGGCCCCTCTAAGTGTGTTTAAGAAAATGATAGTAAGGGCCGGCGCCGCGGCTCACTTGGCTAATCCTCCGCCTGCGGGGCCAGCACCCGGGGTTCTTGTGCTGGTTGGGGCGCTGGATCCTGTCCCGGTTGCTCCTCTTCCAGTCCAGCTCTCTGCTGTGCAGGCAGTGGAGGATGGCCCAGGTCCTTGGGCCCTGTACCCACATGGGAGACTGGGAGGGAGCATCTGGCTCCTGGCTTCGGATCGGTGCAGTGTGCTGGCCACAGCGCGCCGGCCGTAGCGGCCATTTGGGGGGGTGAACCAACGGAAGGAAGACCTTTCTGTCTCTCTCTCCCTCACTGTCTAATTCTGCCTGTCCAAAAAAAAAAAAAAAAAAATGATAGTAGGGGGCTGGCACCGTGGGGTAGTGGGTTAAGCCTCTGCCTGTGGTGCCAGTTGTAGTCCCAGCTGCTCCTCTTCCAATCCAGCTCTCTGCTGTGGCCTAGGGCAGCAGAAGGTGGCCCAAGGGCTGGGGCCCCTGCACCCACATGGGAGATCTGGATGGAGCTCCTGGTTCCTGGCTTCAGCCTGGCCCAGCCTGGGCCATTCAGAACATTTGGGGAGTGAACCTGCAGATGAAAGATCTCTTTGTCTCTCCTTCTCTCTCTCTCTGTAACTCTGCTTTTCAAACAAATAAAGAATAAATCTTTAAAAACAAACAAACAAACACAGGACTAAAGCCTTTTAAAGCAATCCAGCCTTACACGCCACTTCCCAGACACACAGCCAAGAACAGAAAGACAGAAAGGATAAAAGGAAAATCGAGGCGATCATGAGGCCGGCCCTTGTGAAAAAGGTGCTGCAGTCAATTAACTGCTGGAGAAAGATGAAATTAAGGCAAAAAGTACGGCCAGGGGCAGAGTGGCCCTGTGCTGCCTCACAGGCTCCCCCCGCCAGCGGCGCACTACGTGGTCTCCAAGTGCGCAGCATCCAGCAAGCAACGGCGAGGAGAGCCGCCAGAACGGACCCCTGATTTTCACGACAAATATGGTAACGTGTTAGCTGGCGGAGCAGCGCTGACACACGCGGCAGCACAGGTTGTAACAGAATGGGACGTGGCCCCCGCGGGCACAGTCACCCCAAAGGAACGGAGGGGTCAGTCCTCAGCCCAGCTGGGGTCACACGGAATTGTTTCAAAACCAACTCATAACTGATGCCAAGTAAAAGCACTGTACCTGCTAAGCACTCCAACACCTTACAAAAGAGAGTGGCCCCAGAGAATGATAAAAGGAGCAATTTAGCAGGAGGCCATCATGATTCCAAAACTGTTAGCATTTCATAACAAAACCTCAAAATACATGCTATAAAAACTGGCAAAATTTCAAGAAGAAACTGGTAATTACCACATTACCACAGCAGAGACTCTAACACACCCCACTGTAACACTCATAAATCAAACAGACAAAATATTAGAAAATGTATATGGTATTTGAATTACACAAGAAGCTTGGCTTAATGGAGACTGTATATGTGAACAGATATGAATTTATATTTATCTTATGCAAGGCTTCTTCAAAAATTCATGGAAACATGGAATTAAAGATATGAATTTATTTTGGTGCGAAATATTGCAATCCAGGCTTAATTTGCTAATAATACACATTTTCCACATCTTATGGAAGAAGCATATTACAAAATTACACATACCTGCATTTAACAATTCTCAACATTTGTTTTTTAAAGATTTTATTTACTGAACCAGTGGATGCAAGACTTCTCTCTGTTTCTGCCTCTCCTTCTTTCTGTGTAACTCTAACTTTCAAATAAGTAAATAAATCTTTTTTTAAAAAAATGTATTTATTTGACAGGTAGAGTTACAGAGAGAGGGAGAGCAGAGATCTTCCATATGCTGGTTCACTCCCCAAATGGCCGCAACGGCCAGAGCTGAGCTGATCTGAAACCAGGAACTTCTTACGGTCTCCCATGTGGGTGCAGGGGCCCAAGCACTTGGGCCATCTTTCACTGCTTTTCCCAGGCCATAAGCAGAGAGTTGGATCAGAAGTGGAGCAGCGGGGACTTGAACTGGCACCACAGGCAGAGGCTTAGCCTACTGCACCACAGCTCTGGCCCCTCTAAAGATGGGGGTAGGGGCCTGCCGCTATGGCTTAGTGGGTAGAGCCGCCGCCTGCAGTGCCAGCATCCCATATGGGTGCCAGTTCTAGTTCCGGCTGCTCCACTTCCGATTCAGCTCTCTGCCATGGCCTGGGAAAGCAGTAGCAGATGGCCCAAGTCCTTGGGCCCCTGCACCCTCATGGGAGACCAGGAAGAAGCTCCTGGCTCCTGGCTTCAGATCAGCTCAGCTCTGGCTGTTGCAGCCATCTGGGGAGAGAACCAGCGGATGGAGGACCTCTCTCTCTGTCTCTCCCTCCTTCTGTCTGTAACTCAACTTCTCAAATAAATGATACTAAACACACACACACACACACACACACACAAAGATGGGGGAGTTGGAGTCTGTCCTGTTTGGTGATTCACTCCCTAAATGTCTACCATAGCCGGGAGGGAGGGGGTGGAACTCCAGCTGAGTCTCCCATGTGGGTGGCAGGGGCCCAAGTACTTGACCTGGTCATGCGCTGCTACAAAGGGTGTGCATTAGCTGGGAGCTGGATTTGGTAATGGAGCTGAAACTCCAACTCAGGCACTGTGACATGGGACGTGTGAAACACCCGCCCCCAGTCCCCCTGAGCTCTCAGGGCTCCTGCCTTCGGTAACCTGCCCTGGTGTTTGGGCCAGGCCGTGGTCTGAAGGCAGAAAGCCCGGCATGAACTTGCAGAAGCAGGTTTGAGCTTTGCTTTATCTGTTCAGCAAAACACGGTGAGGCCACACTGTGCACAGGGGCTCAGACACGCGGCAACTGCAGAAGGCTGTGTCGCGTCAGGCAGACAGACAGTAAACCACCAGCAAGTGACTCAGCCGAGGGGCATTTGAGGCCTCGGGGGACTGACGAGATCCAGTAAGGGGGTGGATGAGCGGGGCTGAGGTGGGTCCACCCAGGGAACGAGGCAGGCTGGGAGAGGAAGAGCACGTGGTGGGGGGACTGGGAGGGAAGGACCCTCTTAGTTGTCATGGAAACCAAGGGAGAGGCGAGTTTAAAGGGGGCCAGGAGCCACACCTGTGTGGTCTGTGGCAAGCAGGTCCTGGTGGTGTGTCCCGTCCCGCGGGACAGCAACTGGGGCCGAGCACCTAGAAGGAGAAATGAAAGGGACAGGAGACACAAGGATGGCAGCAAGACAGGTGCCGATCAAGCTGCGACTTTATTTTTCAACCACACACTTATATATCATGGAGGCAGGGTATCGGGAGGGGGAAGGAGGAGGGGCTTATCTTGTAGCTGCAATGCTAATGCAAGTAGGGGAAAGGTTACAAGGCCTTAAGGCACAAGGTCACACAAGATTGCGTTATCAGTACTATCAGGTCTGGCCTGTCCAGCCCTGTCTCTCAACTAAGAGGTCACATGCTGCGTGGTCCCCGACATATCCCCCTTTCTTATCAATTAAACAGAAATGGCTACCGGTTAGGCCAAGCATGATGAGTGAGCAGTGCCTGTCTTAGGAATCGACCCGGGGCTCCATCACCTCTTACCCGTCATTGGATATCCTTGCCAGTCCCCAAGGACTCCTGTCTTAGGTGGGTGAGGTTCCGGGAAGGTGCCCGTCATTGGCTTACTGCTCATTTTATTGATAGGCCTGGGGCCCTTCCTGGGCTCCCGACTGGGGCAGCAGCAGACCGAAGGGGAGAGTCAGTTGTTGGAGGGACTGTGACCTCACTGGCCAGACTTCACCGGCCAGAGAGAGAGATAACGTTTTCCATGGGATCTTCCATGGCCAGACTTTGGTAATGTATTTGAATTGGTCTGGCTGCTAAATTATCTACTTGTTGTCTGATAAAGGTCATCAGCCTATTGAGGAGACAAGGACCTATAGATACCACAACAAGCAACCCAACAATGGGGCCTAAAAGCGGTAGCAAATAGGGAAGCAGTCCATTCCATCCAGTCCAAAAGGGATTTTCAGCCATGGCACGTCGACGACGCTCCAGATCTTCTTGAAGTGTCTTGATTTTATCACGAACAATGCCGGACTTGTTAGCATAAAAACAGCATTTTTCCTGTAAAGCCAAGCAAATACCTCCCCGTTCAGCAGTAAGCAAGTCTAAGCCTCTACGATTTTGTAGAACCACTTCCGCTAGGGAATCAATTTGATCTTGAAGGTCCTGAATGGTGGTGGATAGGGTCTGCACATCATTAATAAGTTGTTGGGACAATTCTCTATATTTGTGGACCGCGATTCCTAGTCCTGTGGATCCTGTAACCATAGCTGAGGAAATTCCCAATGTGGCTAATAAAGGAATAAACTGAATAGCTCGTTTTTGTCTCCCTGCAATATAATCAAGGGAGGGGATAGGAACAGGGGTATCTCCATTGATAATCTCTATATCAGGAAAAAGTATAGCATGCATGCAATTACCGGTCCAATTTGTTGGTAAAATGGTATAAGCTAAATTATCCCTACATACAAAAACGGTGGAATTAGGGGCATAAAGAGGGTAGTTTACTGTTACATTATTTGTACAGAAAGGAGCAAGGCCTACATCGATATCGAAGGGATTGTTGTTGGGAGGTTTATAAAGGCAAGTGATATTTTCCGTTGGGACAGGAAGAACGGGAAAGGGCTGCATAGGGGGGTGGCCCAAGAAACTATTGAACTCAAGGGTATTATTAATCGGTAGAAAAATGGCAAGAGGAAGGGGGGGTCCCTGGCGTAAACAGAGCCAGCAGTCTCTTGCAAGGTTTGGGGCAGAGAGATTAAGCAGTTTATGGGTGTTGTTAAGGATATCGATGGTATTGACATCCAAGTCTTTATTTCCTCTGGAATGAACTTTAGCCAGGGGGTGGTATTGGAGGGAAGGGTAAAGGCTTTCAAATACAGTTTCGAGTACCTTTTGTGTTTTTAATTTAGTAAGGGTATCCTGAGGGCCTCCACCGTCAGACACTCCCACAGGGGCTATAGGGTACCAGCAGGCTACTTGTCCCTTAGTGGGGCAGGAGGGGGAGCTGAAGCGTGAAGAGGACAACTCTCCTCCGAACGTTCCCTCATAATCTCCTGATATAACAGCAAACAGTAAACGCTGATTTCCCTTATTACAGGTTTGATACTGTGTATAACAGGAGGAGTACACGGAGTAATGGATAGTTTTATTGCACTCTGATGGGCACTGATCCCCAGTGCGGTAAGAGTCTAGCTTAGGTTTGGGAACACAGAACCATCGGGAACCCGGGACGGTCAGATAAGCAGTTTTATCTCCGCAGTCTTGTGTAAAATGCGGCTTTTGAGCGTGGGAAGGATACTATTATGCCCCCTGAGCAGGTACAAGGGTGATGCTGTTGAAGGTATTTTTGAATGCCCTGAGGGTTGTCAAGCCCTGCAAAGACTGGTGGAGCCCAATGGATGGTGTAGATTGCCATCATCAGGAGAGCAAGGCTGAGGGCCATTGTATTAGGGCCCTTTGGAGGGGTTAATCAGTGAGCCCTCAGGAAATGTAGCAGGGGAGGAGAGAATAGAGAGAAGATAAGATACTCAAATAGCAACAATGGCAACAATTCCAGCAATAATAAGGAGTCCTGTAATGAGTCCCAGTAGCGTCCAGCCAGGTCGTTTCATTCCTGTGGGTATAAAGAAAAGGCGTTCTCAGGGCCAAGTACAGGCTCTGGAACAACATCATTATTTGTAGGAATTGGTGGATTAACTTGTTTAATTAATCTTTCAGGTAGCCATCTTGGTGCCGATTGTTTTTGGTCCAGGATGCAGGCTGAGCCACGTCCCCAAACAAGTACTGGATCTGGGCCGTGCCAGCTACTGGTGAGGGGGTCTCGCCACATTACCATAGGCGGAGCCGTATCAGGGGAAGGGTGCCAATGACGGTCCGCAGCTGAATGATTATTATTATCCAAGGTCAGGAAGTTTAGCACAAAGAGCGCATGATTCAATCGGTCGCGGGGAGAGGCAAAAGACAAGGAAGTGGCTTCAAGCCGAGTGAGCCAAGTTTTTAGTGTTTGATGGGCTCTTTCAACGATTCCCTGTCCCTGTGGATTGTAGGGAATTCCTGTAATGTGGTTAATATGGAGCGCCTCACAAAATTGTTTAAACTTAGTGCTGACATAAGCAGGACCATTGTCTGTCTTAATCTTAACAGGTTTTCCCAGTACAGAAAGAGCTGTGATAAGGTGCGAGATAACATCCTTAGCAGCTTCTCCTGTGTGGGGGGAGGCAAAGACAAAGCCACTATAGGTGTCTATAGAGACATGGAGATACTTTAGTTTGCCAAATTTTGGGAAGTGTGTGACATCCATTTGCCACAGTTGATTAGGGAGAAGACCACGCGGATTGACTCCCAAATGCGGTACAGGTTGGCTTGTAACACATGAGGGGCATTTTTTGACTATTTCACGAGCCTGTTCTCGTGAAATTTTACAAAACAAACGGAGAGATTGAGCATTTAAGTGATGCAACCTATGCAAGTTTTGAGCTTCCTGTACTGATCCCACAATTATGGGGAAGGTAAGCCTTGTAGCAGCATCTGTCTGGGCATTACCTTCTGAGTTCTGAGCTTTCTGCACTGATCCCACAGTTGTGGGGAAGGTAAGCCTTGTAGCAGCATCTGTCTGGGCATTACCTTCTGAGTTCTGAGCTTCCTGCACTGATCCCACAGTTGTGGGGAAGGTAAGCCTTGTAGCAGCATCTGTCTGGGCATTACCTTCTGAGTTCTGAGCTTCCTGCACTGATCCCACAGTTGTGGGGAAGGTAAGCCTTGTAGCAGCATCTGCCTGGGCATTACCTTCTGAGAGTGACCCTGGTACTCAAAAAATGCCTTTAGATCCTTATTTTTAACCCGAACTCCTCGTGTCTTGAGGGCCTCCCTGAGACCTGAAATGAACATTTCCCGTGACAATAATGCCTGTCCCATGGCTGTCACTTACCTTGCGCCGTCTTCACTCCACAGCGTCGACCGATGCTGATGATCTCGGGTGGGCAGTTCCGAGCCGGTCGCACAATCACTTGGATCCAAGTTTTCCTCCTGGAAGGCGGCGTTCCTCCAATCTCACAGGCACTCGAACCCCAAGGGCCGCACTCGAGCCCCACGTTGGGCGCCAGTTGTCCCGTCCCGCGGGACAGCAACTGGGGCCGAGCACCTAGAAGGAGAAATGAAAGGGACAGGAGACACAAGGATGGCAGCAAGACAGGTGCCGATCAAGCTGCGACTTTATTTTTCAACCACACACTTATATATCATGGAGGCAGGGTATCGGGAGGGGGAAGGAGGAGGGGCTTATCTTGTAGCTGCAATGCTAATGCAAGTAGGGGAAAGGTTACAAGGCCTTAAGGCACAAGGTCACACAAGATTGCGTTATCAGTACTATCAGGTCTGGCCTGTCCAGCCCTGTCTCTCAACTAAGAGGTCACATGCTGCGTGGTCCCCGACAGTGGTGGCCTGTGGGGGACATTTGCAGGGGCTGTGGGGTGAGGAGCGTGAAGGGAGTATGCAGTTGGGGTTCTAGAAGATTAACAGCTATTAACACATACGTGCATATTTACATACATGCATATTAACAAGCATACCAAACAAGAGAAGACTGACACAATTAAAGAGAGAAGCAGGTGGGTCTACAGTAGCAGTGGAGATGTAGAGGCTGCAGGAAGTGGCTGGACACAGTGATGGCAGTGGCATGGCAGGAACAGCTGAAATGAGGCCAAGGACCTGGCCCAGACGGGGGCCAGCTGGTGGGCCAGCAGGCAGGGCTGGGCTGCAGGAGCCAGGAGGGGCCTGTGGCACCAAGGCCGCATGCTGACGCTGCGGGGACGCCTCGGGCTCAGTGGGCTCTGAGCTGTCGGGTGGCCGAGCTCCCACGCCTCCGCCAGGCACTCTTCGGGGGGTCTGCCCAAGAGCTCCCCCAGGCCCATGTGGCCTGTTTGTCTGAACGTGTGATAGGAGGTGGGAAGAAGTGGAGATGATGAGAGATTTTCTAGAATTTTGGCCCTGATGCAAGCAGGAGGAAGCAGAGGGGCCACCCAGGAGCGTGGACGGGCCGCTGAGGTGGCTTTGCGGGGGTGGGGTGGGGTGGGTGAGTTCCCCCGGCAGGGGCCGTGCAGGGAGCACGCCATGTTTGCGAGCGCTTGTAGGTATTGCTACTTCTGCTGCTTGCCAGGCAGTGCTGGTGGGGCTGAGGGGTCAGCAGGTCACAGGTGCACAGAACCCAGCCAGCCAGCAGGGACCACCCATCTGCTGCGTGCCAGTTAGCAAAGATGTGAGATTTTCCTCTTAAAATCTTTTTACTTATTTTATTTAAGAGGCAGAGAGGCAGCCAGACAGACAGAACTGCCATTTGCTAGTTCACTCCCCGCACGCCCACAACTGAATGCAAACCAGGTCTCCCACACGGGTGGCAGGGACCCAAGTGCTTTAGCCATCACCTGCTGCCTGCTGGAATCGGGGCAGTCGGGGCTGGAACCCAGGTTCTCTGGTAGGGGATGTGGGCATCCCAAGTGGCACTGAGCAGCTGCGTCAAATTCCTGACTCAAAGATGTCAGATTTTCTCTTGGTCAGCCAGGTCTCAAGGCTAGAGTGGGGTGGCAGGGGAGGCTGGAAGGGCTCCCATTGGGCCAGGAGGGACTGCATGGCCAGGGGGCTCTGGGCCCACCCAGGTCAAGGCAGGAGACCCTGCGATGGTCTGAAGTTCTGGGTGTGGGAAGGGGGCAGCCTCCCCCATCCTGTCCACTGCTGGTGCGCCCTGCTGAGCACTGTCCACCACTGTGAAGCGGCCACAGTGGACTGAGAGGCAGGTGCAGGCCTGGGAAGGCAGGGAGGGAGCTGGCAGAGCGCTTGTGGACTGCAGAGACAAGGGCAGGAAGATGGTGGAGACACCAAGGGCCGGGAAGCTCACGCTTCCGCTCTCCGGGGCTGGGCCGCAGGAAACCCAGTCCTCTGCTTCCCCAGGTGCTTCCTGCAGATAAGGGAGCCTCCCGGCCCCTTCCTGCTCCCTCTCCCCCACTCCCATCCTGCCCCAATCCCCAGGGGGCCCTTGGCGGCCCCGCTCCGGGCAGGCCAGCGGCCTTGGGAGGAGCCTGGACAAGGGCGGGAAGCCTGGGCATCCTGGGGCCCCACTCCCCCCCGCAGGGAGGGTCCACCCGGCTCAGGGAGAAGAGGAGCCCCGCAGACAGCGCGGGAGGCTCCGTGGTGCGGTCAGCGTGTCCAGGGAGGCAGAGACTGCTCCTCAGGGTCTGGCAGGAGGGGGTGAGTGTTCCCGAGAAGCGGCCTCGCGCCGGGGTTTGCCCAGAGGCCGTTCTGGGGCGGAGAAGAGGACAGAAAGCCTTGTGGGGGCCAGGGAGCGCTCTGGAGGTGGGCGAGCGGGCCCAGCACAGTTGTGTGGGGGGCCAGGGCATTTCCGGAACGACCCGGCTGCCATGGGGACGGTCAGCAAGGGTTAAGGTGCGTGGGGCGCTGGGCACCCCAAGGTTATTCCCAGGAGGCTCAGGAACAGCCCAGTGTCTTGGAGGATCTGGCACCAACGCCCTGGGCAGGGGTGTCCCCTCCGCCGGGCTGCGTTGGAGGTCGAGCGTGTGGCGCGCCGGAGCTGGGCAGGAGTCGGGAGCCGCCCGGCGAGACCTCCGGACTCTCCAGACCTTTAGGGGCCGCCCTCGGCTCTCGAGGCGCGGGGCACCCGCGGTCCTGCGAGGTCTCTGGGCGGGAGCCCCGCACGCTCCAAGGGGGCGGCGGCGCCCGAGCGGGCTCTGCGCCGGGCTCCGCGCGCCGCCCACTCACCACCCCTCCCCGTTGCCACGACAACGCGCAAAACTAAAATTCACTCCCCGCGGCAGGTGGAGACTGGGCGCCCCCTCCCCTAAGCCCTTCCCGCAGGTCGCGCCCCCATCCTGTCGTCGCTAAGGCGACGGGGAGGGGGCGACAGGCGCTGGCTCCGGGCCGACCCGAGGGTCCGCGGAGGGCTAGGAAAGGGGGCCTGGGAGTCCGCGGCCAACTCCCCAAACTCGGCTGCTGGGTCGGGGGCAGCCGCGCGGAACTGCGCCGGGTGCGGCCCGAAGGGTTAACTCCGAGGGCGCCGGGAAAGCCCCAGGCCGGGGTCCCCACCGTCCGACCCCCGGGAAGGGCTGGGTCCTCGCCAGCGCCTCCGGGTCTGGAGTAGGGGTTAGCAAAGTGGGGGAGCGACAGTCACCCCCGGAAGCCAGCCCTCCCGTTTCTGTCCCCCTTTCAGCCCTGCCTCTGCGCCTCCTGCCCCACGCGGCCCCCGCCCCGGCGCCGGGACCCCCGCGCCCGGACCTCTCCTCCGCGGCGCGGTTCCCGGCCGGCGGGTGCCCGCCCGCAGCGGAAGGCGGCGTGGCCCTCGTCGCTCAGCCACTCCCCCCACCCCCCGAATAGCCCCCCGCGGCCCCCGCCCCGGGGCCCGGGCCTCGCCCTCCGCCCACGTCCCCCCTGGGACCCCGCAGTGCCCCCCCCGCCCGACCGGCCCCGAGTCCTCCCGGCCCCCGCCTCCGGTGCAGCCCCCTCCCCGCCCCCGCTTCCCTCCCGGCTCAGGCCCCCTCCCCCCGCCGCCCCCGCCCCCGGGGAAGGCAGGCGCCGAGCTGAGCCGGGGCCGATGCAGCTGAGCCGCGCCGCCGCCGCCGCCGCCGCCGCCGCTCCCGCGGAGCCCCCGGAGCCGCTGTCCCCCGCGCCGGCCCCGGCCCCGGCCCCCCCCGGCCCCCTCCCGCGCAGTGCGGTCGGCGGGGCTCCGGCGGGGGGCCAGGGGGGGCCGGGGCGCCGCGCGGAGTCCCCGTGCGCTCCGCTCCCGGCCGCTGCCGGCCCTGGCCCCGGCCCGGGCCCCGGCCCCGGCGCGGGCATGGACGGCCCCGGGGCCAGCGCCGTGGTCGTGCGCATCGGCATCCCGGACCTGCAGCAGACGGTGAGCACCCGCGCAGCCCGCAGCGCCCCAGCACCCAGCTGGACGCCCCCGGCCCCCCGCTAGGCGCGCCAGACCCCCGGCCCGCGGCTACTCACCCCTCCCCCGCCGCCTCCGCCGGGACCCTCCCCAGCGCCGGGGCGGGGCCCAGGGAAGCCCAGCCCCCGGGGCGGGGCCGCGGAGCGCGGAGCGCGGAGGCGCGGGCTCCGGAGCCCGGCGCTCCCGCGGGGGCCCTGGGGCGCGGGGCCGGGCGGGGTCGGGCAGCGCTCACGAGTCCGTTGCGCCGCAGAAGTGCCTGCGCCTGGACCCGGCCGCGCCCGTGTGGGCTGCCAAGCAGCGCGTGCTGTGCGCGCTCAACCACAGCCTCCAGGACGCGCTCAACTACGGGCTCTTCCAGCCGCCCTCCCGCGGCCGCGCGGGCAAGTTCCTGGACGAAGAGCGGCTCCTGCGGGATTACCCGCCCAACCTGGACACGCCCCTGCCCTACCTGGAGGTGAGCCGCGGACTCGGGGCCGGGGCAGCGCGCGGGGTGCGACCGCCGAGCTCTATGATGGGAGCGGGAAGGGCCAGGAGGTGCACCGGGGGGGTTAGGGTTGTGGCGGGGGGCGGGAGCGCCCTGTGCGGTGTGCCTGGGCGATGCGTGCAGTGGACAGCGTGCAGAGAGCCGTGGTGCAGTGAGCAGCGTGCAGTGGGTGGCGCTGGCACATGCACTGAGCAGGGGGCAGTGTGGTGGCCGCGTGCACCATGGTTCTGGGAGGTGGGCAGCAGTGAGTGGCTGAGGTGTGTGTGGCCTGGGTGACCGTACCTGTGGGCACGTTTGGCCCCTCTGGCGGCTCCCATGACCTGCGCACTGCAGCTGAGCGTGGTGGGGGCAGCCTCTGTGACTGCCCTGTCTACCGTGTGGTCAGCGTGTCTGGGACCACGTGGTCTGCAGCGAGGCTGGGTGAGTGGTGTCTCTGTTGGCTGATGGCCTTCCCTCCACCTTGTCTCTCCCCGAGCAGTTTCGTTACAAGCGGCGAGTTTATGCCCAGAACCTCATTGACGATAAGCAGTTTGCAAAGCTTCACACGAAGGTAAAGAGACGTCGTGGGGGTGGCTGCAGAGTGGCCACTGCCTCCAGCCCCGCGTGGGGCTGACCGTGGCCCTTAAGCACTGGCTCAGCCTGTCTCCTGTCGGGCCTGTGGTGGGGTAGTGGGGGGTGTCTCATGAGACGGTGGCTGACAGCTGTGGTGAGCCCCTGGGTGAGTGGCAGGAGGAAGGCGGATGGACACTGGCTATGCGGCAGTTAGGGAGAGGGAGCCCAGCAGGCGGGCACCCTGGCCGGGCGCTCCCGATTAGGTTCTCATTACTTCTCTCTCTCGGGGAGAAAGGGACTAGTTCCCCACTTCACAGGTAAGGAAACTGTACCTGAGGAGTGAAGTCACCCTCTCATGACCGCCTGTTTGACCCCAGGCGCACCTGCGAGGGGCCTTTTCTGCTTGGTGTTCTTTGGGAGCCCCTAGCGTCTCCTCTGAGTGTTGGGGGGTCAGGATGCACGCTGCAGCCCCTCCTCGTGGGCACACAGGGTCTCTGAGACCCCACTGTAGGCCGTGAGGGCCAGTGGCCATTTGCCTGATGGATACTTCTTTGACGGGGTCTAGAGCCTTGGAGAGAGGACCCCTGTGCCCTATGACCCCATCTGACCCTGGAGCCTCAGGCTCCCCTGGGCAGGTGCCGTCAGGGCCGTGGCTCTGTGGCTGGGGAGAAGCCGTTGCAGAAGCTGGCCCTGGTCATCCTGAGAACCCCCTACCGGATGTCTCCTCAGGAACCAGCTGGGCGTGGTGGTGCTTGCTCTTCAGAGCTCCTTAGCACAGCCCTGACCGCCTTGGTGGTGGTGGGCTATCGCCTCCCACGGCAGTGGTCCCTGCGGCCTCTTCTCCAAGTGTTTCCAGAAGGCCTGGGGCCTTTGGCAGGGACACCTTGCCTTGTGCAGCAGCTGGGTCAAGTGAGCCCTTGCTGGGTGGACTTACCCACAGTCTGAGGCGTGTTTCGGGGAGCAGGTGTCTCAGGTGGGGAGGGGCTCCTGAGGGTGTCCATCTGCTCTGGGGAGAGCTGGCAAGGACGATGGACCCAAGAAAGAGCAGGTGCTGTGGGAGTGAACAGGTCGGGGCTTTCTAGGCGAGGCAGGTTGACGCGCTAGGGCAGGGGGCACAGAGCCTGACTGAGTTGGGGGAAGTCTCCTGGGCACACAGCTGGAGCTCTGTGCCTTTGGTGAGGGGCTGGCTGGAGTCAGGCTGAGAGGTGTGGGGAATTGGCTTCCAGTGGTGCCTGGGCTGAGGGTGGCACAGGCTGGCCGACGGGTCAGACTGATGGGGTGGGGCAGTGTACGCCTTACCCTAGGCTTGCTGGAGGAAGGTGGGTGATGACCAGGTGACAGTGGCCACAGTGCGGCTGACTGGGACCCTGGTGTTGTAGGCGAATCTGAAGAAGTTCATGGACTATGTCCAGCTGCACAGCACAGACAAGGTGGCCCGCCTGCTGGACAAGGGGCTGGACCCCAATTTCCATGACCCTGACTCAGGAGGTGAGGAGCTGGGCTGGGAGGGTGGTAGCCTTCTAGTGACTGGGACCCTGATCTCGACCTGCCTTCTGGACCCAGAGTGCCCCCTGAGCCTGGCAGCCCAGCTGGACAACTCCACGGACTTGCTGAAGGTGCTGCGAAATGGCGGTGCCCACCTCGACTTCCGCACCCGCGACGGGCTGACCGCCGTGCACTGTGCCACGCGCCAGCGGAATGCAGGGGCGTTGACGGTCAGTGGGGCAGGGCCCTGCTCTGGGGTGCATGTGGCCTTGGGGGAGGAAGTGGGCCTGACACAGATGCTGAGGCGTGTTGCCCGCAGACCCTGCTGGACCTGGGGGCTTCGCCTGACTACAAGGACAGCCGTGGCCTGACTCCCCTGTACCACAGTGCCCTGGGGGGCGGGGATGCTCTCTGCTGTGAGCTGCTTCTCCATGACCATGCTCAGCTGGGGACCACTGATGAGAATGGCTGGCAGGAGATCCACCAGGTAGGCAGGGTGTGCGAGTCCCAGGCTCTGTCAGGGGCAGGCGTCCTGCTCTCTGTGTGACAGTGGAGGGGGTCCTAGCTTCATCTGTGGTGGGCTGGGGCGGGGACCTGCAGCACCACCCTTTCCCCAGGCCTGCCGCTTTGGGCACGTGCAGCATCTGGAGCACCTGCTGTTCTACGGCGCCGACATGGGAGCCCAGAATGCCTCAGGGAACACAGCCTTGCACATCTGTGCCCTCTACAACCAGGTATGGCCTTGCGGGTTGCACCTGCCGTGTCTGTGCCCACTGTGTGCGTCTAGGATGTGGGCATGCCGGCCTGAGGTGTGTGTGTGCCTGTGTACCGGTGCACGTCCCAGCCTGGACGCTACTCCTCTGTGCATGCCGTGGGTTGTGGTTATAGCATGGCCTCGTGGGCCTGGGTGTGCACATACACCCCATGCACACCTGTGTGCAAAACAGCCAGGTAGGAGCTGCCTGTATGCACCTACCTGCCACTCGCGTATTCTGAGTACACAGGTGTGAGTGTGCACGTGTGAGTCCTGTGCCACGCACACCCACGTGTGTGTCCATGAGCATCTCTGCAGCCCCCAGCTGTGACCTCCACTGTCCCCAACAGGAGAGCTGTGCCCGTGTCCTCCTTTTCCGGGGCGCTGACAAGGACGTCCGCAATTACAACAGCCAGACGGCCTTCCAGGTGCCCGGGGCGTGGCGGGCGCAGCACTGTGTGGCTCGGCTTTTCTGGACCTTGGTTCTTCCCGTGCCCAGGCTTGCCGGGGGAGGAGGTCGGGGTGCTTGCCGGTGCAGTGCCTAGCACGTGGGGAGGTTCTTCACCCTTCCAGGGAGAGAGCCCTGTTAGAGGGGCCGGGATGGGGGTGGGGAGGTGAGAAGACTGGAGAACAGGTGTGGGCCTGACCCCAGAGGCCTAGTCCAGGTGGTGTTGGTACTGGATGCCCAGGTGGCCTGGGACTTGTGGGGGAGTCGGGAACACTGGCGCAGCAAGGGAGCAGCAGGGACTCTGTGTCGGTGGGAGCAGAGGCCTCCAAAGGCCTGTGGCTGCTGTGGCTGTGCGGCTGGGGAGGTGAGGGACCCAAGGGTCTGGGGCAGGTCGAGAAGGAGCCACCCAGGGTCTGTTGCACAGCCAGACTCAGGGCTGGGGGCAGGGGTAGGGCAGGAGAGGTGACCAGTGTCTATCAGTAGTCTGATGTCTGGGAAGCCCCCGGACCCAGAAGACTGGGGCTCGTCCCAGTCGTAGACAGGAGAACGTGCTGAGGAAAGGGGTGCCCTGGTGTGGCTCAGCCCCCCCTGCCTGCTGACCCCTCAGGTGGCCATCATCGCGGGGAACTTTGAGCTTGCGGAGGTCATCAAGACGCACAAGGACTCCGACGTCGGTGAGTGTTGCCCACGGGGACCCCTCTGAGTGTGGGTTTGCGTGGGTCCCAGGGCCCGGCAGCCATGTGCCCATGTGGCTGATCTCTTCCTTCAGCAACCCCGTGTGTCACTGGGGTCAGTTAGTGGCCCCTGCAGGGGTAGAGGCTGTATGCAGGGAAGACCTGTGTGGAGTGGATGAAGGTTTTGGGCAGCACTGGGCTTAGGGGCCAGCTGAGGCTGCGTGGGGTTGAAGTTGGGGTCAGGACCTGTGTTTCCCACTCAGTCCTAGGAGCGACCAGCATGGCGTGTGGGGGCAGTGGGTTCTGCTCCGGGTGGGGATGCAGAGAGGGTGTAGCGCCCCTCGCTCTCCAACCTGCTTGCAAAGAACAGTGACTGGGACCAGAATGAGGCTGGGGATACGGTGGCAGTGCCCTGAGGACAAGGGGCCTTGAGCTCCCAGTGGCCTGGCCCATGTGACTGGGCAGGTGGGAGGGAGGTGCCTCAGCCCCTCCTGGGCCTCTGAGGGGTGTGGTGCCCGTGTTGCCAGGCCGGGCCATCCTGTGAGTGGGGCTCGGGCTGCAGGAGACACTGCCCCTTCCCAACCAGCTGGCCCCCAGGAGTGCTCTCAGCCCCTCCTGTCACCTTGGTGCAGACTGCTGGAATGTGGCTCCCCGTCGGGCGTGAGGGTTACTTGGCATTGTCCCCACATTAGGCTTTGGAGATTCTAAAATTTGAAGTGACTGCAGGCAGCAGTGGGCTGGGGCTGGCTTTGGGGTTAGAATCTCGCTGGTTTCAACACGGGATTGTGGTGAGGACTGAAGTTGAATTTGGGACTGGAGTTGAGGTTAAGGTCAGGTTTGTGTTTAGGGACTGGAGAGTTCCCCTGAACAGCCGCTGCCTTGGCCTGGCTGTGAGCCCCTCCCCCCCGTGACGCCCTCGTGCCAGCGGACTGGCTGAGCAGGTGGATTGGCACAGGGCCGGGTCAGAGCTCGGGTGAGAGTGCGGCGGGGAAGTTTGGGGTTTGCATTAGGGCACAGAGGTCGCCTGGGAGATGCTGTAAGCGTCTGGAGCTGGCCGCTGGCCTGGCCGGACCCTGGATGTGGATGTGATCTCTCCTGTCTGCGGGCTGTAGTGCCTCAGTTTCCCCTAAGTGCACTGAAGTCCTTCATGACTGGCCCCGTCTCGCTTCGTCTCCTGTGGCGTTCGATACCGAGGTAGCCTGGGTGCAGCTGATTACAGGCCGAGCTGGCTGGCGATGAGGCTGAGAGGCAGGAAGACCTGTGATGTGCGCAGAAGTACCAGGGCTCCTGGATTGTCACCGGCTTCCTGCCCATCCGAGCTCTGGTGTGCTTGCTTGGTGCCTGGGCAGGGGCTGTGAGCTCTGCTGGCCCCAGGTGCTCTGGCGGCACAGCCAGATGAGGGCGGTACACTCCTGGGATCGGCTGTGAACCCCTCATCTCCGTGACCCCCCCAGTGAATGAGGCTGCCGAGGCCCCAGGAGTCAGAGGCAGAGTTGTCTGGGTCTGGGCGAGTCAGGTCTGTGTCCCCTCACTCCTGCTGCACACGGTCATTCCCAGATCTGGCTGAGTCCTAGCCCGGGCCTCAGGCCCCTGGATGGGACCTGCACTGCCAGTGGAGCCAGACAGGGGCTCCCTCCCGCTTCAGGGAACCTGCCTGCCTGGCGGGGTCTGTTGGTTGGGATTTGTGCTTCTCTTTGGGGACAGGGCTGGGATTTGCCTCTGTGGCCTTGGGCAGCCTGGCGGGTCCACGTTCTCTCTTGGGCGCACACCCATGTTCTCCTAGACTCACTGCCCTGTAGTGGGTTTGACAGATGTCCTGGAAATGCCACCCAGAGGCCTGGTCAGTGCAGATTCCGACTCTGCACTGGGTCTGGGTGGGGCCTGGGGCTCTGCATTCCAGGGCAGGTCCTTGGGCCCCACTGCTCACAGGAGTCCACAGCGGGGCTTCGGGGACGGTGCCCTGCGGCTAGGCGAGCCGACAGCCTGTTTAGTTTTCTAGTCGAGGTGAGACGTGTAGAACGAGAAGTTAATCATTCCAGTAAATAATTCAGTGACACTTCTTACATTCACTGTGTTGTGCAGCCCACGCCCAGGAGTGGTGTTCCTTAGCCCCTCCCCACACCTGTTAGCTGCCAACTTTCTGGTCCCGTGATTTACCTGCTCCTGACAGTTCTGTTAACAGTTGTGCGGTGTGTGCCGTCTCCGCTCCTCTGTCGACCTGTGTGTGTGCACTTGTTTGCAGCTCTGGGGGATGTGCCTGGGAGTGGGACTGCAGGGTAACGTGAGAGTTCTGTGTGACTTGGTGAGGAACTGCCACACGGTCTTCTACCATTTTGCACTCTGACCAGCTGTGTATGAGCTTTCCTTTTGTTTACATTCTTCCCAATACTTATTTCCTGTTTATTAATTACAACCATCCTGGGAGGTGTGAAGGGGCATTTCACTGTATTTTTAAAAGATTTACTTGGAGATATATATAGCATCCATCTGCTGGTTCATTCCCCAGATGGCCTCAATAACGAGGTTTGGGCCAGACTGAAACCAGGAGCCAGGATCTCTGTGCAGGTCTCCCATGTGGGTGCAGGGGCCCAAGCGTGTAGCCCATCTTCTGGCTTCCCAGGTGCATTAACAGGAAGCTGGATTGGAAGCAGAGCAGCTGAGACCCAAATGGGCACTCTGATGTGACTGTGCTACTGTGCCACAGTACTGGCCCCTTAGGGTGGGGCCAGTATTTTTGTATTTTTCTAATGCCTAATGATACTGAGCACGTTTCACGTGCTTGCTTTTATTTATATGTCTTCTTTGGAGAAATGCCAGTCCTTTGCCCATGTACTTTGAAAAGTGTATATATGTTTATTTTAATTTACTGGAGAAGTCTACTCTAATCTACTGGAGAGGCATCAAGGGGAAGAGATCTTCCATCCTCTGGTTCCTTCCTCAAATGGCTGCAACATCTAGGGTCTGGCCAGGCTAAATCCCAGCCAGGTACCTGGAACTCCATCGGGGTCTCCCACTTGGGTGACAGGAGCCCAAGCCCTTGGGCCCTCATCTGCTGTATCCCAGGAGGTGTTAGCTGGAAGCTGGATCAGAAGTGGAGGTGCTGAGACTTGAACAAACCCTTGATATAGGATGGGGCGGGGCTATTGCTATGGCGTAGTGGGTAAAGCTGCCGTCTGCAGTGCCAGCATCCCATATAGGTGCCAGTTCTTGTCCTGGCTGCTCCACTTCTGATCCAGCTCTCTGCTGTGGCCTGGGAAAGCAGTGGAAGATGGCCCAAGTCCTTGGGCCCCTGCACCCATGTGGGAGACCTGGAAGAAGCTTCTGGCTCCTGGCTTTGGATCAGCCCAGCTCTGGCCATTGCAGCCATCTGGGGAGTGAACCAGTGGATGGAAAACCTCTCTCTCTCTGCCTCTCCTTCTCTCTCTCTGTAACTCTTTCAAATAAATAAATAAACCTAAAAAAAAAAAAAAAGAGGATGTTAGCATCTCCAGCAGTGGTCGCACCGCACCTCTCACCCATATTTTCTGTGTAATTTTGTTTGTTTGAGAGGCAGTGGGGAGATAGACAGAAAGGGAGAGGTGAGAGAGAGAGAGACAGAGTGAGCCCCCATGTCCCCACGTGCCTGCAATGGCCAGGGCCTGGACCACACCAGACTGAAGTTGGATCTGCACTGGCAGGAAGCTGGAGTCAAGAGCAGAGCCAGGCCTTGAGCCCAGGCGTCCTGGTGCGGAGCATGGGTATCTTAGCCAGGCCAGATGGTCTGTGCCCTCCTCACCATTGTTTTTTAAAAAAGATAGATTTATTTATTTGAAAGGGAGGGAGGGAGGGAGGCAGGGGGGGGAGAGAGAGAGAGAGAGAGAGAGAGAGAGAGAGATGGATCTTCCATCCACTGGGCCACTCCCCAGATGGCTGTAATGGCTGGGTCTGGGCAGATGGAGCCAGAAGCCTGGAACTGCATCTCTTCCGTTGCTTTCCCCAGGTGCGTTAGCAAGGAGCTGGATCAGGTGTGGAGCAGCCGAGCCTTGAACTGGTGCCTTTATGGGATACTGGCATCATAGGTGGCAGCCCCCTCTTTGCCCATATATTTTTTTAAAGATTTATTTATTTGAGAGACAGAGTTACAGAGAGGCAGAGGCAGAGAGAGAGAGGTCTTCCATTCACTGGTTCACTCCCCAAATGGCTGCAACGGCCAGAGCTGGGCTGATCCAAAGCCAGGAGCCAGGAGCTTCCTGTGTCTCCCATGTGGGTACAGGGGCCCAAATACCCAGGCCATCCTCTACTGCCTTCCCAGGCCATCAGCAGGGAGCAGGATCGGAAGTCCCATATGGGACTGGCACCCATATGGGATGCTGGTGCCACAGGTGGAGGCCTAACCTTCTATGCCACAGTGTTGGCCCCCAATTTAAAACTGAGTGGCTTATACTGTGTGTTATATGTTGTGAGGATTCTTTATATGCTCTGCATACTAAACAAATCATTAATGATTGTAAATACTCTCGTATTTGCTCAGGTAACTTTTTGCTTTCTGTTCTTTGATGTACAAAAGTTTTTAATTTTTTAAAAATAAATTTTTTGTAAGGCAGAGCGATTGGGGGGGGGTGCAGAGAGAGAGAGAGAGATTGATCTTCCATCTGCTAGTTCACTCCCCAAGTGGCTGCCACAGGAGCCAGGAGCTCCATCCTGGTCTCCCATGTAGGTGTTGGATTTAGGCACCTGGGCCATCTTTTGCCTTCCCAGGCACATTAGCAGGAAGCTGGGTTGGAAGGGGAGGAGCTAGAACTGAAGCCGCCGCTCTGATGTGGGATGCCAGCTTTGTAAGCAGTGGCCCAAATGCATTCATTTTGTTGCTTATGCTTTTGACATATAAGAATTCATTGCCAAATCTAAAGTTATGAGGGTTTACATCTGATAAAAGAATAACTTAATCCTATTTAAATTTTATTGTTAAAATTGATTTGAAGGGCAGAGAGAGAGAGAGAGAAAGTGCTCCCATGTGCTGGTTCACTCCCCAGATGCCCACGTGGGTCAGACTGGGCCAGGCCAAAGCCAGGAGCCCAGAATGCAACCAGGGTGGCAGGAAGCCTGCTGCTTGAGCCATCACTGCTGCCTCCCGGGGCCTGCCCTGGCTGGGCGCTGGAGTCAGGAGTGAGGCTGAGACTCAAGTCCTGGCACTCTGGGATGTGAGCGTCCCCAGTAGTGTCCTAATCCACCGGCCAAACACTTGCCCCCTGTAAGTTTAAAACTTGTTTATCATTCACCCGTTCATGAGCTGGATAATGCAAGGCCCCAAAGGGCTCCCAGGCACCCTCTGCTGGGAGGTGCGAGAGAGGGGCTCTGAAGACAAGGGAAACAGTTGTGATTGGCTGGAAGTTAGGTGGTGGCTTCTGATTGGTGCTGTGCTGTCTACGCTGGGCTCTGGTTTGTTCCTACAGGAATTTAAAGTGCCAGAGCCGGTCCAGTCTAATGACCTCCCAGAAGGAATTCTTTCTTCAGCGATTCCCCACTTTGGGTCTGCCCCTCTTTATGAGATCGACCAGACGTGGGCGTCAGCGGCTGGATTTTCTTGTGGAACTCCTGAGTCCCGGCATCCGGCTTGAGGAAGAAAGATTCCTCTTGTTGTTCATCTCATTTTTGTTGCTCTAATCACAGCGAGACCATCTGGCTCGTCGCTGATGGCTGTGAACACACATTCAGGATCCTTGAGAGAGTGTAGAACAGAGCGGTGCTCTTGCTGTCAGGAAGTTGGGCATCGGAGGCAGACAAACAGCTGAGTCCGGAGGGGAGCGCGTCCAGGTGTCTGGGCCTGAGCGGGAAGTGTGTTTTTCTGGTCTGCAGCCAGTCTACGGTGGACATGGACTTGAAAACGATGTACAGGGCTGCAGTCTAGCAACAGGTGCACGGCCGCTTCCTTCTGAAGCCTGACTTTTCTCCCCATGACCATCCCAGTTTCTACGTTGCGATTGCCTGGTGAAGTCACATCAGATCTGCCTGGGAATGATCAGCCACAGAGGCTCTTTCTAAGTTGGTTTTGAGAGTCAGAATTAGAGAGAGGGAGGGAGAGAGAGGGATCGGTTTTCCTTCTGCTGGTTCACTCCCCATGTGGCTGCAGCAGCCAGGACTGGACCAGTCCCGAGCCAGGAGCCAGGAGCCTCTTCTGGGTCTCCCACATGGGTTCGGGGCCAAGTGCTTGGGCCATCTTCTGTTTTCCCAGGCTCATTAGCAGAAAGCTCGATTGGAAGTACAGCAGCTGGACTTGAACCTGCATCCATATGGGACGCTGGTGCTTCAGACTGCAGCTTAACCCACTGTGCCACAGCATCAGCCCCAGATTTTTAAGATTTATTTTGGGGCCGGCATTGTGGTGTAGCACATGAGTTGCAGTCAGGAGTAGAGGAGGGGCCTGAAGCTAGGCGCTGCGATGTGGGGTGTGGGCATCCCAGTCCACGTCCTTTTTTTTTTTTTTTTGACAGGCAGAGTGGACAGTGAGAGAGAGACGGAGACAAAGGTCTTCCTTTGCCGTTGGTTCACCCTCCAATGGCTGCCGCAGCCGGTGCACTGCGGCCAGCGCACTGCGCTGATCCGAAGGCAGGAGCCAGGTGCTTCTCCTGGTCTCCCATGGGGTGCAGGGCCCAAGCACTTGGGCCATCCTCCACTGCACTCCCGAGCCACAGCAGAGAGCTAGACTGGAAGAGGAGCAACCGGGACAGAATCCAGTGCCCCAACCGGGACTAGAACCCGGTGTGTCGGTGCCGCAGGATTAGCTTATTGAGCCGCGGCGCCGGCCCCCAGTCCATGTCTTAACTGACAGGCCAAGTGCCTGCCCTAGATTGTTTTTTTAAGTGTATTTTCACTTTCAGTTGATACACAGTAATTGTGTATATTTATGGGTACTGCTGACGTTTCAATACATGTATACAATGTGTAACCATCAGATCAGGGAAGAGAACAGATTCTTATTGAACTTATGCAAATAACTATATTGTCATAAAATAAAAATATCCACAAGTAGCTTTCCAAATTCTACAAGATTAGGCAGAGAGAAAAAGCCAACATTTCAATTTTTATTCAGAAAAGTATATTTTACCAAATTGCTACAAGCTATAGATAGCATAAGAGAAAATGAAAAAAAAAAGATTCTTAAGTCTGGAAACTAAAACATTAAAATAAAGAACAAGCAGAATTGCAAGTGAGAAGTTACGGTGTGTGTTGTGGCACAGCAGGTGGAGCTGCCGCTGTCAATGGCGGCGTCCCCTGTCATAGCGCCCGTGAGAGTGGCTGCTCCACTCCCGGTCCAGCTTCCTGCTGAGGTGCCTGGTGGCAGCGGGTGAGGGCCCCCTCGGTGGAGTGGCCTGGTTGGCGCTCCTGGCTCACCCTCTGCTCCCTCGGTGGAGTGGCCTGGTTGGCGCTCCTGGCTCACCCTCTGCCCCCTCGGTGGAAGTGGCCTGGTTGGCGCTCCTGGCTCACCCTCTGCCCCCTCGGTGGAAGTGGCCTGGTTGGCGCTCCTGGCTCACCCTCTGCCCCCTAGGTGGAGTGGCCTGGTTGGCACTCCTGGCTCACTCTCTGCTCCCTGCATCTGCAGCCGTGGCTGTTGCGCCATGTGGAGGATGGACCAGCAGGTGGTCTCTCCCCACCTCTGTTCCTCCTCTCTCTCTCTCACTCTTTCACACAAACAACAGACGAATGACCCTCATCTGAAGCTGTCACAGCCAAGCTGTGGGGACAGTCCCCACTGCACTTGTAGCCTCTTCATCAGGGCTCTGGGATTCCTCAGAAGCCTGTGTGGCTCCTTGGAGAAGAGAAAAGTTCACACTGTAGTTGGTTGCAGGACCAAAGATGGCGATGGTGAAGTTCTGATGAGGGCCCATTCTAATAATTATCCCGCTGACAAGAAACTTGGTTATTTTTTGTGACATGCAGTATTTTAACATCATAACCAAAATGATGGCTGACAGCACTGTGCCAGATTTCTAGGAATTTCATATTGCTCTAGAGTATCCACAAATGTAACTTAAAGCTTGATATCATTTATCAGTTGACAGTGTTCCCCACATAGTTAACTTATCAAAAAGCCTAACCAGTTTAATCTTTCTCTTCTGGACGTTTCAGGGGTCCTTCTGGAATGTCCTAGAGTTAGTTGGGGTCAGAGAAGCTTAGCTCAGAGTTTGGCTTGGGAAGTCTGTGGACGACGTCGAGGATGTGAGCCCTTGACCCGGAGCCCGCGCAGTGCCTGGTCACCAGGCTGCTGAGCGAGGACTGCAGAGAGCCACGCGGCTGAGGAAGCCTCGGCTCTTTCAGCGGCGAGGACTCCACTTTCTTAAGGGTTAAAAACCTAACAAAGACAGCATGATGCATAGGAAGCCACGGATAACTTACAAACCCTAGGGGCCGGCTCTGTGGCACAGTATGTTAAAGCCCTGACCTGCAGCTCTGGCTTCCCCTATGGGTGCCAATTCGTGTCCCGGCTGTGCCTCTTCCAATCCAGCTCCCTGCTAATGCACTTGGGAAAGCAGTGGAAGATGGCCCAAGCCCTTGAACGCCTGTACCCACATGGGAGACCGGATGAAGCTCCTGGCTCCTGGCTTCAGATCGGCTCAGCTCTAGCTATTGCAGCCATTTGGGGTTTGAACCAACAGATGGAAGACCTCTCCCTCTCTCTGCCTCTACCTCTCTAACTCTGTCTTTCAAATAGACAAAATAAATCTTTAAAAAAAAAAAAAGACACAAACCTTAGTCTGCTAGGCTGACTGCCTGAAAGGTAAGTACACCTCTTAGGAATCCAGCTTCTGGCTTTATACCAGGGCAGTTGTGATATTAAGCCCCATTTTATTTTATTTTATTTTTTAGAACAGAATGTGAAGAGGCCAAGACTTCCCTGTAAGGTTCTGTCACTTTTTTAAAAAAGATTTATTTATTTATTTGAAAGAGTTATACGGAAAGAGGAAGAGAGGCAGAGAGAGAGAGAGAGAGAGAGAGAGAGAGAGAGAGAGGTAGGTAGGTCTTCCATCCTATGGTTCACTCCCCAATTGGCTACAACAGCTGGAGCTGTGCTGATCTTAAGCCAGGAGCCAGGAGCCTCCTCCAAGTCTCCCACATGCGTGCAGGGGCCCAAGGACTTGGGCCATCTTCCGCTGCTTTCCCAGGCCACAGCAGAGAGCTGGATTGGAAGTGGAGCAGCCTGGACTTGAACCAGTGCCTATATGGGATGCTGGCACTGCAGGAGGCGGCTTTACCTGCTACGCCACAGCACTGGCCCCTGGAGTTTTCTTAGAACCTCTTAGTTTGTCCTGTACTCTTCCTCTTTCCCACTGTGAAACAGTCGTTCTGCCGGAGGACAGAAGTTAGGCTTTATTCCCTTAAACTCACCCTCCTGGCTTCCTGTATGAGAGATGTCTGGGCTGGGCGTTCAGCCTAGTGGCTAAGATGCCGGTTAGGAACCCCATGTTGGGGCTGGCATGGTGGTACAGTGGGTTGGCCTGTGACCTGTCATGCTGGCATCCCATGTGAGTACTGGTTTCAGTGCTGGCTGCTCCACTTCCAATCCAGTTCCCTGCTAACGTGCCTGGGAAGCCAGCAGGAGATGAAGTGCTTGGGCCCCTGCCATCCACGTGGATGGAACTCCTGGCTCCTGGCCATCTGAGGAGGGAACCGCTGGAGGGAAGATGCTCCCTCTCCCTCTCCCCCTCCCCCTCCCCGTCCCCCTCCCCCTCCCTCTCCCCCTCTGTAACTCTGCCTTTCAAATAAATAAAACACCTCTTTTTTAAGAAGATTGATGCCCACGGCCAATATGAGTGTCCCAGCTCAGGTCCCGACTGCAGCTTCCTGCTCGTGGAGCTCTTGGGGGCCACTGGGGGTGGCTCAGGAGGTGGGGCTCCTGCCATCACCCAGGAGCTCTTGGCTGAGTTCTTGGCTCCCAGCCTGGGCTTGGCTCGGCCCAGCCCCACCTGTTGCAGGCACTTGGGGAGTAACTAGCAGGTGGGAGCGCACTCTCTCTGTCTCTCAAATGAAGTATGCCGTACTTCCCTCACATATGGAATTATTTAACTGTATTTCTAGAGGTTTAATTACACACATTAATTAGAACTTTTAGCTCTTACTGACTTTGTAGATTAATAAGTGTCATGAACTGTCTGTGTCAGTGTTCTATAGGTGAGTACTATCCTACAATGCAGTTTTGTGCTTTTCACTAACACCCTGAATGTAATCTACGTGCTCTGTAGGCCAAGATGAAGGTGCAGGCAGACTTCAAGCTTGTACTCAGCATCAGCGTGTTAGTGTTTACCTAGAAATGATGCAGATGTTCAGTGAGTCTCTTTATTTAACGTAGCCTTGAGATTCCAGGGCACGGAAACATCTTTTTACAACCATTTTTAGGCAGGCCTGCTTGGTAAGACCTCCTGTTTTGAAGCATTAGTTTGAACGTTTGTTTCACTCACATTTACTCAGTTTACTTTTTCTTGATGGTTATTCTTGGGTCCTTCCTGGAAACAGGCGAGCGGCGGGCGCCTGAGAAGCTCCAGTTGTTGCCGCCGTTTGGGAGTGAACCAGCCAATGGAAGACTTTCTCTCTTTCGCTCTCTGCCTCTGCTTCTAATGCTGCCTTTCAAATAAATAAATAATAAATCTTTGACAGAGTTAAGAGAGAGGGAGAGACAAGAGAAAGAGAAATCTTCCATCGGCTGATTCACTCCCCAGATGGCCACAGCAGTGACGGGTGGACCAATCCAAAGCAAGGACTCAGGAGTTGTTTCTGGGCCTCCCATGTGGGTACAGAGCCCAAGCGTGTGGGCCATCTGCCACTGCTTTCCCAGGCACATTAGCAGAGAGCTGAATCAGAAGTGGAGCACCCGGGACTCGAACGAGTACCCACATGGGATGCCAGCGCTGCAGTTCAGTTCTTTAACCCACTGCGCCACAGTGCAGGCCCCTAAATAAATCTTTAAAAAAAAAGTTACCACCCTTAGTCCCAGCCAAATCTGGATTAGCAGAGCTTCATCTGGGACTCCCACATGGGAAGTAGGGGTGCAAGCACTTGGGCCATTTTCTGCTGCTTTTCCCAGACCATTAACAGGGAGTGGGCTCGGAAGTGGAGCAGTGGGACATGAACTGGCACCCATGTGGGCTGCTGGCATTGCACCTGGTAGCTTTCCCTGCTGTGCTACGCTGTTAGCCCCTGCTTCTCTATTAAAAAATGTTTGCTTATTTAAGTGAAAGGCAGAGTGACGGTGCTGGGGGGAGCAGAGATTGATTCCACTCACTGCTTTACTCCCCAGAAACCCACAACAGCCAGGCGTGGGCCAAGCCAAAGCCAGGAGCTAAGAACTCTGTCTGGGTCTCTCGCATGAGTGCTGCATGGCACTTGGGCCACCGTCTGTCACCTCCCTGGATGCTGGGTTGCCGGGGTTTGGTTCAGGCCCTGGTGTAGGATGTGGCTCCACCTGCTGTGCCACAGACCTCCCCGTCCTGTCCGGCCTCTCCTGACCCCACGTGGCTTTGAGGATTGCTTTTCTGTTTCTGCTAAGGGACTCTGGAATCTGGGTAGTGATGGGATTGAATCTGTTGTCACTCTGGGCAGTGTTAGCACGTCAGCAATACTGCTTTCCAATTCATGAACATGGGATGTTCTTTTTTAGATCTTTTAGCAGTTTAAAAAAATTTGAGTATACAAATTTTTTTTTTTTTTTTGATAGGCAGAGTTAGAGAGAGACAGAGAGAAAGGTCTTCCTTTCCATTGGTTCACCCTCCAAATGGCCACCAAGGCCGGTGCGCTGCGGCCGGCAAGCTGCACCCATCTGAAGCCAGGAGCCAGGCGTTTCCTCCTGGTCTCCCATGGGGTGCAGGGCCCAAGCACCTGGGCCATCCTCCACTGTCTCCCAGGCACAGCGGGGAGCTGGACTGGAAGAGGGGCAACCGGGACAGAATCTGGCACCCCAACCAGGACTAGAACCCAGGGTGCCGGTGCCGCAGGTGGAGGATTAGCCAAGTGAGCCGCGGCGCCTGCTGAGTATACAAATCTTACTTCCTCCGTTGAATTCAGTCTTAGATATTTTATTCTTTTGGCTGCTGTTATAAGTGGAATTCTCTTCTTAATTTCCTTTTTGTTCATTTCTGGCTTACAGAACACAAGTAATTTTTGGGTGTTGCTCTTGAACCCAACAACTTTATTCCGTTTGTTTATTGGCTCTGGTAGGATTTTTGGCGGATTCTCGGGGATTTTCTGTCTGGGTCCTTCCCTCTGCAGCTGTAGGGGCAGCTTCACGTCTTCCTCTCGGTTGGGATGCCTTCTCCTTACGCTCCTCGTCTGATTGCTTGGCTACAGCTTCCAGCCCAGCGCTGAATCACACACTGCACACGGCACCCTTGCCTCGTTCCGATCTGAGCGGAAGCCTCCCATCTTTTGCCTTTGATGATGGTGTTAGCTGTGGGGTTTTGAGAACTGTCTGTTCCTCAGCTCCGTGTACTACAGTGAAACACCTGAGACAGGTTGCATAGGAAGTAGAGGCTTCCCAAGCTTGAAGAGTGGGAGGCTCACGGGCGTGGTCTACCATCACGCGTGGCTGAGAGCAGTGGTGGGTGTGTGCTCGTGGGAGCGAGCCATTGCATCTCAAACCAGGAGCAATTCCACCACCTCAGGAACCAAGCCTTTCCTCACAGCTGGGGCTTTGGGGACACAAACTATCTTCAAACATAGCAACGCCTTGTGATGTTGAGGCACTTCCCTTCCAATAATAGTTTTCTGAGTGTGTTTATCATGAAGCAGTGCTGGTTTGTGGCAAATGCTTTTTCTGTGTCAGTAAAAATGCTCATGTAGCATTTCTTCTTTTTTATTTTTAGTTTCTTTTATTTATTTGAGAGGCAGAGTTACAGAGGGAGAGACAGAGAAGGGTCTTCCATCTGCTGGTTCACCCCATAAATGGCCACCATGGCCGGAGTGGGGCTGATCAGAAGCCAGGAGCCAGGAGCTTCTTCCAGGTCCCGCACATGGCTGCAGGGGCCCAAGCACTTGGGCCATCTTCCACTGCTTTTCCAGGCCGTAGCAGGGAGCTGGATTGGAAGAGGAGCAGCCGGGACAGGAGCTGGTGCCCGTAAGTGCTGCCGGCGCTGCAGGTGGAGGGTCAGCCTACGTGGCACAGTGCTGGCCCTGCCTATGTAGCTTTCTCTTTTTTTCTATTAATGTGATGTATTACCTTGATTACACTGGGCTGTGTGTTTCTTTCTATGTAATGTCTTTGGCCTTGATATCAGGGTGATATGGGCATCACAGAAGGAATTCAGAAGTGTTCCTTCCTGTTCTGTTTTTGGAAGGACTTGAGAAGATTTCATGTTAATTCTTTTAGTGCTTAGGATTCACTGGTGAGGCCGCCCTGTGGTTGGCTCTGTTGGGAGTTCCATGATGACTGATGGATCTGTTTAGACTTTCTGTTTTGTCTGGAGTCAGTTTGGTAATCTGATGGCCTGGTGGAATCCATCCACCTCATGTAGCTCACCTAACGTGTTGACATACGGTTATCCGTGGAATTACCTTAGAGCTCTTTTTACTTCTGCAAGACCAGTAGTAATGCCCCAAATGCCATTTTTAAAAGCGATTTATTTACATGAAAGGCAGAGTTACAAAGAGAGAGAGAGGGGGGAAGGAGAGAGAGAGAGAGGTCTTCCATCTGCTGGTGCACTCCCCAAGTGGCTGCAACAGCTGGGGCTGGGCCTGGCCAAAGCGAAGAGCTGGGAGCTGCTTCTGAGTCTCTTACTTGGGTGCAGGGGCCCAAGCACTTGGGCCACCTTCTGCTGCTTTCCCAGGCGCATTAGCAGGGAGCTGGATCAGAAGTGGAGCATGGGAGACCAGGAGAAGCACCTGGCTCCTGGCTTTGGATCAGCACAGTGCGCCGGCCGCAGTGCGCCAGCCGTGGCGGCCATTGGGGGGATGAGCCAACGGAAAAGGAAGACCTTTCTCTCTGTCTCTCTCACTGTCCACTCTGCCTGTCAACAACAGCAACAACAACAACAACAACAAAAAAAAAAAAAAAAAAAAAGAAGAAGAAGAAGAAGAGGTAGAGCAGCTGGGATGCAAACCAGCCAGCCCTATGGGATGCAGGCACTGCAGGCAGTGGCTTTACCTGAGCCACATGCTGGCTCCCCTCTCTCTCTCTTTTTAAAAATTAATGAATCTGTCATTTCCTTCCTTCTGCTTGCTTTCATTCCTTTTGGCAATTTGATTAGCTCTTCTTTTTTCTAGTTCCTTAAGATGTACAATTAGGTTATTGATTTGAGAACTTTCCCTACTTTTAAAAACATTTGAGATGGAGAGAGATACCCATCAACTGGTTCACTCCTCAAATGTCCAGAAGCTGGGCAGCGGGGGCAGCTACGTGGCTGTCATCTCTGCCTCCCCAGTGCATTGGTGAGGAGCTGGATTGAAAGTGGAGCGGCTGGGACTCCAGCTGGTGCTCCAGGGTGGGTTGCTGGTGTTGCAGGCTGGACCACGATGCTGGCCCTCCCAGTGGCATTTTAACCACACTACCACCTGTCCAATCTGATTTCTTCTTTCTAAAGGAGGGGTTTAAAGCTATATATTTCCTCTAAGTACTGCTTTTGCTGCATCCCATAACGTTCGTTATGCTGTGTTTTTGTTTTCATTTGTCTCAGAGTTCTGCAGTTTTCCTTATGACCCCTTTTTTGACAAATTGGCTGTTTCAAGGTGTGGCGTTTAATTTCTACATATTTGTGAATTCCCCAAATTTCTTTCTTTCTGTTTTCAAGATTTATTTATTTGAAAGAGTTGCAAAGAAAGAGAAGGAGAGACAGAGAAATCTTCCATCGACTGGAAGCCAAAGCCAGGAGCCAGGAGCTCCATCCAGGTCTCCCACGTGGGTGCAGGGGCCAAGGACTTGGGCCATTGCCACTGCTTCCCCAGGTGCATTAGCGCCCATGTGGGGGCCGGCACTTCAGGCTGTGCTTTAACCTGCTGTGCCACAGCGCCAGCCCCCAGGTTCTTTGTGTTACTTTTAGTTTCATTCCATTGGAGAAGACTGGGGAAGATATTTTGTATGTCTTCAGTCTTTTTAAAATTTATTGAAGCTTGTGTTGTGGATGAACTTATGGTCTATGCTGGAGAATGTTCTGTGTGCACTTGAGAATGATTCTTAGGTGTATTTTCTGTGGAAGAGCTGAGTGTCTCCGGGCCCAGTGGTTGATCCCTCTAGAGGTTCTACCCATTCCTGAAGGAGGCACATCGACATCTCCACTGCTACTGTAGACCCACCTGCTTCTCTCTTTAATTGTGTCAGTCTTCTCTTGTTTGGTATGCTTGTTAATATGCATGTATGTAAATATGCACGTATGTGTTAATAGCTGTTAATCTTCTAGATGACTTGATCCTTCTATCAATATAGGAGTATAATGATCTTCTCTGTCTTGTTACAGTTTCTATTTTTTTAAAAGATTTATTTATTTGAAAGAGTGACACAGAGAGAGAAGAGACGGAGAGAGAGGGAGGTCTTCCATCCACTGGTTCACTTCCCAACTGGCCGCAATGGCCGGAGCTGCACCGATCCAAAGCCAGGAGCCAAGAGCTTTCTCCGGATCTCTCACTTGGGTGCAGGGGCCCAAGCAGAGAGCTGGATCGGAAGTGGAGCAGCTGGGACTCGAACCAGTGCCCATATAGGATGCCGGCACTGCAGGTGGCGGCTTTATCCACTGCGCCACAGCGCCAGCCCCACAGTTTCTATGTTAATGTTCGTTTTGTCTGACATTAATATATCCATTAATTAATTAATATATCCATTAATATATCCATCTTTTAGTTATTTGAGATCTTTTATCTTTCCAATTTTAATTTATATGTATTTGAATCAAAAGTGATTGTCTTGTAAATAGTATGTAGTTGGATCATATTCCTTAACTTACTATCTTTTCTTCTTCTTCTTCTTTTTTTTTTTTTTTTTTTTTTGGTAAGATTTATTTATTTGAAAGTCAGAGTTACAGATAGAAAGGGAGAAACAGAGAGAGATCTTCTATTCACTTGTTGACTCCCCAGCTGGCCACAACATCCAGGGCTGGGCTGATCTGAAGCCAGGAGCCAGGAGTTCCATCCAGGTCTCCCATGTGGGTGCAGGGGTCCAAGCACTCAGGCCATCCTCCACTGCTTTCCCAGGGGCATTAGCAGGGAGCTGGGTTGGAAGTGGAGCAGCTGGGACTTGAACTGCCACTCCTGGGATGCAGGCACTTAGGCCATGGCTTAACCCACTGTGCCATGACGCCAGTGCCTGCAGTCTAGAGTACCTCTCATGGCTTCTCTGGCTACAGTTAGCTATAAGTGGTCTGTAGCAGACGGAGCTTGTGGGGCAGGCAGCTCTGAGAGCACATCTGGGCATCTTCAAGGCTTCATCTGGTTGAGGGCAGGAGCAGGCTCCTCCCTTGAAGCCAGAGTAGAGGTGGCCCGGCTGCCGCGTGATCCCTCAGTGGTAGGTCCTGTCTGAGGGCAGCCAACCTGTGGCTGAAGCAGTGCCTGGAACACAGGATTTGAGTTTTAAAATCCAGGGGGATTGGGTAGCGGGGAAAAGCGGGTCACCCAACTGGTCGCTCACAGTCTCACCTGTGCCCCTCCAGTGCCGTTCAGGGAGACGCCCAGCTATGCCAAGCGGCGGCGACTGGCCGGCCCCAGTGGCTTGGCGTCCCCTCGGCCACTGCAGCGCTCGGCCAGCGACATCAACCTGAAGGGTGAGGTGCAGCCGGCCGCTTCTCCCGGACCCTCTCTGCGAAGCCTTCCCCACCAGTTGCTGCTCCAGAGGCTGCAGGAGGAGAAAGATCGTGACCGGGATGGCGACCAGGAGAACGACGCCAGCGGTCCCTCGGCAGGCAGGGGCAGCCAGAGCAAGATCAGGTACCAGGGGGCTGGGTGGCCCTGGAAAGTGCCAGGACCTGAGCCAGGAGTGGCTGGCCCTGGGAGGCTGGGAGATAAGGCGTCTGTGGTGCTTGGCACTATGTTGTGATGTGCTGTAGCTGGGGGAGGGGAGCTCCCAGGCCTCCCTGTGGGCCTCCACGGTGGGGAACGAAGAGGTAGGCTGCCCTGTGATCTGACTTGAGGGCTAGGAGGCTCATTGGGGTGTCCTGGAGGGCTGGTGGCCTGGGGTAAACAGATTGGGGATGGATGGAGGCCCCTCTCTATGAGGTCTCCCAGCCTACAGTGACCCCCAGTCCTGCCTCAATGGACAGCGCTGGCCTCTCCCACCCCCAAAGTTCAGTGATTTCTGTTTTACTGTTCACCCTGAGTCCCAGAACCCCGAGAACCCCGGGATCCTGAGCGACTCAGTATCCCCAGAACTAGCATAGGCGGCATGAGCTGTGCAGTGAGGCTGGGGGACCCTGGCTCTTGGGCAGTCTGTGCCTGGGTTCCTCATCAGTGAGGGCGGCTGCCTGGGCAGGTGCTGATCCCCTCTGGGACCCCCGGTGCGCAGTACAGGCTGCTAGTTGAGGTGCCCTTGTGTCTTGAGGGTATGAGCTGGCATTCTCGCGCCTGGTTGCCCCAGAGCAGACACAGGGGAGACATTTGGGAGATATGGCAAACAGCATTGGCATCACCCGGTGCCCGCCATTGAGCCGAGCGGCCTTAGCGTGTTGTCTCGTGAAACCTGGACAACACAGGAGGCTGTGCTCAGAGGAGGGGCCGATTGCCCGGGTCGGCTGAGGGGCTTGTCTGGAGTCCCAGAGCTGGGAGTGGGCTTCCCTGGGTGCAGGTGCTCACAGCAGCGGGTGCAGCCCACAGCCCGGTCCTGGTGGTCTTTCTGAGGCCCCGAGGCTGAAAGACCACACTCTGGGAGTTTCTGTCTCAGGCTGCACCTGCCCTCCTTGCGTTCCTTCCCGTGGGTGCATGTGTTGGTCTTTGCAGCGGATGCAGAATTAAGACTTGCCCTGTAAGGACAGCAGAATCCTTTATCTTCTTCCCCAAGAGCGTGTGTGGGTGCCAGGTGTGGTGGGCTGACATTCGGGGTCCTGAGAACATGGAAAGCTGGGGCTGGGTAGGTGGGCTGTGGTCCAGGCGAGGGGGTGTTCTGGTAAGGGGGTGCAAGTCTAGCCTTTGGGAAGGTTGGGGCACCAAGGAGAGAAAAGCCGCAGGGCAGGGGTCACCGTGGTCCAGGGTGAGAAGACAGCCTTTGAGCGTGGTGGTCGGGGGCCCCCTGTTGGCGGAGCCCCTGCCCCACTGCTGTCCCTGGTGTGTGCGGCTGACAGTAACTGAATCCCTGGCAGAATGGGCAGCATCAGAGTAGTTCAGTGCTGGTGGCCGCGTGATGAGCGGCCCAGAAGGAAGGCAAGGACCCACTCCTGTGGCTGGGGCGCCCCAGAGGGCCTGGCCTCTCCAGTACTAGGGAGCCTGTGTAGGCTCCGTGCAGAATTGAAGTGGAGGACCCAGACCTTGGGCTGTTCCCAGTGGTCTGGGAAAGGTCGTCAGTGGGTGTGGGCGCCAGGGGCAGGTGTCCGGGACCGGAGGACGCAGGCCTGGCAGGGGCTTGGGGCGCCCAGCCCGTGGACGTGAGGAGGCCGAGGCCCCAGCCGGGAGGGCTGGGGCCCCGCTCCCGCCGCGCCCCTCCCTGCTCCCCGGCGCCTCAGCCCCTAGCACCCGTTCGCTGGCTGCCCGCGGCTGCCACCCTCGACCCCTGCGCTGCAGCCCTCTGCTGCCGGCCGCAGCCCGTGGGGTCCGCGGCGAGGGGCGCGGGTGGCGAGCGAGGGAGCAGGGCCGGCCGCCGCCGCCCGCAGAGGGAGGAGCCGGGCCGCGGAGGAGGCGGGGCGCGCGGAGCGGCCGCGGCATGGAGCGAGCCCGGCGCGCCCGGGAGCGCAGCCCCGCGGCCCCGGAGCCCTGAGCGGGCGCGGCTCGTGCGCTGGCGGGAGCGGGCCGGGCGCGGCGGCGCGGCCCATGGAGCGGCCCCGGGCCGGGCCCCCGGCGGGCGGGCGGGCGGCGGGCGGCGGGCGGCGGGCGCTGCGGCGGCGGCTGCGGTGAGGCCGGCGGCGGGGCCGGGCCGAGCGCCATGGAGGCCCCGGGCGCCGGCTTCGCGTGCCCGCTGCCCCCCGGCATCGCGTCCGTCACCTACGTGTTCGTCTACAGCCCGAGCGGGCCCGGCGGCCCCGGCCCCGCGCCCGGCCCTGGCCCGGCGCCCCCCGCGCCCCCCGCGCCGCCGCCGCGGGGCCCGAAGCGGAAACTTTACAGCGCCGTCCCCGGCCGCAAGTTCATCGCCGTGAAGGCGCACAGCCCGCAGGGCGAGGGCGAGATCCCGCTGCACCGCGGCGAGGCCGTGAAGGGTGAGGGGCGCGGGGGGCGGGGCCGCGCGGGGAGGGGCCGGGGCGGCCGGCCGGGGCGCTCTCTCTCCTCGGGGGCGACTCTGGGCTGTGCGGAGTGCACCTGCCGCGGGGGACTCCTCGCGTCCCCGTGAAGGGCTCCGGCCCGAGCGGCGTCCACCTTGCTGGGGTTCCTCCTCACCTCTGCCCTCTCCCGAGTCACTTCCAGGGCTGCTGGGTTGGAATCCCTGGGCCGGGGGGAGGGGGGAGCCCTGGCCCCTACGGGGAGAGGGTCTGTGTGTTCTGCGGGTTTCTGTCACTAAGGCTTCCAGGGTCGTGGGACCCTGTGACGTGAGGGTCTCTGTCATCCGTGGGGTACTCAGCTCCCAGACACCTCTACAGCACCCTGGCCCTGGGCTCCTGGCAGTGGCCCTTGGTTGGCCAGGGAGGTGGGAGCAGGGTGATCAGCTGGTGAGGGCCAGGATGGTGGCCCCTGCCTTCTGCCCCCCCGGAGTGTGTCCATCCGCCTGTCTCTGTCCCCCACATGCCCATCCCGAGCTCAGCCCATCTGTTCCTTTTTCTCTTCTGTGTGGATCCCAAAATCTTCCCAGGGAGACAGCCAGGAGGATGTGGGAAGGGAAGGGCAGGGTGGGGGGCGGGGGGGCGGGGCGGGGGCCCTGCGCTCCCCTAACTCCTGTCTGGCTTCTGCCCCTCCAGTGCTCAGCATTGGGGAGGGCGGTTTCTGGGAGGGGACCGTGAAGGGCCGCACAGGCTGGTTCCCTGCTGACTGCGTGGAGGAGGTGCAGATGAGACAGTATGATGCCAGGCACGGTGAGTGACCCCACCATGCCCCCAGCGGCCCCTGAAGCGCATGCCCCTGCCAGCTTCCCTCTGGTCTCTCTTGGCACTAAATCCACATGAGTATTCACAGAGAAGGAACTAGATGTCACGTCAGACACACCTGAAGTAGACGCAAACTTGCGTGTCCGACACAGACACACCATGCATGAACTCATGAACATGTGTGCCTGTGTGCACACTGCCAGACGCCACCTACGCAGTGGGCATCCATGGGACATACCCACAAGAGTCACATGGGTGTGGCCACGCCTCTGCCCATGAGCCTCCACATGTGACTCCGGCAGCGTCCTCACAGAAACACCAGGTGCTTGGAGCGCGAGTCATGCGTAGCTGGCAGACAAGGAAGGAGGTCAGTGTGAGAAAAGAGGCGTTTTTCCAAAATGGACAGATTGTCCAAGTGGGCAGAGCAGGGAGGCCTGGCTCGGCCAAGAGGAAATGAGGCCAGTCGGGCCCCGAGGGGCTGTCATGGGCGCCCGTGGCCCGGATGGTCTGAGGGCAGCAGGTGGGCCCTGAGACAGCAGGGGGAAGTGAAGGTGAAGGCCACAGCTCCTGGGCTTGGGGCACAGCTTCCGTGCAGCCCTGCTGACTACCCGGGTTCCCAGGACGTATACTCCTGTGTCCTGGGATCTGAGGGGCCCACTGTTGGAGACCCCCAGGCCAGAGCTGACCATGTGTGTGTCTTGGCAACAGCCTTCTGGGGCCCTGGGAGGCCCTTTGATCTGTGGTGTAACCTGAGGCCTGGAGAGCCAGTGGAGCAAGGGGTGCTCCTGGACTGAGGGTAGGCGGGTCCCACCCTCTGCATGCCAGGGGCTCAGGCCTGGGTGGCTGCATCTCCTCCCTGGTTGGAGAATTTGCCAAGGGAGCCCACCAAGTGGCCCCTTGGTGGAGGCCTAGGGAGCCAGTTCAGCTGCTGACTCGCTCTTGAATGGCTGCCCCCTGCCTGCCCACGGGGCTCCCCTGGCAGTATGGAACGGGGAAGGGATTGGGCCCCTTTGCTGTGCTGTGCTGCGGAGGCAGATGGGGCGAGGTCCAGGTGGGAGAGGATTTTGGTCCCCATTGGACCCGTTGAGGGAGGGCCTGTCACGGTGATGAGAGTTCTGCTCGTGAACTGTGTGTATCCAGGAGCGTTTGGACCTGTCTGACGCTGAGGAGGGAGGGAAGCAGGTTTGGGCTGGGGTCAGAATTTGGGAGGAACAAGTGTTAGGTGTTTGCTGTTAGCTAAGCCCAGCTCACAGCCTGCTAGCGGGGACTCAGAGGGCTTCAGAGGGTAGGGGTCCCTGTGCCGCGTCCCCTAGGTGGTCACCTGACTGGGGTGGGAGGAGTATGGTGTTCTCGGGCTGCAGGTGCCAGCACCGTGTGTTGGAGCAGCCCTGGGCGCTTGCACGGTTTTGCCACTTTTTTGGCTAAGAAGCCATTGACTTGTCCTGGTTGTTGTTAGTGCATTTCTAGGGCACCACTTGGCCCTGAGGGGCCGGCTCCTTTTGCAACACGGTAGGCAGTTAGCTGTGTGAGGGGTGGCAAGGCTGGAAGGGGAGCCTGAGGCCACTCAGGTGGCCCTGGGGGTCAAGGAGAGAGAGGGCACTGCTGCAGGAAGAGACCAGGCAGGCGCTGCCTTGCTTTGTAGGTTGTATGGGGTCGGGATCAAGGCCTGGGCAGGCTGCAGAGGTTACAGAGAAGGGAGGGTGCAGAAGAGCAGGTTGGCGTGACGGAGCGGAAACCTCCAGGCAGTTGCTGAGTTCCTAGACTGGGACAGCAGCTGTGGCCATGTGACCCTGGGGGAGGGAACAGCAGAGCCACCTGGGTGGACAGGAGAATTTCATGGGAGGGACCTGCAGGTGGAGTGGGAGCAGCTGTGGTCCACCGAGACTCCGTTGTGAGCCTGGTTGGCTGTTCTGAGCAGAAACTCCCATCTGGGGCCCAGAGACCAGGCTCTGCCAAAGGGCAGCCCAGGAGCAGGAACCTGCTTCCAACAGGCCTAGATCCAAAGGAAAAACAATCTTCCTGGGACTGGAGTGAGAACAGAGAAGGACTTGAAGACCAAGGAGGGACTACTGTAGCCACAGGTACAGGGCTGGATCAGGACCTCTGGCCTGGTCCCTCACTGAGCAGAGGTGTGGAGCAAGCAGAGAGCTGAGCTGTGAGGGCAGGGGGTGCTGCGTTCTGGGGCCAGTTTATGTAGGGCCCTTGAGGCCCAGCGTGACAGGCATGGGACTGCCTCTCCTCCCACCCACCCTTTCTTTCCAGGGGGGCACTGCCTGCGGGACTTGTGCTGCGCAGTGTCACTCCAGCTGGCTTCATGTGACGGGCTAGGAAGGCCAGGAAATGCATTTGTATTATATAAGAAGAACAGTTTGGTCAACAGAAATCATGACGAGAGGCAGGTGAACTCAAGCTTGCCGGGGTGGGGACCCTTCTGTGGGCAGAGACCGTGAGCATTGCTGGGCTGGCTGGACCTGGAGAGGGCCTGGGGTGTGAGGTCCTTGGACAGTGGTGAGGCCTGGCCGTGCTGGTCTAGAGAGCGCCAGGGCTGTGGGTGTCGGTGTGTGAGGACCTCAGCGACAGGGGCCCTGGTGTGGGAAGAGAGAAGAGAGTTGCTTGGGGGATGACAGGCCTCAGGGCCTGAGGGGTCCTCTAGGGGAGTTCCCTGCTGTATAGGGAGAGGCCCAGTGGGGGCTGTGCACTCCCGAGGGTTACTCAGGTCAGTGGCAGAGACCTGCAGCCTCGGCCTGTGTTGGACATGGACAGGAGCTTCCGTCTGTGCAGCCTCTGCTCCATCTGCACCTGCTCCTGTCCTTGAGTCCCCACACGTCCCACCCCCTTACTCACCCACCAGTCCCCCAGCCAGCCCAGGCCACCCAGGCTCTCCCTAATCCAGGGTGGGGAACCTTTCTTCTGCCAAGGGCCATTTGGATTCGTATAACATCATTCATGGGCCGTACACATTGTCAGTTTAAAAACCAGCCTGCTGTAGACTTACTGAATTGCAAGTCGCACCTGCAGTTGGCCTTTAGCAGGGCCAGACTGAGTGATTCTGTGGGCCCTCGTGGCCTGCAGGCTGGACGTTCCCCACCCCTACAAATCTGCCGGCCGCCCACCGTCTGCTCCTTGACTGTTGCCCTCTCACCCCTCCTCCCCTCCTTCCCTTCACCTGCCAGTTGGCCCCTTGTCCTCTATCTGTGCCTTGCAGCGTGCATCCTCCTGTTGTCCATCACAGATCCTCCTGCCCCGCCAGCCAGCACGCAGAGGGCCTTTCTGCTCCAGGTGCTGTCCCGGGTGCTAAGATTGCAGAGACAGATGCCCGTAAGCCCGCGATGAGTGAGAGAGACAGGCCCCTTCCTGCCCTTACTTCCTGCCCTCTCTCGAGCTCCTTGTGCTGCAGCCCCCAAACTGCCTCTCAGGTGCACCCTTGGTGTGGGCCTGGCCCTGACTGTCCCTCTCCTGGGAATGTTTGCCCGCAGAGCTGCAGGCTGCTGCCTCCCATCCTGGACCTCTGTGGAGCTGTGGCTTGCTGGGGAGGCCTTCAGACCATCACCCTAGAGCTGTGGACTTTCCCTGTGTGCTTTTCTCTAAAGCGCTGGCTGTGCTGGACGTATGTGTTTCAGCTGCCTGTCCCCACTCTCCCTGAATAGATGACAGAGACCTTGCTGTGTCATCAGATCCCAAAGCACACGGCACCTGGTATACAGTGAGGGCTCTAAAAGTACTTGTTGAAGGAAAAATGGATTTCAGAAACTCTACAGGAGGAAAGGAAGGTGGTGCTCAGGGGTGATGGCGCCACCTGGGGGGCCTTTGAGGTCCTGCGAGTGGAGCCTGTGCACCAGGAAGTGGACTCAGACCTGCAGGCTGCTGGGGAGGGATGCAGGAGGCCAGGGAGACAGGACCCGGCAGCAGACTGCAGCTGGCCAGCTCCCCAGTGGCCGTGAGGGACTCAGATCAAGGAGACAGATGAGGGCAGAACTCTGGCTCGCATTGAGGGCAGGGAAGAGGACACCCAGCTCCCCACTCGGGAACCCTCTGCCCAACTCGGGGGCGAGGTCTGGAGCAAGGGACCCCGTGAGGCTGTTGTGAGGAGGTCACCTGAAGACACTGCCGGTTCCATGCCGGTGCAGGTGAGCACAGTGAGGCCACGCCCGCACAGATGCACACACCTGTGAGTCACGCACACACAGATACACGCCTGAACACGGGCCTCACACATGCCTGCGGGCTCACACACACACGCCTGAACACGGACCTCACACATGCCTGCAGGCTCACACACACACTCCTGAACACGGGCCTCACACATGCTGCGGGCTCACACACACACGCCTGAACACGGGCCTCACACATGCCTGTGCGCTCACACACACACGCCTGAACACAGACCTCACACATGCCTGCGGGCTCACACACACGCCTGAACACGGGCCTCGCACATGCTGCGGGCTCACACACACATGCCTGAACACGGGCCTCACACATGCCTGCGCGCTCACACACACACGCCTGAACACGGGCCTCACACATGCTGCAGGCTCACACACACACGCCTGAACACGGACCTCACACATGCTGCGGGCTCACACACACACGCCTGAACACGGACCTCACACATGCTGCAGGCTCACACACACAGATACATGCATGAACACGAGCCTCACACATGCTGCAGGCTCACACACACACGCCTGAACACGGACCTCACACATGCTGCAGGCTCATGACACTTGCTTCCCTTCTTGGCCCTCAGTTTTGGGGCCCACTGGTCCTGTGAATGGCTCTGGCTGTGCCTGTCCCCCGTGTCCAGCTGCGTGCACTCGGGAGAGCACTCAGGGTGCTGCCCCTCCGGCACCCACCCCCTGCATGCTTCCCACAGCGTCCCTCTGTACCCAGGACCCCGTGGTTTGGGATTCCACTTGCATGTGGGCAACAGCCAGGCTAAGGGTGTGTATGGGCAGAGACTGGTGGCCAGCACAGTGGAGAGCAGCTCAGGCCAGCTGGACACCAGGACCGGCCGTCATCTACTGATGCTCTCTTCAGAAACCCGAGAGGACCGGACAAAGCGGCTTTTCCGCCACTACACGGTGGGCTCCTATGACAGCCTCACCTCGCACAGGTATGGGCCCGTGGGTGAGGGGCTGGCTGGGTCACGTGGGCCCCGGGGTGGGGGCTGGAGGCGGAGTGCCCAAAGGAGAGGGAGGCCAGAGCTAGTCCTGGAGGCCAGGGTGTGAGGCGGTCAGAGGAGGTGGGGGGCAAGCCCTGGGGTGGCCTGGGCCTGTGGGATTCCATGGTCAGCCTGGCTGTCGAGCTGCCTGTGGGGCTCACCTCACCCCCACCCCTCTGTGCCAGCGACTACGTCATTGAGGACAAGGTGGCTGTGCTGCAGAAGCGGGACCACGAGGGCTTCGGCTTCGTGCTGCGGGGGGCCAAAGGTAAGGGCAAAGCCGCACAACCTCTGGGACGCGCCCCTTCCCTGTTCCCCTTCCTGTGCCCCCGGCCCCTCCCTCTGTCTGGGTTTGGCACATGCCCTACAGTGCAGCCGTTGCTTTCCTCCCATGGTTTCCGCCCTCCCTGCTGTGGGGGAGGTGGCAGAGTGGGGTCTTTCTGGTGAGAGTGGGTGGGGGTTTCTCGTGCTGCACTTGGGGCCCCCAGTAGTCACCGGCTCCACGCACGGGACTGTGGGGAGGTGGCTGTGTGGCAGCCGCCCCGCCTGAGCCACACTGTGAGGCGCCTTCCTCCCTGCCCTGCAGCAGAGACCCCCATTGAGGAGTTCACGCCCACACCCGCCTTCCCTGCGCTCCAGTACCTCGAGTCCGTGGACGTGGAGGGGGTGGCCTGGAGGGCTGGGCTGCGCACAGGAGACTTCCTCATTGAGGTGAGGCCTGCTGCAGCGCAGGGCCGTGTGGGGAGCCCCGAGGGGGATGCCCTGCAGCACCCCCACAGCTGCCTGTCTGTCCCAGGTGAACGGGGTGAACGTGGTCAAAGTTGGACACAAGCAGGTGGTGGCTTTGATCCGCCAGGGCGGCAACCGCCTGGTCATGAAAGTCGTGTCGGTGACGCGGAAGCCCGAGGAGGATGCGGCCCGGCGCAGAGGTGAGGGGGCTTCAGGCCTCTGGGCCTTGGACCTTTGACCTTGTCCCTGCCCGACTTCAGAGTCAGAGCAGCAGGTGAAGGGCCACTCTCCTCCTGGGTCCCCTCCCAACCTGCCCCTGGCCTGGGGCCTCTGACCCCTGACCCCGGGTTGCCCCTCCCCAGATCCCCACCCCCTCCTTCCCGGCATCCCCCAGCCCCTGGCGTGGCAGAGCCTCCTTCCCGACACCGCCGGCAGCTGCCTGGAGGCCGGGGTTGCCATGGCAACTGTGAGGTTGACGCTGTTGCTGCTGCTTATTGTCGGAGGGAAGGGGGAGGCGGCACCTGAGGGAAGAGGAAGAGCGTCTTCTCCCCGCGCCACGACGCGGCACAGCCTGGGCCACGGAGCCTTTGCTGCCTGGCCCAGCCAGGCCGGTGGCTTGGCCGGCCACACCCTGGCCCACCAAGGGGCAGTGGTCCCCTGGGCTCGGGGGGCACCCTGGAGCAACGGGAGCCTATTCTGCCGGGAGACCCTCCTCCCAGCCCCCATCCCATGGCCCTGGTGCCCTCTGGCTTGGCCCTTGGAACCTGCAGGGTGGGTGCTCAGACCAGGGCCAGCCAGCACTGTGACCCCTGCTGGTGCCCTTGACCACTGCTGAGGCCCGGCTCTGGGGTCCCGGGAGCCCCCCAGGCCCCAGCTGCCCTGAGCTCTCAGCGCCATGAAGAAGTTCGCCTCCAGCCGCAGCCTGAACAAGATCTTGGCACAGTGCGACTCATCCTCCCGGGAGTACGAGGAGATCCAGGCGGTGGAGCGCAAGTGGCACCTGCACCTGGCCACGCCGCGCCGCCTGCTGCTGGACAGGAGGTCCAAGGCCTCCCTCTTCTTTGCAGCCCCGCCGCCCCCCAAGAGGGCTCCCAGCACCACGCTGACCCTGCGCTCCAAGTCCATGACAGCTGAGCTTGAGGAACTTGGTGAGTGCTGGCAGGGGCTGGGGTGGACAGTGCAGGGACAGCCCAGGGCAGGGTGGACACAGGCAGTGTGGGTAGCTGGGGGGCCAGGGTGGGGCTGAAGCTGGGCAGAGACATAGGAGAGGAGGGACAGGTGGCCGCGGGCAGGTCAGACGTATGGGTTGGGGTGCTGAGGCAGTTGGGTGATTTGCTTCCTGTGGGGTGAGGAGGGGCTGGCACGTGGAAAGGATGCAAGGGCTGAGCGGCTCGGGCCGGGGCTGGGGATGGACAGGGGTGCCCTGGTGTGTGCCCGTGTGAGCTTGTGTGTGTGCAGTACATCCTCTGGTTCCCTGTCACCACCCTGCCTTTGGTCAGGCACCTTGGGGTCTGCGTCGGCTGTGCCGGGTGTTGTCTGTGTCCCCTTTGTGCTCCATGTACCCTGGCCCCCACTTGCAGCCTGGTGACCTCACGCGGCCGTGGTGAGCGCCAGGGGCGCGGGGTTTTGATGGGGCATGTTGATGCTTGACAGTGCACGTGGCCATCATGCTGGTTTGTGTGCTGATGCACCCAAGCATTGACCACCGTGTGGGGTGCCCAGTCCCCCAGAGCTTGTCCTGGGCATGTTCCGACACGTGTACCAGTTACAGACTCTGAGCCAGCCCTCGTATCAGACTTTGCTGTGGCTCCAGTTACAGAAAGGACCCTGGCTCTAGTCTCAAATCCCTGGAAGCGTCTGGTCCTGGCTCTCAGCTGAGACCCAGTCTCAGCTTCAGTCTTGTTCTGCCGCAGCTGTGGAAGGAGCCCCCGCCCTGGCCCCAGAATTCCGGGACAGGGTCTGCCTCTGCCCTCGCCACAGCTCGGCAGCCCCGTTCCAGGCAGGTACTGTTGCCTGCAGTTTGGTTCGTGTGGAGAATGGCGACCAAGATAGAATGGGTGACATGGTCAGGGCTTTCTGTGCCATGAGCATTTTGAATAAAATAAAAGTAGGAAGCCACACAGATAATGCAAAGCCAAAGGAGAGGAATCTGCAGGTTTCAAAACTGGAGAAAACAAAGCCAGTGGGGAGTAGAGGAAACTGATGCTTCCACAGTCCACAGTGCAGGGCCCAGGAGCAAAGGGTGCGGGCCAGAGGCCCTCGGAAGGCCAGCAGGTGTAGCCGTGGACCTGAGAGAACTGGGAGAGCCAGGACCAAGCCCAGGGCCAGGAACCAACATCCGAAGAACTGGAAGTCACAGGGGTACATGAGAGAGATGGTAAAATGTGTAAATTATTACAGAGCTTACGAGAGCTCACAGAACTCCTCCTAGAAGAACAGGACAGAATAAGCACATTTGAAAAGGATCCCTAGGCCGGCGCCGCGGCTCACTAGGCTAATCCTCCACCTAGCGGCGCCGGCACACCGGGTTCTAGTCCCGGTCGGGGCGCTGGATTCTGTCCCGGTTGCTCCTCTTCCGGGCCAGCTCTCTGCTGTGGCCCGGGAGTGCAGTGGAGGATGGCCCAGGTGCTTGGGCCCTGCACCCCATGGGAGACCAGGAAAAGCACCTGGCTCCTGGCTCCTGCCATCGGATCAGCGCGGTGTGCCGGCCGCAGCGCGCCGGCCGCGGCGGCCATTGGAGGGTGAACCAACGGCAAAGGAAGACCTTTCTCTCTGTCTCTCTCTCTCACTGTCCACTCTGCCTGTCAAAAAAAAAAAAAAAAAAAAAAAAAAAAAAAAAAAAAAAAAAAGGATCTCTAAAGAACTATTGAAACAGAAAGTATGGTTACAGCTAAAAAAAATATATCCATGTCTGAGATAAACAGTATACCTAACCCAGCTAGAAAAGAAGCAATGAGTTAGAAAACGAAGAACAGTTAAGAGACATGGAGGCGGGACCAGCATTGTGGCTGAGGATGGAACTGGGAAAGCCACATCCCATGTGGGGGTCAGTTTGTATCCTGGCTGCTCCACTTCTGATGCAGCTCCCTGCTAATGTGCCTGGGAAAGCAGCAGAGGATGGAACAAGTGCTTGGACCCCTGACACCATGTGGGAGACCAGGGTGAAGCTGCTGGCTTCTGGATTCGCCCGGCCCAGCCCTGGCCGTTACTGCCATCTGGGGAGTTAACCGGTGGATGGGAGATCTCCCTCTGTCTCTGTCTCTCCCTCTCTTTCTCTGTAAGGCTGCCTTTCAAATAAATAAATAAATCTTTTAAAAAAAGAAATGAGACGTGGAGGAGGTAGAACCCAGCACCTACCCAAGAGACTCCCAGAGGAAAGAAAAGAATGGCAGTGTTAGGAAAGTAAGTGGCTAAGAATTTCCTAAAATTGAACAAAGATGTGAGATTCTAGTTTGAAGAAGTGTAAGACCTGAGCGAGAAAATAAAAACAGATCCACATCTAAATCTGTCTCAGTAAAACTTCAGGGTACCATGGCCAAATAGGAAAACCTTAAAACTATAAGAGGCTGGTGCCGTGGCGCAGTAGGCTGATCCTCCGCCTGCGGCGCCGGCATCCCATATACGCGCCAGTTCTAGTCCCGGCTGCTCCTCTTCCAATCCTGCTCTCTGCTGTGGCTGGGAAAGGTAGAAGATGGCCAAGTGCTTGGGCCTCTGCACCCGTGTGGGAGACCCAGAAGAAGCTGCTGGCTCCTGGCTTCGGATTGGCGCAGCTCCAGCCGTTGCAGCCATTTGGGGAGTGAACCAATGGAAAGAAGACCTTTCTCTCTCTCCCTCTCCCTGTAACTCTCGCAAATAAATAAGTAAATAAATCTTTAAAAATTAAATTAAAAGCTATAAGAGAGAAGGCAAGGAATGACAGCTTAAGCTTCTGACATACTTGGATCAGCATTAATAGTGACAGGAGTTGATGGAACAACAGTTTTTAAATTTTTTTAAAAATTAATAACTTGCGTTTATGAGATTCTTCAAATTCAGTTTATCCCTACAACAATCTTTTTTTTTTTAAAGTTATTTATTTATTTGAAAGGCAGAGAGTTGCAGAGAGGCAGATACAGAGAGAGAGGTCCTCCATCCACTGGTTCACTCCCCAGATGGCTGCAACGGCCAGAGCTGTGTGGGTCTGAAGCCAGGAGCCAGGAGCTTCTTCCATGTCTCCCACGTGGGTGCAGGGGCCCAAGCACTTGGGCCATCTTTCACTGTTATCCCAGGCCATAGCAGAGAGCTGGATTGGAAGAGAAGCAGCCGGGACTTGAACTGGCACCCATATGGGATATTGGCGCTTCAGGCAGTAGCTTTACCCACTGTGCCATAGCGCCGGCCCGTTTAAAAATCTTAAGTAGCCAGCACTGTGGTTCAGGGGTTAAGCTGATTGAGATGCTAGCACCCTATAACGGAGCATGGGTTTGAGTCCCGGCTGCTGTGCTTCTGATCCAGCTCCCGGCTAATGCACCTGGGAAAGCAGCAGAAGACAGCCCACGATGGACCCCTGGGCCCTTGCCACCCCCGTGGGAGACCGGATGGGGCTTGCCTCCGAGTTTCAGCCTGGCCCAGCCCCAGCTGCTGTAGACATTTGGGGAGTGAACCAGCAGATGAACAATTCTCTCTCTCTTCCTCTCTCTTTTTCCCTCTCTCTCTCTCTCTCTCTGCGCCTTTCTCCCTGTTTCTGATACTCTGCCTTTCAAAAAATAAATCTTTTAAAAAGATTCTTAAGTCAAAATACCTTTCCATCTAGAATTCTATACCCAGCTAAACCTGCTCACTCAAGACCAAGAAGCCAGCTGACTTCTGGCTCCAGGGTCATAAGGGCCAAAGGTCAGTCTCAGGGAGCTGACCTGTAAACTGACCATTAAGCCAATACCTGTAGGCAGCTGCGTCTGTCTGGACACCAGGCCGAGGCTCTGTAGTTCTCTGCCATAGGCTGTCACCTGGCATGCTCAGCTGCATGCTTAGAAGGGACCCTGCGTTCTGCACTGAGGGGTCGTTGGCCTCTACAATTCTGGAACCCTGGAAACCCGCCTTTTAAAGCAGTAATCGCCTTCTCACTGGGCTTTTCTGTCTGGAAACCGATGAATGAGTGCAGCTCATCTTCCTCTCTGGTTCCGTCTGGGCATTTTCTCTGCTATGTAAGCTCAGGACAGGGACCTCACTCGGCTTTCAGCTTTTCCTTGAACAGACTGGCAGAGGATGAAGGGGTCACTTGGCACGTAGCCTCTGCCTGTGCTTACAGACTGGACTGGCTGTTCATGGTGTTTTGTCCAGAGGAGGGCCAGGGTAGCCGGGGGCTCCGAAAACCACCCTTTCCAAGGAAGGCAGCCCCTCTGCTGGGCTTCTGACCAGTTCCCTCTGGCTGGAGGAAGCCAGGCCAGTTGCAGGGTTTCCCCAGGTACCCAATCCACAACACAGCACTTGTGCTCCTAAAAGAGCAATAAGACCTTTTGGGTCATCATGGGCATAAACGTGTCCACTCTGCCAGCCACACTGCCAAACTGGTAGAGCCCTTTGAGTCTAGTGCACGGAGATGCTGCGGGCACGGGGAAGGAGGGGAGAGTGAGGTGGCCGCAGGTGGCCCGCAAGGAGGCTCAGGTAAGGCCTGCAGCAGGAAGGGGACCGAGGGGGCTCTTGCTGGGGAATGGGATGAACAAAGCCAGAGAGTGGTCACAGAGGCAGGGTCGGGGCGAGGCAGCGCAGCCCCTCCGTCCGCTCAGCAGGACCAGGGCGGCGGGGGCCCAGGTCAGGGAGGGCCCCTCCTGTTTGTCCCCTTTCCCAGGAGCTATCTAGACGTGGCTGTGACTTCTGGGTCGTTGTTTTGTTTGTGATCTGGATGTCATCGTGGTGCCACGCTCAGTGTCGCTGACATTTGTTCTGCCTTTTGTCTGAAACCTGCTTTGCACGGACACTCAAGGGGCCCCCTTGGTTTTTGGTGGCCTCAGAACTTGGTTTCTGCCCTTTTTGTCTCAACAAGGCTTAGGTTGGACCAAGTGTGTTGTCTGTCTCCACTCGTGTGTGTCTGGACGAATGGGTGGGTGGACGTACAGTGTGGTTATTTCCTCCTGGAGTTTCCTTGGGCTGGGTGGGAGGATCTGGGAGGTCCTGACCCTGGAGAGGTGGGATGGCAGGGAGGGGGCGTGGGAGTGAGTGTGGAGGGGGCCGGTGCTGGGGGATGAAGCCTGCCTCTTACTGCTTGTTCTGTCTCTTGATTCCAAGCCTCCATTCGGAGAAGAAAAGGGGGTGAGTCATCTGCTTGTGTCCCAGGGCCCCAGCTTTGCCCGACCCCTGACCTGGGGGTGCTGGTGGTGTGTGAGGAGGCTCCGTTCAGGTCAGGGTGGTCTGGGAACCTGGGCTGCGGCCTCCTGCTGGCTTTCCCCTGGGGATCTGGTAGGGGCACGGAAGAGGGGCCTGGGCATGATGGTGGGGCAACCCCAGGGGTGTGATGAGGGTCATAGCCATGGGCCTTGGGGTCAGGTGAGCAGATGTAGCTGGGTGGGCAGGAGCTAGGGAGGGTGTGGCGTCAGGGTACTCGGCCCTGGCCTGCACTGCAACTTCCTGCCAGCCTCTGGGGGCTGCCGGGACCCACGCCCGTGCAGAGCTACAAGCTGGCAGTGCCCTCAGAGCTGGGAAGGAGCACAGTGCTCCCTGCCCACACCAACACCTCCACCTCCACCTCCTCCTCCTCTGCGGGCTGTCGACCCTGCCACTCCTCTTCCGGACTCACCCTTTATCCTTTGAGGCCCCTCCCTGTGCATTCTGGGCGTTCAGCCTGGCTGCAGAGGACACAGTGTCCAGGCAGGGACAGAGTCACCTGGGCCTAGGCCTGGGCCCTGAGGTCCAAGTCTGGCAAGGTCTTGGGAGCAAAGGGAAGCTCCAGGGGACTTGGTGGCCCTGGGAGTGTGTACTTGCCCCTTGTCCGTGTGCCTGGCACCCACGGGTCCCTCGCTCTGGGTCCACTGGGCCTCCCCCAGGGCGGGGATGCTCACCTGTCCCCAGCCCCACTGGCCTGTGCTGTGTTCAGTCTCCACACTCCCTGACCCTCTCAGGTCTTGTGTCACCCCAGGCCCAGGGGAGGGACTTTCCCTGGTGTGTTTTCAGGTCTCCTTCTGGGACCCTTTTCTCTGCCTATTTGTGGAATATTTTGGTTCTGCCCTTCTGCTTATTAGTGGGGTCCCTGTGGCCTGTGGTGGAGGAAGTGGTGGGCAGCATCTCCCCCTGTGGACCCCTCATCCCTCCAGGATCTGCCACGTGCCCAGGGGCCCTGTGGAAGGCCAGCAGGAGTGCCTGGCCTTGGCGCAGTGGACTTCACTTCCTGTCTAAAGTACCCAAGTGATTTATTTAAGAATGTATCTTCTGATTTTTTGGGGGATTTATGCCACTCTCGTCAGCTTGTAGTTTGTAAAAAAATTTTGTCTTCCTTTTGAAGATGATTCTCCTGGCCCTCGTGCCATTACCTTGTGACCCAAAAGAGCTGCTTTGCCGAGCTTCACTGTGGGGCTGGGGCTGGGCTTTCCTACACCGAGAGATGCTCAGGTCGCAGGGTGTGCCGGGAGACACCCGCACGGGCCCACTCCCGTCTTCACGTCTGTGGTTTTCTCACTTGCTGGGGCTGTGATCTGGGGCAGTTTATGTCTTTGCCAGCTTCATTTTACTTCTGGGTGAAGTGAAGGTGACACGGGTCTGAACACAAAACGCTGCGCACCCTGGAAGTCTCCAGGGACTTGGCAGGTGGTGGTGGTGGGATCTTCAGCTTTCAAAAGGAAATTACTCACTTGTTACAAAAACATGGGAAGACCTGTCATGCCCGCAGTCCCTGGTCTGTCACCTGTTGGTGGGGGGAGCCACATTCCCCTCCCCCCACCACACACACACACGTGCACATGCGCACACATGCACACACACACACACTTGTTCTGGGGAGCTCCTGGACTGCTCAGTGCACACACATATGTGCACGCACACGCGTACACACAATGCACACACACATGCGCACACACATGTACACTTGTTCTGGGAGCTCCTGGACTGCTCAGTACACACACATGCACACCCTCACACAATGCACACCTGTTCTGGGGAGTTCCTGGACTGCTTGGTGCTGAGGGCAGAGAGAGTGCTTGCTCTCCCAGGGGTCCACGGTGCTTGGGGAGACGGTGCACGCATGTGAAGCCGTGAGAGTGGGTGTGTTCCCAGCTCCTGCACAGAGCCTGCAGGGCTGTGGGCCCTTCTTACGTGCTCGTTCTCACTGTAGGTCTGCTCTATCAGTGAGGTCACTGAGTCAGAGACAGGAGGTCAGAACAGAGTGGCAGGGTCAGTCTGATCTGGATTGGGTGCAGGAGTGTCTCAGCTCAGCAGGCTGCAGAGGTCATCAGCAGGTTCTGGCGGGCAGCTGCAGGTTGGAGTGGGAGGGGCAGGAGGCATCTGGGCTGATCATAGAAGCTCCAACAAGCGGTGCCAGGGTGGTATCCTTGGAGAGAAGGCACAGTGCCCAGAGTCACAGCTCCTGGGGATGGTGGGATGTCTTTGGGCTGGCGTAGCAGCCAGGTGGGCACAGTGCGGGTGCTGCCCCCAGCCCCTAGTGCAGGTCCTGAATTGTCGCTGGGATAGAGCTGAGTGGACGCCCCAGGGGCGAGAACCTCTGTCTCCCGGAGCAGGGATGCAATCAGAGCTGTCACTGTCCTTAGGCACTCATGTCCCATGTCCCCAGGTCATCCTGGTCGTCAGAAACACTGCTTTTTAACACTCTGCTCTGACAAACACCTGCACACAAAGCTTTCTCTGGCCATGGCTGGTGCCTTGCCTTCCACTGTGCCTCCTTCAGCGTCGGCCCTGCCTGGTCTGAGGCTCCTGACTGCTTTCTTGGGGGCTGGCGCTGTCCAGCACGGTTGTTTCCCCTACAGGGGCTGCTTTCCTCCAGGGCAGAGGAAGGTGACTCCTGGCCTGCTGCCCAGCAGGAGTGAACCCAGCCCCCGTCCGTTGTTGATGGCTCACCGTTCTGACATCTGTGTGCGTCAGGGCCGTGATGCTGCCAAGAGTGGCTCACCTCCTCGAGTGAGCACTGAACAGTTCTGCCCCACTCTGGTCTTTCCCTCGTGGTCAGTCAGGGCAGGCTTTGCTTAGGTGGGGTCTGCAGTGTCACCTGAAGGCTGGGGTAGGGGTAGAGGGACTCGGATGGGAGGCAGGCCGTGGCCTCCTCCCGGGGCCCTGCTGCCGTCAGCGCTGGTGAGGGGGGCTGGGCCTGGCGCGTACAGGCAGCGGTGCTGAAGAGGAACTGTCCCCCTGGCTGCACAGAGAAGCTGGACGAGATCCTGGCGGCGGCCGCGGAGCCGACGCTGAGGCCGGACATCGCGGAGGCTGACTCCCGAGCTGCCACCGTCAAACAGCGGCCCACCAGTCGGAGGATCACCCCTGCCGAGATCAGTGTAAGCAGCCCTGGGCTCGGGCCGGGTGCCAGCGTGGCGCATCCCCTCTTCTGAGGCGGGGGCGAGGAGCCAGTCTCTCGGAGGAACGTGGGCCCTCAGCCCCCTGGAGGCTGCACCTGCGGGGTTTCCCCTCCCTTTGCCAGTGCCTCTGGCCTCAAGCAGCTCACGTCACTCCCATCAGGATGCATCTTTCTTTTTTTGACAGGCAGGGTTAGAGAGAGAGAGAGCAAGAGGCAGAGAGAAAGGTCCTCCCTCCGCCAGTTCACCCCCCAAATGGCTGCCACGGTGGTGCACCACGCTGATCCGAGGGCAGGAGCCAGGTGCTTCTCCTGGTCTCCCATGGGGTGCAGGGCCCAAGCACTTGGGCCATCCTCCACTGCCTTCCCAGGCCACAGCAGAAAGCTGGACTGGAAGAGGAGCAACCGGGACAGAATCCGGCGCCCCAGCTGGGACTGGAACCCAGGCTGCTGGCACCACAGGCAGAGGATTGGCCAAGTGAGCCACGGCGCCAGCCCAGGGTGCATCTTTGTCCCCTGCTCCCTCCCTCACTCCCCTCACCCAGTGTCTGCACCATTTTACTGTCCGCGTGGCCCCTGCTGCCTGAAGGCAGGGTCTGGGACTGCTTCCTGGGTCCAGGCCCCACGGGCACCAGCACAGTCAGAGGAGAGCGTGGGAGGAGCAGCCTGGGGCTGGGTGGAGAACTGGGGGCTCAGTGCCTTGAAACCTCCATTTCCTCTGCTTCCCCCACAGTCACTGTTTGAGCGCCAGGGACTCCCGGGCCCAGAGAAGCTGCCGGGTTCTCTGCGGAAGGGGCTTCCACGGACCAAGTCTGTAGGTACGGCCGGGCTCGGGGACTGCAGCGCTGGGGGCACAGGGCTAGGCTGACTGCATTCAGCGGTAGGAGACCCTGCCTCTCCCTGTGGGCACCTGGGGTTTCCCCAAGCCCTGTCTCTGCGGACTGCCCTGTGTCCTCCCCTGGCTGTGCCCAGGTCAGCTTTCAGACCCTAACCCTGCCCCTCCCCTACGCTTCGTCCTCCCTTCCACGGTCAGTTCTTAAAAACTCCCCACACTCGCTGCTGCTCCTCCGCTGTGTCAGGCGCGCTCCCTCTGTACCCAGGGCTGAAACTCTCCCAGCAGGGTCACCGTTGGCCTCCGGGACACTTCCCAGTGGACACATGAACAGCCTCCCTCCTCCTGACCTCAATCGGTCCTCCATCTCTTCGCTCCCTTCTCCATGAAAGTCCTCCTGGGGTTTGGGATGTTTCCTCGTTTTCTCCTCTTTTCTCCGTCCCTGCTCTGCTCATTCCAGCAAACATGGGACCTTCTCAAGGCCACGTCCTCAGTGTTCCTCCTGCAGCTCAGCCACCCCAGCCGCCGTCATGCCCCACGTGTGGCCATCTCCTTTCCCGACCCCAGATGGAGACATCGACAAGCCCCTCTGCAGGCATCCAGTCCCCCTCATCTGCCCACCACACCACCAGCAGCTTCCCGTCAGAGTGCACACTGCTTAGCACTCTGGGCTGTGCATTTAGTACTCACAGTAACATGCGGGGTAGCGTCAGGAGTGCTTCTGTCTTAGCGATGAGGGGATGCAAGCAAGCTGACCTTCCTGAGGCCGCGCTGCGGCTTCTGCCCACCCTCCTGCCAACCACTGCCCAAGCTGTGACCCTTGCCCCTCACCCTGGGCGGGAGCTGCCAGGTCTTAGGTCGGCCCAGCTGTTACTCGGTGTGTACCACAGGAGGCTGGAGTGTACCTGAGTGTGTGCGGGGCTGGGGTGGTGGTGGTGTTTGAGCCTAGATGGGTCAAGCAGGAGCTTGGACAGAATAACAGGACCAACTGCTGATAGAGAGCAGCGTGTAGAAGGCACAGGCACAAGGCATGGTCCTTCAGCAACCGCCAAGGATCCTCCCCGGGGGTGGGAAGGTGGGGCCGAAGGTAGTGAGACTGCAGCCACTGTGGAGTCGGGAGGCTGCCCCCTTCTCCATCTGAGCCCCACGTGTCCTCCATGGTTTCTTCCTTATCTTCCACCTCACCTGCCTTGGGGGTGGGCTCCTCCTCACAAGCCTCGCAGCCCTGTCCAGCAGAGGCCTTGTCGAATTGCATGTGGACCCTGGCTTTCTTCGCTTCATGGTCTCCTGCCCAGACTGGAGTCTGTCCTGGCCAGAAGCCACTTTGTGCAGCAGGGGGGCCACCCTCCCACATGGCCCTTTGGGGGCTCCGCCCTGCCCTCCCCTGGCATCTGGGGACCTCTGACCTGGGTCTTCACTTGCTGTCCCCTGCCTGCCGTCATTTCCCACATGGCTTGTCCTTCAGCGCTGCCCAGTCCCAGAACTGACCGCTGCAGGTGCGGATCCACACATCTGCTCTGTAGCCCGGAGCCTCGCAGCAGAGATGGACGCCTGCTCCTCACTGGTTCCTCCTGCATGCTCCTGCGCTCAGTTGCTGTGTGAGCTGACAGGTGCTTGCATTTTTAAATATTTATAAGTTTCTTTGAAAGGCAGAGAGAGAGAGACACATCTTCCATCTAGTGTTTCTCTTCCCAAATGGCTGCAACAGCTGGGACTGGGTCAGGCCGGATCCAAGAGCCAGGAACTCCATCCAGGCCGCCCATGTGGGTGGCAGGAGCTCAAGTACTTGAGCCATCATTCCCTGCTCCCCAGGCACAGAATCAGGGAGCCGGTTGGAAGCTGAGTAGCTGGCACTCTGATGTGGGATGCTGATGTCTCAAATGGTGGCTTAACCTGTCGTGCAGTGCCTACCCCGGGTGCTCATCTTGTACCCAGCCAGCCAAGTGTGGGTTGAGTTGTCAGGTTCTGTGGGCTCCCACTGCGTGTCCTGGCTGTGTGACCCCAGAGCAAGGAGATCACCCAGTGCCGAGCTCCCAGCACAGCTCATATGCAGGCTGCGGTCTGTGCTTGGTGCCCAGGGAATGCCTAGTGACTGTTCGCATTAGGAGAAACAGCTCCTACATCTTGTGAGTGCTCAAGAGGCGCTCCTGCCGTATGTGAGCAGAGAGGGTCTGCCTTTGCCCCAGGGGACCCTGCCACCCCTCCCCCACAGTGGTGCCAGAGTGGAGTCCCTATTCCTATGCGGCAGCAGTGACTTCTTGCCTGACATAAGAACTTGTTCCCTTCTTCATCTTCACACGTCACCCCCGCCTTCAGCACCCTTGAGGTGCGCTAGTTTTTCAAGCTGATGCACAGGCTTGTAGGTGTTCAGATGTACGGGGAGAAACGCAGCAAGGAGGAGACCAGGGGAAGCTGGGCACAGATTCTGTGTCCAGCAGCAGGCGGGAGGCAGACCTAAAAATAATGCGGATGACAATCTCGGCTTCCATCCTAGGACGCTGCTACCAGTTCAGCCTTCCACTGTAAATTTTAAGTGACCCTGAGACAGGGGCAGGCAGTCCTCTTAAGAGGGGGAAACTCTAGAGGTTAAGAAAGATCACACCCTGGTAGGGTTGGAATTCAAGCCCAAGTTCCTGCCCCAAGCTACAGTTTCTGTGCAGCGGCCTCATCAGCACTGTGGTGGGGAGCAGGCAGTCTGCAGGGTGGTGAGTTCACAAAAATGTTGACCACAGCGAGTGAGGCCTGCTGCTCTCCTGCACAGGCGTCCACGTTATGTCCACAGGAACGCGGAAGGCTCTGTCAGGCGCGAGCTGGCAGCAGGGTGATGGGGTCCCGGGCACTGGGGTCCTCCCTGCACAGACCCCTAGTGATGTCTAAGCCAGCCAGGCCTGGGCTGCGCATGGGAGGGGTCTTGTTCAGCCTGTGCTGGCCCTGAGAGAACTGAGGTTGAGAGTGTCCCTTCCTGGCCTGAGGTCACACAGCTAACGGGTAAAACCTGCACGGGGTGCCCGGCTGAACAGTTCCATTGCAATGCATCCTTCTTCCTCCCACCCACCACAGCATGCTGGCCCTGGGAGGAGCCTCTCCCCGGGGCTGTAACCCACCCCTTGTCTGCATCCACTGCGGCTGTGGGCCGTGGCCCCGCAGTTACTACCTCTCTCATTTCTGACTATCCGCCATCTCCCTCGCACCTCTGGCTGCCTCCCAGAGGGCTCTGCGCCATCTTAGGTGGGAAGCCCTGCACAAGCCCCTTCCAGCCCGTCTCCGTTCTCCCTACGCCCAGGGCGCCGCCTCTTTCCCGGCGTGTCTTCTCCAGGGCGGCGATATCCTCAGGTGTGGGCAGTTTGGGGTCCTTCCCAGAGCCGCCTCAGCCGGGCCTCCCTCAGCTTACAGCTGAGCTGAGCCTTGCGCACAGGAATGCCCTGCACCCAGCGCGTGGCTTGGGCCAGCCCTAACCCTGCCTCCCCCGACCAGCCCCGACCCCACTCCGAGCCGGCAGAACGCGGGGCCGGGGCCGGGATTGGAGGGGGCTCAGCCCGGCTCACGGGGACCGTCGTTCGCAGGGGAGGACGAGAAGCTGGCCTCTCTGCTGGAGGGGCGCTTCCCGCGGAGCACGTCCATGCAGGACTCGGTGCGTGAGGGCCGCGGCATCCCGCCCCCACCGCAGACCGCGCCGCCGCCGCCGCCCGCGCCCTACTACCTGGACTCCGGGCCGCCCCCAGCCTTCTCGCCGCCGCCGCCGCCGCCGCCGGGCCGCGCCTACGACACTGTGCGCTCCAGCTTCAAGCCGGGCCTGGAGGCGCGCCTAGGCGCGGGCGCCCCCGGTCTGTACGAGCCCGGCGCGGCCCTGGGCCCGCTGCCCTACCCGGAGCGGCAGAAGCGCGCGCGCTCCATGATCATCCTGCAGGACTCGGCGCCCGAGGCGGGCGACGGTCCCCGGCCCCCGCCCGCGGCCACCCCGCCCGAGCGCCCCAAGCGCCGACCGCGGCCTCCGGGCCCCGACAGCCCCTACGCCAACCTGGGCGCCTTCAGCGCCAGCCTCTTCACGCCGTCCAAGCCGCAGCGCCGCAAAAGCCCGCTGGTGAAGCAGCTGCAGGTGGAGGACGCGCAGGAGCGCGCGGCCCTGGCGGTGGGCAGCCCCGGCCCGGGCGGCGGCAGCTTCGCCCGTGAGCCATCCCCGACGCACCGCGGCCCGCGGCCGGGTGCCCTGGACTACGGTGCGGAGGACGGCCTGGGGCTCGCGTTTGGGGGCTCAAGCCCCGGCCCGGGTCCGGGCCCTGCCAAAGACCGGCGGCTGGAGGAGCGGCGCCGTTCCACCGTGTTCCTGTCAGTTGGAGCCGTCGAAGGCAGCGCCCCCAGCGTGGACCTGCCGTCCCTGCAGCCCTCGCGGTCCATCGATGAGCGCCTCCTGGGGCCCGGCGCCACCCCAGGCCGCGACCTGCTGCTCCCTTCCCCGGTCTCTGCTCTGAAGCCATTGGTCAGCGGCCCGAGCCTCAGTCCTGCGGGCTCCACCTTCATCCACCCCCTCACTGGCAAACCCCTGGATCCCAGCTCGCCTCTGGCCCTTGCCCTGGCTGCCCGCGAGAGGGCCCTGGCTTCCCAGGCGCCCTCGAGGTCCCCCACACCGGTGCACAGCCCTGATGCTGACCGCCCTGGACCGCTGTTTGTGGACGTGCAGGCCCGGGACTCAGAGCGGGGGGCCCTGGCCTCCCCAGCCTTCTCCCCGCGGAGTCCGGCCTGGATTCCTGTACCTGCCCGCAGGGAGGCAGAGAAGGCGCCCCGGGAGGAGCGGAAGTCACCCGAGGACAAGAAGTCCCTGATCCTGAGCGTCTTGGATACGTCCTTGCAGCGGCCAGCCGGCCTCATTGTTGTGCATGCCACCAGCAACGGGCAGGAGCCCAGCAGGCTGGGGGCCGAAGAGCAGCGCCCGGGCAGCCCCGAGCGGGCCCCGGCCCCCATGCCAACAGCAGCTGTGGCAGAGCCCCTGCCCAGCCCCCGGGCCCAGCCCGCTGGCAGCACCCCGGTAGACCCTGGGCCAGGCCAGGGCAGCTCAGAGGAGGAGCCAGAGCTGGTGTTTGCTGTCAACCTGCCGCCTGCTCAGCTGTCCTCCAGCGACGAGGAGACCAGAGAGGAGCTGGCCCGCATCGGACTGGTGCCACCCCCAGAGGAGTTTGCCAATGGGATCCTGCTGGCCACTCCACCTCCTGGCCCGGGCCCCTCACCCACCACGGTGCCCAGCCCGGCCTCAGGGAAGCCTAGCAGCGAGCCGCCCCCTGCCCCTGAGTCTGCTGCCGACTCTGGGGTGGAGGAGGCCGACACACGCAGCTCCAGTGACCCCCACCTGGAGACCACAAGCACCATCTCCACGGTGTCCAGCATGTCCACCCTGAGCTCGGAGAGCGGAGAGCTCACCGACACCCACACCTCCTTCGCTGACGGACACACTTTTCTACTCGAGAAGCCACCAGTGCCTCCCAAGCCCAAGCTCAAGTCCCCGCTGGGGAAGGGGCCGGTGACCTTCAGGGACCCGCTGCTGAAGCAGTCCTCGGACAGCGAGCTCATGGCCCAGCAGCACCACGCCGCCTCCGCCGGGCCCGCCCGCCCTCGCTACCTCTTCCAGAGAAGGTCCAAGCTGTGGGGGGACCCCGTGGAGAGCCGGGGGCTCCCTGGGCCTGAAGACGACAAACCAACTGTGATCAGTGAGCTCAGCTCCCGCCTGCAGCAACTCAACAAAGACACGCGCTCCCTGGGGGAGGAGCCGGTCGGCGGCCTGGGCGGCCTGCTGGACCCTGCCAAGAAGTCGCCTATCGCAGCAGCTCGGTGAGCGGGGTGCTGTGGGGAGGGGCCTGTCCTGTGCCTCCTGTCCTCCCTGTTTTTCCTCCTGTCCACCCACCGGCTCCCCTCCATCCCACTTCCGTCCTGTGGTATACCTCCCACTGGTCCTCCACCCTTTGTCTGCCTGGTCCTGCTGAGACAGAGGTCCCTTGGGCTGCCAGCAGCAGCAGCAGGACTTCAGCTCTCTGCACCTCTGCTGGTGCACATCAGACCCCCAAGCTGGACATGTGCACCTCCCCTTACTCTCACTGCCCGTGTCAAGCTGCCTGTGCCACTGGGGATTGGTCCATGGTGCACTTGGGAGCTGTCTGGCGTCTCTGTGGCTCTGCACACACCCCTACTCCCCACACACCATACACAGGCCTCATACCCGCCCATACCCACATACGTATACACTGCACACCCATACACACCCCACATACCCACACACCACTACATACATACCCACTCCTCCACACATACCACACACCCCCCACACCTACCCACACACCTCTCACCCCACGTACACCCACACACCTACATGTGTACCTCACACCCCCCCACATATCCCACACCCTGACACACACACACCCCACACCTACCCACACACCTCTCACCCCACGTACACCCACACACCTACATGTATACCTCACACCCCCCCACATATCCCACACCCTGACACACACACCCCCCACATACCTACACACGCATACCTCACTCCCCCCATACGCACCCATGCAGACACCCCATACGTACCCCTACACACATACACCCTGACCCCCCTACGCCCCACACACCTGCTGTGCCCCTCTGCCCTGCGTCCTTTAGAGCCTTGGAGTATGCACTGGCTCCTCTTCTCTCAGGGACTGGCCACCTCCTTCCTGTTTCCTTTCCCAGAAACTTTGCTGCTCTCCTTTGAGTCCCTTTAAAAACAGTCCTGTTTGTGGCTTGTGCGTTAGGAAAACACTTGGAGGCTGCACCCCTGCCCTCTCACCGTCTCCCACCCCCATCCCAGTCCCCCTGTCTGTCCTCCCCTCCCCGTTCTAGCCCGGGTGGGGCTGTGGGGGAGGTGCTGGCATGGGGAGAGGAGCTGAGCAGAGGCCCACGTGCTGCTGAGGGTGCTGCCGCTCTGTACAAGTGCAAGTTGCTAGAGCCCCTGGGCCGACCCCCTTTCCTTGAGGACCCCTCCCCACTCGGGCCGGCAAGCTGAATGGGTGTTGTAGGGGAGCCGGGCACCCCCTGCCAGCCCTGCTCCCTGCCTTTCCCAAGCTGCACTTGCCTTCTGGGACCCCAGCCCCCGCCCTCCTCCTGGGAGTGGGGATGGGGTGCTGCCTCCTGAGTCCTCCTTGCCCTCTGACTCGGAGTTCACGGAGTCAGGAGAGGTTCCGAGGGTAAGGATTTTGCAGACCTTATTCCAAGGACCTGCCCCTTCCACCTTGTTCCAGCCCAGCTTCAGAGGATTGGTGGGAGTTTGGGGTGCTCAGGAAGGCTCCCTGAGTCATCCAGGAATGTGGCCTGCAACTCCTGTCATCCTGGAGCCTTGCTCTGGGGCCTTCTCCCCTCAGCCTCTTCCAACTCCCAGCCAAAGTTGAAAGTTTTTTACTTGTGATGTAGGCACTTCAGGTCTGCACAGAAAGTGTCCAGTGAGGCTGAGCAGCCTGGGTCCCAGGCCTCTGCAGGACTAGATCCCAATAATGGGCCTTCTGACCCAGCCCCGGCCAGTTCCCTGTCTTCCCTCTGCTTCTCCTCCCTCCGGCAGCCCCTCTTTTCCTCCCTGCCTCTTGATCCCGTGAAGATCAAAGCCATGGAAGTGCATAGCTCAGTGCCTGGCCCCGTGTGATGCCCTCAATAAACGTGTGTTCAGTGCATGAAATTGTGAGGCTAAACGCAAGTACTGTCTCTTGTGATTTGAGCAGGGGACTTGGGATGCATTGCAGGAAAGGGTGGACACAGAGATTCAGGTCTTCAGGGTGTGAGCCCCCTGGTCTGGCCCAGGTGAGCCTGTCTTATTGTTGGCTCTGCTTGCTGCCACAGGGTGGCTGGGTGGTCACAGGGCAGGGTCTAGGGAAGTCCCGTGAGCTTCGGGCTCTCCTCTGAGCTCGTCTTTCACTGTGACTGTTGGCGATTTGCCTCTGTCAGGTGGAGATTCTTGTGTCCAGTGGCTCTGCTTTTCAGCAGGTCCCTGTGTGTTTTCCGTTCTCAGGTGTGGGCTGAGGAAGGCAGGACGAGCGCCTCCAGCCCGCACGCCCGTCCGTTCGCAGGCCCTGCAGAGGGAGCTCTCAGTAGTCTGTGCTGAATTCCAGCCTCTGGTGTTAGCTTCACAGGCTCCCTGCTTTCCTCTTACTAGTCCCTGGGGTTACTGGCTGGGCTTGTGTCCACCTAGGGGCCAGGCCACCTGGCAAACAGATGAAGGTGAGGAGTGTTCCTAGCACTGATGGCCTGGATTGTAGTCTCAGCAGGTCGATCTTGTTTCTGTGGTCCTGGGCAAGCCACTTAGCTTCTGTGAACAGTTGTCCCTCTGTGAGGTGGGCAAGGTAACGCTTGGACTTCAGGTGCCGCCACGTCACCACTGAAGCTGCACATGGGAGGACCAGGGTCTGTCCTCCTGGCTGTCCCCCGGTTCTCAGCTGCTGGGTGAAGTTTTAGGGTTCTTTTTGGGCACTGAGCATGCTTGAGATAGACTGGAGAATGTCACGTCATATTATTTTGTCTTCACAACCGTTCCGCTAGATAATACCATCTCCATTTTCCAGACGGTAAAACTGAAGTGGGGGCTTCTGTCTGCCCAAGGCCTGTTCTGGGATCTCTGTCGTGACCTCTTCTGAGGACCACACAGATCCCTTCCCCATGCTTGTCGCAGAGCACAACTCGCGCAGCCCTGTGCGTCATCATGTATGTCAGCAGCGGCACCTGCTGGGCCAGCTGCACGCTGTTCCTGCTGCATCTTGGCCTCACACCTGGACAGCATCATAGCCCTCGAGAGTGGCCCCACTGCCCCCGCTGGACCCTCTGTTTCTGGCTGCAGGCTGAGCAGGATGCCTATGGCCATGTCGGTGCCCAGTCCTGTGTCAGGTCTGGCTTCTTGTGTGGCTGACTGGCTTTGGTGTCCACCAGGACTGCTTATACACTCTTGTCCTACAGCTGAGGGGGCTGGGGTCTGGCACTCATGTCTCACTTAGGGATAAAACTGCTAGTCATCTGTCTCTTAGAAAAATGTCCAAAATGTGGGAAGTTCTGGTATCCAGGCGTGGCTGTCTCCCTCCATGACAAGTCCTGGCAGAGGCCCTGGGTCACTGACCCCGGCTACCCTCCTCAGCATCACAGTCCTGAGCTGTGTCCCTGATCCCCGTGGGTCTCCCTCTCCTTACCCCTCGACACCACCGGGAGGGAAATGCCTATCTTGCTGGCCTTCTCCACCGGTGGCTGTATCCAGGCTCCGGTGAGCGTCAGCCACGAGGTGCTCTACGGCCTGAGTTCTTTATGGGCAGGGGAAGCCGCCCCGTGCGACACAGAACCACAGCTCAGTGTCTTGTGGAGAACCTGCCGCTCCTTTGCACTGGGCCTGTCCTTTGGCCTCTTCTGAAACCTGATCCCAGGAGCCCAGCGCTCTGGTCCTCTGTGCCAGCCCTGCTGAACAGAGCCATTGTCTGCTCAGAGCCACACGCCTGTCTTTGAGGCCCACACCTGTCTGAACCACATGTGTCTTCCAGGCCTCGCTTGTTGGTCTGAATCCCACGTTTGGTCTGAGCCCCACGGCAATGCCAGGTCTGCCTTGGCTCTGTTTCACACCTGTCTGACCTGCACGTCTGCTCTGTGGAAAAGCTCCGTGGTGGTGTAGCTTTGGAAACAGAGTCAGCCCCTGCTGCGCTGCCTCTCGGTGCCTTTGATAAGGTTGTGTGGACGAGGCACCTGCGCTGTGGATTTGGGCGGAGTCTGTGCTTTTCCGGTCCTACCTGCAGGGGCTTCAAGGCCAGCAGGGCCCGTCCTGAGGACCAGACTGAAGGTGCCCTGGGGCACCCAGGCTTGGGTGTCCGCTGCGCTCGAAGGCCGCGTGCAGCTGGCTTTCTGCAGGTGTGTTCCCAGGAGGGAGTGGCTGTCAGGGCTGGAGCTGTGAGCAGGCGTGGGTGGTGAGGACTAAGATGCCATCAGCAGGACAGAGGCCCCCAGAAGCCTCTGGAGCGTGTCTGGGTTTGTGTTCCCGTGGAGGATTGTTCCTCTTAATAAGGCCCCCAAATTGCAAAAGGCCACAGGCCTAGACCTTCCCTGGACTGAGCCAGAGTGGCGCTTCTTCTGCTTGTTGGCACGGGAGGGTCAACAGAGGCGCGCATTCTTGGGAGAGACAGGCCCTGTTACTGCGATCTTCTTCCGGGTGTCTTGTGCTCCTGGCTTTGGGCGAGGAACAGGAGTCAAGGAGAGCCATTAGGACACGGCTGAAAGGCCCTGGGACTGTGGAGAGTCTGGGGGCAGAAGTGGCTGGAGGTGAGCAGGCGCCCCGTGCACACATTCGGGTTAGTGACTTGGAGGCCACTGAGGAGAGGGGACAGGTCCTGCCGTGCACTAGAGCTCTGGGAGAAATGGCATTGCTGGGCACAGCAGCCTTCATGAAGGGCGTGAGTGGGACACAGGGCCCAGAAGAAAGTAGAGAAGCAGAGGAAAATCTTCAGGAAGGGAGATGCTGAATGGGGTGCTTGGAGGGAAGACGGACAGGTCACGGGGTGGGGTGGGGGTCCTGCCGACAGCCTGAGCCACTGCAGGGGACAGGGGCCCCACTGGAGACGCTGGCACTGTCCAAGATTCAGATCTCGGTGAAGACCGCCCTGACACGTCACAGCCTGGACTTGGCCGTGGAGGGGGGCTGCTAAGGGTGCCCCATAGCTCTAGGACACCTGGAAGGTGGTAGGAGTGTGGCCCAGTGGAACCCAGTTCTCAGTTTCTTGCTCCCTGGTATCTTTGGAGCCTGCCTGCCCTCGGCCTGGGTCTCCGCTTACCCTGCTGAGCAGGACGACTCCAGTACCAACCAGACAGGCTCTGGACTCTGACGGCCTCCCCACGTGCTGCCATCACTGCTCAGCTGTGGTCACGCTTCTGTCACACTGAACTCTAAACCTCAGAGTGGGGTCAGAGCAGACATCTGTGCCGCAGGCCCCCAGGCCAGGGTTGCTCTGTGAGGGTCAGGGGTGGCAGGTGAGGTGCATGTGCCCGGCCTTACTCCTTGCTGGGTGTCCACTGTCTGGTCCCAGAGGCGCAGTTCCCTGAGTCTCTCCTAGCAGTCACCGCCCATGGGCACCCAGCACCCAGCACCACATGGTACCTCCCCCGGCTGCTGCCCCACTTCATCCTGAAGCCCTGGTGACTCCGTGGAGTCCAGGTTGGAGTTGGCTCCTGTTCTTGCACCCACCCGAGTGTTCCTGGAGCCCCTATCCAGCGGGGGCACAGTCTAACTCCTCGGGGAGCCTGAGCAGTTGGGAGGAGGCAGTGGGATAGGCTGAGGAGAGGGCCAGCGGAAGGGGGTGGAAGCCAGTCCAGTAGGAGAGACGGTGCCGCTCTCTGGAGAGGGCTCCCATTGCTCGTAGGACACGAGAGCAAAGCCTGCTGCAAGGGAGCCCGTGCTGCTGGGCGATGGGCACTGTGCGTGCCGTGTGCTCAGGACAGCACACACGTGGGTGGCAACCCAGAGAAGGGATCCTTAGCCCAGTGTGGGAGGGGAGGGATGGTGGCTGGACAGAGGCCAGTCAGATGACAGAGGATGGTGGTGGGGGTGCGGGGTGCTGCTGCGCACTTCCCAGGCAGTGCTGAGGCAGCGTGCGAGGTCTGCAGTGCACAGACGAGGGCCCCAGAGCACGGGTTCCATGCAGGCCATCAGGAGGCCGCTGTCTGCCAGTCCTCCGCACTTCCGGACGTCCTCAAGGTGTTCCCCTCTCCCAGCAGCTGCCTTCCACAGCAGCTGCACCCACTGCACCCAACTCCCTCCCTCCACAAGGGGCTGGCCAGGGGGTTCCTGCACCTGGCTGCCTGCTGTGTGGCTGTGACTGTGGCCACGTGAGCCTGGCCTGCTAACACTCTCTCTCATTGCTCTCTCCTGCCCATCTGCATGTGGCTGCTCTGTCTAGCTGCGCGGTGGTCCCGAGCGCCGGCTGTGTAAGTGAGCATGCCCATCCCATGCCTCTCGCCGTCCACCTGGGTCTCTGCTCTGCATGGCTGCGTGGGCCTTCTGTGTCGCTGACAGCCCCGAGGCTTCCCCTGGCCACAGTAAGGGATACGCTTAGGGACGGGAATGGGGGGATATGGGAGTGGGTGTTCTCAGGAATCACCACAGGCAGTCCTGCCATGGCCAGGCTGAAGAGGGGCTAGAGGTCAGGGTCCTGAGAGGTGAGCTGGGAAGTGAGGTGCCACCAGCCTCTGTGTGTGTGTGCGCACATGCACGTGCTGCCTCGTGTCTGCACCATGGGGTGCATTGCTGCCGTGCATGCTGCCCTGTGTAGGGCGGCTGCCTCGCCTGCCCTGCCTGTGCTGCTGCTCTGTGTGGGTGTGGGCGCCGCCTGGTGTCTCCGGTGCCGTGGGCCTGTTCAGCCTGGTGCTGCTGCCAGTCTTGACCACGACTCAGCCACCCCCCAAGGCTCCGGGCTCCACTCAGCACTGTGGGCACTGCGGGGTGTGGCCCCAGTCTTGCTGCCTAGAGCACCTGTGGATGGGGCGCATATCTGAGGCTGGTAGGGAGGGGACAGCCCAGCCCTGTGCCAGGAGAGGCTGTCTTGCCACTGGAGCCTCAGCAGAGGGGGAGGGCACCAGTCCTCTCAGAATGCAGTCTAGGGCCCGCCAGAGCCAAGCCCTGGCTCTGACTCTGGCGGCCAAGAGACGGCCAGGGTAATGTGGGATGTTCCCACCAGCCCACCCTTCTCCCCTCCGCCCATCCCCTTCGCTGCGAGCCCCTCGCCTCGCCCTGAACCCCTCTCCCTCCACAGGCTCTTCAGCAGCCTCGGTGAGCTGAGCTCCATTTCAGCGCAGCGCAGCCCCACGGGCCCGGGCGGCGGGGCCTCCTACGCGGTGCGGCCCAGTGGCCGCTACCCCGTGGCGCGACGCGCCCCGAGCCCAGTGAAGCCCGCGTCGCTGGAGCGGGTGGAGGGGCTGGGGGCGGGCGCGGGGGGCGCGGGGCGGCCCTTCGGCCTCACGCCCCCCACCATCCTCAAGTCGTCCAGCCTCTCCATTCCGCATGAGCCCAAGGAGGTGCGCTTCGTGGTGCGCAGCGTGAGCGCGCGCAGCCGCTCCCCGTCGCCGTCGCCGCTGCCCTCGCCCGCGCCCGGCCCCGGCCCCGGCGCGCCCGGCCCGCGCAGGCCCTTCCAGCAGAAGCCAATGCAGCTCTGGAGCAAGTTCGATGTGGGCGACTGGCTGGAGAGCATCCACCTAGGCGAGCACCGCGACCGCTTCGAGGACCACGAGATCGAGGGCGCGCACCTGCCCGCGCTCACCAAGGAAGACTTCGTGGAGCTGGGCGTCACACGCGTGGGCCACCGCATGAACATCGAGCGCGCGCTGCGGCAGCTGGAGGGCAGCTGACGCCGCACCCCCGCTCCCGTCCCAGCCGCGCCCTGCGGGCAGGGCCCTGACCCCTCCCGGGCCGCGGGCTCGGCCCGCCCCCGCCATGGCGCCGGGCCGGGAATGTTGCATGAATCGTGCTGTTTGCTGTTGCTCGGAGACTTGCCCTGTACATTGCTTAGTGCCCTCCCGGGCCGCCGAGCCGGACCCAGCGCGCAGTCGGGACGGCTCGGACCAGGGAGGCCGGGCGGGAGGGCCGGGGTGCGGTGCTCTGACCGGCGCCTCCTCCGCAGCTCCTGGTGGCCCTTCTCCCAGAGGGGGAACCTAGTCCAGCATGCGAGGCCAGGACACGCCTTGGCGACTCGGGGGGGAGGGGGGAGACATTGGGGTTCTCGACGGGGGCCAAGGAGCCCCCTGTTTTGCATATTTTAATCCACTCTATATTTGGAACGAGAAAAGGAACAAATATCTCTGTCCGTAACAGTTTCCTCTTCCCCCCACCCCCTGGCCCTCCCGCCGGTCCCGCTGCAGCTGCCCAGTCTTCCATCTGCGGCCCTCACTGCCACTGCCGCCCCACACGGGGCAGGGGACGCTCCAGCTGGTCTGGGGTTGGCCAGGGTCCTGGTGGCCGGCCCTAGGGCCCCGCTCGCTCGGCCCCTTCCCTCGCTGAGCTGTAGTGAGCCCCATCGACCCTTCAGGTGCTGCTCGGGGGAGGGGCGGCAGGCGGCCCGTCCTGCTGGGCGCCAGCGCGGTCCAGTCCGGTCACAGGTGGCCTGGGAGGCCAGCGCCCTGGGGGTGGGGCAGGGTCCCTAACACTCCACCCTCAGCCATCTTCCTCACAGGGTCTCTCCCCAAGGAGGGGTCCAGCCTCCTCCCACTTTTTTGGGCAACTACAGCAGAAAAGTCTCCCTGCCTTGGGCCCCACTGTCTCTTGCCCCTGCCCTGTGTGTGCGCGCGTGTGTGCGTGTGCACGTGTGTGTGAAACTGGGTGCGACTGAGCACATGGGAGCCCCCGTGTGCGCCGGGCTTGCAGAGGGGGGCTGTGCAAGTGTGTGCCGGGAGCCGGCGGGGTGGGGGGCGGAGGTGTGTGTGTGCCTGTGACAGCGTCCTGTCTCCTCGTGGAGAGAAGGTCAGAGGCTGTCTTGCCCCGGGTCCTTCCAGAGCCCCACCCAGCCTGAGCTGGGTTCGCTGTTGAACCCTGGCCGCTGGGGGCGGCCCCAGAGACCCCTTGGAGGCAGCTCTGTTCTTTGGGCTTCTGAGGGTATCCTGGGGGACCACTAGAGTCAGGCCACCACGGGGCCCTAGGGAGAGTCAAAGACCCCTGAGGGCGCCCCAGTCCCCCTTACTGTGACTCCTCACAGTCAGCAGCGACCTGTGGGGTGGGGGCCCTGGGCGTTTTTAAACCTAGGGTTTGGAGTCTGGACTAAGCTCCATCCACGTCACTCACAAGTTTCTGTTTATATTTATAGCTTTTTTTAATAAAAGAAAAAAAAAGAAAACATAAGTTTTCACAGCCCAGGGGCCTGGCACGCCGGTCTGTGCCCGCCTGCCCCGCCCCCGCCCACCGGCCCCATTCCCTGGGCAGAGTCACACCCACACCGTCTCCCGACACACCAGGTCACACACAGCAGTCACTGTAACGACTGCCACATACACACGCGGTCTCACACTCACCTGTGGGTTTTTGGTTCCGTTCAATTTGGGTTTTTAACTTTACAGGGTCAGTTCTGCTTCACCCTCCTTTTGTATGGAGTTCCATCCGGGGGAGTTCGCCCCCTGCTCCAGTCCTGAGGCCTCCTGACCCTGACGTTGTGATACACCCCACAGAGATCTATGTTTCTTATATTATTATTATTATTATTGATAATAATTATTATAATATTATTATGTAATAAATTTATAAGAAATGAAGCCGCGTCTCACTCGCCTGGTTGAGGATCCTGGGAGTACGCGGCTGTCCCTCAGGGGGGTCGCAGACCCCGCGCCTGGGGCCGCCGTGACTTCCACGGAGCAGACCCTGGCCCTGTGCCGACGCCTGCCTCGAGTCTGCGGGGGCCTCACCCCTGCTTCCCTGGACTCTGCCTTCCGCTCAGCACCTCCTGAGCCAGAAGTCTGGCCGTCCCCCGGCACCCCTGTCAGGGCTGCTTCCAGCGTCCAGCTGTTTTACCAGGTCTGCTGCCCCGACCTGTGGCCCTCGCCTACTTCTCCGCCATCCTGCCTGTGCTGCGGCTGTGTTCAGGCCTGGCGTCTTCCCCTGGGCAGGTTCAGTGGTTTTGTCTCCATCCCTGCCTTTGGCTCCCTCACCGCAGAGGGTACCTGCAGTGAAGAAGCTGACCGGCCCCGTCTGCGCCTGCTTCTCCCTCTCCCCCGTGCAGGTGCTGAAGCCCACCGCGGGCATGGACTCTGTCCCTACTCAAGCCCACTCCTTCCTCTGCCTCCACAATGCCCACACAGCCTCGGAGGCTGCACTCCAGGTCGCTTCGTCCAGGAAGCCATTCCCTGACCCCCAGAGTGTCAGGGTTAGCGTCTGTGCTCTCACTGCCCTGGTGGCACCTCAGATTGGAGCAAGGGACGCTTCTTGGCTTGGGTCCTCTCCCTCCCTGACTTGGGTCCTCTCCCTCCCTGCACTGGGCTCTGCACGGACGTAAGGCTGTCGTTTGTGCTACCCCAGCCCTGCAGACACTGTCCTTCAAGGGTGGACAGGCGACCATAAGCCGCTACCTGCCTGTGGTGCGGCAAGGGAGGCATGTCCTACTGGCACCTGGTAAGGGCGGCTGGGCCACAGGGGAGGCAAACACCTCAGCAAGTGGACAGAGAGGGCGTGCCGTCTCGAAGGATGGACAGTGAGTGAGCAGGCACTGGAGACAAGATGGAGCGGAGACCACCAAGGGCCCAGGGCTAAGAGGGTTAGTGATGTCTCCTGAGGGGAGGGGCTCACGGAGGGCAGTGGACCAAAGCCATGCTGTGTCGAGGGAACGACTGTAGATGCTGGCTCTGAGGTTGTCCTAGACTGGGGCTGGAGCCGAGGGGAGCGAGGCCTGGGAAGTGTGGCCTGGGATCTCAGCAGGAGGTTCTGCCTCAGCGGTCACTTCAAGGGTGGCCCAGAGGGAGCTGCTAAGGCTGGGGACCATGACCCTCAGTCTGTCTAGAAAGTCCCAGAGTCCCATGTCTTCAACATTTTTTTAAAATTTTTCATCTCATGTTCAAGTCATCATACAGAAGGAACTACACAGGAAGTTAGGGAGGGTCCCTGGGAGGAAATGAGTGGGAGGGCAGAGAGACCCCAGCTGCGTCTGGCTGAGCACTGCAGTGTGGGGACCAGGGGTCTCCTCTGAGCTGCACCTGGAACCCTGGATCTCTAACCAGGACCCAGCTGGGGTAGCGGGAAAGGAAAAGTTAAGGCACAGGGCCCCTGCCTTCCAAGGAACAGCAGTGCCCAGCTGGTACCAAGGGACCCGGGGGCGGGGCAGAGATGAAGGCCTTCCAGGTTCAAAGACCTTCAAGACCTGCACGGCCTGGGCCATGGAGACCTGCTGCAGGGGTGGGGAGCGGCAGGGCGGAGCAGAAACCCTGGGCTCCTCCTGCCCACGCTGCTCCAGCAATCCCTCGGGCCCTCAGAACACTCTGGAACCTGCCCGGGGAGGTCTGCGTGGGGAGCGGAGGTAGGGATGGGCGGGGGGCTGGAGGGAATGGGGATCGGGTGAGAGACAAAGGGGTGGGAGTGGGGAAGCAGGGGTGTCCGGAGATCAGGGGCTTGGAGAGGGGGCAGGGCTGGGGAGATGAGGTGGGGAGCGGTAGGAGCCAAGAGCAGGGAGGAGGAGGGTGGGGACCGCTGGGCACCCCGTCCTGCCGCCTGTGCTGGGAGTTCCGCCTCAGCCTCAGCCCAGGCCCCAGTGGCCACCAGGACTCCGTCCTCTGCCCCCAGAGCCTGCTGTCCCCCACCTTCCTCTCCCTCCCTCACTCTTGGAATGGCGTGGAGAAGCCAAGCCATTCCCACTCCCTCCAGGACTCCGTCCTCTGCCCCCAGAGCCTGCTGTCCCCCACCTTCCTCTCCCTCCCTCTCTTGGAATGGCGTGGAGAAGCCAAGCCATTCCCACTCCCTCCAGGACTCCGTCCTCTGCCCCCAGAGCCTGCTGTCCCCCACCTTCCTCTCCCTCCCTCTCTTGGAATGGCGTGGAGAAGCCAAGCCGTTCCCACTCCCTCCAGGTGCTCATTGGCAAACAGCCCTGGTTGGCCACATGCCTCACCATCACTTTGGGTGGGGCCTTTCTAGAACCCGAGCGGGCTAGTTCAGCAGGGCAAGCAATAATCATCTTCTGGAAGCTGCACGTAGGGTCTCCAGAATTTGCTATTGCATACCTCCTAAAGATTTATTTATTTATTTGAGAGATAGACTTACAGTGAGAGGGAGAGATAGAAAGAAAGGTCTTCCATCCGCTGGTTCATTCCCCAGATGGCAACAACAGCCAGAGCTGCCCTGATCTGAAGCTGGGAGCCAGATTCTTCCGGGTCTCCTATGCAGGTGCAGGGGCCCAAGTGTCTGGGCCACCTTCTGCTTTCCCAGGCCATAGCAGAGAGCTGGACTGGAAGAGGAGCAGCCGGGACTAGAACCACCACCTATATGGGATGCTGGCACTGCAGGCAGAGGATAACCTACTGAGCCACAGTGCCAGCCCCCTAAATATTTTTTTAAATTAGGTACTAGGGCAGGCATTGTGGTACAGGAAGTTAAGCCACTGCCTGGGATGCCATTATCCCATATCGGAGTGCCAGTTCAAGTCTTGACTTCACTGCTTCCCAACCAGCTCCTCCTAATGCAGATCCTTGGAGGGAGTAGGTGATGGCTCAAGTACCTGGACCCTTGCCACCCATGTGGGAGATCTGGATTGAGTTCCAGGCTTCTGGTTCCGACCTGGCCCAGCCCCTGTTGTTGTAGGCATTAGAGGGGTGAATCAGCAGACAGAAGATCTCTCTCTCTCTCTCTCAAGTCTTTTGCTATCTCTGCCTTTCAAATAGATAAAAATAAATCTTTAAAGATTTATTCATTTGAAAGGTAGAGTTACAGAGAGGGAGAGACAGGAAGCAGAGAGTGAGATCTTCCACCTGCTGGTTCACTCCCCAAATGGCCACAACCCCCAGGACTGGGCCAGCCCAAAGCCAGGAGCCAGGAGCCAGGAGCTTCATCTGGGTCTCCCAAGTGGGTGCTGGGGTCCAAGCACTTGGGCCATCTTCTGTTTCTTTCCCAAGTGCATTAGCAAGGAGCTGGATCCAAAGTGGGGTAGTCAGGACATGAGTTGTGCCCTTATGGGGTGCTGGTGCTGCAGGCAGCAGAGTAACCTGCTGTACCACAGTGCAGGCCCTGAAAACACACTTTTTAAAACGAGGGGCCGGTGTTGTGGTGTAGCAAGTAAAGCTGCTGCCTGCTATGCCAGCATTCAGCATAGGCGCCAGTTTGAGGCCCAGCTGCTCCACTTCAGATTAGTGCCCTGCTAACGTGCCTGGGAAAGCAGTAGAAGATGGCCTAAGTGCTTGGGTCCTGCACCCACGTGAGAGACCCAAATGAAGCTCCTGGCTCCTGGCTTCAGCCTGGCCCAGCCCTGGTCATTGCAGCCATCTGGGGAGTGAACTAGCTTCTTTCTCTCTCTATCTCAGCCCTTGTCCTGACTGTTGATGAACAACTTAATACTTTATCCCTTTTAGTATTTTTTTTTTGTTCTACTTAATACTATTGGTTGAACTCTTTAATTAATACACAATTATTCTTAGGTGTTTAAATTTAACTGAAAAGTGATTCCTGTTAAATATAAGAATGGGAATAAGAGAGGGAGGAGATGTACAATTTGGGACATGCTCAATCGGACTTGCCCCAAACGGTAGAGTTAGAAGCATGCCAGGGGATTCCAATTCAATCCCATCAAGGTGGCATGTACCAATGCCATCTCACTAGTCCAAGTGATCAATTTCTGTTCACAATTGATCATAATGATAAGATTAAGAGTCAAAGGGACCACACAAACAAGACTAGTGTCTGCTGATGCTAACTGATAGAATTAAAAAGGAGAGAACGATCCAACATGGGAAGTGGGATACACAGCAGACCCATAGAATGGCAGATGTCCTAAATAGCACTTTGGCCTCAGAATCAGCCCTTAAGGCATTCGGATCTGGCTGAAGAGCCCATGAGAGTATTTTAGGCATGGAAAGCCAAGACACTCTGGGAAAAAAAAAAAAAAAAAAAACAAAAAACAAAAAACAAAAAAAAAACCTAGACACTCTGGAAAAAAAAAAAAAAAAAACCCTAAATGGAAGATCTCTGTGAGAGAGATCCCAGTGGAAAGAATAGGTCATCAAAGAAGGTACCTTTTTCTGAAGGGAGGAGAGAACTTCCACTTTGACTATGACCTTGTCTAAATAAGATTGGAGTTGGCAAACTCAAAAGGCTTCCATAGCCTTGGCAACTCATGACAAGAGCCTAGAGTGATTACTGACACCATAAACAAGAGTGTTAATTGTTTACTCGACAACAGGAGTCACTGTGCACTTACTCCCCATGTAGGATCTCTGTCTTTAATGTGTTATACAATGTGAATTAATGCAATAACTAGTACTCTAACAGTACTTTACACTTTGTGTTTCTGTGTGGGTGAAAACTGTTGAAATCTTTACTTAATATATACCAAATTGATCTTCTGTATATAAAGAGAATTGAAAATGAATCTTGATGTGAATGGAATGGGAGAGGGAGCGGGAGATGGCAGGGTTGCAGGACAGAGGGAAGTTATGGGGGGAAGTTATAGCCACCCACTATAATTCAAAAGCTGTACTTTGGAAATTTATATTTATTAAATAAAGTTAAAAAAATAAATAACTAGGTACTACCTTTCATTTTACAGTTTATCTTAACATTTTCATGTTTAAATAGTTGCAAAGGTTATGATCTCTATAAAATTGTACATATCAAAATTTACAATTAAATGTTAATCATTCTTTTAAGTAATTCTCATGGATCTAAATGCTATAGCAATTTTATGCCCATGAAAGTCCTCCTTTAAAAACACTGAGGCTGGCGCCGCAGCTCAATAGGCTAATCCTCCGCCTGCAGCGCCTGCATACCGGGTTCTAGTCCTGGTCGGGCGCCGGATTCTGTCCCGGTTGCCCCTCTTCCAGGCCAGCTCTCTGCTGTGGCCCAGGAGTGCAGTGGAGGATGGCCCAAGTGCTTGGGCCCTGCACCCACACGGGAGACCAGGAGAAGCACCTGGCTCCTGCCTTCCGATCAGCGCGGTGCGCCGGCCGTGGCGGCCATTGGAGGGTGAACCAACGGCAAAGGAAGACCTTTCTCTCTGTCTCTCTCTCACTGTCCACTCTGCCTGTCAAAAAACAAAACAAAACAAAACAAAAAAACGAAACGAAAACACTGAATAATCTTTTCTTTAACAATCAAAAAACTTTAATATCAGTTCCTTGGTGCCATTTCTTGGACTGCTATTCTGAAGTCCTTTTTAGTTATTTATCAGGTACAACCTGACACTCAAGTAAACTAACAGAGGCCTGGGACTGGCATTTTTTGTAGTGGTTAGATGTGACTTAGATGTCTGCCTTCCACATTCCCGTGGAATGGGTACCAGTCCCAGCTCTGAGCCCAACTCCAAGTTTCTGCTAAGGCATACCCTGGGAGGAAACAAGTGATGGCTCAGACGGTTGGGGCCCTACCACTCACATGCAAGATGGGGACTGAGCCCAACCTTGGCTGTTCTGGTCATTTAGGGAGTGAGTGAACCTGCAGATGGGAAATTGCAGTCTGTCTCTCTCTACCTTTCAAATAAATTATATTGATAGATTTTAAAAAAAGAGGCCTCTGACAGTGCTAGCACTGAGGCTAGTGCAACAGGGTCTTCCGACCTTCAGTGGAGGTGAGACCACCACACAAAGGTGGAAAAGACTCCACTCGCTCCATGGGAGACAGGAGCCCTCCTGACACTCAGGCAGAAGAACCGTGTCCGAGGGACACTCAAGTGTGAGCGTGCAAGAGCACCTGATACTCAGATAAAATTCCCAACAGCCTGACACTGATGCGGGGAGACAAATTCTTACACTGACGCAGAGGGTGACCTCCTGATGCACAGGCAGCAGAGATAAGAATCTCAGTGCTGAGGTACTGTTGAGATGACCTCTCATATTTACCGAGAGGAAATTTTTAGAAGGTTTTTATTTAATGAATACAAATTTCATATGGACAGCTTTTAGGAATATAGTGGTTCTTCTCCCCATTCTTGCCCTGCCACCCCCACTCCCATCCCACCTCTAATACCTCTCCCATCCCATGCTTCATTAAGATTTGTTTTCAATTGACATTATATACAGAAGACCAACTCTAGACAAGTAGAGATTTCAACAGTTTGCACCCACACTGACACACAAATTATAAAGTACAGTTTGAAGACAAGTTTTACCGTTAATTCTCATAGTATACCTCATTAAGGACAGAGTTCCTACATGGGGAATAAGTGCACATGACTCCTGTTGCCTAGAGGAAATTAAACCTCTTGCTTAGCAGATCAACCCTCAGGGAAGATAATTAGATCATCCTGCCACTCCCTGGGAAACAGAGATGAGATGTCCTGGCCCAGTGATGGGAGAGCCCTTCTGACCTGCAGGGACAGGAGACAGTGGACACGTGTGTAGAGGAAATGATAGCTCCTGGTATTCAGGTGCAGGAGAGGAGCCCTCCGGACAACCCTCTGGAGGAAATGAGGTGCTCTGACGACCAGGAGACAGAAACTCGGGTAGGGAAGGTAAGACCTGGTGACATTTAAACAGAGTAGACGAGACGTGCTGGCCCTCCAGGGGGACAACGAGGTCTTTAGGAAAAGATTGACTGTCCTCACAATCAGACAGAAAACAGGACCCTTCACGAAAACTCTTAACTTTTTTTTTTTTTTTTTTTTTTGACAGGCAGAGTGGACAGTGAGAGAGAGAGACAGAGAGAAAGGTCTTCCTTTGCCGTTGGTTCACCCTCCAATGGCCGCCGCGGCCGGCGCGCTGCGGCCGGCACACCGCGCTGATCCGATGGCAGGAGCCAGGAGCCAGGTGCTTTTCCTGGTCTCCCATGGGGTGCAGGGCCCAAGCACCTGGGCCATCCTCCACTGCACTCCCTGGCCACAGCAGAGAGCTGGCCTGGAAGAGGGGCAACCGGGACAGAATCCGGCGCCCCAACCGGGACTAGAACCTGGTGTGCCGGCGCCGCTAGGCGGAGGATTAGCCTAGTGAGCCGCGGCACCGGCCGAAAACTCTTAACTTTTGAGGAGGTGACACCTTGCTGCACTGGAGAAACCTGGAAACATTCAGGAAGGAAAAGCAAAATTCTGTGATTTTTGGCAATGGACAGGAAGGTGAGCTTCAGGGTCAGGAATCAGAGAAGTTTAACAGGCTCGTCGAAACCATTGCTGATAACATGTACTTGAAAAGAGGATTCGGGGCTGGCGCTTCGGTGCAGCAGGTTAATGCCCTGGCCTGCAGTTCCGGCATCCCACTTCCGATCCGGCTCTCTTCTATGGCCTGGGAGGGCAGTAAAATATGGCCTGAGTCCTTGGGCCCCTGCGTGGGAGACTCAGAAGAAGCTCCTGGCTCCCGGCTTTGGATCAGTGCAGCTCCGGCTTTGTGGCCAACTGGGGAGTGGACCATTGGATGGAAGTTCTCTCTCTCTCTCTCTCTCTCTCTGCCTCTCCTCTCTCTAACTCTGACTTTCAAATAAATAAATAAATAAATAAATCTTTAAAATAAAAAAAAAGGAGGATTGAAAAGGGTTGGTGCTGTAGTGCAGTGGGTTAAGCCGCTACCTGTGATGCCAGCATCTCATATAGGCACTGGTTGGAGTCCCGGTTGCTGCACTTCGGATCCAGCTCCCTGCTAATGAGCCTGGGAAAGCAGCAGAAAATGGCCCAAATGCTTGGGCCCCTGCACCATAGATGAAGCTCCTGGCTCCTGGCTTCGGTCTGGCCAAGCCCTGGCCATTGTGGCCATTTGGGGAGTGAACCAGCAGATGAAAGCGCCCTCCCAACGTCTTTGTCTCTCCTTCTCTCTCTGTACCTCTTTCAAATAAAATAAATCTAAAATAAATAAATAAATAAAAGAAAGGCGGGTCGGGCATGTGGTGTGGCAGTTAAGCTCCCACTGGGGACATCTGCATTCCACATCAGAGTGCCTGATTCAGTCCCAGCTCCTGCACTTCCAATCCAGCTTCCTGCTAATGAACTGGCCAGGAGGGCCTAAGACCTTGGGTCCCTGCCACCCATGTGGGAGACCCACAGTGAGTTCCAGGCTCCTGGCTTCAGACTGGCCCAGACCTGCTTGGTGTGGCCATCTGAACCGGTAGATGTAAGACCTCTCTCTGTGTCTCTCTGCATTTCAAATAAATAAATAGAATTTAACACACAGACCAAAAGATGGAAAGACAATTCCCCCCAGCGGGCATTAAGGATCTGTTCTCTTAAACCTGACCCTTTGCAGGCACTGGCAGGTGGAAGCTCTGTCCATCACAGAGGCACGCCGAGATGCTCGTAGTCCGCGAGTCTGACAGCCAGAACCTGAAATGCGCCGAGCCAGAGCTTTGGATGGGGGGGGGGGTGTCCAGCAAGAGCAACTGGAATAACGACCCTGGCCTTGGGACTGAGGGAATGGGGCTGCACATGGGTCTCCCGTCCTCTGGCTGGGAAGGGCGTGTGGGGAGCCTTACAGGAAGTCAGGAAGTCACTTCCACGAATCAGTTAAGCCAGGGGCTTGCCTGGCCTTGCTGCTGGGGGTGGGGGTGGGAGGTCCCCCTGCTGATTGGCCAGCAGGCCACGGAGCTTTATGAGGTCACCAGGCTCGAGGCCAAGGCTGGGGCAGGAGTACGGCGGAGATGCTGCCAACTGCCGTTCTGCTGGTCTTGGTAGTGTCCGTGGTTGCCAAGGATAACGCCACGTGTGAGTAAGTGTCAGGACGCCTCAGCTGGGGAGAGCAGGCCACACTAGACTCCCCCTGGGGCCTGGGCCTTAGCTGTGCCTCAGCTCCTGTGGTCTCCAGCTCAGACTCTCCTTGCTTCCAGAACTGTCAGTCTGGAGCTCTGAGCCCCCAGTTGTGCAGTTTCTCCCTGAAGTGGACCCTCCGCTCCTAGAACCTGCACAGCACCAAGACCTGTGTCCCCTGTCATCTCTGCTGTGGCTGAACCCCCCCTTGCAGATCTCAGCCTGATTTCCAGGGCCCCGTCTTCCCACAGACACCTGAAGCGCTCCCCCGACTCCGTGGCTGACTCCAAAGGCCCCAAGAGCATCACGTCATGCCCTTAGCACCTCCCTCCCTGTGGCCTCTCTAAGACACCGACAAGCCAACACCTTCCCGCCTGTTGGTGGCTGCACTTCTCCGTTCCGGATCCTCCATGGCTCCTCCTACCTGTGTGCTACTGCGCCTGCCTGTGGCTACTCTCCTGCCACTGCTAACCCAGCCCTGAGACCCAAGACCCGCTTGGTCACCCACGATTTCCCCGAAGGCCACAGGCCTCACAACCCTCCCCCCAGGCCCTCCACCCACCCTTCTCTCTGCTCATACCTCCGGGGTCTACATAGTAGGCCCCCCTTTTTCCTGTAAGACTCTAGAAATTATAACTCCAAAGCCGTCTCATGAAGCCTGCAGCTTCCTGCATGCCCCAGAACCCCACAGCCCTGCCTCCGGTGGGTGTGGGGGCCTACTGACAGGCTGTGCGGATTCTTGGTTTGACCCGTGCCCTGGTCTCTCCTCAGTGGCCCCTGTGGGTTGCGGTTCAGGCAGAACCCACAAGGGGGGTTCCGAGTCGTCGGAGGGCAGGCTGCCCAGCAGGGGGCCTGGCCCTGGATGGTCAGCCTCCAGATCTTCACGCCCCGCAACAATCGCAGATACCACGCGTGCGGAGGCGTCCTGCTGAATGCCCACTGGGTGCTCACTGCTGCCCACTGCTTCAACAACAAACAGTACGTGTGGGGACACAGCGGGCGGCCTGCAGGGTGGCTTCTGTCTGACACGGCCCCTCTCCTGGGCCTCTGCAGGGCCTCCCTGTGGCAACCTGCCCCCAGCTGGGCTGACCCAGCCCCTGGTGGGGGCAAGGCGCGGAGGGCCGCCTTCACCGAGGGGGTCTGCCCAGCCAGCCCACCCTGCCAGTGACCGGCTTACCTCTGCGCCCACAGGAAAGTCTATGAGTGGAGGATGGTTTTTGGGGCACAGGAAATCGAGTACGGGACGGACAAGCCAGTGAGGCCACCTCTGCAGGAGAGATACGTGGAGAAAGTCGTCACTCACGACCAATACAACTATATGACAGAGGGAAATGACATCGCTCTCCTGAAGATCACTCCTCCTGTTCCCTGTGGGCCCTTCATTGGACCTGGCTGTCTGCCTAATTCAAAGGCAGGCCCACCTAAAGCTGCCCAGACGTGCTACGTGGCCGGCTGGGGGTACGTCAAAGAGAACGGTGAGTATGGGAGGGACTCCCGGGGGGCAGCACTGCCCCTCCTTCTCCTGGGGTCTTGGGGGTGCAAGATGTTATGCAGGCTGAGGAATTTTCAGTCCTTGTCTCTGTGCCCTTTCACAACTGGAGAAGCTGAGGGTGAGAGGAGTGAAGTCCCTTCTTCAAGGTCCCATGACTGGTGCCTGGGCTTGCCTCTTTGGGGAAGGCTGCACGGCACGCATTTTTAGAGTGCGGTCAAGACTGTGTCTGTATTTGGCACATGGAACCGCAGTTGGGAAACTGGGAGCAGACCCTGAATCAGCAGCTGGGAGAGAGCTGCAGCCGTGGTTCTGGGGCCATGTTTTCTGCATCTGTAGAGGGAAGGGCTGAATCAGGTGGTCTCTGAGCTGAGCGTTTCACAGCTTGGTGCAATTCCAGGGCTCAGCCCTCCTGTGTCCAGGACTGTCTGTATCCCTGGGGAACTGTAGCCCACCCTTGGCCAGTGAGAGCACCAACATCCACCCCTCCCAACCGAGTGCCTTGAAGTTTTCTCTGTAGGCTGGGAGGGGGCAGCTGGTGTGGTTTTCTGTGAGTCAGGTATTCAGGTGTTTGAGGCTCCTTGGAGCTGTCCCCCAGGTTCCTTGCCTTTCCAGATGGGCATGGCTGCCTCTCCAGACCTCTCTGTCCTGTCCAAGCAGCCTGGCCCAGGAGAACTGGTCACTCAGCACTGCCTTGTCCACTTGAAACTTGAGTAGTGGCTGAGTAGGGGGTTCTCTCCCACACCAGACCAAGCTCACCAAGGGTCCAGGGTGTGACCTAACAAGTGCCACTGCTGACCTCAGGGTTACAACTGTGAGCCCCAGAGACCCCTCCCCGCATTCTGAGAGTCTTGAGACACTGTTTACTCCAGAAGCAACCGGTGACCCCACTAGCTGGTGGTAATGGACAGCAAGGTTTTGCCAGGAGAACAAAGTCACAAAGGGCTGGGTCTCTGCATGTGACCCATGCTTTCAGTTCCCCCTAAGTGGCCATATGACCTTTAATCAGACACACTAAGAATGTGAAACTGTGAAATACTTAGCTATCAATCTCTTCTTTTTCTTTGATATTGGAAAATTTAAGTTCCTAATTCAAGGCAGTTTAGTCACTTGGACCTTAAACTCAGCCTTTTTTTCTTTTTTTAACAAAAAATAATTCCAGCATTCCTCCCTGAACTCTTACTCCCAGAGACCGAACTGAATTTCTGACAGGTTTGTCACCTGCCCTGTTCCTCAGAGCAGGGGTCCCATCCCAGCCCCTCGTTGCCACCCTTTCTTGGCCTATGGTGTCCACCTCTATTTCAGCTGCTGACGCCCGTGGCTCTGCCCTAGTGTTTGGAGTGAGGACATGTGTTCTTCCTGTCTGGCCCTCTCTCTGTCCACCCATCTGACCATGTCCACAGCTCTTGTATTCCCTGGGAGGCTGATCTCAGGGCCCCCCGGCACCCACCTTTGCTACCCTATTGAGCAGGATTCTGAGCTCCCAGATGCACCTTGGATGTCCTGCAAGATCTTTTGTTTCTGGAATCCCCTTAAACTTAATGGAGTCTCTCTCTCTCAGTCTCTCTCTCTCTCTCTCTCTCTCTCTCTCTCTCTCTCTCTCTCCCCTCCTCCTCCTCTCTCCTCTCTCCTCTCTCTCTCTCCACAGCCCCCACCCCTAAGTCCAAGTCATAAATTCCCAGGCTCCAAATTCCTCTTACTTTCTAACTACCTACTCCTTGGACTGGTTCACTTTGGGGGCTGGAATAACTGTCCTAGGTGCTATCCTAGCATTTCTGTGGAATGCTGAGTTCCTGCAGCCTCCTTGCATTTGTCGTTTAGAGCTGGGGTTTGGATTGAAAAAACTGCTGTGTGCCTGCCCTAGGTCTAGAAACCATCCTAATTGCTAGCAGGCCGGGGTTGCTGTCATTGTTGTCGCTCCCCCTCTTCGTGGAGGAGCAACACTGAACCCTGCGCTGTTCTTTTTGTCTGCTCGGCCCTCCCCGGGTTTGCTGCTGGTTCTTCCCGGGTTGGCTACTATCCCTTCCACCTCCGTGGAAGGGCAGTTCCCCCTGGCCGCATTCCCCACTTCCGCAGGGGAGCGGCACACCGCCGGCCGGCTTTCTCGGGGGCTGCACGGGTTCCCTTAGATGTTCCCCATAGATGTTCCCTGTGCATGCCGTCTCTCTCCTTTATAGTCCTCCTCCGCCAATCCCAACTCGGCTGCCCACACGCCGAGTACGCTGCTCTCCAATCAGGAGCAAGTCCTACAGTTTATTAGTTGAACTGGAGGCAGCTGTGCGGAAGCTGTTTACTTCTCTCCCAGCGCCATATTGTGGGAGAGCAGATGCATAGAATAAGTCTTAATTCCAGTAACTCAGTCCAGTCCGGATTGCTCCCCACAGATCCCCCTTTCTTTTTATTTTTTGGCGTTGATACGCGCCTGTCTTCGGTGTCCCGCGGCACACACTCTGCTCTACTTGCTAGAGTTGCCACAGGCTCTTACAAGTCCTATCAATCAGGCAAACCGAATCCGGGTCCTCTCTTCCCCATGTTATGAGGAGGTTTTTAGGCGCTGATGCGTGCCTGTGTTCGGTGCCCTGCAGCGCATGCTCTGCTCTGCCTGCAGGGGCTTACAAGCCCTAACAATCAGGCAAACCGAATCCAAGCCTTCTCATTGCCGTATTGTGGGGGAGGCCTTACTGATGTTAATTCGCGCCTGTCTTCGGTGACCTGCGGCGCATAAGCTGCTAGCTGCCCGCAGGTGCTCATCGTGCTCATCGCCTCACTTAATCAGGCAGACCGAATCCAAGCTCTCTCATTGCCATGTTGAGGGGAGGCCTTTCTATTTCTCTATTTCTCTATCTCCGGGCATTCCTATTTCTCCCATTTTACTTCTATCTTCCAGCATTCCTATTTCTCTCACTTTACTTCTAAACTTCTGTTTCTCTTATCCCCGCAGCTTCCCGCTGCCCGCCCCGAGGCTACTTCTTGGCGGCTTCCCGGCTGAGCCGCTTCAGCCCGCGCCTCTCTCATCTGCGCAGCTTCCCGGCTTTGCGCGGCTTGGCTTCGCGCGCTCCGCGGTCTCCACGCCCTTCGCGTCTGCACCACGGCCTCGCGCCAGCCCCGTTCCCTATCTATTCACGCCCCGTGCTCTCTCTGCACGCGGCGGCTTCCGCGAGTAACACAGCGTAGCTTACGTGTCCGCCACTAGCATTCAATCTAAGTTCCCCGGGCTAGCCTGGCGAATTCAACCCAGCTTACGTCTCCGCCCCACGGTTTGGCTTCCCGTCCTTTGCTCCCCGGGCTAATCAGACGGATCCCAATCTGGCTTACGTTTCAGCTTCTGGTTTCAACTTTTCGCCCCCTATTCCCGGGCTAACTTGAGAATCCCAAAGTGGCTTTCGTTTCCGCCTCGGCCTGCCCCCCGCGGCTTCAATTTCCCTAACACTTTTCTCTACCCGGTATGTTTCCCTAAGTTTTCTTCCAACAATATTCCTCCCTCATTTCTCCTGGCCTCTCCCCACAGTCCGCATCCGAGTCTGTTTGTTCTAACTTTCACTTTCGCTTTCGACCTTAGAGATTTCTCCCAGCTTCCCCCCGTAGTCCGTATCTGAGTCTATGCCTAGGCTTTCAATAGCTTCTTCCGGCACCCTTTTCGTCCGGCTTTTCCCTAGGCTGTTTGCTAGTCTCTCTCTCCGGTATTTTCCCAGTTCTTCCCGTTTCTTCCCTCCTAAGTTTGCTATCCGTTCTAGGTTTCCTATCCGAGTCACGGCACCATTATGTCGCTCCCCCTCTTCGTGGAGGAGCAACACTGAACCCTGCGCTATTCTTTTTGTCTGCTCGGCCCTCCCCGGGTTTGCTGCTGGTTCTTCCCGGGTTGGCTACTATCCCTTCCACCTCCGTGGAAGGGCAGTTCCCCCTGGCCGCATTCCCCACTTCCGCAGGGGAGCGGCACACCGCCGGCCGGCTTTCTCGGGGGCTGCACGGGTTCCCTTAGATGTTCCCCATAGATGTTCCCTGTGCATGCCGTCTCTCTCCTTTATAGTCCTCCTCTGCCAATCCCAACTCGGCTGCCCACACGCCGAGTACGCTGCTCTCCTCCAATCAGTAGCAAGTCCTACAGTTTATTAGTTGAACTGGAGGCAGCTGTGCGGAAGCTGTTTACTTCTCTCCCAGCGCCATATTGTGGGAGAGCAGATGCATAGAATAAGTCTTAATTCCAGTAACTCAGTCCAGCCCGGATTGCTCCCCACAATTGTCATCTCAGTGTCACTCCTACCCCAAGAGCAGTGCAGGTACAACTCTCACTGCTGTTGGACCGTAAGGAAGGCTGAAGCTGAAGGGACTGAAAAATGTAAGAAAGATCCAGCAAATTGTGCTTGGCATGCGCTTACCAAGGACCTGTTGCATGTGAGCCTGCGCTTCCCGCTTGGCCTTCTGGCCTGCACAGTTCTGTTCCACTCCCTCAGGCAGGGTCCTCCCCTGCGCTGCAGACAAGATCCAGACCCACCCCTCCAGCTGAGGGTGCTGCTGCCAGTGGTGGGGGCCAGTGTCTGTGGCACCGATTGTTGGGCTCTAAGCCATACGCAGTGCAGGCTACACAGGCTGGGCCTTCCATAACCCAAAGTGCAGGGCCTTACGTGTCCAGGGGCTACGGAGGAAGTTCTAACAGCTTCAGAGGTCACTGTCCATGCTTGTAACAGGTGCTCCTGAGTGTGGAGGCACCGCCCCATGTCCCCTCCCTAGAATCTCAAAGCAGATGTAAGGGAAGATCTCGTCCCCACCCAAGTGGAGGAGGCCTAGTAGGGGATGGGAAGCAGGGAGGTGATTTCCAGCCACAATGCGGGGGAAGAAGGTATGTCTCAGACGAAGTGTGGAAGGGGGAATCCGGGGCCCTGGTTCAGCTCCACCACACTCCTGCTGTGGCCTGCACAGATCCAGACCGGGCGTAAGAGGACCTGTGGCCAGAGTGAGCACTTGCTTGGCACCCGCTCCATTCCCACCATGAACACTCGCATCCTCTGGCCCACCCTTCTCTCTCCCCACTCTTCCTGGGAACACTCCTCAAATGTCACCACTACCTCTGCTTTCTCCATTGCGTATTATCTTCCCCTGAGGAGTGCATAAGTCAGAGGCCAAGGGCACAGACTGTGTGGATCTTAGGTTTAATTAGAACACCACAGAGGAGGAGGTGGGGCTTCCTCCACAGCCTCTGTGCTCTCTGACCGTGGTGTGGCCTGACTGCAGCCCCCAGGCCATCACCTACACTGATGGAGGCGCGTGTGGACCTCATCAACCTCGAACTGTGTAATTCGACTCAGTGGTACAATGGGCGCATTACTGCAAGCAATCTGTGTGCAGGGTATCCTTCAGGCAAGATTGACACCTGCCAGGTAACCTCCCTTGATGTGCCCAGACCCCCTGGGTCCCTGCAGGATTCCCCAGGCCCCTAAGGACACCTCTTCCTGGAGCCCTAAGCTCCACCATCTCCAGTCCATCGTGCAGGACCCTATTCTAGTGACTTCTTCCCTGGTTCCTTCCTGGGAGGTGACCCTCACCAGCTGCCCTCACAGTAACAGTCACCAGACTCAGCACTCTACCCCAACCCTAATATCCAGAGCAGGTTGCTGAAACCTTGCTCCCGAAGACACTGTTCACCTCTCTCCCCTGAACACAAAGCACCAAAGCCACACGTGCTCAGGGGTGCAGGTAAAGCCACATGCATGACACGCACGCTCACACGGAGCTGTTGGCACCGCCTCAGATTGTGGCACACCACGTGCGTTCAAGGCAGCAGCCAGTCACTGTCCCCCAGAGCCCTCTGGCCAGGGAAGAGTGGCTCAGGCAGAGTGACCTCTGTGTCCTTCCGAGCAGGGGGACAGCGGCGGGCCTCTCATGTGCAGAGAAAACCAGGGCGAGCCCTTCGTGGTCCAGGGCATCACGAGCTGGGGCGTAGGCTGTGCTCGTGCTAAGCGCCCTGGGATCTACACGGCTACCTGGCCCTTCCTGGACTGGATCGCTTCTAGAATCGGCTCTAATGCCTTGCGCATGATTCAACCAGCTACCCCTACCCCTCCCACTACCCGATCCCCGCCCCCCACCCGCCCCCCCGGCGTGCACCAGCCGCCCTCTGCGCACCCTCCTTGGTATTTCCAACATGCTTCTGGACCACCTCACCCTCACCCTCACCCTCACCCTCACCCTCGACCCCCGCAACCACCTGCAGCCCAAGCCCCGCCTCCGCCCCCGCCCCCGCCCCCGCCCCCTCCCCCGCCCCCGCCCCCTCTCCCGCCCCCGCCCCCGCCCCCGCCCCCGCATCACACCAAGCCTCCCCAAGCACTTTCTTTTGCCAAGCGCCTACAGCAGCTGGTAGAGGTGTTGAAGGGGGGCAGCACCTTTTCTGGTGCCAAGAGGGTTGACACCGCGGCAGCGGCAGCGGAGGCCACAGAGATCCCAGAAGTGACCCTGGCTTCCTGATCGGACCTGCTCTCAGTAGACCCAGTGGACTCTTCAGTCCCGAGAGGAAAGGATGAAATAAACAGATATATTTATACAAATACATATCCATACGTGTGTAAAAATATACACAAAGAGACGTTCTGGAATTCTTTCTAGGTGCCTTCCCTAACTCAGCCCAGACCCCATCATGCCGACCTTGCACCTTCCACGAAGGTGGAGCTCCTTGTTCGTGCCTGTCAGCTGTGTTTTTCAAATCCTGATTGTTAACACCAAAGAGGAGCCAGGGCCACCCTTGGGCACAGCAGTGGTGGGGTGGGGTCCCGGAAGGCAGCTGCTGCTGCTGGCCTGACCGAAGGAGTCGAGCGTCTAGGTCTGATCACGAGGCCGTGTGCTCCTGGTGCTCTCAGAGATGGCTCTGTGGGGAAAGTTGGCTTCCCCGGATCACAAAGGATAATAGGGCCACTGGGACAGCCACGGGTCACCAGGAAGCACAGCGTTGCCGGTGACCGACAGACATCTGAATGGACATGGCTTGTTCAAGTCCATTACTGCCTTTCCTAGTTCCTGAATTCATGCAAATTTAAAAAATGATTTCTAAACTTTCCAGGAATATCAGTGTGGGAATCTTTTGGGTGCCCAAAGTGTGGCTTGCCATCCTGGGGAGTTTATTTTAAGGTCTTCCATTTTATTTATTTATTTATTTATTTATTTATTTATTTTTGACAGGCAGAGTGGATAGTGAGAGAGACAGAGAGAAAGGTCTTCCCTTTGCCATTGGTTCACCCTCCAATGGCCACCACGGCCATGCTGATCCGAAGGCAGGAGCCAGGTGCTTCTCCTGGTCTCCCATGGGGTACAGGGCCCAAGCACTTGGGCCATCCTCCACTGCACTCCCTGGCCACAGCAGAGAGCTGGCCTGGAAGAGGGGCAACCGGGACAGAATCCAGCGCCCCGACTGGGACTAGAACCCGGTGTGCCGGTGCCGCTAGGTGGAGGATTAGCCTAGTGAGCCATGAATCTGGCCAGGTCTTCCATTATAAAGAAGAGAAACCAATTGGAGGCATTTGAATGATGAAGACACAAAGAGGTCACACAGAGCCAACAGAACAGGTCAGAGCACACCGGGGAGTCCAGGTGGGGCCTGGCTGGTCTGCAGTGTTGGCAGAGGCTGGGTGCCAGACTGGCCCTCTCCATTTCAGGTGCCGTCGACCAAAACTGCTCCCAATTACTTGAAAATTGCTGGGAAGGGAATCCTGGTGGTGCGGTGTCACCTGCTCACTGTGATTAGGGAGTCAATCAGACTTGATGGCTGGATTAGCCCCTTCAGGTCCCAGAAAGAGAAAACCGTGTTTTCTAGCAGAGCAGTGTGTGGGGGTCGAGTGCAGGACAGACCAACTCTGGTTACTGTCGGACAGCCAAGAGCAGGGGCTGGAGCTGGTGCGAGGAACCTGGGCTGAGTCAACGTCCATGGGTGTTTGTCTTTGGGATTCACTGGCCTTGGGCTCAAAGCCGCCATCCTGCCCCATCAGCTCTGTGCCCTTGGGCAGATGTACCGGAGAGTCACATGACCATGAAGTAAGGCCAAGTGGGAAGCATTCAGAGCAGGGCTTGGCGCACTCGCTGCAGGTGCTCACCAATGGAGGCTGCAAAGTCGCATACTTCGTGAACATGTTGACACATCGTACAATTCCTTCCTATTCTGTCACTCGTCATAATATTCTATGGTTTCCTTTGCCATTTAGCAACTGCAGAGACATTTCTACAATAGCATATGCAGACCCACCTTGTTTCTGTAGGTTGATCTTCCACTGAGAGGATATCTCTAAGCCATAGTGCCACATTTCCTTCCCAGGGGGATTGTGTTACTCTCTTTGCATAAAAATGCCCACCTCCCCACATCTAACCAACGCTAGTTCTTATTGTATGTACTGATATTTGCCAATGTAATTAGCATTCTGACTTTCACTTTGTAAACTACAAGTTGCTGCTTGAGATGCCTACGTCCCATGCTGGAGTGCCTGAGTTCAAGTCTCAGCTCTGCTTCCAATTCCAGCTTCCTGCTAATGTGCATCTTGGAAAGCAGGTGATGGCTCATGCACTCAGTGGAAACTGTTAGCAAGTCCAATTTAGAGCAGCAGGGAGTGAAACGTTGGCTCCCTGAGGCTGGGGAGCTGGAAGATTGAGGAGACGCTGGTGAAAGGACACATTTCCATTAAAAGAGGAAAGAGCTCAGGCTACTGCGCAGCGTGGCAACTACAGTGACTAACAGCACAACATTGACATGAAGATTGCCACAAGAACAGGGCTAGATTTTAAGTGTCCACACACACACACACACACACACACACACACACACACCCCGTGTGTGTGAGGTCACTCAAGCAGGAAAGAGCTTGATGCGCCATCCCTCAGGTGCACACAAGCAGGAAAACGGCACGATGCGCCACGAGCGTCTGCGGAGCTGACTGTTGACTAAGAACCCTGCTGGGCTTTTGGTGCTGCTGGTGGTGAATCTATCGCCCGCTTCTGGGAGACAGGACATCTTAGCAATATCAAGTCTTGTGGGAAACAAGCCCACCTGAGACCACCTAGCCACCGAAGGATGGACTCAGACACGAGAAGAGAGCGAGAAGCAAAGCTTTGTTCATAACCTTGCAAGGCAGGCACACTGGGGACAGAAACCAATCACTCTGATTTTCTAGTGTACAGCCCCCTGCTCCCGGTTCCTCAACCCCTCAGTACTTTGGGAGTCACAGTCTTCTTGGATGCTGCCTAAGATGGGGCAGGCGACTGGGTGTCTGGCCAGCCGCCGGGCAAACAGGAAGGGGAAGGGGCTTGGTTGGCACTGTGGCAGAGGCCTTGTAGGGGGAGACGCCGCAGTCCCACTTTGTTTTAAAACTACAGTAGGTGCATCTGGAGGGCTATGTGATGTATGGTCATGCCCCTTGAAGACAACCCATGGAGCGTTTTCTCAGCCTGCTGAATTGTGAGCGTGCCAAGTCTACCTGCCTTTTAAGGGCTTCTTCACTTTCTACACAGCTTTGAGGATGCATGTTTTCACATATTCTGTCAGAATTATTCCTAAGTATTTCATATTTGGATACGCAATTGCTGATTTTTTGGTATACAAGAATACAACTGATTTTTTTGTTTTTGTCATGTATCCTGAAACCTGCTGAACTTACTAATTCTAACAGTTTCTGCAGATTCCATTGGGTTTCTACATGGACAAGTCTGTGAATAAAGACAGCTTTATCTATTTTTCCATTATGAATGCATTTGCTTCTTCTTCTTGCCTTATTTCACTGACTAGAACTTCTAGCACAATGTTGAACGCAAGTGATGAAAGTGGACATTCTCGTCTTGTTCTAGATCTTAAAGGTAAATAATTGAGGCTTTCACCAGTAAGTATGTTAACTGTGGGCTTTCTACAGGTATCTCTTATTAGGTCGAGGTTACTCTCCTTTAGACCTATTTTGCCAAGAAGTTTTTATTTATTATTATTATTATTATTATTTTTGACAGGCAGAGTGGACAGTGAGAGAGACAGAGAGAAAGGTCTTCCTTTACCGTTGGTTCACCCTCCAATGGCCGCCGCGGCTGGCGCGCTGCGGCCGGCGCACCGCGCTGATCCAATGGCAGGAGCCAGGAGCCAGGTGCTTTTCCTGGTCTCCCATGGGGTGCAGGGCCCAAGCACCTGGGCCATCCTCCACTGCACTCCCTGGCCACAGCGGAGGGCTGGCCTGGAAGAGGGGCAACCGGGACAGAATCCGGCGCCCCGACCGGGACTAGAACCTGGTGTGCTGGCGCCGCTAGGTGGAGGATTAGCCTAGTGAGCCGCGGCGCCGGCCCAAGAAGTTTTTATTTTAAAACCAGGAATAGGTGCTGGTGGTGTGGCACAGCAGGTTAAGCCACCACTTATAAAGCTGGCATCCCATAGTTGGTTTGAATTCCAGTTAATTTGCTTCTGATCCAGCTTCCTGTTAATGCTCCTGGGAAAGCAGAACATGGACCAAGTAACCCGGGCCCCTGCCACTCACGCAGGAGACCATGACGGAGGTCCTGGCTCCTGGCTTTGGCCTCACCTAGATTTGGCTGTTGCCATCATTTGAGGGCGTGAACCAGTGGACAGAAGAGTTCTCTTGCTCTCTCTCTGACATTCTGCCTTTCAAATAAATAAATAAATCTTTTTAAAAATCAGGAATAAATGCTTACTTCTGTCAGAAGTTTTTTCTGCATCTGTTAAAATGGGCACATAGTTTTTCTGTTTTACTTTGTTTATTTGGTGAATCATATATTTCTAAAATAAACTTTTTGGGGCTGGTGCTGTGGGGTGGTGGGTTAAGGTGCTGTGTTGTAGCACCAGCATTCCATATGGGCACCTATTTGAGTCCCGGCTACTCCACTCCCTGCTCCCTGCCTAGGAAAACAGTGGAAGATGGCCTAGGTGCTTGGGCCCCTGCATCCCAGTGAAGCTCCTGGCTCCTGGCTTCAGTCTGGCCCAGCCCTGACTGGTGCAGCCATTTGGGGAATGAACCAAAGGATGGAAGATATTTCTCTTTCCTTCTCTCTACTTCTGACTTTCAAATAAAATAAATACATCTTTTAAAAATAAACTTTTCATCTTGGAATAATTTTAGATTTACAGAAAAGATGCAAAATAGAGTTTTCTTCTGACCACTACCCCACTTGGTTTCCCCTAACATCTCACCTTGACATGTGAAGTGGTACTTGTATATCATCTTCCACACTATCTTACAAGACGGTATTAAGATATCAATACTGATACATTCTATTAAACTTGTCCAGGTTGCATGCTTTTCCATTGCTGTCCTTTTTTCTGTGTCAAGATCAGTCCAGAGCACCACATCCCTATCATGTCTCTAGTCTCCCCTTTCTTTGCTTTTGTAAAAGATTTATTTACTTGAAAGGCAGAGTAGAGTGACAGAGAGAAGGAATGAGAGAGAGAGAGAGAGAGAGAGAGAGAGAGAGAGAGAGAGAGAATCTTCCATCCTTTGCTTTACTCTCCAAATGCCTGTGTCAGTCAGGGCTGGGTCAGGCCAGAGCCAGGCCTCCCACGTGGGTGGCAGGGACTCAAGTACCTGGGCCATCAATCTGCTGCCTCCCAGGTGGGTTAGCAGGAAGCTGGATGAAAAGCAGAGCACTCTATATGGGATGTGGGTGTCTCAGATGGTGACTTACCTTGCTTCCCCACAGCTCCCTCCCATTTCTTTTTCTGTTCTATTTTTATGACCTTGACAGTTTTCAAGAATATTAGGATTGTGAGTTTTGAGAAAGAATCCCTCAGAGATGAAATATCCTTCTCATCACATCCTGTCATAGATTCATGGTACACACATAACAGCAAATTTTTTGAGAATGTAGAAAGACAGACAGAGCATGCCCACTCCCATCTGTTGGGTCATTCCTCAAATGCCTACGATGGCTGGGTCTGAATCCTGGAGCCAGGAACTCTTCCCATATGGGGGTGACAGAAACTCAACTACTTGAACCACTGCGTTCCACAGTCTGTATTAGTAGGAAGCTGGAGTCCAGAGCTAGAGCCAGATATCAAGCCCAGGTACTCAGATGTGGGACACGGGCATTTAAATCACTAGGTTAGACACCTGATCATTTGGATAGGATGCTGCGTCCCAGGTTCTCCCACTGTTCCCTTCCAACATGCTCTACAAGTCAGCTCCTTACTGTGGTGGTGGTGTCCGCCTGAAGGTGGTAGTAGTTACACATACTATCTGGGTTCTTCTTTAGGGATCTGTCATTCATTCATTCACATCATTCATAAACGTAAGGTTATTTGCATATTGGAGCACTTTTACATTGGCGCTTGTGTCTCTTTGACAAGGGCATCCTTTTTTTAAAAAAGATTTTATTTATTATTTAAGAGGTAGAGTTACGGACAGTGAGAAGGCGATGAGACAGAGACAGTTCTTCCTCCCCAAACACAATGACCAGAGCTGCGCTGATCTGAAGCCAGGAGCCAGGAGCTTCTTCTGGGTCTCCCACGTGGATGCAGGGACCCAAGGACTTGGGCCATCTTCCACTGCTTTCCCAGGCCATCACAGAGAGCTGGATCGGAAGAGGAACAGCTGGGACTGAAACCAGTGCCCAGATGGGATGCTGGTACGTCAGGCCAGGGCTTTAACTCACTGAGCCACAGCACTGGCCCCAATAAATAAGTATTTTAAAAGATGTTCTAGGTTAATTTTGCATTTTCTTAAGCCCTGACATGAGTTTTTTTTTTTTTTAAAGATTTATTTATTTGAAAGTCAGAGTTACACAGAGTGAGGAGAGGCAGAGAGAGAGAGAGAGAGAGAGAGAGAGAGAGTCTTCCACCCACTGGTTCACTCCCCAATTGGCCGCCAATGGCCAGTGCTGCGCTGATCCGAAGCCAGGAGCCAGGAGCTTCCGGGTCTCCCACGCGGGTGCAGGGGCCCAAGCACTTGGGCCATCTTCTACTGCTTTCCCAGGCCATAGCAGAGAGCTGGATTGGAAGTGGAGCAGCTGGGACCCGAACTAGTGCCCATATGAGATACTGGCACTGCAGGTGGTGGCTTTACCCGCTAAGCCACAGCGCCAGCCCTGACATGAGATTTTATTTAAAAAAAGATTAAAGGATGTCCTGTTAGACTCTTGTTTATCCATTTAATTTGGTTCCTGAAAAGACTGGTTGACTCACAGAGGATGACAGCGGTGTCCTCAAAACTTAACCAAGTAGTAGTCTAATGACAGCTACTGTGCAGGATGTGGTCTCTTTACTAGAACAGAATTCCAGAAGCTTGGAGACATAGCAGGTGACTGCTGAACTAAAAATGCATTCTTGGGGTGGTGCTGTGGCACAGCTGGTTAAACCACCACTGGGGATGCCAGCATCCTATTACCATACTGTGGGTTCAAGTGCTGGTTATTCCACTTCTGATCCAGCTTCTTGATAGTGTATCCTGGGAGACAGCTGGTGTTGGCTGGAATGCTGGGCTCCTGACACCCATGTGGAAGACCCAGGTGTTTTTTTTTTTTTTTTTTTAGATTTATTTGTTTTTATTTGAAAGGCAGAGTTACAGAGAGGCAGAGGCAGAGAGAGAGAGAGAGAGAGAGAGAGAGATCTCCCCTCTGCTGGTTCACTCCCCAGATGGCCGCAATGGCCAGAGCTGAGCCAATCTGAAGCCAAGAGCTCCTTCCAGGTCCCCCATAGGGGTGCAGGGCCCAAGGACTCCACTGCATTCCCAGGCCACAGCAGAGAGCCAGGTCAGAAGTGAAGCAGCTAGGACCTGAACCAGCGCCCATATGGGATGCCGGCACTGCAGGCGCTGGCTTTACCTGCTATACCACAGTGCCAGCCCCGAGACCCAGACTGATTTCCAGGCTCCTGGCTTGGCTTGCTCCGATCCAAGCTGTTGCAGGCGTTTGGGGGAATGGAATCAGTAGGTGGGAGTTCTCATTTATCTCTCTATTGTTCGGCCTTTCAAGCATTTGAAAATAAACATTTATAAAACATCTCTGGGACCAGTGTTGTGGCATAGCGAGTCAAGCTGCGGCCTGCGACACTGGCATCCCACATGGGTACCGGCTCGAGTCCCAGCTACTCCACTTCTGATCCAGCTCCCTGCTGATGGCTTGAGAAAATGGCCCACATGCAGTAGGCACAGTGGCAGGGCTGGAGGCTGAGCATGGGCCCCACAGCAAAGCGTGCGCTGCCTTCCACCAAGGCTGAGCCACCACTGCTGCAGCCACCTGCCAGGAAGTACACACTGAAGCCGCGTCGATGGCACCTCTGGAAGCCGTCACGCAGCCTTGGGTGAGCACACTGGAGTCTCCCACCTTAGAAAGTGCAGTGCTTCATGCTGAGTGGTATAGAAATGCACTCTGGGCATGGGCTGCCCTCCCTGCCTGTGGTGACTTTTCCAGCACCACTCAGCTTCCAGGGTCTCACACTTGCCCTATCAACACAGGATCCTGAAAAATCATCACCTCAGACCAAGGCAACTGCTTTACGGCCCAGGAAGCAAAGTGGTAGGTGCATGATCATGGGACTCACTAGGCACCATTATGACCGGAAGCTATGACCCTGACACAGCAAGGGAAGTCTCTAAAGACCTTCCTGGGAAGGCCAGCTTGGAGATGACCCATGGAAGGATGGAGTTACAAAACCCAGTGGTTGGGACTGGCACTGTGGCGTAGTGGGTTAACGCCTTGGCCTAAAGCACTGGCACCCCATATGGGTGCCGGTTCAAAACCCGGCTGCTCCACTTCCTGTCCAGCTCTCTGCTATGGCCTGGGAAAGTAGTGGAAGATGGCCCAGGTCCTAGGGCCCCTGCACCCGCATGGGAGACCCGGAAGAACCTCCTGGCTCCTGGCTTTGGATCGGCGCAGCTCCGGCTGTTGTGGCCAATTGGGGAGTGAACCAGCGGATGGAAGGCCTCTCTCTCTCTCTGTAACTCTGACTTGCAAATAAATAAATAAATATTTTTTAAAAAAACAAAAACAGAACCCAGTGGTCATCATGCGGCTCTGTCTCCAACGCGCCGGTAACAAATGCTGGGTAGGGGCATGCCCTGCTCGCCATCACTCACAGCGACACACTCGGGGGACTGCTGCTTCCTTCAGAGCTGCAGGCTCTGTGAGTGGGTGGGGGAGGACTTTTTGCATACAGCACGTGCCGGTAAACTGGCAAGCTAAGAGAAGTTAGCATCTGGAAGAGTGATTGGCCCTGGGCACCATTAGGTAAAGGTGCTGCTACATGGTAGAGGCAGGGAGGAAACTGTTTGGCAACCAGGTGATCTGTACTGTCTCTTGCACTTGCCTGTGGGCTATAAATGCAACCACAGCCTTGGGCAAAGGGAGCAGGATCAATTCACCAGGAAAACCTAGACCTGCAGCAGCAGGTGCAGAAGAGCCACATCAAGTCTGCGTCACAGAGGGCCTGAATGCGGGGCAGCTCATCTCACTGTCCATCCTGTTGTACACACCCCCAGAACTTGTGACAAGCCTGAATTCTGGGGAACCCTGCCTGCGTGGAATGAACTTTAAGAAGTGGATCTAAGGGGCCAGCACTCTGGCACAGTGGGTAAAGCCATCACTTGCAGTGCCACATTCCATATAGGCACCAGGCCTGGGAAAGCAGCAGCAGATGGTCCAAGTCCTTGGGCCCCTGCGCCCACGCTGGAGACCTGAAGAAGCTCCTGGCTGCAGATCAGCCCAACTCTGGCTGTTGTGGCCATTTGGGGAGCGAGCCAGACAATGGAAGTTCTCTCTGCCTCTCTGTAACTCTTTCAAGTAAATAAACCTTACAAAAAAAAAAAAAAAAAAAAGTGGATCTGAGGAGATGGTGTTGTGGTGTAGCAGGTAAAGTCACTGCCCATGACTCTGGAATCCCATATGGGTACAAGTTCAAGTCCTGGCTACTCCACTTCTGATCCAAATCCCTGCTAATGAGCCTGGGAAAGCAGAAGGTGGCCCAACTCCTTGGGCCCCTGTACCCATGTGGGAGACCCAGAAGCAGCTCCTGGTTTCAGTCTGGCCCAGCTGTGGCCATTGTTCATTGGGGAGTGAACAAGTGGATAGATGTCTGTCTCTCCCTCCAATTCTTTCAAATAAATAATTTATTTTTAAGTGGATCTGAGCAATGTAAGGGTTGGCGGCTGTAGATATTTTTGGCAACTTGCCTGAGTGTCTGACAGATAAAAGTCACAGCTGTCACTCTCTCCGAGAACCACTCTTGCTGAAACAAGCTGCCTCTCTGCTCACATGCTCGCCTGACTAGCACAAAAGGGCTCCTGGCCTTAGGGTAGGACCAGCTCTGGAGGTCATTTGTCCTCCAGCTCCCTTGGATTGGGCAGGCAGGGTGGCTGAAAGTGGCCTTCTGCTAAGACTGCAAACTTGTGCAGCTGCCTCCTACCCTCATCTTCTCCGAGAACGGACCTGCTCAGTCACTCAATCGCTTTCTCAAGCTCTGCTTCTCAGGCATCTGATAGAAAAGTCACGCAAAAACGACTGATGGTGAATTTTAAGGTACGTAAACATTTTAAAAAAATATCTGAGAACCTGTCTGCTGGTTTACTCCCCAAATGGCCACAATGGCCAGGGCTGGCTCAGGCCAACCAGGAGCCTGGAACTCCTGCATTTCCCACATGGGGCCCAAGCAACTGGGTCGTCATCTGCTGTCTTCCCAGGCACATCTGCAGGGAGGTGCACCATAAGCAGAGCAGCTGGGACTCACAGCAATACCACTCTGGTGTGGGATGAAAGGCAGAGTTACAGAGAGGAAGAAACAGAGAAATCTGCCTTCTACTGGTTCACTCCCCAGATGGCCACAGCAACGACCAGGGCTACGCCAGCATCACAAGTGGTGTTGAGCCACAACACCGGCCACAAAGCTGTTGTATTTTAAGAAAATTCTTAGTCATCTACAACAACAAAAATTTCACTATTCTTTGTTTTAAAATCCCACCTTATAGGTAAGGTATGCCTGAAACCTTAGTCAGGTGAGAGCTCTTAAACTGGACATACATCACTTAAATTTATATGTATTTGAAAATAACAGGGCTGGTACTGTGGTGTTGGTGGGTTAACCCAGCACCTGTAGTGCTGGTATCTCATATAGGCACTGGTTCTAGTCCCAGCCGCTCCACTTCAGATCTACCTCTCTGCTAATGGCCTGAGAAAGCATTGGAAGATGGCCCAATTGCTTGGGCCCCTGCCACTGAAGTGGGAGGCCTAGAAGCAGCTCCTGGATCCTGGTTCCTGGCTTCAGCCTGGCGTAGCCCTGGTCGTTGCTGTGGCCATCTGGGGAGTGAACCAGTAGAAGGCAGATTTCTCTGTTTCTTCCTCTCTGTAACTCTGCCTTTCAAATAAATATAAAAATTAAATAACAAGGCATGCATGCATACATACACACACACACACGAGTGGGGGAGGGAGAGAGATGCCACATCCACTGGTTCACACCCCAAATAACACCCTGGAACTCGGTCCAGGTTTCCCATGTGGGTGGCAGGACCTAATTCCTTGAGCCATGACTGCTACCTCCCAGGGTCTGCATCAGCAGGAAGCTGGAATTGAGGGCAGAGTCAGATTTGACCCAGGCGTTCATTCAGAATGCAGGTGTCCAAAGTGGCATCTCCACCACTATGTCGGACGCATGACATGAAGGAGAAACATACTTGTTCTCGAGTGGGTGGGCATGTGATCTCTAAGTCTGTCACAGCAACCAGGTTCGAGGTTTAGCTCCATCTCCGACGCCAGCTTCCTCCTAACACAGACCCTGGGGAGTAGCAGTGATGGCTCCAGTGACTGGGTTCCTGTCACTCACGTGCAAGATGCAGGTTGGGTTCCTGCTTCCCAGTTTTGGCGTGGCCCAGCCCTATCATTATTGGTGTTTGAGGAGTAAATCAGAGGATGGGACCCCTCTTTCTCAACTAAGTAAAAAGTAAGAAATTTTAAAAATCAGCTTATTGTTAAAACACCAAGTTTCACTGAAACAGTCTCCATTGCAATGAATCATGAACCAGCTTGGTCACCCTGACAGGTCAAGGCAGCCTTCATGCAGCAGATACCCACGTTCTTCCGTCTTTTTGCTTGGCACACTTCAGTCCCACAAAGCACACATATACACTGTTTTTGCAACTCAACTTTAATGTAAAAAAAAAATAAATTAATGAAAGCAATGCAAATGCTGCACAAGTTGATCACAAAAACATACCAGTAGGCCCTAAGCACAGGGAAGGGGCAGTTCTTGGCCACCTAGAGGAGGCACAATATCCAAAAAAGGAAGACAATAGGAAGCTTCTTATTCGAAATAGGAATTTTAACGCATTTAAACGCAAACTAAATTTAAACTCCAGGTGGCATCCCTTATAGCACGGTTGCATTAACCTTTTGCCAAGGGCAGTGTCTCTGCATCATTAAATATGGCCAGGTCTGCCACCTGCTTTCAATTTTTATGTAGACCTGCTCGCATGATCCTGGCATACCTGGAGAAGCCCCTCAGAGCAGGTGTTCAAAAATACGGAATGAATTTACTGTCTGCTCAAATGGTTTTTAAAAAGTTAGCTGGAGACTGAAGAGGAAAGAAGGGAGAACTCAGGGAAAAGGATGGAGGCCTTACAAACGCTGCAGAAGGCTGGGCAGGTGTGGCCTAGGGTCAGGATGCTCACAGCCCCGTCAGAGAGCCTGCACTGGACACTTGGCTCTGGCTCCTGACTCCAGCCTCCTGCCAACATGGACTCTGCGAGGCAGCAGTCACGCCTCATTAGCTGGGTCTCTTCCACCCGTGTGGGAGAACCAGACTGAGTTCCTGGCTCCCAGCTTTGGCCTGGTCCACTCCGGGCCACTGGGCTTTCGGGGACTGAACCAGTAGATGGGAGCCATTCCTCTGTTTCTTAAATAAATATTAAAGGGGGGGGGCAGGAGGAGAATTCAGCAATTACCTTGGTAGAAATAAATTTGTCCCTGAAGTCAGTTTTATGAAGAAAATAAAACCCAACTATCTAAATTTCTTTTTATTCCAAAACATACCACATATACCTACATTCCCTTGGCTGATACGATTCCTAACTCTGCCCCAAGGAGGCATGGTGAGGATCACGTACCCCTGCCCAGTCTGCTGGCGCTGACCTCATCCTGCATTACAGGTCACAGATGTGGGAGAGGCAAGTGGGTGGCAGGGTCTGCAGCAGCTGGAGGAGGAGATGGCCTGGAGTTTCCTAATTCAGAGCTGCAAGGTTCTAAAGGGGAGGGTTTTCTGAAAGCCCCCCATCCCGCTCCCCAAACCCCGGAGGCTGACTCAGGAGGGAGAGGGGCTCCCGATGCTGCCACTCTGTTCTTGGTCTGGCACATTCTCCTCTTTCTCTTCCAGCTTGAAGTTCTGTGAACAAGGTCACGGGTGAGGCCGGGCTCTGCACTTGCCCAGCTGTGGCTATTTGGGGGGAGCAAAAGCATGCAAGGGCCACTATACTGTGTATCTCGGAGAGAATTCTTGCTTTTCCCGCCCCACCCAAAATGTCTCCTGACCTACCTCAAGCTCTTGCAAAACTTCATCCATGAAGTCCGGGGAGGTCTGTTTGTAGTTCACAGCTAACTGAATTGCATCACTGAAGAGCTGGGGGTGACACGTGGTGGAAGCAAGGTGTAGCAGTCAGTAGGCGGGCCCTGGACCCTGCTGCTAGAGTAAGTAGGCTCACCCTTCAAGTCACCTTTTCCCCATCACCATGAAACCACATACGGTCAATGCATTTCTGCTTCAAGCCCGGGCCCTCCCCTCCCTCCCCTCCCCTCCCCTCCCTGATACACATGCCCATACGTTACCCCTATCCTCCCTAGCCCTTCGACTCTGCCTGCTGGCTTTACCGCCTGGCCCCCAATCTCACTAGCCCACTTCTGCATGCTACTATTACCTTCACAACATTGGTGCCATCAGCAGCTGAGACAAAATACAGGGGTAGAGAGAATTTCTTTGCAAAATTGAAGCTTTTCTGGGTCACTTTTATGTCTGCTGTAGAGAAGAGTGGGACACTGGCCTGTCCATCAAGGAAAAGGGAGGGGCCCCATCCCAGAGAGTGAGATATGCAGGGATGGCCAGGTGGTGTACCCTGGAGAATTCAAGCTGGGAAGGGAGCAATGCATGCAAAGGCTGTGTCTTGGGGAGCAGTTTGGATCACAGGGCTGCCCACCCCAGGAAAAGTAGGAATGTGCAGCAGCGGGTCCCCCATGAATTGTTGATGCCCAGGTGCAGGGATGGCCCCACCATCAATTTTATTGGCCACTACGATGCACGGGATCTTTGGCCTGTACTCCCGAAGCTCGGCATACCAGGTGCTCAGGTTCTTATAGGTGATTCTCCTCTGCACATCAAACACCTGCCAAGGGCAAAGGACGGCAGCTCAGGTTCACCCACGTCTGCACCCCACCTCCAGGTGACACATACACCCAAGCAGACAAGCCATCAGCTTGGGAGTTCAGACTGGGTACCAGCTCTGAACTGTAATTCCTCTGATCACACAGGATTACACCTGCGTGTCCCTGCAAGGTCTCTGAGCCTTCAAATCCAAAGGTGTTTTTAGAAATCTTCTATTCCTTTTTTGTTATCTTGTCATCTAATCCTATTTACCTAATTCAACCATTATAAACTGTACTGATTTACTGATCAAGGTTAGAATTATACTTTCTTTAAAAAAATTAATTTTTCTTTGAAAGGCAGAATGACAGACAGAGATATTCCATCTACTGGCTCGCTTACCAAATGGCTGTAGGTAGAGCTGGACTCAAACTGGCACTCCACTAGGGGGCGCCAGTATTGCAGGCAGTGGCTATACACAATTTTTGTTTTTTCTTATTTTTATGGCTGTTTTAAAATCCCTTTCTAATAAATTTAAGTGCTTGCAGAACTTTTCTTTAGTAATTATGACTTTTAAGCTTTTCTTTATTCTTGAGTTCATTTCGTATTTTGGATTTTTTAAAAGTAATTTTTCTGAATTATTTAATAGCTTATAATTGATTAACTTTCCATTGTTTTTCACCTACTTAAAAACATCAGGAAGAAACACAAGCCCTGAAGGCCACTCCGAGGGCAAAGATCTTCAGAAAGATTCCAAGCTGCCATTGCAGAAACCCTTCAAGCCCCTCACAGGAGGTCCTCCCGGACTCACATCCACAAAGCACCCCAGTACCAGTCAGCGGTCACATCACAGATGGGGCAGGCGTCTGCACAGCTGCTAAGCTGCTGGTGGGTGCCCCTCCTGATTCCAGATTTCCACTAATGTGTTCTGGGAGGCAGCAGGCGATGGCTCGAGCAGCTGGCTTCCTGTCACCCACATGGGAGACCTGTGTTTAATTCCTTGCTCATGGCTTTGGCCTGGTTTAGCCCGAGCTGTTGTGGGTATTTGAGGGCAGGGGGTGAACCAGTGGATGGGAACTCTATCTGTCTCAAATAAAAAATTTCCATAAAGGTTATGGATGACAACAACCTGGTAGCTGTGGGAACAGCTACCAGATTTCTCAATCACCCAGCCCAGGGGCTCGTCCAGCACGTGGTGGGCGAGTCAGCAGCCAAAATACTTCGAGAAGTGTCGAGAAGTACAGCTGGAATCTCTTCCATGGCACTTCCCAGGCCCAGTTTCAGTGAGTGATGATGAGCCCCAATAATGAATTCCCAACAACGGCTTCTTTTTGAAGCATGTTTGTAATGCAGCTTCTGGAATCTGCTTCCCACCAGGCTCAGTCATCATCTGTCCATGTCCGATGTCCTCAGTAACCTCTCATTCTTGCCAACTGTACACCTTCATCAGGGCTCCTTCCATGACTCCCTGGGACGGCAGTGAGTACATTCTCCCTGCCAGGCCCTGGACAGCAGACCACAGCTGGAGGCACCCAAGATACAGGGATGCTGGCAGGGCAAAAACTCGCAGCCGCAGCAAGAGGGTCTGACAGGAGCCAATGAAAACGTGTCAGAGGCAGGAGGAGGTCACTCCCAGAGAGGAAAAGTGAGCTCCAAACAGAAAATGCCAGAGCAGGGCTGAAACCGAAAGGCAAGGACCATCTGCCTTACCCCATAACCCCTGCAGTCATTAATATTAACATTTTGCAAGTTTTCAAGGCATTTTGTGCCTAAAGGACTATGGGAGGAGTCAGGGGATAAACTCCTTCCTTTACCCTCTGCAAAGGGCCAGGAGGGAGGGCTCGGCATGCCCTCCCCAAGAAGCTCCTGAGGGAGGCTCCCAAGCTGTTCTACCCGTGGCATCTTACACACGCACAGGACAGAATCCACGTGCTCGAGGTAGTCAGAGTGCTGTGGTCACGCAGACAAGTATCAGAGCAGGTGGCCTGGAGGTGGTGACATTTATGCAAGCCTGAAAAATGAGTTTACGTGGCCGGCGCCGCGGCTCACTAGGCTAATCCTCCACCTGTGGTGCCAGCACACCGGGTTCTAGTCCCGGTCGGGGCGCCGGATTCTGTCCCGGTTGCTCCTCTTTCAGTCCAGCTCTCTGCTGTGGACCGGGAAGGCAGGGAGGATGGCCCTGGTGCTTGGGGCCTGTACCCACATGGGAGACCAGGAGGAAGCACCTGGCTCTTGGCTTCAGATGGGCGCAGCGCGCCGGCCGTAGTGGCCATTTGGGGGGTGAACCAATGGAAGGAAGACCTTTCTCTCTCTCTCTGCCTGTCAAAAATAAATGAATAAATAAAAATAAGAAAGCACTGTTATAGTTTAAAAAAATGAGTTTACAGGCAAAGGTTGTGAGGTAGGGGCAGCACAGAGGAAGGTGTGCAGAAGAGCAGAACCTGCGAGTTCCTGCTGCTGCTCCTGACACACGGGAAGACACCCGCTCAGCTGCAGGTCCTCCTCACGCCACGGTCCTTACCTTGCACACTGTGCGTACTGCAGGCAGCTGCTGGGGAAGGTGGGCGGAACAGAGCAGGGCTGGTTTTGTGGCATGTCAAGTTAAGCCCTTGGTACGCCTGCATCCCATCCTGGAGTGCTGCTACTCCACTTTGGTCCAATTTTCTGCTTAATGTGCTTGGAAGGTAGTTGATGATGGCCCAAACACTTGAGCCTCTGCCACCTACATGGGAGAACTGTATGGAATTCCTGGCTCTGGCCTGGTCAAGACCTGGCTTTTTGCAGGTATTTGGGGAGTGGACCAAGGGACAGATCTCTCTGTCTCTCCCTCCTTCTCTGTTACTCTGCCTTTCAAATAAACAAACAGCATACCTCTGAAGGTGCTTCCATACAGTTCCAGCCTATCACCCAGTCTTGGGGTCTTAGCTGAAGCCCCAGACATTATGGATTCCTGACCCATTAGAAATGGTTGCTTTGTGCCAATGCAAGACCTTGAATGCAGTTTGCTAAGTTTGAATGACGGAGGTTTTCACTTAGTCTAAACTGCCATGGATCATCAACCAGAAAAGCAGTCATCTTTTTTTTAATTTTTTTTTTTTTAATTTATTTGAAAGGCAGAGTTAGAGAAAGAGACCTTCCATCTGCTGGTTCACTCCCCAAATGGCTGCCATGGCCAGGACTAGGCCAGGCCGAAGCCAGGAGCCAGGAGTTTCCTCTGGGTCTCCCACGTGGGTGCAGGGACCCAAGGACTTGGGCCACCTTCTGCCGCTTTCCCAGGTGCATTAGCAGAGAGCTGACTGGAAGTGGAGCACCCGGGCCTTGAACTGGAGCCTTCATCACAGGTGGAGGCTTAACCTGCTATGTCACGGCGTCAGCCCCAGTCCTTGTTTCTTGGGTTATAGATGGCTGGTATTCCTGAAAACATTTTAGAAGTGAACCAAAGTGAAATCATGCTCTTTTGAAACATCTAAATGTGGTGGCCTGAGAGTAAGACAGAGGATCCATGGACAGAAGCTCCCAGAAAACACAGGTTTATGTTGCTCCTTTCTCATTTCTTTGCCCTTTCCACAGCCACATTTCTTGTGGCACTGACCACACCGTGGCTATTGGGGTTGAACCTGAGGACTGTGTCTTGGTCAGCAAAAGAGGCTAGGGAGGGGTCAGAGCCAGCACTGTGGTACAGTAGGTTAAGCTACCACCTGTGACACCATCACCCCATATGAGCACCAGTTTGAGTTCTGGCTGTTCCACTTCTGAGCCAGCTCCTAGATTATGCAACCTGGGAGGCAACAGATGATAGCCCAAGTGTTTGGGCCCCTTCCACCCACATGGGGTATCTAGATGGAGTTCTAGGCTCCTGGCTTTGGCTTGGCCCAGCCCCAGCTGATGTGGCCATTTGGGTGGTGAACAAGTAGACAGAAGATCTAATTCTGCATTTCAAATAAAATAATCTTTTTTTTTTAAAGGGAACTGGTGGGAGGCAAGGGGCTTGTGTGAGGTGAAGTCGCCTGAGAAGCAGCAGCCCAAGGAGCTGAGGGGATGGCCTCCTTTAGGGAGGGGCTGTGTCTCAGCCACATTTGCCTGTTGCATGCTGCACCTGACACTGAAGCCCTGCGCTTGCTGTTCCCCTTAGGATGGTAGTTCTCCACCTTTTCTCCGTTCACCCCACCTGACACGTTCCCACTCAGAAGCTCTGGGGAGAAACATGCTATGCAGGACCCCCAGGGGCCCAGACCCCTCTCCCACACACCCTCAGGACAGATTTGCCAGGGCCTTTGTCTACTTCCCAGCTGATCTCGTACCATGATACAGGCATGGGCCTTGTGGTAGTAGGAGGCATGCATGCTCTGGAACCGCTCCTGGCCTGCTGTGTCCCAAAAGTCTGAAACACAAACACAGCTCTAAACGCCTGCTGGGCTGGAGGACGGACTCACATGCCCCAGCACTTCTGGGAAGAAACACAACCACAGCACGTCAGGGATGCATGTGGGGAGCACGTGGGTGAACAGACATCACACAGCTTCCCAGGTGTGTCCTTAGGGGACAGTGCACCTGCATGTGCCATGAGATGTATGCACTGCGTGTGCATGGAAGGACACAGGGCTAGGAGGACAGTGCTGATAGGAAGCCTCAGGAGAGGGGAGGTAGATGCCCCCCCACAAGATGCAGGGCCCCCCAAATCCACGCATGACCACAGATGGGCAACCCAGTCCTGTTGGAGGCATGGCTTGGCCTAGAGGAGGCTGTGACCTCACAGAAGGTCAAGCCTGTGTGGGAGAGAAAGTTCTTTCTTTACACAGGCTGAATGAGGACCTGGGGAACGAGGAAAGAGGCTGCCTTGTCAGAGGCTGTGTTCCTCCTCCCTCTGGCAGGTACAGCTGTTCTGGATCTAGTCGAGAGCTTCACGCCCCTGTGTACTCCCGCCACCATTCCTGGCAGGCTGGCTTTCAGGCCTCTACAGACACTTGTTCCTGCCTGGGGTCTTGTTTCCCCCTCCCCCTCCCCATGAACCACTGACACCTCCCCTCTTCTCCCAAACCCTCCCTCCTGAGGGCTGGCACGGCTGGACCCCGTGCTGCTCACCCACGAGGATGGTCTTGCCGCCCACTGTGGCTGTGTGTTTGTACAGGGTCAAGGCGTATGTGGATAGCTGCTGTGGCCGACTGCACTCTGATTAAGGAGCAGAGATGAAGGAACGCGAGGGAAGGAAGGGGTGGGAGGGCAGGTGCTGGTGGGAGCACGTCCTTTCCCACCTTTTCTTTTGGAGCAGATTGTAAATGGAATGACTCTGGCATAGTGGTTGACTCTGCCAGGGACGCCCACAGCCCACATAGCAGTGCCTGGTTTGAGGCAAGGTTACTTCCCTTCCAAACTAGCTTTCAGCTAATGTGAACCCTGGGAAGCAGCAAGTGACAGCCCAAGTACTTGGGTTCTTGCCACTTACACAGGAGACTCAAACAGAGTTCCTGGCTCCCGCCCAGCCCAGTTCTGGTTGCTGTGTGCATCTGGGGAGTAAGCCAGTGGATGGAAAATCTCTGTCTCTCCCTCTGTCATTCTGCCTTAAAAAAATAAATCAGGGCCCCAAGCTTTGAGATCAGAGACCTTGAGTGACTTGTCAAAAGTCAAAGGTTCCAAGAATGAATCCAGGCATCTGTCCTAGACTGGGCGCGCTAGTGATGCTACCGCCTTCCTGATGTAAAACAAACCCCAACATGAGTGAACTCTGGGATGTACAGCGGTGACTGTGTGTACGGGAAGAGCCACAGGAACAGGCGTTTCCAACTCTGAAGGATACAATCCATCCATGAGGAATCTCTCCATGAGTCTGCAAGGAGAACATGCAAGGTCAGGCAGCATCCCCACTCCTCCGAGCCCTACTTTACCATCCCCAAGCCTGCGGCTCCTCCCCTCTTGCTCACCCCACAGCCACACAATCTCTGGGGCAAACCTGCATCCCGGGAATCACCATTTCCAGCCCTTCACAACAGACGGCTGTCGTGGCGAGGACACAGACCAGCCAGCGTGAGGCTCGCAGGCCCATCATTTCCCTGGCAGGACACTGCTGCCCACACAATTAGCTGTGCTTTATGCACGGGAAAGCGAGGCCAGGAAGGCTGTGTTTTCTACCCAAAGTCCATCCCCCAAACTCTGCAGGTCCTTCAGGGCCAGCAGTGAGACTGCCCCTGACAACCTTCTTTACAACAGGAAAGTTCACCTCATCTTGTACACCTTCTCTCTTCTGTCCTGCAAATAACACCAACCGAACACCAAGTATTTTAATGCTGCACTGTCTTCCTCTCTCTCTCTATGTGCATCAGAAAGCTTTCTGGTCGTGTCGTTTGTTGCTGCATCCTCACTGCCTAGGACAGTGCTGACGCAATCAAAGTGAACACAGCTGTTCCGCCTAATTTCAGGCACAGCCCCACATCCAGTGAGAGAATGCATGTCCCTTTCTGGCTTTCACAACCACTAGCCACCAGTTAGACCACAACAAAACGAAGCTTAACACCCCTATATTCCAAAACTTAAAAACAATCAAACATAAAAGACCACATAAATAAGTTATGGGTTAGAAATCATAAAAAATACTTTAAAATATTTACAATTGAAAGATACAAAAGTTCTTTCTGTGGGGAGCAACCCGGACTGGACTGAGTTACTGGAATTAAGACTTATTCTATGCATCTGCTCTCCCACAATATGGCGCTGAGAAGGGAGAAGCAGCTTCTACACAGCTGCCTCCAGTTCAACCAATAAACAGCAGGACCTGCTCCTGATTGGAGGAGAGCAGCGTACTCGGCGTGTGGGCAGCAGAGTTGGGATTGGTGGAAGAGGACTATAAAGGAGGAGAGAGACAACATGCACCGGGAACATCTAAGGGAACACCTGTGCAGCCCCCGAGAGAGCCGGCCGGCGGTGTGCCGCTCCCCCGCGGAAGTGGGGAATGTGGCAGGGGGAACCGCCCTTCCACGGAGGTGGAAGGGACGGTAGCCAACCCGGGAAGGACCAGCAGCAAACCCGGGAAGGACCAGCAGCCAACCCGGGAAGAACCAGCAGCAAACCCGGGGAGGGCCGAGCAGACAAAAGAACAACGCAGGGTCCTGTGTCGTTCCTCCACGAAGACGGGGAGCGACATAATGGTGCTGTGACTCGGATAGGAAACTTAGGAGGGAAGAAACGGGAAGAAGTGGAAATTACCGGAGAGAGAGACTAGCAAAGAGCCTAGGGGAAAGCCGGACGGAAAAGGTGCCGGAGGAAGCTATCGAAAGCCTAGGCATAGACTCGGATACGGACTGTGGGAAAGAAGTTAGGATTGAAAGCGAAAGTGAAAGCTTTCATAGACTCGGATGCGGACTATGGCGGGGAAGCTAGGAGATTGAAAGCAAAAGTGAAACCTGGAGGAGGCTTGGACTCGGATACGGACTGTGGGAAAGAAGTTAGGATTTAAAGTGAAAGCAAGAAGAAACTTAGATACGGACTGCAGGTTGAAAGTGAAAGTGAAACCTATAAGAAACTTAGACTTGGATACGGACTGTGGGGAGAGGCCAGGAGAAATGAGGGAGGAATATTGTTGGAAGAAAACTTAGGGAAACATACCGGGTAGAAAAATATGTTAGGGAGGATGAAGCCGCGAGTGCAGGCCGAGGCGGAGACGTAAGCCAGCTTGGAATTCTTCAAGTCACCCCGGGGAGCAAGAGGCGAAGATCTGGAACCAGAGGCAGAGACGTGGGCCGCCAGGTTGGAATTCGCCAGGTTAGTCCGGGGAACTTGGATTGAATGCTAGTGGCGGAAACGTGAGCTGGGGCTGTGTGACTCGTGGAAGCCGCCGCGTGCAGAGAGAGCACGGGGCGTGAATAGATAGGGAACGCGGGGCTGGCGCGAGGCCGTGGTGCGGACGCGAAGGGGCGTGGAGACCGCGGAGTGTGCGCGCGAAGCCGAGCCGCGCAGAGCCGGGAGCCCGCCGGCGGGGCGAGGCGCCGGGAAGCCGCGCAGAGCCATGAAGCTGCCGCGGGGCGAGGTGCCGAGAAGCAGCCTCGGGGCGGGCGCCGGGAAGCCGCAGGGATAAGAGAAACAGAAGTTTAGAAGTAAAATGAGAGAAATAGGAATGCTGGTAGATAGAAGTAAAATGGGAGAGATAGGAATGCCCAGAGATAGAGAAATAGAGGAAAAATAAAGCCTCCCCTCAACATGGCAATGAGAGAGCTTGGATTCGGTCTGCCTGATTAGGACAATAAGCACCTGCGGGCGGCTAGCAGCTTATGCGCCGCAGGTCACCGAAGACAGGCACGAATTAACATCAATAAGTCTCCCCACAATACGGCAATGAGAAGGCTTGGATTCGGTTTGCCTGATTGCTAGGTTTTGTAAGCACCTGCAGGCAGTTCTAGCAGAGCAGAGCATGCGCTGCAGGGCACCGAACACAGGCACGCATCAGCGCCTAAAAACCTCCTCACAACATGGCGAAGAGAGGACCCAGATTCGGTTTGCCTGATTGATAGGACTTGTAAGCACCTGTGGGCAACTCTAGCAAGCAGAGCAGAGTGTGTGCCGTGGGACACCGAAGACAGGCGCGTATCAACGCCAAAAAATAAAAAGAAAGGGGGATCTGTGGGGAGCAACCCGGACTGGACTGAGTTACTGGAATTAAGACTTATTCTATGCATCTGCTCTCCCACAATATGGCGCTGAGAAGGGAGAAGCAGCTTCTACACAGCTGCCTCCAGTTCAACCAATAAACAGCAGGACCTGCTCCTGATTGGAGGAGAGCAGCGTACTCGGCGTGTGGGTAGCAGAGTTGGGATTGGTGGAAGAGGACTATAAAGGAGGAGAGAGACAACATGCACCGGGAACATCTAAGGGGAACATCTGTGCAGCCCCCGAGAGAGCCGGCCAGCGGTGTGCCGCTCCCCCGCGGAAGTGGGGAATGTGGCAGGGGGAACCGCCCTTCCACGGAGGTGGAAGGGACGGTAGCCAACCCGGGAAGAACCAGCAGCAAACCCGGGGAGGGCCGAGCAGACAAAAGAACAACGCAGGGTCCTGTGTCGTTCCTCCACGAAGACGGGGAGCGACACTTTCCACATAATTTCTTATATAGAATTTCTTTTGGAAGGGTTGGCATTGTGGTGCAACAGATTAAACTACTGCCTGTGACACTGGCATCCCACATGAGTGCCAGTTCCAGCCCTGGTTGTTCTATTTCTGATCCAGCTCCCTGATACTGTGCCTGGGAAAACAGTGGAGGATATCCCAAGTGCTTGGGCCCCTGCACCCATGTGGGAAACCTGGATGAGGCTCCCAGCTCTGGGCTTCGGCCTGGCCCAACCCCAGCCATTGCGGCCATTTGGGGAATGAACCAGCAGATGGAAGCTCTCTAACTCTTTCTCTGTAATTCTGCCTTTTAATTAAGAAAAATAAATCTTAAAGAAATAAGAAATTTATTGGAAAATTGAGAAGATGTACTTTTCGCACTCTTGTAAGGACAACTAAAGATGTGGACGTTACAGAAATCAAATGTAAAAAGACTCAGGGAGGGGCTGGCGCTATGGTGTAGTGGGTAAAGCTGCTGCCTGCAGTGCCGGCATCCCTTATGGGCGCTGGTTCAAGACTGGGTCGCTCCATTTCCTATCCAGCTCTCTGCTATGGCCTGGGAAAGCAGTAGAAGATGTCCCAAGTCCTTTGGCCCCTGCACGTGCATGGGAGACCCTGAAGAAGCTCCTGGCTCCTGATCGGCACAGCTCCAGCCATTGCGCCCAACTGGGGAGTGAACCATCAGATGGAAGACCTCTTTCTCTCTCTCTGCCTTTCCTCACTCTGTGTAACTCTTTCAAATAAATAAATAAATCTTAAAAAAAAAAAAAAAAAAGAAAGGAGGCCTCTCTCCTCCCGCAGTGCCCTAGAGACTAGGGGAACCTGGACTTCACCCCATTGGCAGTAAAGGGGTGGTGTGTGGTACGTTGCCCCTTCTCCCACTGAAGTGAAACCAAAGCACAAAATGTAATTAAGGTCCAGAGACTCCTAACGTGATACTCAAATGTCCAAGATAACAGAAAACGCTAAGTGGCATCTCAAACCAAAGGAGAAAGACAATGCACACCTGCACCACAGTGACACAGGGTCACCACAGCCTCCATAAAGATGCTCTGACAAGCACCAACGAGGCACACAGCTTCAGCAAAGACTATTTTACGGTACAGAAACAGAAGATGCGACAAGGAAACCAACAGAAATGCTAGCATGCTTGGAAAATACAGTAGCCAAAATAAAATGTCATGGATGGGCACATGGCAGAATGGAGAGGAAAGAGTTAAGAATTAGAGTTTTATTAATTTGTTTTCAAAGATTCATTTGTTTATTTGAAAGGTAGAGTTACAGAGAGATTTGCCATCCACTGGCTCACTCCCCAAATGGCCTGACAGGGCTGTGTTAGGCCAAAGCCACGAGCCAGGAGCTTCATCTGGGTCTCCCACATGGGTATAGGGGCCTAGGGATTTGGGCCACCTGCTGTGGCTTTTCAGGAGCATAGCAGGGAGTGGATCTGAAGTGGAGCAGCCAGAACTCAAACTGGCACCCATATGGGATGTTGGCACTGCAGGTTGTGGCTTCATCGCTGTGTCACAGTGCTAGCCCCTCAGGGAGCTTCAGAACAAAGCAAAGCAGGTACCCAACATGAACAGCAGAAGAGAATGGGGAAAGTGAACAGAGTCTGAAGGACCTGCAGGCCTGAGAGAGGACGTTTTTACTACTGATTCCAGTTAAAAAAAAAAAGTCTCGGAAACAGTGAGAGAAGCAACACTGTATCCATAGAGGAAAGTAACTGGAGTGACAGAGGGTGTCTACGGAAGTGGCACTCATGTCTCCAGCACTGAAAGACAACTAGGCTCAGAACCCAGGTCTGGCGGCCCTCTCCCAGGACTGGAGGCGGAGCCGAGACGTTCTCCTGTGAAGGAGCATGAACGGAATTTGTTTCCTGCAGACCTGCACTGGAAGAGGGCTGAGACAAGGTCTTGAAACAGAAAGGAAACAATAAAAGGAATCTTGGAATATCAGGAGGGAAGAAAGAACAAGGTCAGGAAAAAAATTCTGTGGCAAATACCACAGAATGTCTTCCATGCTTCAAAAATTTCTAATTATTTTTGATGGCTAAGGCATTGGTTAAGGAGCACTGAAGAAGTTCTCAGTGAACACAGAAAAAATATTTCAGACAATTCAAAAGGAGGGTACAAGGGTATGAAAGAGGTGAGCTGTCCACATTTCACTCCACTGGGAAGTATCAACCTCAGTAATTAAAAAAGTTATATGGCCGGCGCCGCGGCTCACTAGGCTAATCCTCCGCCTTGCGGCGCCGGCACACCGGGTTCTAGTGCCGGTCGGGGCGCCGGATTCTGTCCCAGTTGCCCCTCTTCCAGGCCAGCCCTCTGCTGTGGCCAGGGAGTGCAGTGGAGGATGGCCCAGGTGCTTGGGCCCTGCACCCCATGGGAGACCAGGAAAAGCACCTGGCTCCTGGCTCCTGCCATTGGATCAGCGCGGTGCGCCGGCCGCAGCGCGCCGGCCGCGGCGGCCATTGGAGGGTGAACCAACAGCAAAAGAAGACCTTTCTCTCTGTCTCTCTCTCTCTCACTGTCCACTCTGCCTGTCAAAAAAAAAAAAAAAAAAAAAAAGTTATACAGCTGGCCGGCGCCGTGGCTCACTAGGCTAATCCTCCGCCTTGAGGCGCCGGCACACTGGGTTCTAGTCCCGGTCGGGGCACCGGATTCTGTCCCGGTTGCCCCTCTTCCAGGCCAGCTCTCTGCTGTGGCCAGGGAGTGCAGTGGAGGATGGCCCAAGTCCTTGGGCCCTGCACCCCATGGGAGACCAGGAGAAGCACCTGGCTCCTGCCATCGGATCAGCGCGGTGTGCCGGCCACAGCGCGCCGGCCGCGGCGGCCATTGGAGGGTGAACCAACGGCAAAAGGAAGACCTTTCTCTCTGTCTCTCTCTCTCACTGTCCGCTCTGCCTGTCCAAAAAAAAAAGTTATGCAGCTGTAATGTAAGTAGAACAACCACTACCAGAGCTATTCAGAGAAACATTTAGGGCTGGCGCTGTGGCGTAGTATGCTGAGCCTTCTGGAAGAGCAGTGGAAGATGGCCCAAGTGCTTGAGTTCCTGCACCAACGTGGGAGACCCAGAGGAAGCTCCTGGCTCCTGGCTTCAGATCAGCACAGCTCCGGCTGTTGTGGCCAGGTGGAGAGTGAACCAGCAGATGGAAGACACCCCCCCCCCGTCTCTCTCTCTCTCTCCCCGTCTCTCTCTCTCTGCCTCTCCTTCTCTGTGTAACTCTGCTTTTCAGGTAAATAAATAAATATTTTTTTAAAGAAAGATCTCTCTGCCTTTCAAATAAATAAAAAAAATCTTTTTTTTTAAAGACACCTTTTAAAATATATATCAGTGACTCACTGACACTGGTCTCACGGCCAGAAACACTGTCAGTCATGCCTCATGAGTGAATCTTATTTAGCATGCTTCTCCGTAAGGCACACTGTAGCTACAAACAACTTGACACACATGAACTTGGCAAGTTAAACAGGCCAATTCTTGAAAAGATAAAATGCCAAAATTCACCCAATATGAAACAGACCACTTGACTAACCTATTCAGAAACTTGATTTTTTACTTCAAAGAATCCCAAAAAAGATTCTTCAAGCATATACGGTTTCAGAAGAGAATTTTTAAAGAAAAGTTAATACCAATTTTATATAGTGTATTCCAGAAAAAAGAGGGGGGCACTGTCAGTTCATTTTATGAGGCTGGTTAAGCCTGATAACAAAGCGAGATAAAGTAAACAAAGCAAAACTTATAAATAAATACTTCATGAATATACTTGTAAAATCATTAACATAATGTTAGCAAAAGGAATTCAGCAATACATAAGAGAATTCATATGCCATGAACAAATGTGATTTGTTTCCAGGATGCAAAGTTGGCTCAATATTTGAAAATCAATCAGTGTAATCATATTCACAGGCTGAGAAAGAAAAATCACATGATCATTATCAACTGATACAGAAAATACACCTGAAGACAATACTCATTCATGATAAAAACTCTTAAAAAAGAAAAAGTAGGGGACTGCCGTCGTGGTGTATTGAGTAAAGCCAACGCCTGAAGTGCCGGCATCCCATATGGGTGCTGGTTCTAGTCCCGGCTGCTCTACTTCCAACCCAGCTCTCTGCTATGGCCTGGGAAAGCAGTAGAAGATGGCCCAAGTCCTTGGGCCCCTGCACCCACATGGGAGACCCAGAAGAGCCCTGGCTCCTGGCTTCAGATAGGCACAGCTCCAGCCACTGCAGCCAATTGGGGAGCGAACCAGCGGATGGAAGACCTCTCCTTCTCTCTCTGTGTAAATCTTTCAAATAAATAAATAATTCTTTAGGAAAAAAAAAAAAAGTAGGAAGAGAGAGTAACTTGATAAAAAACTTCTCTAAATTCGAAACCTATAGCTAACATCAAACTCAAGGTGAAAGACAGCAACGTGTTCTCCAAAGATCATGAACACAGACGGATGTCCACTCTTACCACTCTTATTTCACACAGTAACAGAAGTTCAAGCCTGTGCAATAAGGCACAGAAAGGAATTAGAAGGCATACAGATCAGAGAAGAAACACAGCTCCCAGTATTTGCCATTACAGTCTATGCAGGAAATCCCAAGGAAAACAAGGTGGACTGGAGCACCCGGGAGATAAGCCCAAAGCAGGCCTGCTGGGCACCGCTCTACCCTCATGCTGTAAATACAGAATTGGGCACTTGCCCTCACCAGGTGCAGGCAGGAAAGAGGTGCTGTGTGGAGACAAACTGTCAACTCTCCCAGAGAAGAGCGTCACACCTGTGCATGTAGGCACTGAAGTCAGTTAAAAGAATAAGCTGGGGTGGGTGTTAGGTGCAGCATATAACACACCACTTGGGACACCCACATTCCATTATCAGGGTGCTAGGTTCGAGTCCTGGCTCTGCTTCCAGTTCCAGTTTCCTGCTAATGTGCACCCTTAGAGGCAGCAGGTGATGGCCCAAGTGCTCATGTCCCTGACACCCATATAGGAGACCCGGATTGAGTTCCAGGCTCCTGGTTTTAGCCTGGCCCAGCCTTGGCTGCTGTGGACATTTGAGGAGTGAACCAGTCTATCTGTTGCTTTCTCTCCGCCTTTCAAATTAAAAAGGTAAGCCAATCTTTACAGTGACTGCCGTCGAGTCATCATCCCCCGTCAAGCTTATCAACTTCAGTGAGTCCCTCCGAGAAGGCATCTGGTTCACCTGCACTCAGTCTGTCATTAGTCCTGTTGTTCACGTGTTCCTCCAACTCCATCATGCCCTGCGCCTCCTGGTTCCTCAACCCACACACCACATACAGGAATACCCGTTTTCTTCTCCTTAAGGTTTTTTATTTATTTAAATGCAGAGTTACAAAGAGAGGAGAGAGATACAGAGAGAAAGATCTTCCACCTGCTGGTTCACTCCCAAAATGGTCACAACAGCTGGGGCTGGGCCAGGCTGAAGCCAGGTGCCGGGAGCTTCTTCTGGGTCTCCCACGTGGGTGCAGGGGCCCAAGGACTTAACCCACCTTCTGGTGCTTTCCAAGGTGGATCAGCAGTGAGCTGGATTAGAAGAGGAGCAGCGGGGCTGGCATCCTATATGGGCGCCAAGTTCTAGTCCCAGTTGCTCCTCTTCCAGTCCAGCTCTCTGTGGTAGCCCGGGAAGGCAGTAGAGGATGGCCCAGGTGCTTGGGTTCCTGCACCCGCATGGGAGACCAGGAAGAAGCACCTGGCTCCTGGCTTTGGATTGGCACAGCGCCGGCCATGGCGGCCATTTGGGGAGTGAACCAACGGAAGGAAGACCTTTCTCTCTGTCTCTCTCTCTCACTGTCTATGACTCTACCTCTCAAAGAAAAAAAAAAAAAAAAAAAAGGAAGGGGAGCAGCTGGGACTCAAACCGGCTCCCTATGGGATGCTGGTGTTGCAGGCAGAGGCTTAACCTACTACGCCACACTGCCGGCCCCCAGAAATATCCCAGCTTGCCCCTCTTCAACCCTGAACTATTTCAGTAGTCTCTAGAGTGGCTCCCTCCACAGCTTCTGTCAGGACTCCTGGAAAATGCCCAGATTCCTCGGTCCTCACGATGCCCCTAACACACACAATGCTGTGTGCTCCCACACGCACCCTGGATTCAGCCAAGACTACTCCAGGGCATCAGCCACAGACGCCATGCTCCTGTGTCTCTGGAGGACACTGGGCCCCGTGTTAACTTTCCAACGTACTTGGACTTTCCCACGGCGCTGTCCCCCAGACAGATGATCTTCACGTTGTCATCAGCATCGTACTTCTCTTGGTCCAGCTCACTGGGTTCGGTTTTGTCTCCCGCCATTGGATCCTCACTGCACAAAGAGCCCCAGCCCAAGGGAGGGGGATCTTGTAACTGGGAAGATCAGTAAGAGACTGCTGTTAGAGATGTGAAGTCCCACAACCTCTTCCTGGACAGGACGGACAAGGAGCCCATGACAGACAGCCCCAAGGACACACATCCCACGCCACTCACCACTAACGTGGCCACCACATGCTGAGCCTGGTTCGCCCAAGATCCTCTTAGCGGTTTCTCCTGCATCCCTTCTCTACCACAACATGTGCAAGGCCACCCCTCCCACTCCCGGCTGGGGAAACAGTATTCTAAAGCTTTACAAGTTCAGCATCCACAGTTTTCTCACGTGAAGAACAGGGACACGTCACACGGTCAACGTGAGACACTGAAAACGTCACTGAATGGCACCGAGAGGCGCGAAGAGCACGAGCGGCACGCGGACGGCACGAAGAGCCACGCCAGACGCGTGCACCGGGCCGGGGCCCGCTGCTCCCCGCCTGCCGCCGACAGCCAGGCCCTCGGCGCAGCAGCGGACCCGCGTTTCGGAGGCTCCAGGCCAGCCCCAGGAGCGGCTCCGTGCGCAGGCCGAGGGGTCTGCGCGCCACCCCCGCCGTGCACACCGAGCGCCCTATCCGAGAACCAAAACCGGCACTACCGCTCCGAGGGCGCAGGCCTCGGTGGTTACGTCTGTCCCCGTGAGGCGGCGCCAACCTGAGCTCTTCCTTCGATAAACGCGGCCGTCAACGCGCCCGGCCCTCTCCCTCCCGCCTGCGAGGGGCGGTCCCCGCACGCCCAGCCGACCTCCCGGGCGGCTCGTCCTCACGTGCAGTCCTGGGCTGGGACAGGCGGTACCAAGGACGCCTCAGAGCGCCCAGCTGGCGGCCACAGGTCTCCGGACTCCTCCGAGCTTCGCACCCAGCCCGCCAGCTCCGGCGCAGGCGAAGCCGCCTCGCACTTCCGGCTCAGCGCGCGTCCAGCAGCTGCTACGCAACCGCGCGAGGACCCCGGGCAGGGCTGTCCGGCTGCAGGCCTGAAGGACCCCGCCGGGGCGGACTGTCCGGCGCAGTGCCTGGCGGGGGAAGAGCCCGCGGGGGCGGCTCCGGTCACCTCGCACCCTCGCGTCTCCGACGTAGCTAGAGTTCACGCGGCCGCAGGCCTCCGGCAGCGGCGAAGGTCCGAGGGCTAGAGCTGAGGCGACGGCGGGCGATGGAGGAGCCCAGAGACTTGGCCGCCGCCCTCGGGCGCGCGGAGCCGTGGGGTCGTCGGGCGTGGGCCCTGGCGGTTTCTGCACCTTGTACTCTGCGTGTTTTCGTTATTAACTCGGGGCGCTCCCGGAGGGCCCGGGGCTGCCCTTCCGGCAGCACAGGGCCTGTGAGCCGCTCTCATATAAAATGGCGAAGGCTCAGGAGGCTGCGAGGTCGGAGCTGCGGTGCTCGCGGGAGTCCGCAGTGCCCGGGCGGCCGCGGAGAGACCGTGAGGGATTCGGGGTGAGGTCGCGGGGAGAGGCCGCGCGTGTTCTTGTTCACCTCCGGGGCTGTCCGTGGAGCTTGGCAGTGCGGCTTCCTCACTTCCCTGCACTGCGGTTGTCGCTGCCCGGCCTCCTGTCGGACCGAGCACACGGGTGTCGTCTGGCCTCTGCCCTGGGGACTGCACACACGGGTGTCGTGTGTCCTCTGCCCTGGGGACCCAGCACACGGGTGTCGTCTGTCCTCTGCCCTGGGGACCGAGCACACGGGTGTCGTCTGTCCTCTGCCCTGGGGACCGAGCACACGGGTGTCGTCTGTCCTCTGCCCTGGGGACTGCGCACACGGGTGTCGTCTGGCCTCTGCCCTGGGGACCGAGCACACGGGTGTCGTCTGGCCTCTGCCCTGGGGACTGCACACACGGGTGTCGTGTGTCCTCTGCCCTGCAGACCGAGCACACCGGTGTCGTCTGGCCTCTGCCCTGGGGACCGCGCACACGGGTTTCGTCTGGCCTCTGCCCTGGGGACCCAGCACACGGGTGTCGTCTGGCCTCTGCCCTGCGGACGGAGCACACGGGTGTCGTCTGGCCTCTGCCCTGGGGACCGAGCACACGGGTGTCGTCTGTCCTCTGCCCTGGGGACCGAGCACACGGGTGTCGTCTGTCCTCTGCCCTGGGGACTGCGCACACGGGTGTCGTCTGGCCTCTGCCCTGGGGACCGAGCACACGGGTGTCGTCTGGCCTCTGCCCTGGGGATCGAGCACACGGGTGTCGTCTGGCCTCTGCCCTGGGGACTGCACACACGGGTGTCGTCTGGCCTCTGCCCTGTGGACCGAGCACACGGGTGTCGTCTGGCCTCTGCCCTGGGGACCCAGCACACGGGTGTCGTCTGGCCTCTGCCCTGGGGACCGAGCACACGGGTGTCGTCTGGCCTCTGCCCTGGGGACCGAGCACACGGGTGTCGTCTGGCCTCTGCCCTGGGGACCGAGCACACGGGTGTCGTCTGGCCTCTGCCCTGGGGACCGAGCACGCGGGTGTCGTCTGGCCTCTGCCCTTGGGACCGAGCACACGGGTGTCGTCTGGCCTCTGCCCTGGGGACCACGCACACGGGTGTCATCTGGCCTCTGCCCTGGGGACTGAGCACACAAGTGTCGTCTGGCCTCTGCCCTGTGGACCGAGCACACGGGTGTCGTCTGGCCTCTGCCCTGCACCTGTTCAGCGTTGTCTTCTATCTGGATTATCAGAGGCCCATCAGATCAGAACCCCTGACATCAAAGAG